>NW_005871069.1:5730075-5751478 GCF_000147115.1 Myotis lucifugus
CTTTTGGTTAAGTTGTATAAGTTCCCTGTAAATGTTGGAGATTAAACCCTTATCGGTGATAACATTGGCAAATATGTTCTCCCATGTAGTGGGCTTTCTTGTTGTTTTGTTGATGGTTTCTTTTGCTTGTGCAAAAGCTTTTTATTTTGATGTAATCCCATTTGTTTGTTTTCTCTTTAGTTTCCAATGCCCTAGGAGCAGTATCGGTGAAGAAATTGCTTCAGCATATGTCTGAGATCTTGCTGCCTGTGGATTCCTATAGTATTTTTATGGTTTCCTGTCTTATGTTTAAGTCCTTTATCCATTTTGAGTTTATTTTTGTGTATGGTGTAAGTTGATGGTCTAGTTTCATTTTTTTTGCATGTATCGATTGATGCAGAAAAAGCATTTGACAAAATCCAATTCTCTTTCTTTTTTTTCTTTTTTTTAAAAAAAATATATTTTATTGATTTTTTTTTACAGAGAGGAAGGGAGAGGAATAGAGAGTTAGAAACATCGATGAGAGAGAAACATCGATCAGCTGCCTCCTGCACACCCGCCACTGGGGATATGCCCGCCACCAAGGTACATGCCCTTAACCGGAATCGAACCTGGGACCCTTCAGTCCGCAGGCCGACGCTCAATCCACTGAGCCAAACTGGTCAGGGCCAATACTCTTTCTTGATAAAAACTCTCAGCAATGTGGGAATAGAAGGATCATACCTCAACATAATAAAAGCCATATATGAAAAACCCACAGCCAACATCATACTCAATGTGCAAAAACTAAAACCATTTCCCCTAAGAACAGGAACAAGACAAGGATGTCTGCTTTCACCACTCTTATTCAACATAGTAGTGCTAGCCACAGAGATCAGATAAGAAGAAAATACAAAAGGCACCCAAATTGGAAAGGAGGAAGTAACACTCTCATTATTTGCAGATTACGTGATAGTCTAGATTTAATAAATGAATTTGGCAATGTAGCAGGATACAAAATTAACACCCAGAAATCCACGGCATTTTTATACACCAATAATGAATTCTCAGAAAGAGAAACTAAACAAACAATCCGATTTTCCATTGCAACAACAACAAAAAAAACTAAGATACATAGGAATAAACTTAACCAATGAGGTAAAAGACTTGTACTCGGAAAACTACAGGACATGTGTGGCAGGCTGTATGGAGGGAGGAAGTCCACGTGTGTGCTGGGCTGTATGGAAGCAGAGTGCAGGCCTGGCAATGAGAGACCACAGCTCCTTCAGAGAACTGAGAACAGCTATACTGAGGCGGGTCACATACAGCACTTTAAGACAGGAGAGGGCAGTGACGGCGGTGGAGGTGAATCTGGAGTCTGATAAAGTCCATCAAGAGAATAGAATTGGGCAGAATAGAACAGAATAGAAAGGAATTCAATTTAATTTTGAGAATGAAATCTGTAAAATACAGTTCTTTGTGGAGAATTCTTTGGAAGAACAAAATCTAAGAAAGACCCTCTAGAAACCACTGTAGAAATATAAACGAGGTGATGAGAGTCTGAGTAGGGTGGGAATACCGGAGAAGAAGACAGTGGGGAATTTGAGAGACATTTAGGAGGCAGGCAGGGGCAGACTCAGTAATTTTCTGAAAGTGGCAAAACAGGGGATGGAAGGCCCTTAGGAAGACTGCGAGAGCCCTGCCTGAAGCAGGGGGAGGGTGCTTCTGCTTCTGGGGTCAGCGCCCCTACAAGAGGAGGGGCTGCCTGAGCCACTCAAGAGGACCTTTCCGGCAGCAGCTGGAATCTTGTAGACTGAGATTAGGAAGGAGGACCAGGCTGGTTATGTAAACCTAGAAGATATCAGGATGTGGATGAGTGTCATAAATGTTTCCCTCCACGTCCCGCGTGGTTCAGGGTTCAATATCTGGAAGAGGAGCCGCACACAAATGAAATAGAAAAGACAAGAGATAATTTGGAAATATTGGGGGACCAGGCGGGTAAGTCCAACTCAAGAGGAAGGACTTCCACCCATGCTCAGTCCGCACCGACCTTTTATATTCTGAGGTAAACAATGCAGTGGTTTCCATAGTTACAGTTCTTGTGAGTTTCACCTGTTTTGACCATGGTTACACTCCCTGCACTTCCCTCAGCCCATTAGCTTCCCAGGTAAGATCTGGGGAGTGTTATAAGGTCAAGCCTAATTATGCTAAGGGGACTGAGCCCTCTAAGCTGGGACTTGTTTGTGACTTTGCCAAAAGGTCAGTCCGAGGCTCAACCCTATATCAGTTTCCCACAGATGAGAGACTTAATTTGGTCATTTAATAAATAGTTCTCAACAGTGTCTTTGCTAGGCACTGAGCTATGGGCTAAAGACACAATGGTGAGTAAAACAGATTTGTTCCTTCTCTCTTGGAGTTTACTCTAGTATAAAGTAAAAATAATCTCTCTAATGAACATGTCATTGCAAAGTGGCCTAAGCACTGTGAAGGGGTGGACAAGGTTCTGTGAGCTAATAAGTAATTTAGCCTGGGGAGCCAGAAAAGGTTTCCCTGTGGGCATGGGCCTTGACTTGAGTCTGAAAAAGTGGGCAAGTATGGACCAGTGAAAGGAAGGAAAGCACACTGTAGGCAGGGGGAGCTGAATTTACCAACTCCCTGTGGTGAAGAGGGCCGCACCCTGGAGGGGCTGAACAGCGCCCAGAGGGCCTGGGCACAGGGAGCAGTGTGGTGGGTGGGACACAATCAGATCTGCATTTTCAATGCTTGGGTGAGTCTCAGGAATGAGGTGAAGCGAGTAGGACATTATTGCAGTTTTTCAGGTAAGTGACTTGGACCAGGACAGTGACAATAGAGAAAGAGATATGGATTCTTTTAAAAGGTATCAAGGTAGTACAATCAATAAGACTTGGTGAGGGATTGGGTACAGAGGTGTAAGAAAGAAAGGTATCCAGGATGAGTGTTAGATCTGTAGCCATTTCTGAGATGAGGAAAATTGAAAGATGATCAGTTATTATTTGAGGGAAGAGGTGGAGAGGATAATAAATTTGTTCTGAGATACGTTGAATTGTGGTGCTACTGAGATATTTAAATGGGAATATAGATGATTCTGGAACTCAGAAGAGAAATCTAGGCTGGAAATGTAACTTATGAGTCACTGATATGCAAATATTAATTGAGAGACTTCTTGTTTCTGACATGCACTTCCATACTCCTAATAAGAAAAAGCTGAAAATGGAAATCAACTTTTCTTAGATTCATCAGGGGTCAAACCACTGCCCCTAAAACTGGAAAGAGAAGTGGACACTGAGGATCACAGTTTACTGGGAGCAGAAGCCTGCTACTGGAGCCAGGACTGGTAGGAAAAATTGGGATGTAATTGACAAATTGTTGAAAGATCAGTGTGAACAAGTTTGAGAGTTAAAACTCTGGGAGCTCAGGCCCTGGTCAGGCAGCACAGCAAGTTAGAGTTTCGTCCAGATACACCAAGGTTGCAGGTTTGATCCCCAGTCAGGGCACATACCAGAATCAACCATGAATGCATAAGTAAGTGGAACAACAAGTGGAACAACAAATCAATGTTTCTCTCTCTCTCAAATCAATTTTAAATAACAAACACTGAGGGCTCAGTCTCAGGGGGTCCCACACCGTCATGAGTTTTACCTCTAGGAGCTCTTTTAGATTCTCAGAATCAGGATTAGAGAAAAAAATCCTCTCTGGCTTCTGATGGGGATGGGGGATGTGGGGGGTGGTGGTGGTGGGAGGGCTGGGGGGTTGAGGGGGCTGGTGGGGCTGGTGGGAGGGGGGTTTACGGGTGGGTAGTAGGAGGGTTTGGGGGTGGAGAGGTAGGGAGGGGGAGAAAATAATTATTTTGAATAAACTAGAGGTTTTATTGGCCATAACAATAGCCTGCCCTATTTATTTTATCGGAGCCTAACTAACTAACTTGGGGGAAGGGAAATAGCCAACTCCAGCCTCCTCTAGTCTTCATGTCTCATCTAAAGGAAAAAACAAAAAAGCCAAGAAGCACCGATGAAGGTCATAGGCAGGGTACCCTCTTCTCTCTGGAAGACAGAAAGATTCCTAAAGCGAGGAATGCTTCCCTTCCCCCCACCTCACCACCTCAGTCAGCTCCTGCACAGGCTGGGAGCACAGGCCACTGAAAGACAGAATCCTAGAGGGAGGAATGCTTTCCTGCCCCCACTCCTCACCACACCTCAGTCAGGCTCCTGTGTAGTAGCAGTGGATCACAGATAAAAAAACTATAAGGATCAGCCTCTATTTTAAGAAGGAGTCTCTATGGCACCCTCAAGACAACAGTGAATGCAAAATATGAGGACATTAAAGGGAAAGTTACCCTCTGACACATACAGTTATAGCAAACAGTAAACATAGCCTAACTCCTAGAAGAATAAAGATATGGTAAACTCTCACATTAAAGACCTATCTGACTCAGATCCCTTAAGCCTATACATCATGACACATGTCTGGCTTACAAAAAAAAAATGTACAAGGCATGGTAATAGTTTGAAGAAACAAAAAAGTTTTAGAACAGACTAATGTGGCAGGGGTATTGCAATTAAGCTAGAAATTTATTTATTTATTTATTTATTTATTTATTTATTTATTTTATTGCTTAAAGCATTACAAAGGGTATTACATATGTGTCCTTTTTTTCCCCGCCCTTGACAATACCCCGGCTTCCCCTACCCCCCAGTGTCTTATGTCCATTGGTTATGCTCATATGCATGCATACAAGTCCTTCGGTTGATCTCTTACCCCCCTCCCTCCTGCCCCCCAACCCTCCCCGGCCTTCCCGCTGCAGTTTGACAATCTGTGTGAGGCAGCTCTGCCTCTGTATCTATTATTGTTCAAAAGTTTATAATGGTCTCTATTATCCATGAATGAGTGAGATCATGTGGTATTTTTCCTTCATTGACTGGCTTATTTCACTTAGCATAATGCTCTCCAGCTCCATCCATGCCGTTGCAAATTGTAAGAGTTCCTTCTTTTTTACAGCAGCATAGTATTCCATCGTGTAGATGTACCACAGTTTTCTAATCCATTCATCTACTGATGGGCACTTAGGCTGTTTCCAGATCTTTAAGCTATAAATTTAAAATAACTGATTAATATGCCAAGGGCTCTATTGGAAAGGGTGGACCATTCAAGAACAGATGGGTAATGTAAGCAGGACGCTCTAAGAAAGAATCAAAGAGAAGTGCTAGAAATCTAAGACACTATAACAGAAATGTAGAATGCTTGTGATGAGCTCATCAGTAAACTGAACACAGACAAGGAAAGAGTCAGTGCCTTTGAAGATAGAATAGAAGCTTCCAAAACTGGAATGCAAAGAAAATAAAGGATGACAAGGAAAGAGTCAGTGCCTTTGAAGATAGAATAGAAGCTTCCAAAACTGGAATGCAAAGAAAATAAAGGATGACAAAGACAGAACAGGTTATCCAAGATCTGTGGAATGATTACAAAAGGTGTAACTTACATATGACAAGAATACCAGAAAGAAAAGAAAGTGAGAAGAACAGAAAAACTATTTAAAATAATAAGGGTGAGAAATTTCCAAAATTAATGATATATTAATTGAGGCAGTAGATGTAGATGAAATCAGTTGGCAAGTGGAGTGTGAAATGAGGAGAGAAGAGGGCACCACAGCTGAGTGGAGGACTCCCATGAGTTACTGGTAGAAGAGGAGGACTCCACCAAAGGGGCACAGGAGGAATGAGCAGAAGGGAAGAAAGAGTTTGATACGTTCCGGAGACCAAAGACATTGGATGAAAATAAAGAAAGGAAACAAAGAAAGGACAGTCTGTTATGGCCAGTGCACCATATTTGTCATTTTAATTTTAAAAGAAAATGTCAAACTGTTTTCTAAAAGTTTGCCAGCCACCTACCTGGTGTACCGGTTAAAATGCGGATTTTGTAATCAAAGAAAACATGATAATTTCAAGAGAAACATCAAAAGTGCTTTATTCAAAGTAATGTCCGTCGTTAGCTACACATTTCCCCGATCTTTCAGGTTATCCAAGATTCAATTTGTTATCCAATTTGTGGATACCGTCCCAATAGAACTTTTCTTGGTTTGAGGCAAACCATTCAGAGACCCAATTTTCCACTTCTTTGTACATTTTTTTTTTTTAAAAAAATATATCTTTATTGATTTCAGAGAGGAAGGGAGAGGGAAAGAGAGATAGAAACATCAATGATGAGAGAGAATCATTGATTGGCTGCCTCCTGCACATCCCCCACTGGGGATAAAGCCCGCAACCCAGGCATGTGCCCTTGGCTGGAATCAAACCTGGGACCCTTCAGTCCCCAGGCTGACGCTCTATCCACTGAGCCAAACCAGCTAGGGCTCTTTGTACATTTTGAAGCGCTGCTCAGAAAGTGCGTGTGCCATTGATCAGAACAAGTGGTAATCTGAAGGAGCAAGGTCTGGTGAATATAGCAGTGGGTTAATACTTCCCAGGCAAGATCTTTTTACGTGTCTTTAACTGGTTTTGAAGTGTGTAATGGTGTGTTATCACGAAGCAAAATTACTTTGACGTGTCTTCTGGCCCATTCTGGTCATTTTATGATCAAAGAGTGGTTCAAATTGATTATTTGTTGTCGGTAGCAATCAGTATTAATGGTTTCACCTGGTTTTAGAAGCTCATAATACACCACATATCTCCTGATCCCACCAAACGCAGAGCATTGTCTTCTTTCCGAAGTGATTTGGCCTTGCAGTTGATGTTGATGGTTGACCTGGATTAACCCATGATTTTGTGCATTTGGGATCCTCAAAATAAATCCACTTTTCATCGTCAGTCACAATTCGATGCAAAAAAGACTTTCGTTTGTGCTATTGAAGCAACATTTTACTGATGACTTCGCGGTTTTCCATTTGTCTTTTGTTCAGTTGATGTGGCACCCATTTTTCTTCCTTTAAAATCTTTCCTATTGCTTGTAAATGATCAGAAACGTTTGCTGAGCAACGTTTCATTTTTCTGCAAGTTGATTTTTAGTTTGACACGCATCTTCAACCAATAATGATTGTAATTGTTGGTCTTCAAACTTTTTTGGTTGACCTGGACATTCTTTGTCTTTCACATTGAAATCATCACTTTTAAAGCATTTAAACCAGCGTTCACAAGTATCTTGAGATGGAGCATGTTCACCCGAAGTATTCAGCAGCACTTTTCTTCAAAATAAAGTAATGAATTAAAACTTCCCGCAAATGCTCTTTTTTTTTGGCACAAAATTCGACATTTTTAAGCGTAAAAATATCTATGATGTTAACACCTTCAGCAAATTTGACATATGAAGTTTTGAAGCTTGCTGTCAACACAACAAAATAGCATACATATCAAATCGCAATATATCAACATATGTGTAACTCCATCTAGTGAAAATAATCCGCATTATTAACCGGTAAGTGCCTATATCCTCTCACCAACAATGGATGATATAAATATCTTCACTGTCAGAGAAGTGTAAGCAAGGAGCCTGGTATGTTGGTGAACCTTGAGCCCTGGCAAGGGACAGAGCTATGCACCAATTGTTTAGTAGAGACAATGGTAGCTCAAGCAATTTCCTGACCAAATAGTCTCAGAGTAAATCTTTACTAATATTTACTGACCTTTAAGATAGTCTGTCTGTTACTGGAATTGCCTGCCTGACTAAGGGCTATATGTGTACCCAAAATTGAATAAAAGGTTGAAAAGGCCTGGGAACGTATTCGTGCACTGGGCCCCTAGTGTTAATTAATATGTGTCTAGGTGTGAGTCTTTTGGGGTTCATTTGGATTGGAACTCTGTGTTTCCTGAACTTGAGTGACTCTTTCCTTCACCAGGTTACAGGAATATCTGCCATTATGTCTTCAAACAGGTCCTCTAATTTTTTTCCCCATTAGCTGCTCTGAATGGGTGCTTTTTTCTACCTTGTTTTCTAATTCGCTGATCTGGTCCTCTGCTTCTTCTAGTGTACTGTTGAATCCTTCCAAGGTGTTCTTTATTACAGCTCATGTCATTCTTTATTGCCTCTTAATTCTTATTCATGTTGATGTATTTATCATACAGCTCTTTATTATTCTCATTAAGTTGCTTGAAATTCTCACTCAGATGCTTGAGCTTCCTTATAACCATTTGAATTCTTTATTTCACAAATTACTTGCCTCCATTTCATTTAGTCCCTTTTCTGGTGATTCTTCCTTTTCTTTCATTTGGGCATTGTATTTTTGTCTCCCCATTTTTGCTGTTTCTTTGTATTTGTTTCTATATATTATTTTTTTGCCAATATTAAGTGGTTGGAAGAAGATAAACACATATAAATTAATATCCTTTTAATATGCCACCTAAAAATGGTTACAAAAGGGAAGGAGAAAAAAAATCCCATTTAGCTTCTATCAGCAGTTCTCAACCTGTGGGTCGCGACCCCTTTGGCGGTCGAACGACCCTTTCACGGCGGTCGCCTAAGACCATCCTGCATAATCATATATTTACATTATGATTCATAACAGTAACAACATTACAGTTATGAAGTAGCAACGAAAATAATTTTATGGTTGGTTCACAACATGAGGAACTGTATTTAAAGGGCCAGAAGGTTGAGAACCACTAGTTAAACATGACTGATTGAATGAAGATTTATTTTTATTCCCTTGAAATATTACTAAAATAAATAAAAAATTAAAAAGTCAGAAGACAATGAGAGAAAGAAGGCAGCAAGCAGACAAATGTACATAAAATATATAACCTAGTACAACTTATGTAAAAAAATGTGGTGGGAAGGAAAAAGAATAGTGTGTCTTTGTTTATTAATGCATAAACTCTTCCTGATAGCAACAAAAGAAGCTGGTTCTATGGAAATCCTGGACTGGTGAGTGGGGTGCTGAGGAAGAAGTGAAAGGAAGCCCTCAATGCAGAATCTCTTGTACTTTTGAACTTTGAGCTACGTAAATGTTTTGTCTATTCAAAAGTAAATTACTATCATTTAAATTTAAAATAAAAAGTATTCCAAAGGGAGAGGTAGTCAGTAAACAAATAATGTATGAATAACTATAGCTACAACAAGGTCTATGGAGTCACTGATGACCCTTAGACTTTACCTGGAGGCTAAGTTGGCCCAGTAGACAAGCAGAAGGCATTCCAGACAGTGCTGCTCAGACAAGAAGACAGGGCATCAAGGGGAGAGGGCCAGGGAGTAGCTTAGTGGGACTCAAGTTTCTTGAATGAGCAAGCACAGGGACAAGGCCTGGGGTGGTGGGGCAGATCCCATGCACCCCTGTCAGCCAGGAGGAGGATTCTGAACACTGTTCTGTGCATACTGGGGGGCCATGGGAATTTTAAGCAGAGGAGTGGCATGACTAGATTTCCAGGTTGATGAGAGTCATATTCAGGCTTCAGTGTGGAGATCCTAGTAAGATCATTAAATAAAGTTGCTGCTTATAAAATAAATATGGAAAACATATTTTCTTTCCATTATACAATATTAACAAGGTAGAAAGGAAACTAAAAAAAAAATCCTACAAAATGGCAACCCTAGTTTTAAAATATAAAACAAAGAAGATAATTCAAAGAATAGAGGCCAGCTGGAGTGGCTCAGTGGTTGAACATTGACCAATGAACCAGGAGGTCATGGTTTGATTCCCGGGTGGGCTCGATCTGCAGTGTGGGGCATGCAGGAGTCAGCCAATCAATGATTCTCTCTCATCATTATGTTTCAATCTCTCCCTCTCCCTTCCTCTCTGAAATCAATAAAAATAATTTTTAAAAATAGAAGAAATCTTTCCAGAGGTTAAAAAAAGAGACTTGTCTTTTTAGTTTTCATCATTTCTTATTTTTTATTTCTTTAAAAATGAATTTATTGATATTTATAAGCTTCAGATGGAAAAGTCCCACCCAGAGCCAAGCAGGATTTTTTTAAGATCTATATATGGACACTCTGGTCCAACTCTAAAACTATGTTGATAATACCTACTGAGGAAGGAGAATCAGATGGGCAGCAGACTTCTCCTCAACAACGCTGGATTCTGGGAGGGCTTCTCAGTGATAAATAAGATAGACTGATTCCAGCTAATTTAGGCTAAAAAGGAATTTATTAGGAAGGAATGCAGTAGCTCACAGAATCAAAGAAGACCCTAAAGAATTTGTGCCGGGATCCGGTCCATCCTTGCTGCTTGACACAGTCGCTGCAGGAAAGAAACATCTGCACAGCATATGTTTCAAGGGACCTGGCATATATAGCATATTGTTCTTAATATGTTTGCTCTCTTTAGCGCCATGTGTTTTAACCAAGGTCACCTCTCCGAGAAAGGTTGTTTCCCCAGGTGGGGATTTTTCCCTGAGGTTAGGGAGGGGATACAACCCCTTAATTAAGTGCCAGGCGGGTAGTTAAGCTACATAATCTTTACTCCCTGGAATGGAGATAAGAAACGCCCTAACCTTTGTAATAGAAATTGACAGGATTAAAATCGGCTGGTATAAATATGGATGTAACAAGACAATAAACATCAGATCCTCGTCAGTTCCTAACCAGAACTCTGACCAGAACTTTGGCTGGAGATCCTGGCTAGAGGTCCTGACTAGGCTGCTGATCAACTGAAGGCTGTCTTCGTGTCATTCCTTCTTCGCCGGCTCCGTCCACACCTTTGGGGACCCCTGGACCCGCTGGGATTGGACCCCAGCAAATTTGGTCTTGGGAAGGGATTTACATGAGCTCCGAGGGTGTCAGCAGCAGGTCTCCTCTGGACCCCGTCAGTGGGACGAGGAAGCCGCAGCCATGTATAGTGTCCGTGTCCCTCTGAAAGAGGCAGATCCAAGTGGGAGAAGTGTCTGACTGTCTCCTGGGCTAGGAGGAGAGTGCAATTATCTGCCCAGGCACAGTACATGGGGGGGGGGGGGCTTTACAGATAAACAACCCATGTATTCATTTACTCAACACATGGTTATTGAGTCCTTCTACACACCAGGCATTTCTGGGCACAGATACTCTGTGAAAAAACCAGAGCCACTGTTCTCCAGGAGTGTACATTTTGGTATGATTTGACAGAAAATAAATACACCTCTACAATCTTTTATCTCCAGTGATGAAATTGAAAAAGCTTTGAAAACCAAATTGTGTGTGTGTGTGTGTGTGTGTGTGTGTGTGTGTGTGTTTGATATAAACTGATTTGGCAGAAAAATCTGACCTGAATGAATGTGAAACATTTGAGTATTTATCCATCCCAATTAGAATACATTTGACAGCACGAATATTAATGGATGTGATTGCAGGGTGCTGTCCTTGAAACACTGTGGTGTCATTTAGTATATGGTCTATGCACCCTATTTCTTTCTAAAATTTGAAAATTTCAGGATTACAAAACACATTTGGCCCCAAGGGTTTTGATAAGGGATTCTGGATCTGTGAATAAGTAAGTGTCCTGTAAGTATATATGCTGGTAGGTACCATGGACAGCCCCCTAGGACTGTATTTGTGCTCAAGGGAGAGTACAGTGGTTTCTGTGGGAACTGGGGATCCTGAACTTGTCTGCACTATCCCATCCCAACAAGAACAATATTCGTTTGGATTTACACTCTGGGTGCTGGCTATGGAGGGGGGAAAAGTAGAAAAGGGGGGCTAGTGAGTGCTGAGAATGGAGGTGTGGGAGGATGCTTTTCTTTTATATAGGGTGGTTAGGGGAGGCCTCATTAATAAGATGACAATTCAAACAGACCTGCAGGGAGCAAGAGAGAAATTCATGTGAATATCTGGGAGAAGAGCATTTCAGACAGAGGGTAGAAAAACGCAAAGATCCTGAGATGAAAGCATTTGAACTGCTGGACTGGGTGGAGCAAGGTGAGCACATGGATAGGATGAGATCTAAGAGGCAGTGGGTGAAGATAGATTGTATAGGGACTGTGGCTTTTGGATGAGATGAGACTAGATGGTAGGATGCTTCTTAACAGGAGGGGGTCTGACTAAAGTTTTAGAAGAATAAACTGGGCTTAGGAGGTCTGTGCTGAGAATGGACAGTTGGGAGTGAGGGCTGACATAGGGGTATCAGTCAGGAGCTGTTGGAAGGTGGTGGTGGTTTGGGTCAGGGTGGCAGCAGTGGAGGGGAAAGCAGTCCATATCCAGCAGAATTTGTATATATTTTTGAGGGAAGAACTGATATAACTTGCTGATACCTTGGGAATGGGACATGAGGAAAGGATGGACTCTCCGGGTCACTGACTGAAAGCAGGGAATACAAGCAGAAAGGTGGAGGAAATGTTGAAGTCTAAGGAGAAAGGGAGATAAGACCAGATAAAAGAAAGGGCAGATCCTGACATGTCCAGCTAGTGTCTAGATGATTTGGGATACTGAAGAAATCTCACACTTCCTATTATGCCCCAAAATAGGATTAGCCTATCTTGGGACATAACAGGATTAGCCTAGTGGCTTCCAATGCAGATTTGGGTAGTGAGGTCATGAGTACTGGGGGTGGGCAGGGAGAAAAGAAGTCCTTAAACAGTAATTTTATTATTTTATAAGGACAATATTTGTTTGGATTTACCTAAATGTTAATCAGTTTCTTTGCTTACCATTTTTTCTTGAATTTTTCCAAAGACATTTTCCTTTTTGCTGAAATAAATCATAGATTTTCTTTTAGTGAACTTCTTTTGGCCATATTCTCCCTCAGTTTTTATTTACATAGAAATGCTTCATTTTGCCTCTGTACTTGAAAAATAGTATGCTTTCAAGACACAGAAATCTAGGCTGACACTTGTTTCTCTCAACTCTTTTTTTTTAATTTTATTTTTTTTATTGATTTCAGAGAGGAAGGAAGAGGGAGAGAGAGATAGAAACATCCATGATGAGAGAGAATCATGGATTGGCTGCCTCCCACAAGTCCCCAGCTGGGGATCAAGCCCACAACCTGAGCATGTGCCCTTGACCGGAAAAGAACCCAGGACCTTTCAGTTCGCAGGTCGATGCTCCATCCACAGAGCCAAGCTAGCTAGGGCTTCTCTCAACTCTTTATAGATGTTTTTCCAATCTTCTGGCTTCTGTGATCAGCTGTTGGAATAACTGTCATTCCTCTGGAGAGGGTTTGTCTTCTCTCTCTGGCTACTTGTAACATGTTCTTCTGGCCCTTGGTGTTCCATGGTGTCAAGGAATTATGTGTAGGTGTGGATTTGTTTCTGTTCACCGTTATTGTTGTATAGTGTCCTCCTTGTGTCTGTGGATTCTTGCCTTTCATATGTTCTGCAAAGTTCACAGCCATTATCTCTTTAAATATTTCTTCTCTTCTATATTCTATTTTCTGTTTCTGGGACTATGAGTAAATGGATATCACATCCTCATTTAACCTGCTTGTCCTATGTCTCAGCACCTTGTCTCTGAGTTGCATCCTCCCTAATGTCACCAGCTCTACCATCCAGGCCACTGATTCTTATTCATTTCTCCCATGCACTTTGTTTAAATTTTTCACTATTAATGTTTAAGTTCAAGCAATATTTTTTGTTGCAAAAAGCTCCATTTACTTCTTTTTCAAATCTGCCTTAGTTTCTTATAGCTTGCTTAGCTATACAATTCATCTTTTATTTTGTAAATGGGTTGCACATGTTTTATATTCTATATCTAATAATTCCAATATATGAAGTCTTTAGAAGTCTAAATCTATTAACTGTTTCAGCTTTACTCTCATTAATTATGACTTATATCTCTGTGTGCCAATTGCCTTTATTGTAAATTTATATTTGGTTGATTCTAATCTGTGGGAATTCTGCTAAAAAGGGTTTATGGGAGCTTCTGCTACCAGATGGGGGTATTCCCAACACGTGAGCATTTTAACTCTTTTGGAAGGTTCCAACTCCGGTCAGGACTCCCTGCAGTCAGCTACTCCGCCTGCTGCCGACTATAGTAAAGTGCCTTCCTAAATATGCAGTGTCAATTTCACTATTTGCCCTCAGGTCACATTCTTCTTTTGCACTTGCTTGCTTACTGTTCCCTAATCTGGTTTCAGTTCATCTTTTTATTTGTTTTAAACTTTTTATTCTAAAATGATTTCATATGTACAGAAAAGTTATAAGAACAGGACAAAAGACTCATATACTCTTCACTGGGATTCCCCAATTAACATTTTACCACATTAGTGTTCTCTCTTCTCTCTCTCTTTCATTGCAACTTGATAAAGGGCTGCTTCTGAGCAAGTCTAACATGTGGGTTATGTATATCTGAGAGCACCCAATCCGTGTTAGGTCACTAAAGTCCCATGCTCAACAGATACTCCACAGTTGGGTGTTTAGAGTCTACCAAATTTCATTCTTAAGATAGGCACTGCATCTTTTTAAAAAAAAGTGTTACATACTGAATGTTTTAAAATTTTAGTACCTTCCACAATCATTCTCCTGCTAGAGCTTGCCATAGGCTCCACAAAGCATTCTAAAGACAGGGTGGTAGAGCTACTTATGGTGTACTTTGGTGTAAACCAGAGAACTTTGTCTTTCTCTGGGCTCTACTCAGAGATGTCATATTGTAGGTTCACCCTTGGAGCAGCATAAACACGTATATATTATATGTGCTTCTCTCTTAGTTATAGGTGTGAGGAAGCCCGGGACTCGGTTGAAAAGTCTGTAAGGAAGAATCTCTGAAAGGTTGGGGGCCTCTAGGGGTACCTTGCTGAAGGCAGCAGACCCTGCCTTCCTGCCTTGACATTTCCAAACAAGTCTGAGCCCCTGGGTATTTTACTGGAATCTTATGTTAAGTCTCTAGATGTCCTTGCTTAAAGGATGCTGCAGATGCCTGTGTCTTTTCAAGGATACTTACCCTGCTGATAGTATCTAATAGTTACTTTTAGTTCAAGCTGTTGTTACAATAAAAGCCTGAGGAAGCAGGCGAATGGGGCTGTTTGGTTTCTCAAGCCAAGCAGGCCCTCAGCCCTTTCTTTCACAGAAACGTGTGTCAGAGTAATCATTCATCCGTTGCTCAGGTCTGCTGGTCAGCCCCAGCAGGTGGTTACCCGTGTGAGGACAAAGGAACGCAATGAGGCAGGGTGGACACCTCGAAAACAAAGAGTAAGAAAATGAAAGTACATGTGCAGTAAGTCATTGGAGCCCACTGGGAATTTCCAAGTTTGAGAGGATTGTTTCTCAGCTAAGGTTTTATAACGGGATAACAGTTGTCCACATAACAACAGCAATATATCACAGTGCTTAAATAGTTATTAAAAGCAGGTAGTGCCTCGGTTATAGAAGAAAAACTAAAAAGCCTGTTGCAGACTGTTTTAATTTATAATCCTTGGTTCCCTGGTGCTGGAACACTAGACCTTAATCTCTGGGAACAAGTGGGCAGGAATTAAAAGAGAAATCAGGCCCAGGGAAAATGAGTGCCCTTATCATCATTAACTATGCGGGCTCCTGTTCAAGCTGCACCATGCCCACTTCATATTGAGGATGAAAAGCCTACAGAACGCCAGGAGGACTTACCACTGCCCCCTCTTCCTGAAGTAGAGCCTATAATACCTAAAGCCCTTCTGCTGGAGGAAATATTTCCAGATCCTCCGCCTCCAGTGTGGGAGAGTCCATCAACTAGATCCTTTATTATGGAATCCTGTGTCAAGTATGTCATGTTAGAAGGAGAGCTTTTGGCTTGCCCAGTTATGCAAGATCAATAAGGTAATAGAATTCATGAGCTGCTCTTCTTTAATATCTTTAAGGAAATAAGTAAGAGTAATAGAGAAAATGAGGCTAAAAGTCCATTTACAAAGGTACTTCTTAATGCCTTTTCTGCAAATTATCACATGACTCCTTGGGGCTGGCAGATTTTGGCCAAAAAAACTCTGGACACCAATTAACATTTAATAGGAGAGCAGAATATAATGAGATCTGTGAACAACAGGCTGTTTGTGGGTATTCACTGGCCACCCCCACTGGGCTGCATTCTGGCTGTAAGTCCCGGGCACTATAAGACATCTTCTAAAAGATCCATGGAAAGGACTCTGATTTATTAAGTTTTGTCTGTAGGTTGTATGCGCCTGTAAATATTATACATAAAGTGTCTCTGTTGATTGTTGTTTTGTATCTTTGTTATTTAGTTTAATTTGTTTAGAGATGGGGCATATTTCACTTTGCTAGGGGCTCTAACTAGTTGTAGCAGGCTGAACATGTGGCAGGGATTGCAGGAACTTCCCAGCAGCTGCCAAGAATTCTTAATCTTAGGGATCCTTCCTTCTCTCCCTCTCAAGGCATCAGCCACTGGAAACTCTTAGCTAATGAAAGTTCTTGTCTGTCTGTAATGTAACTTGGTTAATGATTGATGTTCTTTGTTTGCTTTCTTATCTTTGGGGGACTTAGTTTGCACTTCACCATTTTATGAACATAGGGAATCCTCCATCTCTGCTGTTTGGTTTCTCAAGCCAAGCAGTCCCTTAGCCCTCTCTTTTACAGAAACGTGTGTCAGAGTAATTATCCATCCATTGGTCAGGGTCTATTGGTCAGCCCTGGCATTTAGGAAGTGCATATTTTTGAAATTTGTCCCTTTGGAAGGAATATTTTGTCATGATCCAGATTATGTAACCTACAGAAACTTCACTAGGTAGCAGCCCTATGTTTTTTTTTTTTTTTGCTTTCTCTTATATTTATGTCTTATAAAGACAAGTATGGATAGCTACTTCTTGCTTTCCATTATATTATTAATTATCATCACTAATAGAGAGTGCTAGCATGAAGTTCTGTGGAGTGGTAAAATGGTAAAGTCACCAGCAGATAAAATCTATGACGTGTGCTTAGAGAATCAGCATGTCCTCTAAGCAGAGTTGTAAAGGTCTATATAGATAGCTACCCTGCCAGATGGAAGCAAACCACCTCTACTTGTTTCTGTTTATGGAATGAAGAAAAATCAAGCAGTAAATCATCAAATAAATATATTCACATCAGGTACCAAAGACTATACAGGCATACCTCATTTTGTTGTGCTTCTCAGAGACTGCTTTTTACAAACTGAAGGTTTGTGGTAACCCTGCATTAAGGAAGTCTATTGTTACTATTTTTTTTCAAAAGCATTTGCTCATTTCCTTATCACATTCTTATAATTCTCACAATATGTCAAACTTTTAAAATTATTATTATATTTGTGATTAAGATCTGTGATTAGTGATCTTTAATCATACTATTGTAATTGTTTTGGAGCACCATGACCCATGCCCATATAAAATGGCAAACTTAATTGATAAAGTTGTGTGTTCTAACTGCTCCACTGACCAGTTGTTCTTTCCCTTTCTCTCTCTCTCCCTGGGCACAACAATATTAAAATTGAGACTATTGAAATTAGGCAAATTAGTAACCTTACAATGGCCTCTAAGCGTTCAAGTGAAAGCAAGAGTTGCACATCTCTCACTTTAAATCAAAAGCTAGAGATGATCAAGCTTAGTGAGGAAGGCCTGTTGAAAGCCAAAATAGGCTGAAAGCTAAGCTTCTTGTGCCAAATAGTTAGCCAAGGTGTGAATGCAAAGAAAAAGTTCTTGAAAGAAATTAAAGATGCTACTGTAGTGAACACATACATGATAAGAATGTGAAACAGCCTTATTGCTGATATGGAGAAAGTTTTAGTGGTCTGGATGGAAGATCAAACTAGCCACAACATTCCCTTACACCAGCAGTTCTCAACCTGTGGGTCGCGACTCTTTTGGGGGTCGAATGACCCTTTCACAGGGGTTGCCTAAGACCATTGGAAAACACATATATAATTACATATTATTTTTGTGATTAATCACTATGCTTTAATTATGTTCAATTTGTAACAATGAAAATATATCCTGCATATCAGATATTTACATTACGATTCATAACAGTAGCAAAATTACAGTTATGAAGTAGCAACGAAAATAATTTTATGGTTGGGGGTCACCACAACATGAGGAACTGTATTAAAGGGTCGCAGCATTAGGAAGGTTGAGAACCACTGCCTTACACCAAAGTCTAATCCAGTGCCAGGGCCTAGCCTGAGGAAGGTGATGAAGCTTCAGAAGAGAGGTTTGAAGCTAGCTGAGGTTGGTTCATGAGGTTTAAGGAAAGAAGCCACCTCCATAACATAGAAGTGCAAGATGAAGCAGCAAGTGCTGATGTAGAAGCTGTAGTAAGTTATTCAGAAGATCTAGCCAAGACAATTAATAAAGGTGGCTACTCTAAATAACAGATTTTTAATGTAGACAAAACTGTCTTATATTGGAAGAAGATGCTATCTGGGACTTCCACAGATAGAGAGTAAGTTGTGCCTGGCTTCAAAGCTTCAAAGGACAGGCTGACTCTCTTGTTAGGGGCTAATGCAGCTGGTGACTTTTAAGTCAAAGCCAATGCTCATTTACCATCCGAAAACCCCAGGGTCCTTAAGAATTATGCTCAATCTACTCTTCCTGTGCCCTATAAATGGAACAACAAAACCTGGGAGACAGCACATCTGTTCACAACATGATTTACTGAGTATTTTTAGCCCACAGTTGAGACTTACTGTTCAGAATAAAAGATTCCTTTCAAAATATTCCTGGTCATTGACAGTGTACCTGGTCACCCAAGAACTCTGATAGAAATGTACAGTAAAATTAAGATTGCTTTTATGTCTGTAACACAACATCCATTCTACAGCCCATGAATCCAGGAGTAATTTTAACTTTCAAGTTTCATTATTTAAAAATGCATTTGTAAGGTTGTAGCTGCCATGTGTACTGAGTCCTCTGATGGATCCAGATTGAAAACAGTAAATTGAAAACTTTCTGGGAAGGATTAACCATTCTAGATGCTGTTAAGAACATTTGTGATTCATGAAAGAGGTCAAAATATCAACATTAACAGGCATTTGGTAGAAGTTGATTCAAATCCTCACGAACGACTTTGAGAGGTTCAAGACTTCAATGGAGGAAGTAACTGCAGATGTGGTGGAAGTAATAGGAGAACTAGGATTAAAAGTGGAAAAAAAGATGTGACTGAATTGCTGCAATCTAATGATAACACTTTAATGGACAATGACTTACATTTTATGGAGTAATTTCTTGAGATGGAATCTACTCCTGGTTATTATACTGTGAAAACTGTTGAAATGACAACAAAGGATTTAGAATCTTACCTAATAATAGACAAACATGTAAATTGACCATACCTTCACTACGCTAACCAGCCAATCAGGAGAATATGCAAATTAACCTAACAAAGATGGCAGTTAATTTGCATACGTAGGCTCCAAGCAGTGGAGCAAAGCCTGACAGTCCTGGGGCCCACGAAGCAGCGAAAGCCTCACGGCTGTGGGGCCGGCTCCAGCTGGAGCCCGGCCAGAGCGAAGGCCTGGGTGCCGGGTGCCGGAGGAAAACCGGTGCCAGCAGCCAGGGGAAAGGACGGCCTATTGCATGAATCTCTTCGTGCAACAGGCCTCTAGTATTACATAAACTTAGTTGATAAAGCAGTGGTAGGGTTTGAGAAGGCTGACTCTAATTTTGAAAGTTCTATGGTGTGTAAAATGCCATCAAACAGCATCAGAGAAATTGTTCATGAAAGGAGAGACAGTTGATGGGGCAAACTTCATTGTTGTCTTATTTTAAGATTGGCGCAGCCATCCAACCTTCAACAACCACCACCCTAATCAGTCAGCAGCCATTAAAATCAAAACAAGACCCTCCATCAGTAAAAAATATTTGACTCTCTGAAGGCTAAGATGATGGTTAGTATTTTTTAGCAATCAAATATTTTTTAATTAAGGAATGTACATTTTAAAAAATATATTTTTATTGATTTCAGAGTGAAGAAGGGAGAGGAAAAAAGAGATAGAAACATCAATGATGAGATAGAATTATTGATTGGCTGCATCCTGCACACCCCAAACTGGGAATGGAGCCTGCAACCAGGGCATGGGCCCTGACCGGGAATCAAACAATGACCTCCAGGTTCATAGGTCAATGCTCAACCACTGAGCAACACTGGCCAGGCAAAAAATGTGCATTTTTAGACCTAATGCTGTTGCATACTTAATAGACTACAGTATAGTATAAACAACTTCAATATGCACTGAGAAACCCAAAAAAGGAGAACCAAGATGGCGGCATAAGGTACAAACCTGTATGTGCTGCCCCCCACAACAACATTAAAACCACAACTATAAGACAAAACAGCTATCATCCAGAACCACGGGAAAGCTGACCGAGTGGAAGTTCTACAACTAGAAGGAAAGAAAAAAGCGCATTGAGACCGAGTAGGAGGGGAGAGGTGCCAAGAACAGAGGTACCGGGGCGCGCATGAGGCTGCTGCACCTGGGTGCGCGGTTTTTTTCAATCAGAAGGGGACAAGCTCTCGAACGCACTGAACTCATTTACGGCGAGAGGCTGGGGTCCAGGCTCCTACGGGGAGAAACGGGACTGTCTTGAAGCCGGTCAGAAAGCGAAGGTGACTTTCTCACAGAGCTGCTCGCAGGGCTGTGGGGGCACGCGGCACTCTGGGTGTCGTGGAGTCAGAGTCGCGGGGTCGCTGAGGACATCATTGCTGTTTGCCCCGCCCTGGGAACTCTCTGAGACACCACCCCACTCAATTTACATCCCCTCCCAAACTGTGCTAGGCAGTGCAAAGGAGGCACCTGCGCTTTTGTAGCCTAACTCCAGTGAATCAGAGAGCTCCAAAACTTCCAAAAAAGAGGAGAAATCTGTTGATATTGCTGTAGCCCCTGCTGGGTGGACCCACACACATAAGGGTGTCTCCAGCACAGACAGTGGCTCCTCGCAGTCTTCCAAAAATGTGAAGACAAAGAAACATGTCACAAATGAAAGAAATGGAGGAAAGCAAACTAATGGAGGACATAGAGTTCAGAACCACAGTTATAAGGTTACTCAAGAATCTTCTACGAACCTCCGAAGAACTTAGTGAGACCTTCAAGGATCTTAATGAGAATACCAAAAAAATGGAAAAGGACCAGTCAGAAATTAATCATACACTGACTGAAATAAAGAATAATATACAGAGATCCAACAGCAGATGAGAGGATCCTAAGAATCAAGTCAAAGATCTGAAATACGAAGAAGCAAAAAACACCTATCCGGAAAAGCAAAACGAAAAAAGAATCCAAAAATATGAAGATAGTGTAAGGAGCCTCTGGGACAACTTCAAACATACCAACATCTGAATTATCGGGGTGCCAGAAGAAGAGAGAGAGCAAAATACTGAAAGCCTATTTGAAGAAATAATGACAGAAAACTTCCCCTACCTGATGAAAGAAATAGACTTACAAGTCCAGGAAGCACAGAGAACCCCAAACAAAAGGAATCCAAAGAGGACCACACCAAGACACATCATAATTAAAATGCCAAGGGCTAAAGACAAAGAGAGAAAAATCTTAAAAGCAGCAAGAGAAAAACAGTTAGTTACCTACAAGGGAGTACCCATACGACTGTCAGCTGATTTCTCAACAGAAACCATGCAGGCCAGAAGGGAGTGACAAGAAATATTCAAAGTGA
>NW_005871069.1:5751781-5820881 GCF_000147115.1 Myotis lucifugus
TAAAAATAAAAATAATAAAAAATAAAAATCATCACACAAAACACACACACAAAACCCAAAAAATTGTGTGACTGGCGTTTTTTTTTTAAAACATATTTTTTTATTAATTTTTTACAGAGAGGAAAGGAGAGAGATAGAGAGTTAGAAACATCGATGAGAGAGAAACATCGATCAGCTGCCTGCTGCACACCCCCCACTGGGGATGTGCCCGCAACCAAGGTACATGCCCTTGACCAGAATCGAACCTGGGACCCTTCAGGCCACAGGCCGACGCTCTATCCACTGAGCCAAACCGGTTAGGGCATGACTGGCTTTTTAAAAATATTCACTTTATTGTGGTGATCTGGAACTAAAGCACAATATCTCTGAGGTGTGCCCATATTCCTTTTCTCTAGTAGAGAGACCACATCTTAAATAGTAATTGCATTATTAGAATTATTATCAGATTCAGTTTATAATAATATATTGCTATTATCTAAGCCTTTCACTTTTTATACTTGCCCAACGGGAACATTAAATATAAATATAAAATAAAGGATCAATCTTGCATCTCTCATGTGGGTGACTTTTCTTAAATATCAGTATTATTTAGTGTGAGTGAGAATTAAATCCAGGTTTTCATGAGGCTAACTAGTAAATTATTACAGTCTCAGCCAGCTGGCCAAGCTAACACACTGAATGAAAATTCCTTTATAACTGAATCCTTATAAGTAAATTAAAGCAGATTTAAAATTATATCCTGCTCAGAAAATAAAATTCTATACTGTTCTCCATTAAAAATTAACATAAATTAGTTAAGTCCCACATATTGAATGCTATATAACAGTAAATAATTAAATCTTGATGAAATGGAAAAATTTCTAGGACTATATCAATTTATAAAACTGACACAAAAGAGGAAGAATTCCCAAACAGACCAATAACCATGGAAGGAATTCAAGTAGTGGTAAAAAAGCTACACCTAAAGGTAGGGGAGGGTGGGGGTAAGAGTGAGAGATCAACCAAAGGACTTGTATACATGCATATAAGCATAACCAATGGACACAGACACCAGGGTGGTGAGGGCATGAGGGGCGCAGTCTCAGGTCCCCTCCCCCGGCCCAGCGCCATGCAGCCTCAGATCCCTGCTGATTACTCATTATGGGAACTTGGCCTCCACTGTGGGCACAGCCATCTTGTGTTATGGAAACGCCCACGTCCTCTGTGGGTGCTGCAATCTTTGTGATGACCTGATGGTCAATTTGCATATTCCCTCTTTATTAGATAGGATGATTCATTAGAAAATCTGTTAATGTAATTGACTATTTAAGAAAGCAAGAGAACAAAGCATATGCTGAAAAAACTTTTAAGATTTATCACTTATTTTTATTAAAACTAAATAAAACAATGAACATTAACA
Organism: Myotis lucifugus; assembly: GCF_000147115.1. NCBI lineage: Eukaryota > Metazoa > Chordata > Mammalia > Chiroptera > Vespertilionidae > Myotis > Myotis lucifugus. The sequence continues at coordinate 5,753,181 of NW_005871069.1, forward strand.
AAACTATTAACAAGCTAGAAATAGAAGCAACATTTCTTAATTTAGAAAAATGTTTTCACCAACAACCAACAACAATGCTTTAAAAGTATGCCCATCTGTATGCATATATGCATAACCCATGGACGCAGACAGTGGGGTGATGAGGGCCTGGGGTGGGAGGAAAGGGTGGCTTGGAGGGGGTCAATGGGGGGGCAAAAGGGGACATATGTTATACTTTCAACAATAAAGATTTTTTAAAAGTATGCCCATTAAAGATAGAAACAAGGCAAAATTTTACACATTACCTATGCTATCAGAACTAGACTTAACTTTTATAAAAACCATAAATCTTATTGAGTGTCATAAAAAAAGCCATATTCTTAAATAGGAAGATTCAATATGTAAAGATGTCACTGTCCCCCCAAACAATTAATACATTTAATGTAATGCCAATTGAATACCCAAAATGATTTTTTAATATAACCAATGAATCTCAATATTTATCTGAAGTAGAAAATGTACAAGACAATTCTGAAAAAGAATATATGTGGGTTCGTATAACTGTGTATATATATATAATATATAATATTAAATGCACTGCACATAAATATCTCTCTCTATAAAAGCCTAATATGCAAAGTGTCCCCTTGGGAGTTTGACCAGCTGGCAGTTCAATCACTTGCTATGACGTTTGCTGACCACCAGGGGGCATTTGGGAACGAAGGAAGGCCTTGGCTGGCAGCCAGCAGCTGCTAGGGACCCTACCCATGCACAAATTTCATGCACTGGGCCTCTAGTATAATATAAGTACATCATATAGTATAAATATATATTATATAAGTATGTAATATAATTATAATATATTTTCCCTCGCCCACCTCTGACCAGCTATTAAGATATAATATTTAGAAAATCTAAACATTACATATCAGTGCAGGAAAATACAGATGAGTTAAGGAGACATGACATACCTACATATTGGAATTTAAAATATTATCAAGGTGGTATTTCAAAGCAATGGGAAAAACAAAACAAAACACCCCAAATAGAGTTTGGGCAATTGGAGTTCATAAAGAAAACATAAATTTATTTTTTTTGTAATTTTTTATATATTTTTATTGGCTTTTAGAGAGGAAGGGAGAGGGATAGAGAGATAGAAACATTGATGAAAGAGAAGCATCATGGATCAGCTGAGTCACTCTAACGAGCACAAATATATATTCATATATAACCTTTCTCTCTCTCAGTAGCATTTGCGTAGTATCTGTTTACTTGCCTTCTATAGTGTAACCTTTTAAAGTCAGTTTATTTCTGTTGTGCTTCTTTCACATAGTGTATTTTCGGACTTTGTATTGTGAGGCATTCTGAAAATCTGGCTCTTTAATGGGTAAGCTTATCACACCCACATTTACTGTCACACAGATAAGTTTGATCTAACTTCTGTCATCTTACTAAATTAGTTTTCTTCTGTGCTGTTTTGTTCTGTTTCATTTTTACAAGTATAAGGACTGTACTTTCTTCTTTTCTCTCTCTCTCTCTTCATTGATCTGAATTCAATCCTGCTGCTTGAACTTAGATCTGCTTCATCTTCTGCAAAATAAAAAGCATAATATTTATTTATATCTCACGAGGTCTCCCCTTTGCTCCTGCTAACTCTTTGGGAGCCCTTTCTAAGCTGAACTCTTTCTCGAGCCCTGAATTCCGTTCTTCAGGCCTCAGGGGAGGAGAGCACCCCTCTTCCTGTGGGCTCTGTCTGCCCCCTGCTACCTGTGTAATTGGTTCCTGTCAGAACAGTGAAATCCTAGCCCTGATTGCTTGCCCAGCTTTTGCAAGGAAAACAGACTGCAGTTTGGCTTGCTTTTGAGGCTCTAGGTTTTCTGCAACTGGAACAACGAGACAACACGCAATTAACCAACCAAACAAAATCCCCTAACTTCGGCAAAATTGTGCGGAGAAGGGCCCAAGGCTGATGAGAGCAGAGCCAGAGCCCGGATACAACTGCTTTGTCACAAGGCTCAACCATGTACCTCAGTTCACTCCAGTAGTGGAGGCCACCTTGACCTTCCTTCTCCTTGGTCTCATCCTCTATCTAGACCAGAGGCCAAGTGCCTGCAGATAGAGAGGGAGTGTGGCCTTGAGCTCCACCTTAAGGCACAGGAATTTGGACTTGTTACCTTGGAAGCAACTCCCAGTAAATGTGTGACCTCACCAATTGGGAGGAGGCCCTCTCATTAGCGCATCTGCTCCTCTCTGCACCAAGGTGTGGAGGTGCCGAGGTGTGAAGGTGCTGGGTACCTAGGCTCTCTCTGGGAAGCCCTTTCATTTGTTCCCTATATAGGGCCTCCCTCATTGGCGGTCCAACCCCAGAGGAGGCAAAACCCTCTCTTCTTTCCTAGGTTTGACCTTGGGAAGCAGGAGAAAGCTGCTGCTCATGCAGACTCCCAAGGTTAGGAATGTTTCCGCTCTGGGGCGTAGTGCTGACTCTCCAGGTTGGTGTTTCAGAAGATTTGCAAAGCTCTCCCTGGAGGAAACTCCATTCTCTGACATTCAAGGTGTGTTTTCTAACCTCTCATTTGGGAGACTGCCCATACAGATAAAAATCTACTCCCAGAGTGCCCTAAAGCAGTCTTTCATTCCACCACCGAAATCCCTGATAAAGAGGGCAGGGGGCTTCCTCTCTGTAATTCCCCTGGTCTGGTGAAGGGACTTCTCTCAGCTTGGCCTAGCTTCACTGAGCCCGTTTTTGGACAAATGTGCTCACCCTATGTAAAATGCAGTTGGTAATACCCAGCGTTGAGCAACAAATGTGCTGCTGAGAGACCTGGGTTAGGAAGCTGTTTCAGTCTGGATTCTAAAGCTACATATAAGCTACCCTGACCTATCATGTTTTATCCATGTTTGGGATTAGTGATCACTGAGTGGAAGGAAAATCCTATCAAAAGAATTCGGGTGACGTGGGAAGGAGCATCTTATTGTCAGCTTCTGAGGGGCAGTATAGGAGGTTAGAATACCTGGAAGAAAAGTCTGGGCCTCAGCAAGTTGGGAAACAGACACCCCTCCTGACATGGGGAGCCCTCATCCCCCTCTACCTGATAGGATCTCTCCAGAAGAGATTTAAGAGGCAGAGTAGGTCTAGACCAAGTGTTAGCATTGGGCCAAATCCCACACTAGGCCTGTGTTTGTACAAATTAAAAGCTAAGAAGGATTTTTACACTTAAATGTTGGAAAAAATCAGAAGAATGCTCTTTCATGACACATGAAAATTATGTAAAATTCAAGTTTCGGTATAAATAAAATTTTATTGGAGCACAGCCTCTCCCATTTATGTACCAAGGCTGCTCTGGGGTGCTCTCTGCAGAGCCAAGAAGTAGGCACAGACCCTGGGACCCACAAGCCTACAGTCTTTTCTCTCTGCCACTTTACAAAGTGTGCTGTTGGTCAAGGTCATAGCTGAAATGAAGTCCTTGATCTGACATAGTTGAAGCAGATTAGGGTTTGCAGGTAGGCAGAACTTTGTTCAATTCTTGGTCAGTTAAAAACATATTATTGCTACTTTATTTTGGAGAAAAGGCTGATGAGTTGGCCAGAGCAGCCATGTACACAGTAGTCTTTGCTTTGGAGCAATTTTTTTTTCTTTTCTCTTAGCTGTTTTTAAAATTTTGTGGGGATGTTCTTAGTTACTTTTAAAAGACAATTGTGAAACTTGTGAAACACTGATGAGAGGCAGCATTCGAGATTCACTCAGCTCCCCTGCAGGCACCAGTGCCACCTAATTGTTTGCTCCACACAAAAGGTGGATCAGAGAAAAATCGCTTCTTTATTCTTCCCCTTTACATCATCTCCCCTGCACCTGGGGAGTCTGGATGCGCGGAGACCCAGCGCAGCGCGCAGCTGATGATGGGTTACACCAAAGCGCACCAAGACACAAATCCCTCCCAGATCCAGGAGATTTTCTGTAGCTTAGCTAGATTTCTAATTGTCCTGCCACCTGTACTGAAATGCACAGTATGTGTTAATCTTGAATTCTTTTCTGTTTCCATAATCTTGGTAAAGTTTCCTGCACTCAAACAGTAAATCCAGTTTGGTCCATGGGAGTTAAAAAGGGAGCCAGCTTCACTTCCACGCTTTCCAGCACACAGGCTTCTTGGGAGCAGTGTCTGGGCGACAAAAAGCTGGCAGAATTTCTCTTTCCTGTGGTCCCTCTTTCCTGTGCTATGCCTTCCAGGCGGAAAGCGTGAGTTCACATGTCTGTTGTCTTATTACAAAGTTTCCATCATTTCAGAGGAGTTCAGAAGAAAACAATAAAGGTTTCCACATATTTAGCACCCCGGCGCTCTGCTCTCCGCACAAACAAGCTGCTCATTGACAGATGACAACTCCTTGTTTATTGATTTCTGGTGGCATTGAGGGTACAGAATGAAAAAAAAAGATGCAGCACTTGTTTTTGTAACCTTTTTTGGGGGGGAGGGGACTTTTTTTTGTGTTTGTTTTGTTAATCCTTACCTGAGGATATTTTCCCATTGATTTTTAGAGAGAGTGGGAGGGGGAGGCAGAGTCAGAGAGACAGAAACATTGATGTGAAAGAGATACATCCTCACATCGATTGGTTGCCTTCCACTTGTGCCCCGACCAAGACCGGCCTGCAAATGAGGTACATGCCCTTGACTGGAATTGAACCGGGGACCCTTCAGTCCTTGGGCTGATGGCTCTATCCACTGAGCCAAACTGGCGAGGGCTGTACATTTTTTAAGGCAACTGTACCTGAGTTTGCCATTCAACCTTAAGCAGATTGTTCAAATGTTACTTTCCTCCCACATGAAGTTGGAATAATACATTACCCGCTCTGCTATTTCATAAGGCTGTTTTAGGGACTTAAATGTGATAAAATAGGTAGCCAGCCCTAAAGAAGGTAGAGGATTTCTTTTTCTTTTTTTACTGACTGAAGCAATGATATCTTTTCCTTCTAGGACCCAGCTTCTCCCAAGCCTCCTGCTGCAGAAAGGACTCCATCTTTCAGGAGAAACCCGCCTCCAGCCTCCAGCAATGGATCTCACCCTTAGGGGCCTGGATGGATACAGCACATGACATGCAGGGTTTGGAGCTAGCACCTGAGCACACACAGAATAACCTTTCCTACGTGACCCTCTTAATCACATTCAACCTGCACACATATGGCAGAGGTCTCTGCTCCTTCCAGGGAGTCTCTGGAGATAAGCCAGTCAGCCAAGGCAAGGAGGTAGTCTAATGGCCATTTAACGCTTCAATGTCAGAGGCAGGATAAAAAGTACCTTTATTGGTGGAAACTATTTCTATATCGTTTAAAAAATATTTTTTATTTTACTAATTGACACAAAATTCATGAGACCCGAATTGGGGAAATTCATGAGTTCCAAAGCTTTAGGCATCATATGATAGTGCCTCCTTTGGGCGGTTTTGCTTTCTATGGCTTCAGTTACCCACAGTCAACTTAGGTCCACAAATATTAAATGGAAAGTTCCAGAAATAAACAACTCATAAGTTTTAAACTGCATGCTGTTCTGTGTGGTGTGCTGAAATCTCGTGCCTTCCCACTCTGTCCGCCTGGGATGTGAATCATTCCTTTGTCCAGTGTCTCCACGCTGTCACACTCCCCGCCCAGGGGTGTCTAGTGTCCCCCTGGGATATCAGACCCACGTCCCCGTGTCACAGTGCTGGTGTTCAGTCACCCTTCTTTACTTAGTAACAGCCCCAAAGTACAAGAGCAGGGATGCTGGCAATTCGGACATGCCGCAGAGAAGCTCTAAGGCACCTCACTAAGTGAAAAGGTGTTAGTTCTTCACTTAATAAAGAAAAAAATGTATACTGAGGCTGGTAAGAATGAATCTTCTATCTGTAAAATTGTGAAGAAGGAAAAAGAAGTTCATGCTAGTTTGCTGAGAGAAAGACCACATCCACATAATTTTTATTATATATGTTATTGTAATTGTTCTAGTTTCTTACTAGTGCTGTAAATCTCTTACTGTGTCTAATTTATGTTAAAGTTTATCATAGGTATGTGTGTATAAGAAAAAACATAGTATATACAGGTTTGGTTCTATCTGGGGGATCTTGGGACATATTTCCCATTGATAAGGGGGGACTACTATATATCTTATCGTCTATGGAGTTATGCTTTAGGGGGCACCGTTCATTTGGCATATATAATGAATAATTATATGGAACAGCTGGGGAACAAGATGGCTATGCATGAGTGTTTCCCCACGTACCCACCTTCGAACACAATGGTTTGGGCTGTTGATGTGTTAGAAATGTCTGAGTACTTGATAGAGATGCTCTGGCCTGACCTGGAAGGATCTGAGCAGAGGCCTACGAAAGGTGTCTAGACCTAGAATTTTAAAAGCTTCTTCTAGTGATTTTTGGATACATGCAAAATCCTAATGGACTTTATCGTTTTATTTTTCCATAAGAACTTGCCAGCATTGAGGCCAGCCCACCGCTGGGTCAGCTCATTCCAGATCCCCTTCACCTAATCTTGTGCCAGGTTGTGTGTCAGTGTATTCACTGCCCATCCCATAGTCCACCTGCCCTCAGCAGGCACCTCAGCTGAGTCCCCCCTTGCCTGGCATGTGACCTAAACCTTTCTTCCTGAAGAGCGTCGGCCATCAGCAGGCCTGGCTGACCTGGGCTGTCCTGGTTCCCACTGACTTTTGTCACAGCACGTGGAGTCCTGAGCTGGCCCAGGGAAACTCCTGTGTTCCAGACAGACTCCTCCTGACCTGCACTGTGTGCTTGCAGCCCGATTTCCTCTTGAGAGTCAGGATCAGTCGCCCCAAACAGTACGGCGACCCCCTTGCCTGTTGTCACTGGAGTGAGGAGCCCAGGGTGCCAGGTGGCAGTCCCAACTTCCACGTCAGTGGAGCCCTGCTGTGTTCCATGTGGAAGTGTCCCCCATGGGGGCTAAGACCTCTTGACCAGCGGGGCCCAAAGTTGTGGGGGTGGGAAGCAAAATGCTGGCTACAGATCGGATCGAGGGACAGTAGTGAGAGGAGCCACTCCTGTGTCATTTCCCTGAGGCCAGGCCTGTGAATCCTGGCTGAGGGAGGAACAAAACAGCAGCACCCGGGCCACTGATGAGACACACAGTGCTCTAGCTCTGTCAGGTGTTGTCACTTAGTTGATGACACAACTGTGTCCTCACAATACCATCAGCTGTCTATGAAGCCTCTCCTTTAGAATGATAGGGAACATGATAAAATAAGTGAATTCTGTGATCATAAGCTTATTGCCGTCCTCATTTGCTGTGAAACAAGTTCTTTGGTCAGAAGCTATGCTGTGTGAGTAAAGCTGAATGAAGCACTCAAAGCTTACAGGTGATGGTTTTAGCAGAAGCACATCCATAAGCAGAATGAGTGTCTTTCAGAAAGAATATGTCATGGCAGTGGTGCAATGAAGCTAATTTATACAAATATATTCTCTTGAAAAAATTTTAAAATATGAAATATAGAGAGTAAAAGGGGAAAATCCCAATGTACTCTCCTCCTTTACTTCCCCCCCTCCCCTCTATGCACCAAGACTCTCACCAGAGCTGTTTGACTAGCAGTCATTGGGCTTGTGTTCGCTCTGTTTTTTCCGTGCATTCGTGCACATTTATGTGCACATCTAAAGGGAGCTGTTTTCCTTTAAATTTGAATGGGCTCCTATTACACATACTGTTTTAAAGTTTCTTTTAGAATTAAATTTTGTTTTCTTCACTAACTACTAAAATATTGTTTTCTGTGAAGGACAATCTGTGTGAGATCTGTCTCTCTGTTCTCTCCATCTACACCACCTCTATGTCTACGTCCAGGTCTATGGCTGCATCTATGTATGCATCCATGCTTACATCCACATCTTTTCTCTGCCAAGTCTACATCATGTCTCTGTCCAAAGAAAGCACTGTGAGACAACGAATAGCCATGGACTCACCAGGGAACCCAGAACAACAACGTAACTAGTAACTTACACTTATTTTAATATATTTTTCCTTTTTTATTGAATGTATTGGGATGATAATGGTTAATAAAATTATATAGATTTCAGGTGTACAATTATATAATACATGATCTGTATCTTATGTGTTCACCACCCCAAGTCATGTCTCCTTCCATCACTATTTATCCCCCCTTTACCTTCTTCTACCTCCCCCCACCCCCTTTCCCTCTTATAATCACCATACTGCTATCTGTATTGGAATGTTTTTTGTTTTGGTTAGTTGCTTAATCCCTTCACCATTTTCACCCAGCCCCATAGCCCTCCTTCCCTCTGACAGCCGTCAGTCAGTCTGTTCCCTTATCTATTCTATTCTTCTGCATCTCTCCTCAGGTAGCCACTTTCTGAATTTTTGCAATGATCATTCTATTGTTTTTAAAAATATATATTTTTATTGATTTCAGAGAGGAAAGAAGAGAGATAGAAACATCAATTATGAGAGAGAATCATTGATTGGCTGCCTCCTGCACGCTTCCTACTGGGGATTGAGCCCGAAACCCAGGCATGTGCGCTTGACCAGAATTGAACTCGGGAACCTTCAGTTCGCAGGCCAATGTTCTATCCATTGAACCATTGAACCAAACCAGCTAGGGCTATTGCTTTTGTTTTAATAACTTAAAATTTTTTAAAATAGTTTAAGACTCATAAAAAGATATAAAAATAGTACAGAGAGCTCCAGTCAGAGTTGATTGCCAAAGCCAGAAAGTTAAGGTTGGTGTAATAAAAGAAACTCAGGTATAGACCTTATTTGGCTATCTCCAGTGTTGTAACTAGTGTTTTGTATGAATAGTCACATGAGATTTTATAATGTATAGAGTTCAGTAGCCATCAGCACATCCAGGAGACAGAACTGCTCCATCTCTGCAACTCTGGCCACCAGTGATCTTTTCTGAAGAATGTTATGTAAATGGCATCAAGCAGAGTATAACCCTTTGAGATTTGCTTTTTTTCATTCAGCATAATACCTTTGAGATCAATCCAAGTTGTTGCATATGTCAATAGTTTACTCCTTTCAAGTGTATCTGAGGTAAGTTTTAATCTCTCTGGGATAAATATCCCAGACTGCCATTGCTGAGAGAGGTAAGTGTATGCTTATCTTGATCAGAGACAGCTAAATTGTTTCTCAGAGTGGTTGATCCATTTTCCATTCCCCCCCACAACGAATGAGAGATCCAGCTGCTCCGCATCCTCACCAGCACTTGATACAATCAGTATTTTCTCTTTTAAACCATTCGAATAGGTGTGTAGTAATATCATAGACTTATTTTGCATTCCCCTAATTACTAATGATCTTAAACACCTTTTTATGTGCTAATTTGCCATCCATATATACTCTTTGGTAAAGTGTATTTTCAAGTGTTTTGCTTGTTTTCTAATTATATTATCTCTTCCTTACTGTTGAGTTTGGAGAGTTCTTTATACATCTGGATGCAAGTCCTTTCTTGGATGTGTGATTTTCTTTTTTTTTTTAGTTTTTTTTTTTTTTAAGGCAAATATCTTTACTCTGGCAGGAGGATGCACACACACATGGTCTGGGAACATGCGCACTGAATGTGTGATTTTCAACCATTCAGTCATAGTCTGTGGCTTGTCTTTTCATCCTCGTAATATTCTTTCACAGAGCAACAGTTTTTAATTTTGATGAATAGCAATCTCAATGTTTTTTCTCTTGAGGATCATATCTTTATTGTTCTGTCTGAGAATTCTTAACCTAAACAAGAAAAAGAATACTCTCTCCTGTTTTCTTTGAAAAGTTTTATAGTTTCAGCCCAGCCCGAGTGGCTCAGTGGTTGAGCATTGACCTATGAACCAGGAGGTCACAGTTTGATTCCCGATCAGTGCACATACCAGGGTTTTGGGCTCGGTCCCTGGAGTGGGGTGTGTAGAAGGCAGCCAATCAATGATTCTCTCCCATCATTGATGTTTCAATCTCTCTCTCCCTCTCCCTTGGTCTTTGAAATCAATAAAAAAAAATATATTTTTAAAAAGTTTGATAGTTTTAAGTTTGGCTTTTAGGTGTATGATGTATTTTGAGTTCATTTTTGTATAAGGTGTGAGGTTTAGGTCAAGAGCCTTTTTCACTTATATTTTTGACACCATTTGTTATAAAGATTATTCTTCCTTTACTGAATTGCTTTTGCACCTTAGTGAAAAATCAATTGATAAAACTTTGTGTAAGTCTATTTCTGGACTGATTCTCTATTCTCTGGTGGGATCTAAGTTTGCTCCTCTGCCAACACCACACTTGCTTAATTACTGTATAATTTCTCAAATCAGGCTGTGTGATTCCTCTCACCTTATTCTTTCTCAAAATTGTTTTGGCTATTCTAGTTCCTCTGCTTCTTATGTAAATTTCAGGATCAGTTTGTGTATATCTATGTCTTACAAAAAATCCTGTTGGAACTTTGATAGATCAAAGGGATAATTGACATTTTTACTACATTGGATCCTTTTGTTAATGAACATAGTATATCTTTCCATTTTTAGGTTTTTTTCTTTTTTCATCATAATTTTATTGTACTTATTTATTATTATTTTTTTAAAAAGAGAAAGTTCATCTAGAAAGTTACAGAGGCAAAAGAAGGGCCCTTGGAGCTTAGGAGAGAGAAAGGAAAGGGTAACCCTCTTGGGAGGAAAATGAAGGGGAGGGGAAAAGCACCCATTTTTGTAGTTTTTAGCATATAGATCTATGCATGTTTTGTTACATTTATACCCACTATTTTCTTTATTAAAGCAATTATAATAGTATTGTGCTTTCAATTTCTCTTTCCAATTGTTCATTGCCAACACTGATTGTTAGCATGGTTGCTTTTAGTGTGTTGGTTTTGAATATTGAGAATCTGCTAACTTCATTTATTAGTTCTTGGTCTTTTTTTGGAGTTGGAGGGGTAGATTTCTTTAGATTTCCTAGACAATCATGTCCTTTGCGAATAGGAACATATGATTTCTTTCTTTTCAATCTGTATGCTTTTAATTTTCTTTCCCTTCATGAGAATATACCCCAACTTACTTATTCATTCTTCTGTTGACAGGAACCCACTTCTTACTTGATCACTAGTACCTCTTCTGTTACCAGTACAAGTCCATACTCTTCATCCAAATACCTGGAGGCCAGCTCTGTTTGGGAATTCTATTTTTTTTTTTAATTTGAGACAGTTAATTTGTTGCACTTACTAAATATTTTATAACACTCTCAGCAGGATCTGGACATTACCCTGCAATCAGGTACATTAGTGTTTTTGTTTGTTTTTTTCCCCCAAAGAAATAAATGAATATTCACACTAATTGAGATAAAGTCTAAAAATAACCTCACATTAGTTCTGGTCAGGTTTTGCTGCAAATGACTTTGGGTCAAACTTAGGAAAAAACTTTCTGTTTTGAAAAATTTTTGGATTTTGGAATTCCAAATATGAGATTGCAAATTTTTATTATTTTACTTAGAGTTTGGTGTTTCTTTGAATTTGCTTTTCCTCGCCTGTAATTTTTGCCTCAGTACAGTTGGAGTTTCTCCTCTTACTCATCTGTTTCCTTTCTGCTTTTTGTCTTCTGGGAATTCTTTATGGTTTCTGGTCTGCTCGTGGCACCTGATCTCATATTCTATGATACATTTATTTTTTTTATTTAAGTCACTTTTCTGTCATTTTTAAGAAATTTGGGGCCCGGCTGGCGTGACTCAGTGGTTGAGTGTTGACCTATGAACCAGGAAGTCATGGGTTCCATTCCCAGTCAGGGCACATGCCCAGGTTGCCTGCTCGATCCCCAGTGTGGGGCATGCAGGAGGCAGTGGATCAATGATTCTCTCTCATCATTGATATTTCTATGTCTCTCTCCATCCAAATAAACAAATAAAAATCTCTGAAACAAATTTCCTCTCTGAAATAAATAAAAATCTATTTTTTTAAAAAAGAGAAATTTGGGGTTGGAGAGTTTAAGATGTGTTTTCTCATCTTTGACCTTGCTCCAACGTCCCAGATCATTCTGTTTTCTGCTTTATATATATACTAGAGGCCTGGTGCACAAAATTTGTGCACTCGGTGGGGGCGGGGGGTGCGTCCCTCAGCCCGGCCTGCGCCCATTTGCAGTCCAGGACCCCTTGGGGGATGTCCACCTGTTGACTTAGGCCCACTCCCCGGGGGATCAGGCTTAAGCTTGCAGTCAGACATCCTTCTGGTAGCCAGGGAGCCCTCGGGGGATGTCCGACTAAAGGCTTAGGTCCCCAAGGGATCGGGCCTAAACTGTTAGTTAGACATTCTTAGTGCTGCCACGGAGGTGGGAGAGGCTCCTCCCACCACCTCCGCACTGGCCAGCCATGAGCCAGCTTCTGGCTGAGTGGCACTACTCCTTGGTCTGACCTAAACCCTAGAGATTACTACTTCATTTTACAACTTTTTCTCAGTTTCTAGGCAGCAGCAAACTCAGACCACACAGTTGGGTGTGCAAGAAATGTTGCTTTCTTTATTGTTTAGTATCCAAACCTAACTTCAACTTCAGCCCCCATTCTGCCAAGTGAAAAAACAAAAACAAAAAGTGTACAATTTGCCCTGCCAAGGTAGTTTAGTTGATTAGAGTGTTGTCCCAATACACCAAAGGTTGCAGTTTCAACCCCTGGTCAGGGCACATACAGGAGTCAACCAATGAATGCAAAAAAAAAGTGGAACAACAAATCAATGTTTCTCTTTCCCTCTCTCTTTCTCTATCTCCAAAAATCAATCAATTAAAAAAGGTGTGTAATTAAATGATTTTAATATATTTATAGAGTTGTGCAACCAATATCACATTCAATTTTAGACCATTTCATCATCTCAGCAAGAAACTCTGCACCCTAGGCCAGTGATGGCGAACCTATGACATGCGTGTCAGAGGTGACACGCGAACTCATATTTTTGGTTGATTTTTCTTTGTTAAATGGCATTTAAATATATAAAATAAATATCAAAAATATACATCTTTGTCTTACTATGGTTGCAAATATCAAAAAATTTCTATATGTGACACGGCACCAGAGTTAAGTTAGGGTTTTTCAAAATGCTGACATGCCGAGCTCAAAAGATTCGCCATCACTGCCCTAGGCTATCTACCTCCCAGTCTTCGTTCTCCCCAATCCTGAGCAATCACTGATATACACTCTACCTCCTTATATTTGCCCATTCTGGACTTATAAGTGAAATCATAATTGCTTTTTCTTGTGTGTGACTAGCTCTTTAGCATAATGTTTTCAAGACTTATCCATGACATAGTATATACTTCATTCCCTTTTATGACTGAGTAATAGCCCATTGTATGAATACATCACTTTTGTTTATCTGTTTGTTAGCTGAAAGATATTTGGATTTTTTCCATTTTCTGGCTATTATTATTTTAAAAATATTTTTATTTATTTCAGAGATGGAAGGAAAGGGAGAGAGTTAGAAACATCAATGATGAGAGAAAATCATTGATTGGTTGCTTCCTGCACCACCTCCACCCCCCCTTACTGGGGATTGAGCCCAGAACCCGGGCATGTGCCCTGACCAAGCATCAAACTGTGACCTCCTGGTTCATAGGTCAATGCTCACCCACTGAGACACGCTGGTAGGGCTCTTTCTGGCTATTATTAATACTGTTTCTATGAATGTTTGTGTGTAAGTTTAGTGTGGCCATATGTTTTGAATTTTCTTGGGAGAATTCCTAGGAGTGAAATTGCTGGGTCAAAAGGTAGGCACATTGGAAGAAGGCCAGGTCATTTTTCAGACTTGCTGCACCATTCACAACTGTGTCAATGACCATGGAACCTTCTATAAAATACACTTGCATTTTCTTTTTCAAAGAAAGAAAGAAACATAAGGGAATAGTTGTGGGTTCTAATTTTGTGTCTTCTGCACTCTTTATTGATAAAATGGGAACAGCCAGCAGTACCATGTGGAATTCTCTGCCAGACACACAGGTCTGTGCTTGCTAAATACCATGAGCAGGATTCTTTCACAGAAGCTCCTTGAACCTGAAACACAGCAGTACTCAGTGACCATGGGTCCTCAGTCTTAGGAAAGCCTTAATGAAGCCTTGGCCGGGGGGGCAGAAGCGATACAGGAGTATGTGGGGTCTGCCCCCAACCCTCAATTAAAGGGCAGTTCATGCAACATGACTTCTTTTTGAACCAGAGCCAGGGTCACTGTTGAGCTGAGGTAACATTAATTATTTTTCCGCTTGTCGGATTCCATGAAAAAGATGTGAAAATGGCCTGTTTATGAAAGAGTACAGGCAGAGGCTGTGAGCTGATTATGTCAAACCTCGTCAAAGCTTCCTGGGTGTGGGAGGTTATAATCAGCAAAGCATGGCGGCATCTGTGCCCATTACAGGAGGAGCCCATCTGCCTGGCTCGCCAGCAGAGACAAGAAGCCAGCTTAACCCCTGATGGACTGAATTGGGTCGACTGTATGGAGCAAAGAAGTTTTACTTTCATCAGTTATCTAGTACGCAGTTAGGGGATAGAGCAGCCAAGGAGGCCATTGTCCTTGTTTTGCTCGCTTGATAGAGCAGCATCAATTCTTTCTGTGACTTGGGCAGCCATATAGATGTGTCAAGGCACAGAGTTGCAAAGCTTGAAAGATACAGAAATAAGCTTTAAAAAACAAGTCTGAAAACAACCTCAGAGAACATTAGCAGGAAGCCCCACACTTTCTACATAGGTGGGGCTTAGGGACTGTGTCCTGGTTGAAAGAGGTGTCCCAATGTGGCAATTGCTAGATTAAGAAATCTTGTCTTATCAGGAGACTGGGCAAAACAGCTGGTGATACTATGGGGAAACTAAAACTCATCACCCAATGTTGTCCTTGGGAATGATTTGACCTAAAGATCATCAAATACGTTGGAATCAGTTTCCTTTTTTTATAACAAATAATTATGTCCCCTTTCTTTTACTGAAATGAAATACATTGAAAAAAAAGCCACTTATATGCTGACTATAAAAAGATCATATGCCATAAACATAAAATAAACTATTAGCGATGTGCAATGAAATAAAGAGCTTATACCAGAAATGAAAATCAACTCTATCACTAAGCACATTGTTTAGTTTAGTTGACATTTTTTTCACAGCCGCACTTTCTTTTTTGTTTGTTTGTTTATATTGGTTTAATCCATGTCACATGTAAGTTTACACAGGGAAAGGACAAGTACCTTTGTATAGAATATAGAGGTGCAGCATCACACCATGGGGCCCACAGGAGGGGCGGGAGACAACACTTTCCCTGGGAGCAGCAGCTCTAATCCCAGGGGATGGTTCCTGGCAGAAGGCTGGGCAGCCAGGAGCCCCCTCATCCAGCCCCAAACTCGGCCCCTGCTGTGGCTCCGTTCTCATTTCTGTGCCTCCCCGTCTCCAAGCTCCTTATAAAGAGCCCCAGGAGCTAAGACTGAGGAGAGGAGCATGTCCCTTGGGGCATGTGGCCCATGTCTGGGAGAAGAAATATATACCACTGAACCCCCAGCACATGGGAGGGGCAAAGACACCATGGGAGAGGGAGAGGCAGGCACCTCAAGAGGTGGATGGGCCGAGCCGAGCCAGCCCTGAAGGAGGCACTGCTTCAAGGTGTTCTTAAAAAAGGAAGAAAATCATACAACCTAAGGGGAGTGAAGGGGTGAGGGTGGGGAGTTACCCCATTTATATCCAATATTGTAAATACACGTCTATATTACATGTGCTTCAGTCTGGTGTTTGCATGTCTGTAAGTTGGTCTGAGGGCTGGATCTCAGGAGCCTTGCCCTGCTACCCACCCTGGGAACAGATCTGGAGCAGGTATGGCCCCCAATCCTGGCGGGAACCTGGCAGGGCCTGGGCCTCAGCATCCACTCTGGCTCCAGAGGCCTGTGTGTGTGTGCATGTGCATGTGTGCATATATGTACATGGGGAACCTGTGTGCAAGTATGTACAAGGAGTAGGGTCACATCACAGAAGCGGACAGGCAGGACTGCTTGAGGCAAGGCCTGCCTGGGGTGGCTGGCAGACAGGTGGGTTCCTGCAGGTCTCCGGGCGCTGTGATGGTGTTGCTCTGAGGGCACAGCTTCTTGGCACCCAGCGTCCGCAGCCAGCGCTCCTCGAAGTGCCCATGACAGCCCTGGGTGCACGTCAGGAGCATCCATGTGAGTCCATGCAGAGGAGGCATTCGTAGCGGCCCCACTGATAGCTGCTGTTCAAGCTCCCTCACCGGAGCCTCAGGGCCTCAAACGTGGTCACAGCTGAATCTTCGGTTATTTCTCGATGTCGCCATTCTTGCAGGTCTTCTGCATGGCTCCCGCTTGCTGCTCTCCCGGTTGCGGGTAGAAGGGATCTCATCGCTGGCCCCACTCAGAGAACTCGGGTGTGATGCCTGTGCGGGGAGGGCCGCCATTTAGAACGGCACTTCTCTCCTGGGCTCCTCCAGGCTCCTCGCCCGTGCTGGGATGACGCCAGCCTCCGTGTGGCTTCCATCCTCCAGAATGTCATCCCCATCCACATCCAAGCCAGCATCACGGCCAGGACTCCCTCAGCCGCTGCACATGGTGAAGCCAGAGCGGCGGAAACACCCCCCAGGCGAGTGGCGGCCCATATCCGAGTCTGCCCGCAGCCCTCATGCTCCTCAGAGCGGTTGCTGTTCTCCTGCTCGACATCCCCGGCATCCTCCTCCGCCACGCAGGAGCCTTCCCCCTCAGAAAGGCGATGCTCCACCTGCCCCGGCATCTCCTGCTCCGATGCTGCAGGGGCGGCTGCACAGGGGCCACCTGCCCTCACCTTGCTCCCTCCCTTTCCTTTCCCCATCCGAGCGTTCAGTGGGTCTGCGATGGGCTCACACTCGCAGGAAGGCCTGGAGTCTGTGAGGGGTGCAGTCCTCAGTGGCAGCTGAGTGTGATGTTGTGGAGACTCCCCTTCCCTCCTGACAGAAGCAGCAGCAGGAGGCGCTGGGGAGCGCCTGGCGCCATGGCTCCCTCAGAAGGGCATCCTGCAGTGTCGGTGTGCTTTCTTCTTTACTTCTCTAGTCTAGGACTTCCATTCAGCCCGATTTCAAGCTGTTCTGGGTGATGGTTGTTCTGTATTTTGTTGTAATTTTGATGTGGTTGGGGAGGCGGCGAGTACCAGCAGTTTACCTACACGCCATCTTCCACAGCCACACTTTCTTAGTGAAGGAAGCAAGGTTTCTGGCACAATTTCCTTACCTTGTAGCTCAACAGCACTTCAAATAGCATTGCTTCAGATGAGGTACTTAGGTAATCAGAGGTTGAGCTCATACATAGAGTCAGCGTGAATGTGACAGCTGCCAGTGAGACTGATACAGGCATGTAACACTGGCAATTTAATTAAAACATATGTGTAACTGCTATCATTAGTGATATGATTTTCCAAATTTGTGGTCAAGTTCTTGGTAAAGTTCTGAATATATGAAGTACAATGTTCTCTTGATTCACATTTCTGGACATTTCAGTGCATATTAAACCATTTATGTGCAGTGCAGGATTCAGTTCGAGGACTGGATCACTGACAGCAGATTTTTACCTCCTAAATGAATGTCCAGAGGAACATCAAAAATCATGCAACAATCAGGGCGATTCTTCAAGGTGGAACGACCCTGCATACTGCAAACCTCTAGCATCCATAGTCCCTATGAACTCAATGTCAGTGGTGGTTCCCAATCACTGGCAAACAAAGAGGCCCTCATACATTTCCTCAGTGCCCTAGAGAAGCGGTGCCATCCAGTCTAATCCAAATTCCAAACTTCACAGGTGGCCCTAGGAGGGAAGTGGCTTCCCCAAGATCACAGGTGAATCCCAGGGGACACTAGGACCAGAGCTGAGGTGCTGGACTCCTAGTGCAGTCCTACTGTCCCAGCCCAAAGTGTCCTAGGTACTGGCCACTCTCAACCCTGCCCATGTCTGCTGACTGGCCATTAACTCACTATTGCCTCTAAGGTAGCAATTTTTATGTATGGTGATGGATGTTAACAATACTCTGAAGATTAATTAATTTACTTATTAATTTTTTTTTTCCTTTTCACCCATTTCCCCACCCCTCTTTCTTTTGGAAACCATCAGCTTGTTTTCTGTGTCTATGGGTTCGTTTCTGTTTTGTTTGTTCATCTGTTCGTTTGTTTTTTAGATTCCACTTATAAGTGAGATCATATGGTATTTTCTTTCTCTGGCTGACTTATTCCACTTACCATAATAGCCTTTATGTTCATCCATGTTGTTGCAAATGACAAGATTCCATTCTTTTTATGGCTGAGCAATAGTCTGTTGTATATTTGCACCACATCTTCTTTATCCATTTGTCTACAATGGACACCTGGGTTGCTTCCATATCTTGGCTATTGTAAGTAATGCTGGAATGAACATGTGTCTTTTTGAATTTGTGTTTTTTGTTTTGGATAAATACCCAGAAGTGGGATTGCTGGATCATATGACAGGTCTATTTTTAATGTTTTGAGGAATCTCCATGCTGTTTTCCATAGTGGCTGCATCGGTTTATGTGTGTGCTATGCTTTACTACAAATGGCAGTAGGTGTGGGACACCAGCATCCCACAGACACGTGAGCAATGTGCTGTGCCACGTTGGGACAGCTATGATATCACTAGGTGACCGAAACCTCATTATGTGGCACAAGATTGTAGTTGTCACTCAGAAAGTGTTTATTAAATGCATTCCTTAATGGATTAAGTAATCAATAGCAGGCTGCTTAAAGAACTCCAGGCTGTTCTGAGAAGTGGGATGTCTCCTTGTGCTTCTTAGGAACAGAAACATTAGGGAACTTCATGAGACTTCCCAGCAGAGCATCATAGAGCCCGCAAAACTCTTTAAGCTCCACATATAGGGTGTCCCAAAAATGTATGCAAACACTTTGAATGATTATAAAGGCAGTTTTATTAAAATACATTTCATTTTCAAAATTGAGCTCTCAGCTGTAAAGTGTGTGCACATATTCTGGGGACACGCTGTTATAACACAGGTAATGGGATGGCAGGGACAGCTGCGTCGGTTGTGCACGGCAGAAGCTACAGCTGCAACGCTCACTGTTTCCTAGAGGTGTGCTTGCAGTTGGGTTGGGCTGACAACACACACACAGAAATCATTAAATAACAAATGAAGAGATTTTGTAATTGTCTTACATGCCAGGGTGCTATGGTTCAAGTTCTGGTATGTTGGTTTATATTATTTTCACCCTTGGTTGGTTTTACTGGCTACTAGTAATAATGCACTAGAGAGTAGATTGTGGATGTTCAGCAAAATGTTCTGTAATAAAACCTGTTGTTCCAAACCTGCTCACTTTCTGCATATTCCCACTTCCCAGCCAGACGCCAGATTCCCGTGCCTTCGCCCAGCCACTTCCTCTACTGCATCACCCTTTCCTTTGCTTTTACCCAAACACTGCAACTGATCCAGGGCACAGTGCTGATGTCATCTTTTCTCTGTAGTTTTGAGACCTTTCTTTGGCATTCACCTGCCAGAGGCAGAATTCACTGTTCCCTCATGCTGGTGCCACCAGCACTTTTTACAGAGCCTCTAGAGCAGCCGTGGGCAAACTATGGCCCGCGGGCCGGATCTGGCCCGTTTGAAATGAATAAAACTAAAAAAAAAAAAAAAGACCGTACCCTTTTATGTAATGATGTTTACTTTGAATTTATATTAGTTCACACAAACACTCCATCCATGCTTTTGTTCCAGCCCTCTGGTCCAGTTTAAGAACCCATTGTGGCCCTCGAGTCAAAAAGTTTGCCCACCCCTGCTCTAGAGCATTAATGAAAAGCAGGAGAGGAAATGGTTACGTGCTTTAAGTCAGAGGGAGCAGAGTTCAAAATCTGGATCTCATCAATAACTGACACTGGGTTCTAACCCATCTAAGCTTTATTATTTTTTTAAAGACTTTTTTATTTTTTTTAAAATATATTTTATTGACTTTTTACAGAGAGGAAGGGAGAGAGATAGAGAGTTAGAAACATCGATGAGAGAGAAATACTGATCAGCTGCCTGCTGCACACCTCCTACTGGGGATGTGCCTGCAACCAAGGTACATGCCCTTGACCAGAATCGAACCTGGGACCCTTCAGTCCGCAGGCTGACGCTCTATCCACCGAGCCAAACCGGCTAGGGCCCTTCTAAGCTTTAGTTTCCTCTTCTTTACAATGGGCGTAGTAACAGTCCTCCCTGAGCTGGCGCTGAGGTTGAAGGTATAGACGGACAGGACAGACATCTACCTGGCTTTGCTCCAAAGGCAATCGAACTGGTGGTCCCCTCTCAGTGAGAGAACTCTGGAGAGCCGGTCCATGCTTATGCTTTATCCTGGGAAAAGGACCAAATGTTCACCAGTGAGTAGTGCTATTTGTTTAAACCTTAATTAATGGTTAAATTATCAAATGCATGTTATTTCTTTTCCTGTTTCTAAATGCTTTCTTCTTCTTTGTTATAATGAGCTACTCCTGCCCAATTCATCAGTTGAGGTGGAAATACCAATTTATGTGAGATGGTAGAAAGGCGGTGGTAAGCATTACTGCCACGTGTGCGTTTCATCAGTGGTTGGGGAGCCCTGAAACCTCATGCCCACAGGGTGTGGTATGTTAAGCTGTAGCATAAAGGCATTAACACCCAGGATCTGGTATGGGTGGGTTGTCTGGACCAGAAAAGCAGACCTGGCGTTTATGGAGCGGGCGTTCCAGGCACACCAGGGAGCCATCAGGCTGGACCAAAGCTGCCATTCACCCTCTGAAGCACCACAGCAAGGATCAGCCGGCTTCCAGCCTGACCAAGGGCAGCATTGAAGAGTTGAGCCTGAACTGCACACTGCCCATTCCCTGGGTGATGTTTAGTACGGGCTCCTTCTGGCTTTTGATAAATTCTCCAAATATGCTTCAGAAATTAAATTCAACAGCAAGGTCCACACGGAGTCTGTGTAAGTGAGTGACTGTCAGTTTCCAGGTGCCCCCTCAATGACCACGTCCCTCAGGCTCCTCTGCACACTCTCATGCTCACGGCTGCCTTCCCATGGTGTTCTGTCTTATTGTCCCCTCATCTGGCGCGAGTAGGATGGCAACATGTTACATCCTCTTCATTTACCCCACTAATCCAGTTCCATCTTTCCCGTTAAAATTGCTCATTTGTACCATATATGGCTTCAAACTCAAATCTTTGTATCTCTGTATGTTCTTTTCTGATCTTTTAAAATAGTTACACCTAATTTTTAAATTAAAAAAAAATTAATTGATTTCAGAGAAGAAGAGAGAGGGAGATAGAAACATCAATGATGAGAGAGTATCATTGATCGGCTGCCTCTTGCATGCCCCTTATGGGGGATCGAACCCACAACCTGGGCATGTGTCCTGACTGGGAATTGAGCCCGTGACCTCCTGGTTCATAGGTGGATGCTCAACCACTGAGCAACTCTGGCCATGCTACACTTAATTTTTTATTTATATGAAATGAGTATGTACCTATTCTCTATTTCATTTTGTTTTTCCGTTTATCCTATCTCCCACATGCTCATTATATATTGATTATAATCTACATAATTGTCATTTGAAACATTTATAGTTTTCTATCTTGTTAATAACTGAGAGTTTTCTTAGTTTATTGCTTTTTTGTCTTTAGGATCTATTTACCTTTTGCCCTCTCTTATAAATGGCACTAATAGGAATATCTTTGTATCTTCTATTTTCTGTTATTTTCTTGGGAGTATATTTTCCAAACAGAATATTGTGTCAGTAGCTCTTGAACATTTGCAAGTTAGTTATCCAACCAATTTGCATCTACTGAGTAATATATAAGTATACCTGTTTCCTTGTAGTCATACTTTTAATTTGTATAATCAACTTAGTAAAGATATAATAATGCCTTAAACCCATTTTGGGTTGCATATTTTTTCTCTGCTAGGAAGACTGTGAATTCTTCAACCTGATAATTTACTTTCTGCATTTCTTTGAGTATAAACTATATTTGGTCCAGAATGAGTACCTGCTCTTGTTCGACACAACAATTAGACATAGAAATGAAGATGACGTTAATGACAATATCAAGCATTATACAGAATTAATCATTCAATTTAAAAATTAGGAAAGATAAAGAGCTGTTTTATACTCCCCAAATGGAAGACTTTCCCACACACAACCCCCCCCCCCCCCACAAAACAGAAGGTATAGTCATCTTTACAACGGAAGGAATTGATGGGCAGACAGGATTTCAAGACTCTCAAAGATTAGCAACGCCAGTCTGCATGCCAGAATAAATGCTGAAGAGAACCACTGTCCCTCTTGTCTTAGATCCTAAAATTTCAGGTGCCTATAGGGGCAAGGTAAAGAACATAAACAGTTTGGGGCCAGAAAGTAATAATATAGTTGGAAGTGAGGATGGGGAGAATAGGCAAGTGACGCCCATCTATGGCATTGAACTCTTATTAAGGATAACATTCTTTGGGCCAAACATATCTCTGGGCCAGGTTTGGTCATTGACCACCAGGCTGTGCCCTTTGCTTAAGACTTCTTTTAGAGACTGCTCCCAAATGCCAGCGGGGCCTTGCACAGATGACCAACATCAGGGAAAGTGTCGAGGTGTGAGAAACAGTTCAGTTAACTTTACTACTAGTACTATGAAAAAGGGTGGCAAGCCTGGCCAGTGTGCTCAGTGGTTAGAGCACTGACTGTGTACCAAAGTGGAGTGGGTTCCATTCCCAGTCAAGGCAAGTGCGGGAAGCAACCAATCAATCTCTCTCTCTCTCTCTCTCTCTCTCTCTCTCTCTCTTTCTCTCTCCCCCTCTTCGTCCTTTCCACTCTCTCTAAAAATCAAGGAAAAAATATCCTCGGGTGAGGATTAATTAAAAAAAGGGGTGAGGGGAACCTCAAACCCAGTGAATAGTATTCTGCCCCAATGACAATAGAACAAGGTAGGGATTGTGGCTAATTGAAGAATGCACACCCTGCCCTGGCCGGTGTGGCTCAATGGTTGGACCATCAGCCCTCCTAGCATGGTGGTTTCCATTCCTGGTCAAGAGTACATACTTGGGTTGCAGGTTCAATGCCTACCCTTCCTCCTTTCCACTCTCTCTGAAAAGCAATGGAGAAAATATCCTCTAGTGAGGATTAACAACAAATATAAACAATTAAAAAAAAAAGAATGCACAGCCTCCATCTTTTGTTTGCTTTTAAGTTTTTATTATGAACATTTAAAAATGTAAAATAGAGCGTATAGTATAGTGAAGGCCTGCAGCTCATCGCCCAGCTCATCAGTCCCAGAGAGTTTGGAGGTTCTTGACCATGCTTGCAGCTGGCGAGTACAGCAGGCACTGTTTCAACCCACCTGAGAATTATGTGCCAGAACGTGGGTCAGCACTGCCAGATTTTTTTTTTAAATTTTATTTTCTTGTTTAAAGTATTCAAATAGTAGTACATTTGTCTCCTTTTTTTCCCCATTGACCTTCCCCCAGCCTCCCCTACCCCCCAGCACATGCCCTTACCCCACCCCTCCAGTGTCTTGTGTCCATTGGTTATGTTATATGCATGCATATAAGTCCTTCAATTGATCTCTTACCACCCCCCGCAACACTCCCCAGCCTTCCCGCTGTAATTTGACAGTCTGTTCGATGCGTCTCTGCCTCTGTATCTATCTTTTTGTTCATCAGGTTATAATGTTCTTTATTATCCATAAGTGAGTGAGGTCATGTGTTATTTTTCTTTCTCTGACTGGCTTATTTCATTTAGCATAATGCTCTCCAGTTCCATCCATGCTGCTGCAAATGGTAAGAATTCCTTCTTTTTTATAGCAGCATAGTATTCCATCCTGTAGATGTACCATAGTTTTCTAATCCACTCATCTGCTGATGGGCATTTAGGCTGTTTCCAAATTTTAATTATTGTAAATTGTGCTGCTATGAACATAGGGGTGCATACATCCTTTCTGATTGGTGTTTCTGTTTTCTTGGGATATATTCCCAGAAGTGGTATTACTGGATCAAATGGCAGTTCCATTTTTAAATTTTTGAGGAAACACCATACTGTTTTCCACAATGGCTGTACCAGTCTGCATTCCAACCAGCAGTGCACGAGGGTTCCTTTTTCTCCGCATCCTCTCCAGCACTTGTCATTTGTTGATTTGTTGATGATAGCCATTCTGACAGGTGTGAGGTGGTACCTCATTGTTGTTTTGATTTGCATCTCTCAGATGATTAGTGACTTTGAGCATGTTTTCATATGTCTCTTGGCTTTCTGAATGTCCTCTTTTGAAAAGTGTCTATTTAGGTCCTTTTCCCATTTTTTTTGATTGGATTGTTTATCTTCCTTTTGTTAAGCTGTATGAGTTCCCTGTAAATGTTGGAGATTTTACCCTTATCGGAGATAACATTGGCAAATATGTTCTCCCATGCAGTGGGCTTTCTTGTTGTTTTGTTGATGGTTTCTTTTGCTGTGCAGAAGCTTTTTATTTTGATGTAGTCCATTTGTTTATTTTCTCTTTAGTCTCTCTTGCCCTAGGATCTGTGTCTGTAAAGATATTGCTATGACATATGTCTGCAATTTTGCTGCCTATGGAGTCTTGTAGGGTTTTTATGGTTTCCCGTCTTACATTCAAGTCCTTTAGCCATTTTGAGTTTTTGAGTTTGTTTTTGTGTATGGTGTAAGTTGGTGATCTAGTTTCATTTTTTTGCATGTATCTGACCAAATTTCCCAGCACCATTTATTGAAGAGACTGTTTTGACTCCATTGTATGCTCTTGCCTCCTTTGTCAAATATTGAGTATAATGGCATGGGTCAATTTCTGGATCCTCTATTCTGTTCCATTGGTCTATATGTCAGCTCTTGTGCCAGTAAGTACTGCCAGATTTTTAAAAGAAGCTAGACATTTTAATTTAAATCAGCACTGCCTGATTTTTATATGTTGACAATTCATTAAAAATTTGTAATACATTGTAGAGGTCAAGACTGTGCTGCCAGTGCTCTGGCTGGCTTGGCTCAGTTGGTGGGGCATTGTCCTGTGCACTGAAAAATCGCCAGTTTGATTCCTGATCAGGGCAAATATCCAGATTGCAGGCTCAATCCCCAATAGGGGGTATGCAGGAGGCAGCCAATTGATATTTCATTCTCACATTGATATTTCTCTCCTTCCCTCTTCCTCTCTCTCTAATAATCCATTAAAAAAAACACAATAGTGTGCTGCCAATGCTGATGTTTGGTAATAACATACTTGGAGAAAATGCTGGAGGTGGGATAGGAAATGCAGTCAAATTCTGGGCTCCTTCCATAGACCTGTGTGTAAGACACTGTCCCATGGTTGAGCCACAGTCCAGCCCAGAGCTCTGTGACAGCCCCCCAGGGTGTCAGTCCTAGAGGGGCTTTTCTTTTACCTCAGGCATTAAACTCCTTTTTTTTCTCTTAAATTTATTGATTGATTTTGATATGTGGTGAGAAACATCAATTTGTTGTTCCACCCATTCATGCATTCATTGGTTGACTCCTGCAAGTGACCTGACCGGGGATTGAACCCGCAACCTTGGCTATGGGGACAACGGTACAACCCACTTGCTGTCGGACCAGGGCTCTCCTGTTTTTCTTGTGTTGGAGCATGGGCGGGTGGGCAGAGTAAAGCAGGCAGTGCCATGGGTTACTTGTAAATGCCTTCAGAACTCAGCAGACACTACATTAAAAGTCTTCTCTTTGCCCTGGCCAGGTGGCTCAGCCGGTTGGGGCGTCATCTGTGCACTGAAAGGTCAGGATACATACCTAGGTTGCCAATCAATGTATCTTTCTTGCATTGATGTTTATCTCTCTCTTCCTCCCTCTCTAAAATCTGAACTCCTTGAACAAAGTTCTTGAGGGAACTCACTGTCTCTGCCCAGGGCTCAGCACATAATAATAACCAGTAAAGTGTTGAAGAATGGATGAACAAATAAAACATGGGCATCTTTCTTGTTATATTTAAGTCTCAAAGTCTTGTCAAACACCATCAAATGAAGGTGTTGTCAGATCCACTAATATGGCTATTATTTTTCTTGTTGCTTAGAAAAAAAATTTACTATAAAATGCTACATTCTTACTAATTAAAATTTGAAAATTTTTAATGCATTTTCTAGACTGGTTTATTTTTAGGAAGTCATGAATTAATTAATTCATAAAAATAATGTGATTTGTGGCTACATCAGAAAATAAAAACATGTATTGCTAATTAGATGATGTTGAACAGGAACATTTAAACACTGAAGATTGTCAGCTATTTAAGAGAGGACTTAAACATTTTGATAAATAATTCACATACCATAGAATTCATTCTTTTAAAGTGCATAGTTCAGTGACTTTTAATATATTTGCAAAGTTGTACCATATCTAAGCCCAGAACATTTTCATCACCCCAAAAAGAAACTCCAAACCCATTAGTAGTCAGTCCCTCTTCACTCCAGCACCTGCTAACCTCCAACCTACTCTTTGTTCTGTGGATTTGCCTGTTTTGGACACTTCATATAAATAAAATCACACAACATGCACTCTTTTTTGTGTCTTTTCTTTTACTTAGCATCATGTTTCTAAGGTCCATCCATGCTATAGCAGGTATACTTACCAAATTTCCTTTTATGGATATATATTATGCCCTTGTTTAGATATACTACATTTTATTTATCCATTCATCAGCTGATGTACATTTGGGCTATTTCTACTTTTTAGCTATTATAAATAATGAAGCTATGAGATACATAGCTTTTTTGTGGACATACATTTTCAGTTCTCTTGGGTGTGTACCTATGAATAGAATTGCTGGGACGTATTATAATTTTGTATTTAACTTTTTGAGGAACTGCTAGACTTTTTCAAAGTGGCTGTGCCATTTTACATTCCCACCAGCAATGTATGAGATTCCAATTTTTCCTCATTCTTGTCAACCCTTGTTATTATCTATCTGCCTGATTCTAGCCATCCTCATAGATATGAAGTGGCATCTCATTGTGGTTTTGATTTGCATTTTCATAATAATAATGTTGAGCATCTTTTTATGTGCTAATAGACCATTTGTATATTTTATTTGGAGAAATGTCTTGAAATATTTTTAAATTGCATTATTTGTGTTTTAATTGTTGAGTTGTAATTATTCTTTTTTTAAAAAAATTTTTTACATTTATTTATTTATGTATTTTTTGGGGAAGAGATGCACAAGAGCATTGTTATTTATCATTATATTATATAGTAAATACCATTTACTACAGCTCATAAAAATTCCTGAAAATTTAGTAACCAGCTCTTGTGAACTAAGCATTATCTATTTATTTTTAAATCCTCACCCAAGGGTAGTTTTCCATTGATTTTTGAGACAGTGGAAGAGATAGGGAAAGACAAAGAGAAACATCAACGTGAGAGAAACACATTGATTGGTTGCCTCTTTCACAGGCCCTGGCCAGAGCCCGGGCCGGAGAGGAGCCTGCAACTGAGGTATGTGCCCTTGACCTAAATCAAACCTGGGACCCTTCAGTCCACAGGCCCACACTCTAATCCACTGAGCCAAACCAGCTAGGGCTGTAATTATTCTTTTTTTATTTTTAAATCTTTATTGTTCAGATTATTACATTTGTTCCTCTTTTTCCCCCCCATAACTCTCCTCTACCCAGTTCCCACCCCACTCTCTGCCCTCACTCCCCACCCACTGTCCTCATTCATAGGTGTGCGATTTTTGTCCAGTCTCTTCCCGCATCCCCCACACCCCTTTCCCCCCAAGAATAGTCAGTCCATTCCCTTTCTATGCCCCTGATTCTATTATATTCACCAGTTCATTCTGTTCATCAGATTATTTATTCACTTGATTTTTAGATTCACTTGTTGATAGATGTGTATTTGTTGTTCATAATTTGTATCTTTACCTTTTTCTTCTTCTTCCTCTTCTTAAAGGTACCTTTCAGCATTTCATATAATACTGGTTTGGTGGTGATGAACTCCTTTAGCTTTTCCGTATCTGTGAAGCTCTTTATCTGACCTTCAATTCTGAATGATAGCTTTGCTGAATAAAGTAATCTTGGTTGTAGGTTCTTGGCATTCATCACTTTGAATATTTCTTGCCACTCCCTTCTGGCCTGCAAAGTTTCTGTTGAGAAATCAGCTGACAGTCTTATGGGTACTCCCTTGTAGGTAACTGACTTCCTTTCTCTTGCTGCTTTTAAGAGTCTCTCTTTGTCTTTTGCTCTTGGCGTTTTAATTATGATGTGTCTTGGTGTGGTCCTCTTTGGATTCCTTTTGTTTGGGGTTCTCTGCACTTCCTGGACTTGGAAGTCTATTTCTTTCACCAGGTAGGGGAAGTTTTCTGTCAATATTTCTTCAAATAGGTTTTCAATATCTTGCTCTCTCTCTTCTTCTGGCACCCCTATAATTTGGATGTTGGTACGCTTGAAGCTGTCCCAGAAGCTCCTTACACTATCTTCGTATTTTTGGATTCTTTTTTCATTTTGCTTTTCAGGTTGGGTGTTTTTTGCTTCTTCGTATTTCAAATCTTTGACTTGATTCTTGCGATCCTCTGGTCTGCTGTTGGGAGTCTGTATAATATTCTTTATTTCAGTCAGTGTATGCTTAATTTCTAGTTGGTCCTTTATCAGAACATCGAGGGTCTCACTAGATTTCTTGAGGATCTCACTACATTTATCGGCAATCTCACCAGTCTTTTCGAGGGTCTTACTAAATTTATCGGCGGCTTCTAGACAGTTCTTGAAAAACCTTAAAAGTGTGGTTTTGAACTCTATATCCAGCAGTTTGCTTTCCTCCATTTCTGTCATTTGTGTCCTGTTTCTTTGTCTCCGCATTTTTTATGCTTCCTTGTGTTGATAAAGTGGTTTTCTGTGCTAAGTGTCCTCTAGGGCCCAGTGGTTCAGCCTCCCCAATTACCTGAGGAGGACACTCTTGGTGCTCCCCCTTGTGGTCTTTGTGCACAGTCTTGCTGTAGTTAAGCCTTGATTGTTGTAAGTAACACTGGGAGGGATTGACCTCCAGGCCAATTGGCTATGAGAATCAGCTGTGTCTGCAGTGGGAGAACTTCTGTCCTAGAGCTCTAGGGAGGTGCTAATCTAGCCTCTGCCTGAGGCTATCCAGCAAATGCCTCCGTGCAAGGCTTGGGCGGGGTGGGTCCCAGGGGATTAACAGGGCGGGCGGAGCGAGCAGTTATGGCTGCTCTCAGTCCTGCCTTCAGAGGCCCCGCTTCTCAGTGTCCCAGCAATCGCTGCAAGTACCTCCGAGAGAAAGCTGCCCTCAAGTTCCGACAGATGCCAGACAGTCCCGCTTCTCCCGTTTGAGACTAGGTCCCCAGAGACTCGCCTGGAACTGGAGCTCAGAGCCTGAGACTCCCTCCTGATTGAAAAAGACAACCGTGCCCTCAGCCGCCAGCCCGCTCCGCGTTCACCTCTGTACCTTAGTATTTTACTTCCGCACCGCACCTCCTCTGAGTCTCGGTTTGCTTTTTTCTTTCCTTCTAGTTGTAGAATTTCCACTCAGCTCAGCCTTCCTGGTGGTTTCTGGGTGATGTCCGTTCCATCTTTTAATTTGTATTTTTTGAAAGTGGTTGTGTGAGAGCAGCAAACTCCCGGTGTTTACCTATGGCCGCCATTCTTGGTTTCCTCTCTGTAATTATTCTTTATATATTCTGGATACTAGGCCATTATTAGATATATAATGTGCAAATATTTTCTCCCATTTTGTGAGTCATCTTTTTGATGGTATCGTTTGAAGCACAACATTTTTCAATTTTTATAAAACTCTAATTTATCTATTTTTTTCTTTTGTTGCTTTTGCCCTGTGTTGTCATGTCAAAGAAATCATTGCCCAATTCAAAGTCATGAAGAATAGTTCTATGCTTTCTTCTAAGAGTTTTATAGCTTTTGCTTTTAACATTTAGGTCTTTAATCCATTTTGAGTAAATTTTTGTATATCGTGTGAATAGAGGTCCAAATTTATTTATTTGCATATGGATATTCAGTTGTCTCAACACTATTAATTATTAATATTTCCTCAATAAGTGATCTTGGCACTATGCCTTAGACTTCTAAAATTTTATTCCTCATAAGATTGAGTATAGTTCCTTTTACCTGGAAAGCAAATATATTTTTTTAAATTAAAGTGTAATTCTGAGTAATTAATGCTCTTTTTGACCTAAGAACTAAAACTTTCACAGAGGACTTTACCCAAAGGGGGTAAACCTTTTTTTAGGAATTTGAGTACATGATTCTGCTGTAGAGTTCCCCATTTTTTCCTGGGCTGAACCAAACCTACTCAGAAATACGGGGGAACAGCTTAACTAACAAGGTTAACCAATGTTGTTTTGGTCTCCGCTTTCTGGTGTGCAGAGTTGGGCTACAAGGATTCTTTCCCAAGAAGACTTGGAAAAGGGTTTTATTCTCTTCAGTGCCGGTGATCTTAGCAGGGTGAGCATATGGAGGCCCAGACACCATTACCTGCGGCTCTACAGCCCCAGCACATCTCACCAAGAGACGCTGGAGAGGATCTTACAATCTGACTCCAGGCAGACCAGCTACTTAATCTAAATGGGAACAAAAATGAAATTTGTTTGCCTAAAACTGCCAAGTCACAGTGTTTCCCAAACTAAATATAGCAAGTGATGTGATGACAGCTCTCCAAGAGGTAGACAAGTGAACAAAGACTCATTTTTATCTTAAGCTTTTATTTAAGCTGGGTAAAATTCTGAATTTCAGTATTTGATATTCCAAGTTCAAGCTTGTTTACATTTTTCAAATTTGTTAATGATATAATGGGCTTATGTAATAAAGTGTTTCTTTTTTTCTTTTCTTTTTAAAAAGAGTATTCATTTACCTTACCGTGCAACAAGAAATCCAGATGTAGATGGGTTTGAGGTTCCCTTCCCCAAGGCTCTCTGGGCTCTCACAGTGCAATGGACTTTTTCCGCAGCTTCGTTCTGTTTGTTGTCAAAGAGAACTGCCTGCTCATCAGGCCTCCAAAAACTGCCTGGACGCTTGGTGAGCAGATCTCAGGGTTCAACCAGTGCCACTGTCACTCGGCCCTGGAGATCACTAAGTCAGTGTAGGTGGCACCACTGTCACCAGGTGAGGTCACTGTGGACATCCTTCAGCCTCTGTGAAGAGGCCGCCGTGCAGGTGTGCCACACTTCTGCAGGCTGACCTGAATTCGGCCAGGTGGCATGGTGGCAAATGCCAGCCGACACAGAATGAGGGAGATCCCACGTAGCAATTAAGCGAGGATAAATAGCCATTACCACAGAGGCCTGACAACTGCGGGAGACCACAGTCTATTCACGAGCAACTGCTTATTTTCCCATTGATCCTTGGCGGGATAGGGCCCTGCCTTCTGCAACGTCCCAAATAACAGGCTCGCAAAGCCCAGTGCTAAGAGGTGGCATCTGAGAAGAATCCGCTCAGGTCTTCCTGTGTGTTTCATCTTAAGGCCTGCCAGGAGAAGAGATAATTAAGGGTCTGAGATTTTCCTCCATCACAGACAATGAAGGGATCAACAGATGCCTCTCTGAAATCAGATTAAAAAAATGTTAAAAGGTTTCGGCTCAGGAAAATACCAGCATTTCCCACAGGTTTCAGTTGGATGAAAAAGAAAAGAAAGAGATGGAGAAGGAAGAAAGGAAGGAGGAGAGGGAGGAAGGAAAGGAAACTTTCAGTTTTTAAATATGGAAATAATCAACTTGGAGGCTGCTAAACAGACTTCACTTTCCTAACACTCCCCTCCATCCCTCCACCCGCCACGTCTTTTCCTTGGTCTGTCACACAACCTGAAAGTCTCCCATTCAGGACTCATTCCACGTGGAGCAAGAATCCACCTTGGAGGCCTGAGACCTGGTGTAGTCACTACTACTCCAGCTAACCATGGTCTGATTTCTATCACATTTATCAGTTTTTTCTATTTAGAAGTTTATATAAAAGGAATACATAATGTATATCCTTTTTGTCTAGCTTTTCTCACTCAGCATGATGACTGTGAGATTCATCCATGTCATTGCATGTATCAGCAGTTCATTGTAATTTATTGCTGAGGAATATTTCACTGATGAATATTTGTTTGTTTCCAGGTTGGGGCTACTATGAACATTTATATGAAAGTGATTTTGTGTATATGTTTCTACTTAAAAAATGGAATTTTCTGGATCTAGAAGGGGTGAACTTATAATTTTTATAAGAAAGTCACAATGTGGTTTTCAAAGGAGGTTGTACCATTTTACCCTCCTATCATCTCTGTATGAGGTTTTGGTTGTTACACATCCTTGTCAACTCTTGTAATTATCAGCCTTTTAAAATGTCACTATTATTGTGGAATTCATGGCATTTCCCTGATAACTTATGATGTTGAATATAATTTCATGTACTTTTAGCTACTTGTATGTTTCTTTGGTGAAATTTCTGGTCAAGGCATTGACCACTTTAAAAATTGGGTTTTTTTTTCTTATATGAATTCTTTTTATTTTGGGATTCAAACATTTATTACATACTAGAGGCCTAGTGCACGAAAATTTGTGCACTGGGGGGGGGGTGGGGTCCCTCAGCCCAGCATGCTCTCTCGCAGTCTGGGAGCCCTCAGGGGGCCTCCCTCTGTGAGAGGCGACCGTGCGGGCAATCAGGGGATGGCGCTGTCCAGCAAGCAGCCGGCCCTGACCCTCTCCCCCGCCCATCGCCCCTCTGTTACTGCCAGCCCCCCTCCCAATCGCTGTCCCCTTCTCTGCCTGCTGGCATGTGCCTTGGCTGGCCTGGCGCTGCCTGCTCACTGGCCACACCCCCTGGGTCATTCCACTGTTCGATCAATTTGCATATTACTCTTTTATTATATAGGATTTGCTTTGTGAATATTCTCTCCCAGTCTGTGGCTTGCCTTTTTATTGTCTTTGAAGAGAAGTATTGATGAAGTCAAAATTTTTTCTTCCTTCTTTAGTAGTTAATATTTTTGATAACCCTAACATAGATTTTTTTTTTCTTTTTCCCATGGAAGCTTTATAGTTTAGGCTTTTATGTTTGATCTGTGATCCAACTCATATTAATTTTATGTATGGAGTACATACTAGCGGTTGAGGGTCATTTTTTTTTCCTTAAAAAATATACAGTTGTGTCAGTGCCATTTGTCAAAAAGACTTTCCTTTCTCCATTGAATTGACTTAGCATTTTGGTTAAAAATCAATTGCTTATATATAAGTGACTTTCCATTCAGTTTTATTTGAAGAGTGGATATATTAATAACACTGAGGCTTCTAACCCATGAAAATAGCACACCTCTCTGTTTTGTAGGTCTTCTTTAATTTCAGCAACATTTTTTTGTTTTCAGTGTATAAATCTTACACATATTTTGCTAAATTTCATCCTAGATAGTTGTTTTTTGATGTTATTATAAATGTTACATTAAAAGATTTTAGTTTCCAATTGTTTGTAGCTAATATATAAAAATACAATTAATTTTTGGCTTTATATCATGCAACCTTGCTAAATAATGTTAAGATCTCATAGTTATTTTATAGATTCCCGTGTTTTCTACATATACAATCAAGTTGTCTGCAAAGATTGATAGTTTCAGTTTTTCCTTTCTAGACTCTTTGCCTTTTATTTTGTGTGTGCCTCAATTTTGAATAAAACTGGTAAGAGCAGATACCTTCATCCTGTTCTCAGACTTGGTGAGAAATGGCTTCCTGTTTCACCATTCACTGCGATATTAGCTGGAGCTTTGGTGGTTCTCTTAATCAGGTTGAGGACGTTTCCTGCTCTTAGTTTGCTGAGAGCTTTGATTATGAAGGGTTTTGAGTTTTGTCAAATGTTTTTCCTGTATCTATTGAGGTTGTAATGTCAGGGTTATAATGGACTCATACACAAGTTGAGAAGTGTTTCACTTTTGTTTGGAAGAGTTTGTGCATGGCTGGCATTGTTTCTCTTCGGTGTTTGATAGAGTTCACCAGTGAAGTCATCTGGGCTTGGAGATTTCTTTGTGAATTTTAATTACAAATTCACCATAGATATGAAACTATTTAGATTTTTAAAATGTTTTCCTTGTTTCAACTTTGATAAGTTATGTTTTTGAAGAAAATTATCCATTTTATCTAGGTGTTTTTATTATACTGGCATGAAGTTGTTCATAAGATCCTCATATTATTTGTATATGTATATATATATATACATATATATATATGATCTATCATAAATAAAAAGAACACTCATGCAATGCATGGGAGTGGGCAAAAAATAGCTAGGAATCTTTATAATGGGAAATTCCAGGATTAATGAGCTGAGATGGAAAGAGAGACAGTGTACATCTTCCCTGTGTTCCTCCCCTTCAAGATTCCTTAGTTCTTTAGCCCTCAGTCAAAAACAGGAATAGTTTGCTTACCTGTAACATTCTTTTCTCTTTACTTCATTTTCCTTTCCTACTCTCTGTTTTAGAGGACTTGCTCAAATGTTTTGCTCTATTGCAAATAAACCTAAGATGGAAATTTGAATTTACAATGGTAATTTAAATAGATATTTCCTTAGCAAAAAAAAAAAAAATGATTCAGATACTCTTAAAAATCTCAGAGGTCTAATTAGTACTTTTCCCTGAGCAAGCAATTTAGAACCAATGTTTTGAAAACTGTTGACCCTCAGAATGGCTTCTGGTAGCTAATTGGACTCAAATTTATAAACAGAGTCTAGCAATCATTGCTGAATAGGGGCCTCTCATGCACGCCCGGCTGCCTGCCTGCACTGTGCTCCTGCGGTCTAAGTGAGCCCTTATAAAGGAGTTTCTGGAATCCTATCTCAACAAATAGGACTGAGGCTTTCCCCATCCAATTAAAGCTCAGTAGGGATATCCTCATTTGCATCTTCAATGACCAATGAGTGGCTCCATTTCAATCAATCAGGACAGTGCTTTTTGGATCCATCAAACTGTGAGGATTTGGAATCCTCATTTGCATTAGAATGGACTATTTAGGGACTTGGGGCAGGAACATATCCCTATATAAGTCCATTCTCCTTTGTCTTGAGGAACACACTTTTGATTTCCACCAAAGAATGCATTTCTCTGGCTGGAGCTGCAATACCAGGGCCATTTCTCCTCAGGGCCACCTCACAGCCCTGCTATTTCCCAGCCAGAGCTATTTCATAATTAAGCTGTTTTCACTAAGTAAAATCTCCGCCTTCATCACACCCAAAATTGGGGATTCCTGTTAGCATTAAATTGGCGCCAATGACCAATAGTTGACAAAATGTAACTTTAATATGGTAAGATCATTTTGCCTCAGCAGGTACATGAAGCACAGGTTGCCATGGCTCTCTTCTCATAAACTTCCTAGAACAAAAACTTGCAAAAATGCATAAAGATACACTGCCCTGGCCAAGTGCATGTGGAACAGCTCCTCCAACCCAGCAAAGTCAAGCCGGGTGAATACTGATGTCCGAAAAACTGCCGTTCTCCCCAACCCTCCGACTACTCTGACACTGTAACAGGTGCTGCTCAGCATTAGAAAGGTTTCATTCCTAGGTCATAGGAATACAGGATCAAATCCTCCTCCCCAGTCACCTGTCACCCACTATCTCCAACAATTTATTTGAATGCGCACACACACGCACACACACCAGTGTTCTGCACTGTTTCTTCTCCATCTTATCAAATTATCCTGTGGACAAAGGCAGTTGGTCCCACCCAGCCCCTCTCAGTTTGTGGTAGGACTAATTTGTTAATGGGGCTCCAGAAGGAAAGTGCCTAGTGTTTCCTCTAATTGGACACGACAGCTTCAGAATGACTGTGCTGCTGGCAAGCTTTCATGTCTCTGAGGCTGCGCAATAAGTTTCTGCCACCAGCACTGGGTCCCCACCAAGGTCATCTGCAGTAATGAACTTGGAGGGCTCATTGTAGATTGCAAAAAAAAAAAAAAAAGAGAGAGAGAAGAAGCACCATCCAGGTCTTGTAAGTGGATTCAATTACGGCTTCTGCCAGCTTGACAAAAGCAAGTCAGAAAAGCTGGAAGGGAAAGGGGTGGTAGGGAACAGGCCAAGCAGGATGAGGATGGGGAGAACCATGATGGTAGAACAAGACTGAATTCCTCCAGGACCAAGGTTTCTAGTAGGAGGAGTTCAGAGGCCACCACAACGTGGGTAAAGCCTTCGCTGTCCAAAGGGGAGGCCTCGCAGCGCGCCACAGGCTGTACAGTTTATGTATTCATTTATTGGATTGGGGTTGGGTTATTGTCATATTTTGGCTATTACAAACAATGCTTCTAGGGATAGTTTTGCTCATAAGTACACATGGCTCCGTAGTGTATAGTTAGGAGAGAAACTGTTGGGTCATAAGCCTCCCAGAGAAATCTGATAAGACTAGCTATTGAGTCCTTGTAGATGGCCAGATAAGATGATCAGAAGCTCATATTCTGCCTTATGTGCTAACCAGCCTCCAGAGGGACCTGAGTGACTCCTCTCACCTCTTGTCAGGGATGGTCTATGTAGCCAATAAAATGTAGCCGAGGCGATGGTTTATAACTTTCCAGCTAGCTTATAAAGACATCGTGGCTTTGACCTTGGACCCCTCCCTTGGAATCCAGCTGCCATGCTGTAAGTGCACTCAGGCAGCCCTGCACAGAGGCCCAGGTGGCAAGGAGCTGAGGTCTGTAGCCAATGTGAACGAGCCATTCTGGAAACAGAAGCCCAGCCCAGCCAAGCCCTCAGAATTTCGCATCCCTGGCTGTTACCTTGACTGCAATCACAGGAGACCCTGAGCCAGAAGCACCCATATTAGCAGACTGTGGATTCTTAACTCCCAGAAACTGTGATATAATAAATGTTTGTTATTTTTAAACTGCTAAGTTTTGGGATAATTTGTTATGCAGTAATAGACACCTTGGTTTATCTAGATTAAATGAGGCAAGAAAACAAAGCGCTCCAAATAGCCACTGTTCAGAAACCGCCTGTTAAGGAGGGAACATGAGGAAGGCTCAGAGCAGCTAAAATGGTGGAGTTTTCAGCCTTTCTCTGTCTTTCATTCATTTTCCTTTCACCTTTTCCCTTCTTCCTCCCTCTGTCACACCTGTTTCTCTCCTCCCCCCCCCCACCCCACCCCCCTCCTGGAAATCCCAGAGATCAGAGCAGGTGCTCTGGCATCTGACAACTTGGGTTTGAATTTCTGCTTCAGACCTTAGAGTTTATTCACATCTCTGTCTTGTGCCCCATTTTCCTCAGCAGTAAAATAGATAATGATATAATCACCCTCATTACAGAGGATGAAATAAAAACATGTTCAGTGCTTAGAATAATGATTGGCACATACAAAACATTCAATAAGTGTTAGTTATAATTCTCTCTCTTTCCTTTTCTCTCTTCTCCCCTTCTCTCCTCTTCCTTCTCACATCTGCCCTTCTCTCTTCTTCCATTTGCCTTCTTCACTCTCCTGATTCATTTATTCATCAACTTCCATTTTCTCTTTCTCATGCCTCTAACTTATCTCACCTCCCTTTCTAGCCCTTCTCCCAAGGTACTGGCAAAACAAGCTTCCCCTTGTCTGGGACTCATCCACAAGTGGAAATGAAGCATCTCTAACATGACAGCATCCATGGACATGGTGAACAGCCTGCACCTTCCAACAACTCCCTGTGAAAAGACGCCATCCCTGCCTGGATGATAAGCATCTGACTGTCAATTCCAACATCAAAGCAACAACCGGGCTCTTTAACTGCTCAGCTCAAAGAAAATGCCCGAGAAGCCGCCTCAAACTTTTGGTATCTCTTTGAAAGATTATGTTTCATTAGCATGATACCAATTTGTAGATAGTTTCTTCTCCTCAGGTTTACTTCAACATTTAAGAGATTTAATAAAATGTTTGGTTATTATGTAATCACACAGTAGTTGTAAGATTTTCACACAAAATAAGAATGAGCAGTGGAAAGAGTGATGTCCTCCTCCCTCTGCTCTCATTCCTGGATGTGAGGCCTTCTGGGACCTTTTCTTTATTCACATGGATGTTGCGGCTTTGTTTAATTTATATCAATGAGATCACATGCTCCATATGTGCTGGGATTTTCTTTTTTCATACAATATACAAATACATGGACATATACACATACATGCATATTGTTGACATACAGATGTCCAAATCTGTAGAGAATTTTCCTAAGTTTATTTGAGCCAAAACTGTCAAAATTACCTGAAGCAAGATCTCAGTGGCTCTGGAGTGAGCTTTGCAGTTTTTTTTATGCTTTTGAAATTAAGGAGGGAACATGAGGAAGGTCACATGGAGGTGGGGAAAACAGGTTGGGATTGGATCACAGATAGTTAACAAGATTATGTGCTCTCTGTTGAGGGTGGTTACTTTGAAAAAGAGGAATTTAAGAGTGTGTTAACCTAGATGCACAGGAACAATGGATGGGGCTTGCTTAAGGCAAAACTTTTACTAAAGAAGTTATATACCTGGAGCATGACTCCCCACCATGACCTTCCCAGTTAGAAATTTATGGTCAGATTACACTGTGAGGTTACTTCCATAGAATTCCTTTTCCATCAGCAATATACGTGTAATTTAAAAATATAATTATTTTATCAGTCTTTAAGTTTATCTAATGTAATCTAAATTTTATAGTAACTTTTATATTTATCAGGTGTTAAAAAACATAAACAACTTTCATAGAGTTGGAAATTTTGCATTCTACTTTTCCTCTCAGGAGCTAGTCAATATAACTGTTGCTTGTAACTTTTTATTGATCCTTCCCTTTCATATACCTCTGAAAAAACATACTTATAAGTTACTTTTTAAAATGTTCTGTAACAATAAGCTTTGCATTAAAATATGTGGTTATTTCTAGTTATTATTAACACCTAATTTTTCAAAACAGAAAATACCCTCAAATTGGACAATTATTAAGTGTAACACATAAACACTATTGAAAACACAATAATTTTTCTCTGCCAATTAGTTCACGTTTCTATTCATGTTGATGGTTAGTTTCATGTGATAACTTGGCTAGTCTCTAATGCCCACTTGTTTGATCAAATACCAGCCTGCATATTGCTGTGAAGGTACTTTTAGTTGTAAGTAACATTTGAAGAAGTGGGCTTTGAGTAAGGCAGATTACCCACCACAAATGGAGGTAAGCCTCATCCAGTAAGTTGGCCTTAAGAACAAAGACAGGTTTCTTGATGAAGATGGAATTCTCTTCAAAATTGAACTATGAAAAGCTTGCCTGAGTTTCCTGCCTCCTGTCCTGTGGGATTCAGATTTAAGATTTCAATCCCAACTCTTACCTGAGTCTCTAACCTGCCACCCTGTGCCACACATTTCAGACTTGTCAGAAACCATGACTGAATAGGCCAATTCTTTAAAATTAAATATCTATCTATCTATCTATCTATCTATCTATCTATCTATCTATCTATCTTATCTATCTATCTATCTATCTATCTATCTATCTATCTATCTATCATCTATCTAATTTCTAACTCTTTCCCTTAAAAGCAGTTGTTAATGAAATCAAGTTAAAAAGTGTTTTTATAAATTGGTAATGGATGGGTTTTCAAGATGGTGGTGGAATAAGTGGGCCTTTCTTGTGCCTCCTCACAGAACCATACTGGAAATATAACTAATCTGAGAAACATCCACCCTGAATTACCAACCAAAGACTAGCTGAAGAGGAGACTTTTATTTTTTAAAAATATTTTTTTATTCATTTCAGAGAGGAAGGGAGAGGGAGAGAGAGATAGAAACATCAACGATGAGAGAGAATCATTGATTGGTTGCCTCCTGCATGCCCCATACTAGGGATCGAGTTCAAAACTCAGGCATGTGCCTTGACCTGGAATTGAACCATGACCTCCTGATTAATAGGTTGATGTTCAGCCATTGAGCCATGCCAGCTGGGTTATAACATGTTATTTAGCCTTCATGTCTTTGTATATTTTCCATTTTTTCTTATGATTGATTTCTAGTTACATACCATTATTGTCCAAGAAGATGCTTGATATGATTTCAATCTTCTTAAATTTATTAAGACTTATTTTGTGGTCTATCCTAGAAAATGTTCCATATGCACTCAGAATGTATATTCTGCTGTTTTTGGGTGAAATGCTCTGAAAATATCAATTAAATCCATCAGATCTAGTGTGTCATTTAAGACCACTGTTTCCTTGTTGATTTCCTGTCTGGAAGATATATATATATATATATAGCTAATATGCAAAATGTCCCCTCTGGAGTTTGACCGGGAGACCGGGAGTTTGATCGCTCGCTATGACATGTGCTGACTACCAGAGGGCTGCGTGGAACGAAGGAAGGCCCCGGCTGGCAGCCAGAAGGAAGGCCCCAGCCGGCACCAGAAGGCCCCAATTGGCCCTGATTGCAGCCTGGCCTAGGGACCCTACCTGTGCATGAATTTTGTGCATCAGGCCTCTAATATAATATATTTTTATTGATTTCAGAGAGGAAGGGAAACAGAGAGAGAGATAAAAATATCAATGATGAGAGAGAATCATTGATTGGCTGCTTTCTACATGCCCCCCCACTGGGGATTGAGCCCACAACCTTAGTGTGTGCCCTGACCAGGAATCAAACCATGACCTCCTGATTCATAGGTTGATGCTCAACCACTGAACTATGCAGGTCGGGCTGTCCAGGAGATCTATCCATTGATGTCAATGGAGTGTTAAAATCCCCTACTATGGATGTATTACTATCAATCTTTTCCTTTATGTCCATCAAGATTTGCTTTACACAGTTAGGTGCTCCTATGTTGGGTGCATAAATGTTTACAAGAGTCTTATCCTCTTGTTGGATTGCACCCTTTATCATTATGTAATTTGTTGTAAAGTCTATTGTGTCAGATATAAGTATTGCTACTCTAGCTTTTTTTTTCTTTTTCATTTCCATGAAGTATCTTTTTCCATCCCTTTACTTTTAGTATGTGTGTATCTTGCATTCTGAGATAGGTCTTTTATAGACAGCATATATAGGGTGTACCAAAAAACGTATACACACACTTTGAGTAATTATAAAGGTAGTATTTATTAAAATATATTTCATTTTCAAAATTGAGCTATCAGCTGTTAAGGTGTGTATACATTTTTTGGGTCTTGTTTTCTTATCCATTCAGCTACCCTGTCTTATGATTGAAGTATTTTAGCTATTTACATTTAAAGTCATTATTGATAGGTATGTACTTATTGCCATTTTATTCTTTTAACTATGTTCCTCTGTGTTTCTCCTGCTCTTCCCCTCTCTTCTTCTCCTCCTCCTTCTTCAAGAAGACCCTTTATCTTTTCTTGTAATAATGGTTTAGTAGCAACAAACTCCTTAGCTTTGTCTTGTCTGGGAAGCTCTTTATTTCTCCTTCAATCTACTAGTATATTCTATATAATAAAAGCCCAGCAACTGAAATGGCAGAATGACCACAATGACCAGAACAACCACAGCCCTGTCTGGCCCCGCCCCCCAGCAGGGACCCCCCACCCCAATTAGGGGTCCCCATCAGGGCAGGCTGGCCGGGCCCCACCCATGCACTGGGCCTCTATCCTATATAATAAAGAGGTAATATGCAAATTGACCCTCACATCACAAGATGGCTGCCCCCACATTGTCACAAGATGGCCGCCCCCACATTGTCACAAGATGGCTGCCCCCATGTTGTCACAAGATGGCCAGCAGAGGAGGGCAGTTGAGGGTGACCAGGCCTCCTGGGGAGGGCAGTTGGGGGTGATTGGGCTGGCAGGGGAGTGGTTAGGGCAATCAGGCCAACAAGGGAGCAGTTAGGGGGTGATCAGTCTGGCAGTCAGAAGCGGTTAGGGGCAATCAGGCAGGCAGGCAGGCAGGCAAATGGTTAGGAGTCAGCAGTCCCGGATTGTGAGAGGGATGTCCGACTGCCAATTTAGGCCTGATCCTGCAGGGGACATCCCAGCAGTCGGACATCCCCTGAGGGGTCCCAGATTGGAGAGGGTGCAGGCTGGGCTGAGGGACACCCCCCCATGCACAAATTTCGTGCACCAGATCTCTAGACCTATATAATAAAGTGGTAATATGCAAATTGACCATCACGTCCTCACAAGATGGCTGCCTATGACCAGGCCGGCAGGGGGTTTAGTGAGGCACGACCAAACGACTGAACAAGCAGGCTGTGTGGGGCGACTAGGCTGGCAGGGGGGTTAGTGAGGGACAACCAGATGACTGAACAAGCAGGCTGCATGGGGCAACCAGGCCGGCAGGGGGGGGCAGTTGGGGGTGACCAGGCTGGCAGGGGGTCAGTTAGGGGTGATCAGGCAGGCAGGCAGGTGAGCAGTTAGGAGCCAGCAGTCCAGGATTGTGAGAGGGATGTTCCCGGGATCAGGCCTAAACCAGCAGTCAGACATCCCCCAAGGGATGTCGGATTGGAGAGAGTGCAGGCTGGGCTGAGGGGACAGCCCCCACACACGAATTTCATGCACCGGGCCTCTATCTATACTAATAAAAGGGTAATATGCAAATTAACCATCACTCCCCTACAAAAGATGGCAGCACCCATAGCCACAAAGATGACTGCGCTGGCCGGAGCCATGGAGCCGGCTGGAGTGGGCGGGATGCTTGGCTTCCTTTGGGTGGGACGCTTGGCTTCCTTCGTCGCCCTAGCCTCCCGCAAGCTCCGGGCTGGCCACCGAGGGCTGGCCTCTGGGTGGCAGCACAGAGCTGGGCCAGAGAAGGCGGGAGGCGGCTCTGGCCCAGAGCGAAGGCAGGAAGCAGCGGCCAGAGCAAAGGCCCAGGTCCCGGATACCGGAGGGAAGCCAGTGCTGGCAGCCAGGGGAAGGAAGCCTATTCTTGCACAAATCTTCGTGCATCAGGCCTCTAGTAGAAATATAAAACCCTACCCCACCGCCACTCCAACCCAACCCGCCAGACTCCTGAAACCACAAAATTAGATCACTGATTCAGGCTAGCAGTTCAAAGTATAGAGCCTCATTCACACCTGAAGAATTCACATCTCTCTCCTTCCCTTTGTACTCTGAGTCCCAGAGGAGGCATGCACAGTGTGGATGCACAAATGAAAGCTAAGAAAAGTCATTCTTTTGGGGTCCTGTGGCATATCCAGGCAGAGACAAACTGATCACCAAAAGCCAAGCACCAGACCCTGCCCCTTCCTCTTCCCGCAGCCTCAGCTTCGACAGGCACTCCCCATGGCAGGATTCAAGGAGAGCCACCTCAAATCTTTGCAGAGATGGGAATGCTCAGGAGGCCAAGATAATAAAAACCTAAGAACCCAAATGCTGGGGCCCATGCCACCAGGGCCTGCTCAGCACAAGGCCAAGGGGAGCTTGGACCAAGTTTTGGTCCAATTCCTAACCCAGTTGCAACCTGCCATCCTGGGGCCACAGCGCACACTGGAGTGTGTAATCACGGGGGGCACTCTGGAGGCGGAGGGCTCACCCCAACCCCTGGGCCCCAGGGGCTCTCTGCCTGCGCCCCTTCCCCCAGGTGCTCAGCCCCAGTTGTGCCAGCAAAGCCCCTTGGCTGGGATGGGATCACAGGGGAAAGGCTGGGGGAGGGGTGGCCAGGGGCAGCCTCCCCTATGGCTGTTTGCACACATGTAATTAGCTCTAATTATCCCAACTCCAGGCCTGGGAGCTGTGCCCAGGGTGAACACACCCACGGAGCCACTGCTCCACCGAATGAGCCCTCTCACCAGGCCAGGAAGCTCTATTCCCATCCACAGCACCTTCTGTCTTGTGTCTGTCTTGCCCTGTGCATCTCTCTCCCTGTTTCTTGTTCTCTTATCCTGTTTACTCATTCCCCATGTCTCACTGGGCCTTTTGTCTCTGTCTCTTATTGGATCTCTGTTCATGGAGAACACCCCTGCCACCCCTGGAAAGGAACACACACCAGCAGAATCCACCTTTACAATAAAAAACGACAAGTGGGAAACAGAGTGAATGAAAAAGATAACTTAAAAACAATCCATATGTCTGAAAATACGTTCCAAATGGCAGCACTTTGGTGGGGGTGGCAGGGGCAGGGCGTGTTGGCCACATGTTCTGGACCCTCAGACATAAAGTGTAGGGGGCTCAGCACCTCGCTATGGACCCCTCCTACTAGCCACCTGGGATGTCAGTGTCTGGGGAAGAGACTTAGTCTATACTCACCCTCGCAGACCCCCACCTGATTCCGTAGACCCTTTCCCCTGTTCTGGCATCTGCTGGTTCCTCTTACTCCCCCAGTACCTCCAAACCTTCCTATGCTGACCCCAACTTTCCTTCTTCACCAACCCCCTGCCCCAGATTTCACCCTTTCCCTTCCCCTGGCCAACAGTCTTCTACCCCACACTTCTTCCTGCCCTTCCCTGCCCCACCTCCATTCTGCCCTCCTGCCCCAGACCACCCAGCCACCATGGCTCTGGGAGAAATGGTTAGAACAAAGCTTTCCTTGGCCAGAAGAGACTCTCCAGGGAGCTGCATGCGCTCCCAGTCCTGTACCTACAACTGCTCTGTCCTGCCAGATGCCAATCAGAAATTGTGTCTCTGGAGACAGAGGGTAGCAGAAGTAGGCTGCTGTGCTTTGAAACCCCTCATCAGGAGGAAACTCACCGCACCAAAAAAAAAGTTCACTCTGCTGCCTCCCTTATCACTTTCAGCAATCCTCCTTTGCCCCTTTCCCTGGAAGTGGAAGGATTGGAGCACATCTATAAAAATACACAAAAGAGTAATATGCAAATTGAC
Source organism: Myotis lucifugus (assembly GCF_000147115.1). NCBI lineage: Eukaryota > Metazoa > Chordata > Mammalia > Chiroptera > Vespertilionidae > Myotis > Myotis lucifugus. The sequence goes on from NW_005871069.1 coordinate 5,797,766, forward strand.
CAACGGCAGAACAACCAGAATGACCACTCGACCAGTCACTATGAGGTGCACTGACCACCTCTTGGTCCCACCCCCTGGCCGGTAGACTCCAATCCCCTGATGGCGAATGGGGAACTTGGGGTGGGTGGTGGGGGTGGTGGGTGGGGCCAGCAGCAGCAGCTGAGGACGATGGCCCTGATCACAGGCCAGGCCTAGGAACTGTACCCGCACATGAATTTCATGCACTGGGCCTCTAGTATATCCTAATATATAATGAGCCAGGGTTTGTCACGACCGAAACATCCTGACGGAGGACCAAACACCAGGCTAGGGTCCCGGCCAGTGCAGTGGAAGTCAGTCCTGGGTCCCGGCGGCCCACGGCAGGAGTCAGTCCTGGGTCCTGGCTGCTCACGGCAGGAGTCGGTCCTGGGTCCTGGCTGCCCAGGGCACGGCGGCAGTAGGGAGTTGTGGGAATGAAGCCATGCTGCCATTGGACTGGCCTCTGGATCCCTCCCCCCACCCGCAGGCCCAGGGAACCAGAGCCATGCTGCGATGGGACTGGACCCTACCTGAGGGGTCCTGGATTGTGAGAGCATGCAGGCTGGGCTGGGAGACCCCCCTCCCCCCGAGTGCACAAATTTTCATGCACTGGGCCTCTAGTATATATATAAAAGCCTAAGCAACCGTTACAACTGAATGACCAGAACGACCAGTCGACCAGTCTCTATGATGTGCACTGACCACCAGGGGGCAGATTCTCAATGCAGAAGCTGTCCCCTGGTGGTCAGTGTGCTCCCACAGCCAACCTCCCATGGCCAGCCAACCTCCCGCAGTCCCTCCCCGTTTCCGGCAGGCCCCGTCTGGTAGCTGGCAGGCCCCCAGGCCCCGGCTGGTCCTGCCCAGATTGGGACTGGGTGAGATGGCCCCAATAGGCCCTGATTGCCAGCCAGGCCTAGGGACCCCACCTGTGCATGAATTTCGTGCACTGGGTCTCTAATTTTAAATGATAACCTTGTGGGTAAAGTAGCCTTGGTTGTAAGTCCTTGTTTTTCATCACTTTGAATATTTCATGACAATCTCTTCTATCCTGAGATGTTCCTGTTGAGAATTCTGGTGACAGTTCTATGGGTTTCCTTGTAGGTAATTAACTGTCTTTTTTCCTGTAGCTTTTAAGATCCTCTCTTTGTCTTTAACCATTGTCATTTTAATTATGATGTTTCTTGGTGTGAGCCTCTTTGGGTTTATCTTGTTTGGCACTCTGTGCTTTCTGGACTCATGTGTCTTTTTCCTTCACTAGGTTAGAGAAGCTTTTGGTCATTATTTTTACAAACAGGTTCTCAATCCCTTGCTCTCTCTCTTCTCCTGGTACCTCTATGATGTGGATATTGTTATGCTTCATGTTGTCCCAAAGGTTCCTTAAACTATCCTCATTTAAAAAAATTATTTTCACTCCTCTAATTAATTTTTTTTCTACCCTGTCTTCCAAATCACTGATTCGATCCTCTACTTCATCTACTGTTCATTTCTTCCAGTGTAATTTTTATTTCAGAAATCTCATTCTTTGTTTCTAACTGGTGTTTTTTTTTAATGGTTTCTATGTCATTTTTCATGCTATTGTTCAACTTTATAATTATTACTTTGAACTCTATATCTGATAAATTGCTTGCCTCCATTTTATTTAGCTCTTTTCCTGGAGAATTTTCTTGTTCTTTCATTTGGGGCTTGTTCCTTTGTATCCCCATTTTGGCTGCCTCTTTGTGTTTGTTTCTATGTATGAGGTAGATCTGCTATGACTCCCAGTCTTAGTAGGGTAGTCTTATACAGTAGGTGTCCTGTGGGACCCAGTGGCACTGTCTCTCTGATCACCTGTGTTGGGTGCTCCAGGAATCTCCCTGTGGGCGTTACGTGGGCTCCTGCTGTAATTGAGTATTGATTGCTATTGGTCCTCTCATGTGTGGGATCAACTTTCAGGCTGGCTGACGGTGCGGCTCAACCCCCCACACAATGTGCACATTGCTGTGCAGGTACTGATCACTCATAGAGAAATTCACTTCAGCAGGTTATGGTGTCTGTGGAGATCTCCCTGTGGATATACTGCTTGTGAAGCTTATTGAATCCTACTCTGTTGTCTGAAGCTGGCCACTGTGTTTATTGGTTCTGCGCCTCTTTGGAGGGACTCTAGTGCAGGCCCATGTCAAACATTGCCCGTGACTGGCCCTGGCTACCTGTTTGGAGCTATCAATGATCCACAGCTTGTGGCTCCTCCTGGTGGGCCTAGGTGTATCCTGAGAGAACCAATCCGCTCACAACACTGGCTTTTACCAGCACTGGGACTGGGATAGGTCAGCAAAAGTCTCAAAGTACCTAGATATCTGTCTTGAACTGCATGCTGCTTATTAGGATTAAGCCTGTTCACTGGAAAAGCCTGTTCTCCTCAGCAAGGTATAAGCCCACAGAGTGGGTCTGAAGGGATTCCAGTGGGTGAGGCTATCACTTCCCCCAGGCTGCTGTAGCTTGGAGGGAAGTAGTCTGCCCCACAATGATGGCTTCTGCAGTATGGGAGAATGACTCAGCATAGGAATGAATCCTAGGGGCTGACTCTTCAGCTCTCTCCCCAGTACCACTAAACCCAGACTCTCTTCACACAGCTCTCATCTGCTCTGCCCTTTCTTCATTGGAGCCCAGGGGGAGTGACTTTGAACAAAATTTTGTGTGTTGGCCCTTTGAGCAGGTGCCTACATCTTTAGCCATCACTCTCTGGTGGATAGAGACCCTGCTGCTTTTCTCAGACAGATGTTATGTGGGCACCTTTTCTGGTTTTAGTGCTCTAGGCTGGGGAGCCTGGCTTGGGGTTTAGACCCAAGACTTCTCAGGGGGACCCCCTCCACACACACACACAGCTGAGATATCCTTCCAGAACTTCAGCTGCTGACCATGTGAGAATGACCAGCCCTCTCGTGCCTCTGCACTTCCTACTGTAGCTCTGTATGTGGCTACTTCTGTAAGTCTTTGATTATAAGGCTTCTTTCCAGCTATTCTTCAGTTGGTTATTAAGGGTGATTTTTGTGTAATTTAGCTGTAATTCCAGTTTGGTCCTGGGAGGAGGTGAGTATAGCTTCCACTTTGTTTTTTTGATTTGTTGATGACAGCCATTCTGGCAGGTGTGGCGTGATATCTTATTGTGGTTTTAATTTGTATTCCTCTGATGATAGTGATGCTGAACATCTTTTCATATGTCTACTAACTATCTTCATGTCCTCTTTGAAGAAGTGTCTATTTAGGTCCTTTGCCCATTTTATAAAATTGGGTTGTTTGCTTTTTTGGTGTTGAGTTGGTATTCAGCAATTTTAATATGATGTACTAAGTGGTGTTCTTTTTTATGTTTCCTGATGTTTGGGGAGTTTAAGTGCTTTCTATATCTGTAAATTGATCTTTTGTATTAGTTTAAAAAAATTCTCAGTAGTTAAGTCTTAAAATATGATGTCCTCCATCTTGCTCTCCCCTTCTTCTGGAACTCCATGTACATGTATGTTAGATCTCATGTGTCTTGTTAGTCCCTTTTCTGTATTTTTCTGTATTTATATAACTTCTTGCTTTACTCTGCATTTTAACTTATCTTCGAGTTTACTGATTCTCTCTTCTGCTTATTTAATTTGCTGTTATATCCATCTTTTGTGAACTTAATTATGTTATTTTTAGTTCTAGATCTCCATTTGCTTCTTGAAAAATAGCTTCTAGTTGTTTGCTGAATATTGACCTCTTGTCTTTTAATTCACTAAATATATTATGTGTGATTATCTTCAACCCATTTTTGTTAAGTTCATGATTTGGAACCTTTATGAGTCCATTTATTGTCTCTCATTTTCTCTTGGTTTTCAGTTATGCCTTGTCTTTTCATTTATTGGTTATTTTTGGCTGAATTCCAGATATTGTACATAAACTATTGTAGAGATAAATTGAAACTCTGGAAGATATCAACTTATAGAGAGGATTTACTTTTACTTTTAACCAACAAGGATTGAGCTCATTTAATGTTGGGCTTCCTCACTTCAGAGGGCTGGTTTATGTCTGGTTTACTACTACTCCTAGGGAGTGATTCTTAAGTGTAGTCTGTGGATCTCTAGGAGTCCCTGAGGACCACAGGTCAAAACTGTTCTGACAATAACACTAATGCACTTTGATTTTCCCCCCAACTAAGTAAAAATGGGCACTGATGGTAATGTGTCATTGGTGTTTTAACATTCATTCCTTAGCATAAATCAAGGCAATGGCAGCAAACCATCTTTTGAAGTAAAAAGAAATAATAGCCAGTTTAACTTAAGAATACCCTTGATGAGCAGTAGAAATTATTAATTTTATTAAGTTTCAATGCTTAATATTCTGTGTGACAAAATTGGACATACATATATGTAATACACTTCTGTGGTATATAGAAGTATAATGTCTAGAGAAAAAATGTGTGAGATTGACTTGTGTACTAAACTAGCTGCTCTCTTTAATGAAACATTATATTTACTTAATAATGTCTAGTAGATAAACTATGGTTAAAGACTTTTCTGGTGATATTAATACACTAGTAGTCCGGTGCACAAAATTTGTGCACATTAAAAGGGAATTAATTGCCCTAACCGGTTTGGCTCAGTGGATAGAGCATTGGCCTGCAGACTCAAGGGTCCCGGGTTTGATTCCAGTCAAGGGCATGTACCTTGCGGGCACATCCCCAGTGGGGAGTGTGCAGGAGGCAGCTGATCGATGTTTCTTTCTCATCAATGTTTCTAACTCTCTATTCTGCTGCCAACAATGGCTTCTTTTGGCTTCAGAGGTACTTTGTTCCAATAGTTGGTCTTTAAACATATTGTCTCCTCCCTGCTGTCAGGGGCCAGGGTGCAGGTGAATAGGATTGCTAGCTGGCAGGCCCCTGACAGCAAACTGGCCACCTGTCGATTCTGTGAGGAAAGGGGCTCCCTCCTCTCTTCTGTCAGGGTCCGGAGTGCTGGAGAATGGGGTTCCTGGCTGGCAGGCCACTGACAGCAAGCTATCCAACAGCAGATTCTGTGAGGAATGGGGCTCCGGGAAACAGCTGGGGAGGGCCCAGCCCTTGGCAAAGTGACCCAGGATTCAGTGGGCCCACGCTCTGAGGGCGGGTTCCTGCCTCAAACCCTGCCCTCACCAGAAACAGCTCCGGGAAACAGCTAGGGGGAGGGCGCAGCTGTTGCCAAAACAACCCCTGCAGGACTGACTTCCTTCCGCTTGGTCGCGATTCTTTTGGTCGTGATGAACACCATCCATGGTTTTTATATAAGTAGATGTAATTTTTGGATATTATATCATGAAATGTTTCTACATTTGGAAGATCTGCATAACTCAATGAACCAATCTCTCTCAAATAACCAGTGTATGTTAAAAATTGCACATAGACAAAAATTATTCAAAGTTCAAGATAGACCAATTTATTTTAAATTATGAGAGTTTGAAAGATTCTTGATATGATTTTTAGAGTTCACATTGCAACAAACCTTGCAGAAACTGCCATTTACTGAATTTTGGTGTAGTATCAAAGAAACATATCCTCAATTATCTATAAAAGCTCCCAAATACTCCACTCTTTTCTACATACATATTTGTGTAGGTCCAATTTTCTTTATATATTTCAAGCAAAACAATATACCACAACAAATTAGAAGCAGATATAAGAATCCAGCAGGCTTTTAGTAAACCAGACATTAAAGAGACTTGCAAAAATGTAAAACAAAGCCACTCTTCTCATTAATATTTTTGCTTTATATAGCTATTTTTTTAAAATATATTTCTTTATTGGTTTCAGAGAGGAAGGGAGAAGGAGAGAGAGATAGAAACATCAATGATGAGAGAGAATCATTGATTGGCTGCCTCCTGCACACACCCCATTGGAGATTGAGCCCGCAACCCAGGCATGTGCCCTTGGCCGGAATCGAACCTGGGACCCTTCAGTCCGCAGGCTGACGCTCTATCCACTGAGCCAAGTCGGCCAGGGCTAAATATAGCTATTTTTTAATAAAATGTATTATTTATGTTAACATGTAATGAGTTAATTTATAAAGGGACCCTGAGACTAAAAACTCTGAGCATGGATATTCTAGTGTGCAGCCCTTACAAATCCCAAGTGAAAGGCTGGGATAAATACCTCTTCTTGAGCAGCTCCTGTTCCCTGAAACTGCCAACTGTCAGAAACTAATGCACTTCTCATCCATGGCTTTGCGATTTGGCAATCGCCATGAGAGGGAAAGCAACCTCAAATGCTAGGCTCACTTCTCTGGACCTCCCTTCTGTCCAGATCATTGCCATGTAAGTTCACATCGATTTGGCAGGTCTTCAGTGCCTTCCAACAGGTTTCCTAATAGTTTTACAGTGGAAAGGTTAGTTTGCAACAAGCTGCTACTAATAGAATTATCCTGCTCTTTTTAAAAAATGGTTTCTTAATCCTTTATTATGTTTTCAATGATCTATTTAATATCTCTAATATATTTATGTTGACTCCACATCTTTTTCTGCTGACTCTTGGTTTTGAAACCTCATTTTGTTGTATGCATTTCAAGCATGGACTCATATTTCTTTAAATGCTACAAATAGGAAACTTCTGAGGTCTCTAAAGAAAGTAAATGTCTTCAAAAAGGATTTGTATTATTTTTCTTGAGATACCTTGAAACATTGTCAAGGTATCCACTTTGTTTTATTTTTTTAACTCATGATAAAAAAAATTTCTAACATGTACAAAAATAGAAAGGATAGTCTAACACCCCATGTATTCATTCCCTAGCTGACAATTGTAAACTCATGGCCAAGCTAATTTCTTTGTTAAATCCCCACTCACCTCTCACATATTATTATGAGTAAATTCCAAATCATGTAATTGTATTCATAAATACTTCACTATGTATTTCTAGTAGATAAGTACTTAAAAATCAAAACCATAGTACTCATCACACCTAAAAAAATGAACAATAATTCCATAATATCATCTAATAGTCAAAAAGTGTTCAATTTCAATTATCTTATGAAAGTGGTGATTTTTTTACTATATATTTATTTGAAACATGATCCAAATAAGGTCTTTACATTGCAATTGGTTGATTTGCTCAGTAAGTTTCTTCTTCATCTCTTTTTTAACCCCTTGTTATTCATTTTGAAAAAACTGGATTATTCATCCTGCAGTTTTCCACAGTCTAGGGCAGTGATGGTGAACCTATGACACGTGTGTCAGAGGTGACACGTGAACTCATTTTTTTGGTTGATTTTTCTTTGTTAAATGGCATTTAAATATATAAAATAAATATCAAAAATATACATCTTTGTTTTACTATGGTTGCAAATATAAAAAAATTTCTATATGTGACACGGCACCAGAGTTAAGTTAGGGTTTTTCAAAATGCTGACACGCCGAGCTCAAAAGGTTCGCCATCACTGGTCTAGGGTTTGCTGAATGCCTCCCTCTGATATACTTGACATGGGTTTTAGAAGTTTGATTGGATTCAGGTTTATTTTTTTAAAAAAAAATTTTTTATTCTCTCACTTTAAAGTGCTTACTTTAAAAATTGCTTTGATCTTGTCAATAATGTGAGGACAGACCCATATTCATAGGTGCTCAGATCTTTGAATTTTCTGAGACTCTCCTTCCCCTGCCAAGAGCCAAGGCCAAGACAAGACACACTTTTCCATGCTGTCTCCATCCTGTGCTATTTTTTTTTCTTAAATATATTTTTATTGATTTTCAGAGAGGAGGGAGAGGGAGAGAGAGATAGAAACATCAATGATGAGAGAGAATCATTGATTGGCTGCCTCCTACACGCCCCTACTGGGGATCAAGCCTGCAACCCGGGCATGTGCCCTTGACAGGAATTGAACCCGGGACCCAAAGGCCAACGCTCTATCCACTGAGCCAAACGGGCTAGAATTTTTTTTCTAATTCACTGTTTCCCTAACATGTAGTCTTTGTGTGTGTACTGGGGGATGGTGGGGGGGGGGCAGTTTTAAAAATGGGTCTCTCATCTTACTCCTTGTTCTGAACTGGAGTCTGTCCAATAGTCTAAGCTCTAGGCACCTAAGTAAGTGGATGCCCTCAGGGCAGCTGATGGCTTCTGCTGGTGAGACCCTGCATTGCCTCTTCTCCCAAGGATTTCCCCTTTTTTTGTTGTTTTTTTCCTTTTCTCTAGTTTACCCATAGACTGTAAAGGGTGGAGCCATTTTGTATTGGAGGCTTTCAGTATATTTAGGTTATTTCTGGAAGCCCTGAACTTATACACAATCCTAAAGCTTTATCACAAACTTTTAACCATCTCTTATCTAGAATCTGAGCAAAAGGATTGGGGTGTTTGATGATTTCCTCGAGAATTGATGTTAACCTGAGACCCGATGGATGAGCTTTCAAAATGGGAAAGAGTATTTCAAAACGAGGAAGCGCTTGGATGAAATCCTTGTGGCAAAAAGAGAAGGCACAAGAAGCTGAAGCACAAGGGACCTGCATGCACCAGGGAAAGACCTGCCCCACTGGTCTAATCAGGGGCTGGTGGGAGCCATGAGATTCCCAGTTCAACTTAAAATCTTCACTGTGATTTCACCACTGGTTCCCTTATCTACAAAAGGTTACAGAAGGTGCAAAGAACTTCCCCTTCTCTTCAGTGGCTGATGGTTATTCTCACTGTACCAGTCAGAAATTATCGCTGGAAAACCTAAACTGTCACAAGCCCCCGGACATGTTTGAAGGATGGGATTTTCCTGTAAATTAAATCAGAGCAAGTGGGCTGGTCTGGTTGGTAAATACCACGCCCTAAGATTCCTTTGCCCATGTGTCGAACCTTCCTTTTGTGCTATTTGGGAGGCATTTTTCTCCTCAGGCAACTCCAGCCCCAAAGTAACTAAGGGAGCTTGGGTGGCTTCCCCTTGGGGAGGGCAGCTGCCTGGGAAGCCAGCCAAGTTGCATTTTGGTGTTCTGAGGGGAAGCCAGGGTACAGGTTGGGGGGAGGGGCTGAGAGGATGGAGGGCTTGGCTTCTTCATGTGCCTGCCAACAGTCTTGTATGCCTCTACCACCAGTCATCCCTCCACAATTAAAAATATATGTTTAATGACTCCATTAAAAATCATATTCCTTGGTTAGTAGACTTTGAAAGAACTCACTCAAATAATGCCTGAACAATATTTCTTGCTCTTAGCGGGTGTGTTAATTTCCTAAGGCTGCTGTAAGTACCACAGACTGGGTGGCATAAAACAACAGACTGTGTTCTCACGTCGTTCCGGAGGTTAGGAATCCACAGCTGAAATATTTATTGGCAGGGTTGGTTCTTTCTGAGGGAGAACCTGTCCCAGGCCTCTCCCAGCTTCTGGAGTTGCTGGCAATGCTCGGCATCCCTTGATCATAGACGTGTCACTCCAATCCCGGCCCCCGTCTTCACAGGCATCTCCTGGATCTCTGTCATCATATGGCCATCTTATAGAGACAGCCATCACATTGGATCAAGGGCCCATCCTAATCCAGTATGACTTCATTTTAGCCTAATTACATCTGCAGTGATTCTAGTTCAAACAAAGTCACATCATGAAGTCCCGTGTGTGTGTGTCTGGGGTAGGACTCCAACGTATCATTTTTTCTCCAACCCACAAGAGAGGGAGAAAGTAGAAGTACAAGGTCTGATATCCTTGTTGAACAGCTTCTAACTGGACAACCTGGCTAAATGTCACCTGCTGTTTTTAACCTCAATAATACTCTAGGCCTCCATGTCTGAGGGTAAAACAGAAATCCTCCAACTTCTCCTCACTAGTGAACTCATGCACCGGTTTGCGGGTGTTGGAGCCCCCGGGGTTCATCCTTGCTGAGGACCTTGCCTGGAGACACTGGGACTGGCTCGCTGAGGACTCTGCAAGAGGATTTAGAGGCACCAGGGAGGGGAACAAAAAATAAACAGTGAATAATTGTTTGGGAATGTATTTTGGAGTATGTGAGGTGGAGATCTCTTTTTATACTTATTCCAAACCATTACCCAGTTTCCCTCTGCTCATCACTGAGAATACATGTGCATTGTGTGGACGTGCCCCCCTCATTACACACTGAAGCTCTATGTATATTTGTGTCTTTCTACCCAGAATTATGTCTTCATTATTCTTAATATATTATATATACACTAGAGGCCCGGTGCACAAAAATTTGTGCACTCGGGGGGGGGGGTCCCTCAGCCCAGCCTGTGCCCTCTCTCAGTCTGGGACCCCTCAGGGGATGACCACCTGCTGGCTTAGGCCCGCTCCCTGGGGGATTGGGCCTAAGATGGCAATCAGACATCCCTCTGGCAGCCTGGCAGCCCTCGGGGGATGTCCACTTGCCAGCGGGGAGCAGGCCTAAACTGCAGTCAGACATCCTTAGCACTGCTGAGGAGGCAGGAGAGGCTCCTGCCACCACTGCTGTGCTGGCAGCCATCAGCCTGGCTTGTGGCTGAGCAGAGCTCCTCCCATGTGAGAGCGCCCTGACCACCAGAGGGCAGCTCCTGCATTGAGCGTCTGCCCCCTGGTGGTCAGTGTGTGTCATAGTGACCAGTCATTCTCAGTCATTCTGCTGTTAGGGTCAGTTTGCATATTACCCTTTTATTATATAGGATAGAGGCCTGGTGCACAGGTGGGGGCCGGCTGGTTTGCCCTGAAGGGTGTCCCGGATCAGGGTGGGGGTCCCGCTTGGATGCCTGGCCAGCCTGGATGAGGGGATGATGGCTGTTTGCAGCTGGTCACACCCCCTTTAGGGTGGGGGTCCCCACTGGGGTGCCTGGCCAGTCTGGGTGAGGGGCTGAGGGCCGTTTTCAGGCTGGCGGGTGACTGAAGCTCCCAACCTCTCCTTTTTTTCTTTTCTTTTTTTTTATTCTGGGATTTATTTACCTTCTATGGCTGTCCGGCTTTAGCTCTGAGGCTCGGCTCCAGCTCTGAGACCTCAGCTGCTGAAAGCAGGTATCTGGATTTGTTTGGCTTCTATAATTGAAACACTGTTGCAGCTGCAGCTCTGAGGCCCGGCTGGCTGAAAGCAGGTTTCTGGGGTTTGTTTAACTTCTATAATTGCAACATTGTTTCTTAGAGTGCAGCTCAGAGGCTGGCAGCAGCAGGCGGGGAATCTTGGCTTCCTCCATCACTGGAGCAAGCAAGCCTCCTGTTAACTTCAGCTGCCTGGCTGCCGGCCGCCATCTTGGTTGGCAGTTAATTTGCATATCGCCCTGATTAGCCAATGGGAAGTGTGTCGGAGGTATGGTTAATTACCATGTTTGTCTATTATTATATAGGATACTAGTGGCCCGGTGCACGAAATTCGTGCACAGGGGAGGGGGTGTTCCTAGCCCGGCCTGCACTCTCTCCAATCTGGGACCCCTCGAAGGATGTCCCACTGCTGGTTTACAGGGATCAAGCCTAAACCGGCAGTCAGACATCCCTCTCACAATCCGGGACTGCTGGCTCCTAACTGTTCACCTGCCTGCCGAGCCTGCCTGATTGCCCCCTAACCACTCTGCCTGCCCGGCCTGCTCACCCCCAACTGCCCCCCTGCTGGCCTGCTCACCCCCACCTTCCCTCCCCACTGGTCTGCTCACCCCCAACTGCCCCCCTGCTGGCCTGCTCACTCCAAACTGCCCCCCCTCTGTCCTGATCACCTCCAACTGACCCCCACTGATGGCCTGCTTGCCCCCAACTGGCCCTTCTGCTGGTCTGCTTACCCCTAACGGCCCCGCCCTCCCACTAGCCTGATCACCCACAACTGCCCTCCCTTCTTGGCCTCTAACCGCCTCTACCTCAGCCCGACAACCATGGCTTTGTCCAGAAGAACATCCGGAAGGTCTCCTGGAAGGTCTCCCCGTCTAATTAGCATATTACCCTTTTATTAGTACAGATTGTTGAAGTTTCATTCATCTACATCCTACATGTTTATTCTTATGTTTATTTCTTGGTCTTTTGCTTATCACTGTTACCAACTGGAGATTTTTTCCATTACATTTACTAACTGCTTACTTCTAGAATTTTCAAAAAACGGATTTTTTTCACATGCTATATTCTGCAACCAGCCCTTTAAGCTGAAGTCTAATTAGCTCTAGAATTTTTCAGATGATTCTTTTGTGCTTTCATCTGAAAACAGTGATACTGTTCTCCAAATACAGCCTATACCTTCTTGCTCCTAGTCTCGACTCTGCTGCTGTGTGAATTTCCATCATCCCTGCCTCCCAAAGGCCTGCTCTCACCAAGATTCCATATCTCCATGAAACCTCTTTCAACTGCCCTGGAGGAGTTAGCTTCCCTCTTCCTGAACCTCCATAAAAGCTTGTACGTGCCTTTATTATAACCTCAGTGTACTGTTATAATTATCTCTTACAAAACTGCTTTTCCCCAGGACACTTGAAAAAGCACATATTTCTTCTTCAGGCTAAGAGCCAAGTTGAGGAACCTTTATATATATAATTGAATTTAGAGAGAGAGGAAGAAGGGGGGAAGAAACACTGATTTGTTGTATCACTTATTTATACACTAGAGGCCCGATGCACAAAATTTGTGCAAGGGCGTTGGCCCCGCCCATTGCAGCTTTGTCTGGAAGGAAGGACGTCCAGTCTAATTAGCATATTATCATTATAGGCTAGAAGCCCGTTGCACGAAGATTCCTGAAATAGGCCTTCCTTCCCCCCGCTGGCTGCCAGCACCAGTTTTCCTCTGGCACCTGGGACCCAGGCCTTTGGTCTGGCTGCAGCGGAGAAGCCAAGCCTCTTCAATCTTCAGACTTCAGTCTTCGCTCACACCTGCATATGCAAATTAACCACCATTTTTGTTGGGTTAATTTGCATAATCACTCTGATTGGCTGGTGGGCATAGCGGAGTGACACCAATTGCATGTATCTCTTTTATTAGTGTAGATTGGTATTTCTTGTATGTGCCCTGACTGGGGGTAGGGGTGGGGGAATGGGGTGGTGGTGGTTCAAACTCACAACCTTGGGGTATGGGGAGGATGTTCAAACCAACTGAGCTACCAGGCCAGGGCTGGGGAAGTTATATTTCTACTTGAATGATAGGGGAATGATGCTCTTATTCTCTTATTCACCTGTGTATTCCCTCATCTGTAGTTTGGTCCCAGGTATAGAAGAGCGAGAGCGAGTGAGTGAGAGTGAGTTCCCGCACTAAGAAATGAATGACTATACGAGGCAGCCCACTCCGAGGGGAAGAGCTGGCCTCAGAACTCAGACGGAGGTGCCTTTTCTGCCGCACAGAGTGCCTCCCAGGTGCTGTGTTCCAGTTCAGGAACCTGTTGTCTCTAGGGCTCTCTGCTGCCAGAGGCATGGGGACTTGATCACCTTGGAAAAGAAGTGGGATGCCTTGAGCGTCTGCACCCTTTCCAGACCTCATTTCCTATTTATTCTGCAGCCCAGATCCAGCACGCATTTCACCCATGGGGCCTTGAGAAGAATCATGCCACCTAGAGGCCCAGGGCGGAACAACTCCTACAGAAAAGGGCTTGGATCCCAATTTCTTGACCCTCCCAGGCGGTGCCAGTGTTCCTGGAGGAGTTCTGGTTAGGGGCTGCCCTGAGAGTTGTGGGGTCACACGTGCCGAGGTAGAAGCTGGGTCTAATGTGGGAAGAGCCTCCCCTGTGAGCCCCAGCGTCCCCAGCTCCTCCAGCTCAGGAAGGACGGAAGGCGCCGCGAGCCCGGGAGGACTGGAGGACAGGAGGACGGGAGGACGGGAGGCGGTTTCATTGCTTAGCGCCTGGGGGCGCGGCCCGGATGGCGGGACGCGCGCAGCCCGCCTGGGAGGCTCTGAATTCCCGAGGCTCCAGCCTCACCGGGGCGGGGCTCTGGCAGCGGGTCCTCCCCGGGCTCCGCTCAGACCTCCGAGTGGAGAGGCCACCTGGGGAGAGATGGCGCCAACCTGCCAAGAAGTTCCCGGAAGAGCCCCTCTTCGGTCTCCCTGTCCAGCCCGGGCCCCTGGGACTGCTTCCCCAGAGGACCACGCAGCCAGGCCCACTCACCTGTCCGCCAGAGTCAGGCCCACAGGGTTTTGGTTTTTGCTTCCACATTTGTGTGTGTGTGTGTGTGTGTGTGTGTGTATTTCAGAGAGTAAGGGAGAGGGAGAGAGACATAGAAACATCAATGAAGAGAGAGAACCATTGATCAGCTGCCTCCTGCACCCCCCACACTGGAGATGGAGCCCGCCTGCAACCTGGGCATGTGCCCTGACCAGGAATCAAACTGTGACCTCCTGGTTCATAGGTCGATGCTCAATCACTGATCCATGCTGGCCCAGCTGCTTCCACGTTTTTTATCTGGCAGGTGAGGAAACTAAAGCCAGAGGACTGAATGACATTCCTAGTTCTCCAGCTGACCAGTGGCAGGGCTGCACTGGTATGAACTTAGGTTCTTATATGACCTGTTCCCTCAGAGTGATTTCATTGCAGAGCCCCGCTTGACCTTATTGGATCAGTGCTGCTCCTGAACCAATACTTTGGAAACACCACGTGAAAGGCTTTCTGTGGGACTGGAGGGAAAAGTTGTGGTGTTGTTCTCTGGCTGAGCCCGCTCAGTCCCCAGGACAGTGGCATCCATCTGGAAGGAAAAATTGCTGACTCATGCCTGGGTCAGCTCCAACCCAGAAAGGGAGGAGGTGAGGCTGGACCCTGGCCTCCAGCCTCTGACAGACAGCCTTCAACCTGAAGGTGGCCATAGCAGGGAATCTCATGGCACCTTGTACAGGCTGTAGTATGCTTTACCAGTTGCTTTTCTTTAGATCTACGCAGAAGATCCTTCCGAAAAGCTCATCCTCATCTCTGTGAAGTGAGGACAGGCAGAGGAGGGAGCTGGCCCAGGGACCAAGAGTCCTCCACGGGCCTGTCTCCGTTGAAGAAGGCCCCAGGGTGGGAGAGATGCAGGGGTGCGTGGCCCTGGGCCCCGGGCCCTGTCTCCTAAAATGGTGGAGGAGTTTCCCACCTCCCCTGGGTCTCTGCAGCAGAACAGAGAGTGCCAAGGCTGTGCTCTCTCCAGTAGGGCTGGTGCAGAATGCTAGAGCAAAGAGCAGGAGCAGTGAAGACAGGGGGGTGGGAGGGGAGGAGACAGATGGCCATGGGCCCTCAACATCTTTGAGCCAGAGAACTGTGCTGAGCAGGTTGGTGATGATGGAGTTGATCAAGAGGGTTGCCTTTGCCAATTTACCTTCCCCAGATTTCCTGCCATTCAAGGGGAATTTGGCTTTTGCAAACTACATTCTTAAGTTTTTATGGTTCAAATAGGGGAAAATGGGCAAAGAAAGCCTGGTCTAGTAGCTCAGTTGATTAGAGCGTTGGATCCCCAATCAGGGCACATACAAGAATCAACCAATGAATGCATGAATAAATCAACCAATGAATGCATGAATAAATGGAACAAATTGATCTCTCTCTCTCAAATCAACAAACAAACAAACAAACAAACAGACTAGGCAAAGAGAGACTGCACTGTGGCCTTGGAGCGTCCTCGTTACCATTTCAGAAGTGCCCAGCACAGTTTTCTCTTGTGGAATCTTCTGGGTGCCAGTTTATTAATCTGTTGTTGCTCAATTTCCAATACACTTTTATACTCCATGCTGCGAGCTGGGCACGAAACTCTGCAAACCACATTTCTGCTTTGCCAGCTGGCTGTCTGTTAGGCTTTGCCCCAGGGATGCCAGAGGGCGGCTGCAGGCTGCAGGAGGGAGACGGGATCTGCTCTTTCCTGTTGTCTCTGATTTCTGCACCAGCATCACAGCAAAGTCCCTCGCCCTGGCGGCCTCCAGCGGTTCGAGGGGCAACAGCTGGTTTCCGTGTGCATTTCCCCATGTTCTCAGAATCAGCCTGTGTGCACTTTAGAGATACCGACAACTGCCGGATGGTGGCTGTGCCTCAAAATTTGAGTCCCCGCCCCATGGGGCCTCTCATCCAAGATCTTGCTTTTGTTATTCCATCCCTGGGTGGTTACCGGTTCCTGGAGTATTACTTGCATCACACCTCAGTATGTTCTTTTTGCTCTTTCAGGCCTCCAATACCAGGTTAGCCATTAAATTCTCCCTGCTAAAATAACTCGTATGGCTTCTGGTTCCTCACTGGACCCTGACTGATACATATATGGACAACAGGAGTGGACCTAGGAAACAGATTTTCAAAGGTGTGATATTTTGGTCCTTGAACCTGAGGGCAGGGCTGAGGTCCTTGCCAATGAAAAATGAGACTACTTCTATCTACCTAGAAAGTCCAGAGGACACTACCTTCAGTGTGGAATGGAGATGAGAGGCGCATCACTACTCTTTTTACTCCGGGGTAGATATGAGAATGGAATTCGCTATCACTGAAATTTCAATAAGGCGATGGCATTTGGGTGTAGCAGAAGTTAAGTGGCCACTAGAGATTAGACAGGCACGTTAATAGCAATGGGAATTAACAGTAATGGGAAGCAAGGTGGAGTCACAATCAGAGTATGTTGACCGCTGGTGTTCTTTGGTAGTGGCTAATTGATTGCAGTATCTGCATTAGTCTGGGTTCACCAGAGAAACAAAATCCTGTGTTTGTGATAAAGCACCTACTGAAACCTTCCCCCAGAGACTTGATGCCATTTAGTAGAGTGATTAGAACCCCAGGGAAGAGGAATTACCCAGAGCTTTCCAGGGTTTAAGTACTGGCTCTGGATTTATATGACATATGGAGTCTTAGGCTAATTTCAAATCACTGGGGGTCCAAGAGGTCCATGGGCCAGCCATATAGTCATTTCCCATTTCATGAATGTAAAATGGATAGACATACAGACACACCTGGTTTTGTGCTTCAAAGATCTTTCATTTTTTTTACAAATTGAAGACCCTCTACCAGCAAAGATTATGACTCACTTTATTGTGACCCCCCACTTCATTGCAGTGGTCTGAGGAATGCCTGTGCTTAGTTACTAGAAGAATCCCAATCTTGGCTGTCTGACCCATGGAATAAGGAGCATTATGCTTCAAAGGATCAAATGCAAGCTGCTGGAACTTCCCATCCCTGCCAGGATAGTAAACATAAAAGCAATACCTTATTCCAGAGGGAACAGCAGAGGTAAATGCCACCTTAAGGAATTGAAAGGTGCAGGGGCGTGAACCCCCATTTTATTTTCCTGTCTGCCCCTGCAAGAGTCAGACGGCTGCTGGGGAATGGCGGGATTACTTTACCAGGTAGTGGTTCCAACTATACCTGCTATTCCAGGTAGGTAACTGTGTCAGAAGTAACTACACAGAGCACCGAGAGCTGGTATGTGGCTACTGTCCTAGCACGTGCTTTTTCCGTACTCACTTGTAAGGACCATGGGAAACAGTTTGCTTTTGCCCAGCAGGGCCGACAGCAAGCCTTTTCAACCTTGCCTCAGGACTCCACCCGTGCCTGCTCTCTGCCTTACGATAAGCTGCAGAGACTTTGACCTCTCTTTTGGTTTTTGACTCCTAATCTTTTACATCAGTTCCTGGTGCATTGCCTTCTTCCCTTTTTGTTGTTGTTGTTAATCCTCACCCGAGGATATTTTTCCATTGAATTTTTGAAGAGAATGGAAGGGAGGGGGAGAGACACAGAGAGAAATATCCATGGGAGAGAGACACATCGATTGGTTGCCTCCTGCACGCGCCCGGACCAGGTTGGGGTTTGAGTTTGCAGCCGAGGTATGCGCTCTTGACCAGAATCAAACCAGCACCCTTCAGCCCGCAGGCTGACACTCTATCCACTGAGCTACATGGCTAGGGCTGCATTGCCTTCTACTCCAATGAGGGGAGGTTCCTTATGACCAGTTGTCTGAAGAGAAAGAACTGTGGCCTCATTTACAGGTGTGCTATACAATACACAGCTGAGATAGACGGCTGCAGGATTACAGTTCCTCTCAGTGGTGACTCTGAGGGACAATGTTGAAGAACCAGCTTCCTGGTGGGCAGAATTTAAGTGGTACATTTGGATGTCCATTTTGCCTTCGTTACTAATGGTTTGGCAAGGTGTCCAGGGGCTTAGAATGAAAAGGATGGAACGGTTGGTGATTAGGAGCTCTGGGAAGAGGCACATGGGTGGCTACTCAGAATGGGCACAGCACAGGCAGATGTGTGTCCTTTGTGAGTGCATACCAGAGTGTCTACTGCAGTGGAGCGCTCAGTAATCAAGAGGACAAAAGGACCTGTTTTGTGAATGCCAGTCAGCCTCTTTCCCAGCCACCCAGGACTTAATCAATGGCCTCATGAACAAAGGGTCCGTGGTGGCAGGGATAGAGGTTATGCATAGGATCCAACATCACCAAGGCTTACCTGGCAACTGCTGCCACTGAATACCTAACTGTCCATAGCAAAGATCTACACTGAGCCCTCACACTGTAACATTTCCTAGGGAAGTCAGTCAGTCACCTGGTGGAAGATTGATTATATCGAATCCCTTTCATCAGAGATTTATCCTCATTGGAATAGATATGTGTTATGGCTAATAATTTTTCTCCCTTGTCAGTATCACATCTGTGGAGATGAAGATGCCTTACTCACTCTCATGGTATTCTGCCTACATTCCAAGCAAGAAACTCATTTTAGAGCAAAAAGAGTGGGCTCATGCCCATAGAATGAATAAGCTGGTTTAACCATTTACCTCATCACACCGAAACAACAGGCCTAATAGAAATAACCTACCAAAGCCCTAACCCCAATGCTAGTTGGGATACAATAGTCTAAACAGATAGGATCATATCTTGTAGAATGAGGTGTATGTTTTGAATCAGAGATGAGCTTATGCTGCTGTCTCTTCTAGCCACAGTGCATGTGTCTGGAAATCAAGAGGCAGAAGTGAGAGGGAGTCCTTTCACTATTACACCTAATAATTCACTTGCAGAATTTTTGTTTCCCATCTCCAACATTTTGAGCTCTGCTCATTTGGAGGTCTTGATTCCCAAAGAAAAGAATACTTTCACAGAGGACACATCAGTGGTTCTATTGAACTAGTAGGTGAAACTGCCACCTGGCCATTAGGGGCTTCTCATGACAAAGACCCAACAGAAGGAAAGGTATTACTAGTCTTTGTGGAAATAGGGTGATTGGTCTCAATACCAAGGAAAAATTGAGTTGCTGCTACACAACAGAGGCATGAAGAACTATGTTTGGGACCTAAGAGATTCTGTGAGGTATCTCTAAGTATTTCAGTGTCCAATAATAGAAGTTAATGAAAAACTTCCACAACCAAAACAACAACAAACAAGGGCACTCAAGATTAAGACCTTCAAGAGTGAAGATTGGTGTCACTCCACTAGGTAAAGGACCCTGATCAGCTGAGAACTGGCTAAAGGCAAAGAAAGCATGGAATGGGGTAGTGGAGAAGGAAGTTCATACATATCAACTACAGCTTTATGATCATTTATAGACTTAATACTGCAACAGCTATGAATAGTTGCTTCACTTGTATGTAAGTAGACATATTAATTATTTTTCTCTTCTCTCTCCTTTTCCTTATTATTTCATACAAGTTTTGTTAGAGGTTAACTTTACAATTTAGTGTTTAGGGAATAGACCATTCAGGTAGGATTTTGAATGGATTTGAGATGAAATTAACATAGCCCAGAGATGACTATGTTGAGACTTGACGTCTCCTTATTTTGGGTAGTGAGAACGTCATTGTTTGTATGTGGAGAGCTCTTGTGAGGAAGGAGATGTAGAGTTGTACGAATGTTTATATGGGTGCAGAAGAGTGCTGAAGGGCGTGGACTGTGTTAATAAATTATTTTCTCTCAGCTCTTTCTCTACTCAGCTTCATGCTGATGGGGTTAGACTTCTGCAAGCCACATTTCTGCTTTGCTTGCTGGCTCGCTGTCAGGTTTGGCCTGCACTAGAGCTTGCGTTCCTTGCTGGAGGTGGGAGCTGCTCTCTCAGGCTGGGTGCTTCTTCATCATCATCAGCAGCTCCTTCCTGTGGCAGAAAGGTGCTTGGTTAGCAGTTTGTCCATTACTTTAGAACAAGCCACCACTGTACCCCTCACAGAGACAGCAGCCAGCAAAGGCCCCAGTGCTGCTTCTGTGGGGCCCCTTCTCTAAGTTTCACATATTTCAGACGATCTGTTTTGTTTCCTGAGCACTACAGGTGGTGGCTGCTTCCTGCAGATGCCACACTTATATCTTAGTGTTACCTTTTTACTCTTTCTGTAACCTAATTAACATTGTATCTAGTTAATAGTTCTTTCTACAGACCATCCCCACTCAACGATGATTCAATTTAATATTTTCAACTTTATGATGGTGTGCTTTCAGCTGTGTCTATTCATAGTGAGTACTCATATGACCATTTTGTTTTCACTTTAAATATAGTATTCAACAAATTACATGAGATATCCAACATCTATTATAAATAGGCTTTGTGTTAGATGATTTTGCCTAACTGTGGGCTGAGTACATTCAAGGTGGGCTTAGCTAAGCTCTAATATGTGCTGGGTTAGGTGTACTAAATGCATTTTCGACTTAAGAGATTTTCAACTTATAATGGACTTATTGAAATGTGACCCCATTGAAAATCTGTATTACTTTTTATTTATTTGGATAATGAGTGCGGTTCTGTCTCTTTATTGGACCTTGACTAATACAACTTCTGGCCTGTTTAAAATTTTGGAGTAAACCAGGGCTGGATCCAAAGTCTGCAACTCTTCTCTGTCCATACGCTCACCATTGATAATGTAGTCTGTGGCTTTAAATCTTATTTCCAAGTTTAAAAATTCATATCGCTTGTCCTGGCTTCTCAGTAGAATTCCAGACATATATTTTACTGTCTACTTGACATATCCACCTGACAATTTAATAACTTGTGATTCCCTATATCTCCACACTACCTACTCAAACTTACGCCTTTCTAATTTTCCTCTCTTGCAGTTAATGACACAACCATCCAGCCAGTTCCTCAAATAAAAAACATAGAAATCAATCTTGATTTATTTTCTTCTTATTATTACTCTCCACATTCAATCCATCAACAAATTCTAATAAGGGTGTCTCCAAAATGCACCTCAGCATCTAAACTATCTATATCTCGCCATGTCCTCTACTATCACTCTAGTCCAGCCGTGGGCAAACTACGGCCCGCGGGCCGGATCCGGCCCCTTTGAAATGAATAAAACTAAAAAAAAAAAAGACCGTACCCTTTTATGTAATGATGTTTACTTTGAATTTATATTAGTTCACACAAACACTCCATCCATGCTTTTGTTCCGGCCCTCCAGTCCAGTTTAAGAACCCATTATGGCCCTCGAGTCAAAAAGTTTGCCCACCCCTGCCTAGTCCAAGCCACCCCAGTCCCTAACCTGGGCATGTGCAATAGTATCCCATCCCTTGTTTGACTCCTGCGGATCCCTACACGCCATCCTCTGTACAGTAGCCAGAATGATCTTTTAGAAACATAAACCAGCATAAATTCTTCTAGAGCTTTCCCAGCACAACATGTCACAGAGTGAACATGACTTCTCCTTGTATGCAAGACCTCACCAAATCAGGTCCCAGTCACCTTTCCCAACCATCTCATGCCACCCTACTGCCTTTCTTCTCCTCCTCCTCCTTCTTTTCCTTCTTCTTCAAATTTTTAATTTATTGATTGATTGATTTTAGAGATAGAGAGGAAAGGCACATCGATTATTTGCTTCCAACACGTGTTCTGACTGGACTGGGGATTGAACCTGCAACCCAACCCCCTGACAGGGAATCGAACTCATGACCCTTCAGTGTGCGGACCGCCGTTCTAACCACTTAGCAAGACCAGCCAGGGCAGTGCCTTTCTTCTTGAGGCTCAGAGATTTGTTAAAGTCCTAGAGCTTCATAGCAAAGATTATGAGCCTAACTAGAGGAAGATGTGTGGATGAAATCCGAAGGCTCCACATCTCATGGGCTGGTAAATGTGTCTCAGCCACAGTGAACAGTATGCGCTACCCCTTCCCACACTGACCTACACTTGTCTTTAAAATAGATCCAGAGACAAATGGTAGGGGAGAGGGAGCGATTAGAGATCAACCAAAGGACTTGTATGCATGCATATTACATAACCAATGGAGACAGACACTGGGGCGGTAGGGGCTTGCCTGGGGTGGGAGTGGCAGGGGGAGGGGTCAATTAGGAAAAAAGGAGACATATGTAATACTTTAAACAATAAAAAATGAAATGAAATGAAATAAAATAAAATGACTACAGCTCCTGGAGATCAGCCCTCTCCAGCCCACCTCCACAAATCCTAAAGTAACTCATTACAGACTCCAATATCCAGCAAGTCTCTTTCTATCAATTTAGCACAGAGGGGCAGCGAAGCTGTGGCCTGTGTCCCGTGTCCTGCCCTGGCTCTGCCACTCCAGCTTCTGTCAGAGTGGATGAGGTCAGCTCTGAGTTGGAGTACAGGTTGTTTTAGCTCTGGCTGCTGCAATTTGAAACCTTACCCAAGTTTCCAGCAAAAGATCAGGGCACAGAAGTGAGCCTATAGGTTTCTTTTTCTGTCAAGAATGATCCTCTTTGGTGATTGTGGTTGTTCAAATGAACTTAATGATAAGATAATAACTAGACACATCCGGTGCACTTTGTATTGGAGATACAAGCAAGAAGATCTATGTCGCTGGTCTGTCAATCAGTCAGGAAGCATTAGGGGATTTAAAAAATAGAGAAAAAGAAAAATCTCCAAGCTCTGCTTCAAAAACATACACCAGAATTTTCTGGGCTGGAGAGATTTTCATGTGAAGCTAAGTTTTAAAAACATCATGAATGACCCTAATGCCACAGGGTAGACCAGTGCTCTACAGGCTTCCCAGGCCTGCGCTAGCTGTCCCTGCCCACCAAGGCGCACGGAACTCCTAGTCCTGGATTTAGCAACTCTCATCACAGCTCTCCATCTGAAGGTTGGGGAAAAGAGGCCAAGACAGGTAAGCAGCTGCTCCCTCACACAGCTTCCTAGTGGCAGAGCCAGCACCCCAGCCAGGTCTGTGGACGAATGGTGTGGAGGAAGGTAGAACTTACCCTGGCACCCCACAATTACTAGAGAGAGAGAGAGAGAGAGAGAGAGAGAGAGAGATGGGGCTCCAGCAATAAAGAAGGTCCTGAAGAGGGTTTAAAGGAGGAAATGAATAGGGACAGTCTGAAGGTAGGACAGGCTGCTGGGGGGGGGGGGGGG
>NW_005871069.1:5821436-5841571 GCF_000147115.1 Myotis lucifugus
GAGAGGGAGGGAATAAAGAACAAGGAGGGAGAACCAGGATAGAATTGGACCTATCACACTCCCCAAGCCTATCTTATCGCCTTCCCTGAAATTTTTGGGGGACCCTTTGGCTTTTCTGGGACCCTCCCTGGGGACATTGGCTTCCCTACATCCTGGGGGCTTAGCTCCCTTTTGGTGTCCAGAGCTTATGATGAGGGGTGTTGGGTTTAGAGTTTGGGAGACCTCTCTTAGTCCTCGACTGTCTACTTCATTACCCAGTGGGAACCCACAAAGATCTCGCTGTACCTTGGCTTTCCCAGCTGGAAACCTGGCATTCTCGCTCACCTTTTGACTTCCCGCGGGTCTCCCTGTGAGCAGCTGCCAGATGAAATTTCCTTTTAATGTGCCTCCCCTCTTAGTCAGCACAAAGCCTCTCTTCTGTTCAACTGATATCCCTTCCTCTCCCTACAGTCAACATTTCTTTAGCCTTAATCCCTTAAAACCTCCTTAAACAACTCAAAAGCAATAAAGAGATAGTTCTTGGTTACATTTCTCCCCTTTGCTTTGTTCTTTCTAAACCTGCTCTCAGATTGCAGGCCAGAAGGTCTTTGTGTGAATGTTGACTCATCTCCTTCATTTGAATGAGGTCACTGGCAGGCGTTAATTGGGCGCTGGCTGCCCCCTGGGCTGGGTGCTGGGGAGCAGAGCTGTCTGCTATGGGGTTGAGCTTTCAGGAGAAGAGGAGGACTTTCTGGGCCTGGGACTTTACCACATCATTTACTTCCAGGGTCCTACAGGTGTGATTATTATTATTTTAAATTATATTTTTTATTGATGTCAGAGAAGAAGGGAGAGGGAGAGAGAGATAGAAACATCAATGACGAGAGAGAATCACTGATCAGCTGCCTCCTGCATCCCTCCTACTGGGGATTGAGCTGCAACCTAGGCATGTGCCCTGACTGGGAATTGAACCATGACCTGATTCATAGGTTGACACTGAATCGCTGAGCCACACTGGCCTGGCTACAGGGGTGATTATTGATGCTGCAGGACACACACATATATATACACATAACAGGCAGATATATATGTCTTATATGTATGTGTACACAGACACACTCATATATATACACTTATATTTATATTAGAGGCCCAGTGCATGAAAATTCATGCACTGGAGGGGGGTGTCCCTCAGCCTGGCCTGCTCCCTCTCACAGTCTGGGAGCCCTCAGGGGTGGGAGACAACCCAGCGATCAGGGGAAGACAACACCCCATCACACCTCTGCTGCCACTGCTGGCAGGGCAAGCCTCGGCTGGCCCTGGTTACTTGAGCCTCGGGCTGGCCCTGGGCAGCTGGGGGGCTGAGGGGACTGGGGGACTCTGGAGGCAGCTCCCTAGTGGGGCTGAGGGGACTGGTTGCCACCATCTTGTGGCTGTGGGAGCTGCCATCTTTGAGGGCATGGCAGTCAATTAGCATATTCCCTCCTTATTGGCTGTGGTGCCACCAACTTTGAAGGCAGGGCAGTCAACTAACATATTCCCTCCTTATTGGCTATGGGTGCCGCCATCTTTGAGGGTGGGCCGGTCAATTAGCATATTCCCTCCTTATTGGCTGTGGGGGCCACCATCTTTGTGATGGTGTGAGGGTCAATTAGCATATTCATTCTTTATTAGATAGGACTAGAGGCCCAGTGCTTGAATTTGTGCATGGGTGGGGTGGGGTCTAGCCGGCCCACCCCAATTAGGGATGATTGGGGCCAATTGGGGTCAATCAGGCCAGGCCTGCTGGGGGGAGGGGGCACGGGTGGTTGGCCCGCTGACCCAGCCCCCTGGTCGAACTCCTGGTTGACTTTCAGTCAAGGGGACAATTTGCATATTAGCCTTTTATTATATAGGATATGAAAAGGATGAATGGGTGAACAGATTGGGTAAAGGTGATGCATGAAAAGATGTGGGCTTGCCTGGTTGGTGTGGCTCAGTGGTTGAGCATCAACCCATGCACCAAGAGGTCATCAGTTCGATTCCTAACCAGGACACATGCCCAGGTTGCTGGCTCAATCCCCAGCAGGGGCCTGTAGGAGGCAGCTGATCAGTGTTGATGTTTCTCTCTTATCAATGTTTCTATGTCTCCATCTTCCTTTCTCTCTCTCTTAAATCAATAAAAACAGTTTTTATTTATTTATTTTTTAAATATGTGGGCCTGAAAATATCTCCAAAATAAGATGAAGCTCTGTGTCTCAGGTAGCATTAGTCTGGACCACATTGATTTTCCAGTCATGAACACAATACATCTCTCCACTTAAGTTTTCTTTAGTTTCCTTTTGTAATGTTTCATAGTTTTCAGAATACAATCTTGCACATCTTTCATTAAGTTTATTCCTAAGTATTTAATTTTTAAATTTTAGTTTACATAGTGTCACTTGTTAATTTCACTTTCTAAGTGTTTATTGCTACAATAAAAATGCAAGAGATTTTTTGTATATTCACATTGTATTGTACTATGTTGCTTAATTGGTATTAGTTTGTCTAGCCCATAGGAATTTTTTGGTATACATTTATGTTTTCAGCAAATAAAGATATAACTTTATTTTTATGTCTTACATTCAAGTCTTAATAACTTTTATTTATTCTCTTTGTTGATTTCAGTCTAGGACTTCAAATATAATGGAAATAGAAGGAGTTAAAATGGACATTTTCTTCCTTATTGTTAATACTAGAGGCCCGATGTAAGAAATTCATGCAAAGAGCCTCTGCTGCCTCTGCCTCAACCCCTGCCGCCCTGGCTTCGTCTGGAAGGATGTCCAGTCTAATTAGCATATTATGTTTTTATTATTATAGATTAGGTAGAAGGCATTGAGATTTCATCATTGACTACCATGTCAATGAAAATGTTCACTAACGCCCTAATTTGATTGAGGGATTTCCCCTTTATTCTTAGTTTGGTGAGGTCTTTTATGATGAATGCATGTTGAATTTTTTCAAATGCCTTTTCTGCATCTATTCAACAGATTATATGCTTTTTCTTCTTTATTCTACTAGTATGGGAAATGACATATTTTGGAATTTCAAATTTCCCAGGGAAAAAAACACTTTATCACGATGTGTTATCCTTTTTATATATGGTTACATTTACTAACATTTTGTTAAGGATTTTTGCACCCATGATCATGAGGCTTATTTGTTTATAGTTTTCTCTTCATGTGATTTTTATTGTTTGGTTTTACTATCAGTGTAATGCTGATCACATACAATTAATTGGCAAGTTCTCTCTTATCCTCTATTATATGATAGAGTTTGTGGAGGATTCTTTTCTAGAATGCATAAGCAAAGCTAACTGGGCCTGAAAAATTCTCAGTTATGAAATCAAAGTTTTTACATGATATTGGACTATTCAGTTTCTATTTCTTTTTTAGTACATCTTGGTAAATTTGTATCTTTCAAGAAATTGGTGTTTACCTAAGTTTTCAAATATCCTATGCTAAGGCCACTCTACTGCTTGCTGTGATGTGCACTGACCACCAGGGGGCAGACTCTCTGACCGGTAAGTTAGTTTGCTGCTGGGTTCCCGCCAACAGGACTGAGTGAGACCAGCGGCTGACATGCAATCCAGGACCCCTCTGGAGATGGTGGAGAGCCAGTTTGACCTGACAGTGGAACGACCCGACCCGTCGCTAGGACGTGCACTGACCACCAGGGGGCAGACGCTCAATGCAGAAGCTGCCCCCTGGTGGTCAGTGTGCTTCCACAGGGGGAGCGCCACTCAGTCAGAAGCCTGGCTCACAGCTGGCCAACACAGCAGCGGTGGCAGGAGCCTCTCCGCAGCGCTAAGGATGTCCAACTTACGGCTTAGGCCCACTCCCCCCACTCACCCAAGGAACATTTAGCAATGTCTACAGACATTCTTGGTTGTCAGAATTGGAGGGGTGAAAATGACCTCTAGTGGGTAGATCCAAGGATGCTGCTAGACCTCCTGCAGTCCACAGCATAGCTCTCTCTATAACAATGAATTTTCCAAAATAGGATTTAGAAACTCTCGTATAAAAGTGTGTTGTTTAATTTCCCCAAATACAGATTCTTCCTGGTTGTCTTATTGTTACTGATTTCTAATTTAATTCCATTGTGTTTAGAAAACACAGTTGATATGATTTTAATCTTTAAAAGTTTATTGATACTTGTTGTATGGCCCAATGCATGATCTATTCCAGTGAAAGTACCATGGACATTTGTGAGGAATGTGTGTTCTGCTATTGGTGAGCATGATGTTCCATAAATATCAATTAGGTCAAGATGGTTCATAGTGTTGCTCATTTTGTCTGTGAGTTTGCTGATTTTATTTGATCTATTAATTGCTGAGAGAGGTGTTATAAGAATTATTTTATTCTTCCTGTAATTTTGGCAAATTTTACTTTATGTACTTTGAAGCTCTTATTAGGTATATTATGACTATTAAGTATTCCTGATGAAATGACCTTTTTATTATTATAAAATGTTTCTCTTTATTTCTGGTAGCAATTTCTGCCTTGAAATATATTTGATATTACTATAACCACTTCAACTTTATTCTGCTTATGTTTGAATAGTATATACTTTCTAATCCACTCACTTCTAGCCTCTGAGTGACTTCTAACCAAAGCATATAGCCCTAGCTGGTTTGGCTTAGTGGATAGAGTGTTGGCCTATGGACTGAAGGGTACTGGGTTAGATTCTGATCAAGGGCACATGCCTGGGTTGCAAGCTCAATCCCCAGTAGAGGGTGCACCAGAGGCAGCAAATCAATGATTCTCTCTCATCATTGATGGTTCCATCTCTCTCTCCCTCTCCCTTCCTCTCTGAAATCAGTAAAAATAAAAATAAAGCATATAGCTGGTGTCTTAACCTAGGTTACCATAAGAAAATACCATAGACTCAGTGGTTTAACTACAGAAATTCACTTTTTTATTGTTCTGGAGGATGGGAAGGCCAAGATCAAGGTAAGAGCTCTCTTCCTGGCTTTCAATGCCCCCCTCCTTGCTGTGTGTTCACAAGGAGGAGAGTTAACTCTCTCAGGTGTCCCCTCTTATAAGGACAGTAATCTTATCATGGCTCCACCCTTATGACATAATTTAAGCTAGATTACTTCCTTACTCCATATGCAGCCACATCAGGGCATTAGGGCTTCAACATATACATTTGGGGGGAACACAATTCAGTCCATAGCTGTTGGGTTTTGCATTTTTATCCATTTTGAAAATTTCTGCCTTTTAATTCAAGTTTCAATTCTCCCATACAGTTCTCCCTGGGGACTCCTTTAAAGAACATTCTTCCCTGAAACCGCTGTTTTAGATTTTTTTTTCCTAATCACACCTGCTTTCTAACTTCTGTCAATCTGTTAAAGTGTTGGTGCTATTGATGGCACCATGTCTTATTTCCCAAAGCCACCACCAACATGGGTTCTAAACCCAAACACAAAGACCTGGTATGGTCTTGTGCAATGTGGCTAGTTTGTCCTGAATTTCTGTCTTGGGTGCAGTTGCTTTCCCAGATGGCGGACCTTGATGAGCATCTGTTTCCGCTGAAGACTTCTGTTGGTCATGAACCGCCTGTCAGAGAGTTCCTGGGTCCTGCATGATGGCAGTGGACCTTCAAGCGGCCAGGGAGGAAAAGAGCTATTTTTTACTTTTTGAATTGTAAGTGTTCTTTTATGTTGTTGTTGTTCTTTTCATCTAAACAGAATAAATACTTCACTTTCCCTTTTCATTTCCCAAAGGCAGAGGAGCTGAGGGACACTGAACTTCCTAACACAATGCCCCCGGGCAGTTCCGCTCTGTGGAGGAAGAGAAGCCTCTGTGCTAGAATGGACGAAAGCTGAGACCCACATCTCAGAACTACATTTCATAGGTTAAGCAATATTCTGGAAATTTTATTAGAAAACTTCAACTCACCACTTTCTTTCCGGGTTCTGTCAAAAGAGCATATTCTTTCAGCTAAAACACAAAACCGGGCGTGAGGGGCCGCTAATTTTTAACAGAAAATTTGAGTTTTGCAGAAACAGACTGCAAGCAGTTTCAAGACAAAGAGGCAGAAAGAGACAAGTTGCTCAAGATATACACTACTGTCCATGCTGCCCACAGCGAGTGACCTTCAAAAGCAGAGCCTGTGATGTGTGCTCTGGGCTGTCTCCCAGGAGCTGCTCTCCTTAGTCCTTCCTCTACACAGGGCATCGTGCTGGCCCGTCCACGCAGCACTGCACACTTGTTATCTACACCATTTCCACCAGATTCTTCGTGTCATTCCAAGGGATGCAAAAGGCAGAGGGAGCCCTGCTTTATCCCCCTCCTCCTCTTGGTGTGGGGCATGGCTCTAAGCGTGCACCAGAAGAGATGGGGTCGGGGTAACCTCTCAGACAGGCAGGAGAGGGAGGGCACAGCGTGGAAGCCACATTTCCTCTTACTGTGGAGTAATAACAACAAACAGCATCCTAACCTCTGTGCTGGGAACCGGGGCTGTTGTTTACAGATAAACAGAGACCTGCAGCCTGGTAGGATCCCAGTAACAAAATTCAGTCCAAAGACTGAAAACACAATTGTGTTTATAGACCAATAAGCCAATGTCGTGTTGGTGGTGGAGGACAAAGGTCATGTTTACTGCAAGCAGAGGTGCTGGCTGATGTTGAAGAGGTAGGGTGGGTGTAGGCTCTCGGAGCGAAGCCCTGAGACTGTTGTGCATCCCAGCACCGAAGCACCTCGGGGCCTGAAATGGGCCGCCTTGGCCCCTGAGCTGGTTCTGATTTTTCCAGTCCCCAGAAACTCTGGCTAGAAAACCCCTTTCTAAAAAATCGGCCCCAGGAGCAGAGGGCCACACCTGCCCCACAGTAATACATATTACTGTGACTGTGCAACAAAGGCTCCCCCTCCAAAGACTGCCCGTGGGCAGGTCCTCTGAAGGTTATAAGTGTCTGCTCTGCAGCCGGAGGCCTGAGACCACCCTGGCTCTGCCATACATTCATTGTGACCTTGAGCAATTATTTAAGCTTTCACAGCCTGCGTTTGGTCATCTACACAATAAGAATAAAAGTTTTCACCTCTTAGGATTAGAAAATGCATTAATAGAAGTAAAAAATGGAGAGTGATTTCCAAAGGGCCTGGTGGTAAGCATTCGATGAACGGCAGTTGTTGCTATTACAGGGAAACGGGGAAGCCTTGCAGCTGAGAGAATTAGGTATAAACTGGTGATTCATATAGGCAGGGGTCCTCAAACTTTTTAAACAGGGGGCCAGTTCACTGTCCCTCAGACCGTTGGAGGGCCGGACTGTAGTTTAAAAAAAAACTATGAACAAATTCCTATGCACACTGCACATATCTTATTTTGAAGTAAAAAAACAAAACGGGAACAAATACAATATTTGTATTTGCATGTGGCCCGCGGGCCGTAGTTTGAGGACCCCTGATATAGAGTTATACCAGCTCAGCAAAGCAGTCCAGCTGACCTGTGCTGTGGCTGCTCAGTGGGAGGGCTACACAAACAGCAGAATGCAGGTTCAAAAGTAGGGGAACCAGCTCGTGCCAGTTTGCCTTGGATTTTCCCAGTCTGGTGCCCTGGGAAAGCCCTTGTTCCCAGGCAAACCAAATTTGGGTGAAGAGTGGTCATAAGTGAAGTGCCTCATGGCTGTTTGCTCCTCGGCTGGCCCTCTGCGTCTCACAGCCAGACTCTTGGTGGAAGGAGCCTGACAAGTTTTAACAATGGGCCGTGGTTCCATTCCTCCTCACTGGAGCTGGGGTTATCTGGAAGGCAGCTTCCACCAGCCTGCTGGGCAGACCCGCTCCCCACCGAGCGAGGTAACCAGGCAGATTTGTGTCGGTGGCAGGGACGTGACTTTCCCTCACTCTTCTCCAGGGAAACCAGGCAGAATGTTCAGGTGGCACTGCCGTCCATCTGCCTTCTGGGGCAGCCTTGACGATGCAGCTGGGTCTTCCCACGCCTGATGCGCCTGAGCGATGAGCCGCTGCTGTAGCTCACCCTGGAGCCCACATCTCTGTCCCCTCCTGGGCCCCGCCTCCGCACCAGGCAGAGGCTGGAACCCAGACTTCGACAGGTTTGCTAGCCTAGCGTCCAGGCCACGTGCTATGGCTGTGATATTTGACTTGCTGTCAGACGTTTGGGGGTGGCACACACAGCCTGTCTGACTTGTAGAAGCTACAGGTCAGCAATCTCAGGATCCTCACAGTCTTTCCACTTCCTCCTCTGGGCTGCAGGCAAGAGTAGAGAGAACCAACTGCTACCCATATTTGAGGGTATTCAGTACACATATATTATTAATTGAAAAACATGGCTTAGAAGTTGTAATACTTAACTTCAGTTTACTGATTTATATGAACATATTATTTCTATAGTGCCTGTTGCATGACAATACGTAAGCATGCAGTATACGGAGGCAAATGCTGCCTTTGGGTATATGAGTGTATCAGTTTTGCTGCTGTAAGAAGTTATCATAAAACTTAAAACATAAAATTTAGTGGATCAAAACAACACAAATTTATTATCTTATAGTTCTGGAAGTCAGAAGTGCAGACTGGATTGGGAGGGCTGCATTCCTTCTGGAGGCTTGGGGGAGAATTTGATGTAATAATCTACACAGGGTGAAATGTTATGCCTGAGTGACTCTATAAGCAATATATAATGCATACTTTTACATTTGTTAAGTACCTACTGTGTGCCCAGCCTGTGCCAGACTCTGGGGATGCTTCTCTCAGGGGGAGTATGAGCAAGATCAAAACAGGCAGCCGATCAGAAAGAAGGACAGGTGCTGCTTCTGAGATGGTGCCAGGCCAAGTGTACAAAGATAGTACAAGAACTGGTCTGCTAGCAGCCAAAGAAGTGCAAATTAAAATAAGAACAAGATGCCCTAGCAGGTTTGGCCCAGTGGATAGGGCATCAGCCTGGGACTGAAAGGTCCTGGGTTTGAATCTGGTCAAGGACATTTGCCTCAGTTGCAGGCTCAATCCCCGGCCCTAGGGCCGCGTGCAGGAGGCAACCAAAGGATGTGTCTCTATCACATTGATGTTTCTGTCTCTCTGACTTTCCCACTCCCTCCCTCTCTCTAAAAATCAATGGAAAAATATCCTCTGGTGAAGATTAACAAAAAACAAACAAAAAAATAAGAACAATATACCATTTCACACCCATTTGATTGGGCAAATATTAAAAAGCCTGACAACACCAAGTACTAGTAGTACTGAGGATGTAAGACAAGCATGTCAAACCCAAAGGCTAACACAGGCCAAATAAACCAGGTTTAAGTCTATGTGGGCCGCAAAAAACACAAAAGCTTCAATTTTCATAGAAACATAGGTTTATTTTGATAGAGACATGCTGAATACAAAGGGCTGAAATAAATGAGTCATCATTAACATAAAATAATAGGACATTTTAAGAAAAATTAATATTTTTTCTTGAAGATTAACTTACTAGACACTGAGTAACTGCACAAATTAATAAGCGTAATGCAAATAAACCTATTTTTCTTGTTCTCCGAAAGAGAAATATTTCCTGTTGTGCACACCAAGCAATTGGCTGTTAAAATATTCGCTGCTATCATTAGTGGAGAGAAATGGTGTGCCTGTGTGTAAGGTGCGTAAGGGAAATGAATGCAACACGATTATAGTAATCAGTCATTAGCGAACGTTGTTGTTCATTATTAATAATTATGTACTAGTATGTCAGGATATTGTAAAAATTAAGTTATGAAATTTTTATTAAAACGTTTCTTATATACTGTTATATCGGCTGGACCACAAAAATATTTTTTGTGGGCTCTATGCGGCCTGTGGGACATGAGGTTGACATGCTTGATGTAAGACTTTCACATGTTGCCATGGGAATGGACATTGAAGAGCAATCAGACAGTTCAGCTATGCAGCCCAGCAAGTCCTCAACCAGGCAGTTGCCCTGGGACAACAGTTCTCAAGGTTGTCTCCCCAACACCCTCCCAAAAGTCCAGGAGGCCAACGTGTTCTTTTTATAACAACATTAAACTGTTATATTGTGTTTACTCTCATTATCTCCTGAGTGTCAATGGGAGTCTTCTAAATGTTAGTTGACTGTGACAATCACTGCAGTTTGAATAAAGAAGTATGTAGGAAGAATCCAGCCTCCTTCATTAAACCAGACATTAGATATTTGCAAAATTATTAAAAATTCCACTTTTCTCTCTAATTTTTTGAAAAGATATAGTTGTTTATCTGCTATATGTTATTTTTAAAAAATATATATTTGTATTGATTTCAGGGAGGAAGGAAAAGAGTGAGACAGAAGCCACAATGATGAAAGAGAATCATTAATTGGCTGCTTCCCGCACGCCCCACACTGGGGATCGAGCCCACAACCTGGGCATGTGCCCCAACGGGAATCGAACCTAGGTCATAGGTTGATGCTCAACCACTGAGCCATGCCAGCCAGGCATATATGTTATTTTTTAAATTTTAAAAACATTATTACATAAAATTTTTAAATATTTAACATTTTCTCAGTTTTAGCTTCTTTTTTTTTTTTCAGAGAAGAAGGGAGAGGGATAGAGAGTTAGAAACATCGATGACAGAGAAACATCGACCAGCTGCCTCCTGCACGCCCCCCAGTGGGGATGTGCCCGCAACCAAGGTACATGCCCTTGACCGGAATCGAACCCGGGACCCTTGAGTCTGCAGGCCGATGCTCTATCCACTGAGCCAAACCGGTTCGGCAGTTTTAGTTTCTAATATGGTAAACACTCTAGGTATAATACACACAAACAAAAGCTCCTTGGGGTCCTCAATAATTTTTAAGAGTATAAAGGGGGCCCTAACCGGTTTGGCTCAGTGGATAGAGCATCGGCCTGTGTACTGAAGGGTCCCAGGTTTGATTCCGGTCAAGGGCATGTACCTTGATTGTGGGCACATCTCCAGTAGGGGTTGGCAGGAGGCAGCTGATGGATGTTTCTAACTCTCTATCCCTCTCCCTTCCTCTCTGTAAAATAATCAATAAAAATATATATATATGAGTATAAAGGGGTCCTGAGACCAAAAGGTTTGCGAATAACTGTCCTAGAGAGCTTTTCCCACCTGTGCACAGGAAGACATGCAAGATGGTCATTTCAGCACTGGTTTTGAGAGCAAGAAATGAGAAACAGTCTGAGTGACCATCTGGGTGGGACTTGCATAACCATTGATGATACATTTACAAAATAGCACATATGCAGCAGTTAAAGTCGATGAAACAGGTGTGTATGAACCAATACTAAAAATCTCAAACTCAAGGTTGAAAGAATGAAAACCATCTTAAAAGAATATATTTAGCATTATTCCATTTATATAAAATACAAAGACACACAAAGCCATTCTACTTATTGTTTTTGGATACATGCAGGTATAATTAAATTATCCTATCTAATAATAGAGAAACATGGTAATTAACCGTAACTTCGCTACCCTTCCCATTGGCTAATCAGCGAGATATGCAAATTAACTGCCAACCAAGATGGCGGCCGGCAGCCAGGCAGCTGAAGCAAACAGGAGGCTTGCTTGCTCCAGTGATGGAGGAAGCCAAGGTTCCCCGCCTGCCGCTGCTGGCCTCTGAGCTGCAGTCTAAGCAACTATGTTGCAAATATAAAAGCTAAGCAATCCCCAGAAACCTGCTTTCAGTCAGCTGGGATCTCAGAGCTGGAGTTGCAACAAAGTTTCAAATACAGAAGATAAACAAAGCCCAGAAACCTGCTTTCAGCAGCCAAGGTCTCAGAGCTGGAGCCAAGCCTCAGAGCTAAAGCCGGCTCTCAGCTCCAGTGACAGCCATAGAAGGTAAATAAATCCCAGAATAAAAAAAAAAGGAAAAAAGGAGAGGTTGGGAGCTTCAGTCGCCCGCCAGCCTGAAAACAGCCCTCAGCCCCTCACCCAGACTGGCCAGGCACCCCAGTGGAGACCCCCACCCTAAAGGGGGTGTGACCAGCTGCAAACAGCCATCATCCCCTCATCCAGGCTGGCCAGGCACCCAAGTGGGACCCCCACCCTGATCCGGGACACCCTTCAGGGTAAACCAGCCGGCCCCCACCAGTGCACCAGGCCTCTATCCTATATAGTAAAAGGGTAATATGCCTCCCGGCACCGGGATCAGCGGAGCCTCCCAGCACCAGGATCAGCAGAGCAGCGAGGCCTCCCAGCACCGGGATCAGTGGAGCAGCGAGGCCTCCCAGCACCGGGATCAGCAGAGCAGCGAGGCCTCACTGCCCCGGTGTCAAGTGGAGCCGTGAGGCCTCCCAGCACTGGAATTAGCGGAGCCGCGAGGCCTCCTGGCCCCTGGGGCAGCATGATAGGGGCCAGCGCCCAAACCCCCTGATCTCCCTGAGGCTCTGTGTGTGACAGGGGGCGGGGCCACAACCTTCCTATCCGCCCTGCTCTGTGTGTGACAGGGTGCAGCGCCCCAACCCCCCCATGGGCCCTGCTCTGTGTGTGACGGGAGGGAGTGCCCCAAACCCCTGATCGGCCCTGCTCTGTGCGTGACAGGGGGTGGCGCTGCAACCTCCCCATCGACCCTGCCTTGAGTGTGACAGGGGGTGGTGCCCCAACCCCCCAATCGGCCCTACCCTGAGCGTGACTGAGGGTGGCATCGCAACCTCCTGATCCACCCTGCTCTGTGCATGACAGGGGAGAGCTCCCCAACCCCCTGATCTGCCCTGCTCTGTGCATGACAGGGGGCGGCGCCCCAAATCCCCAATTGGCCCTGCTCTGAGCCCGACCAGGGGCTGCACCTAGGGATTGGGCCTGCCCTCTGCCACCCGGGAGCGGGCCTAAGCCAGCAGGTCGTTATCTCCCGAGGGGTCCCAGACTGTGAGAGGGCACAAGTGGGGCTGAGGGACAACCCCCCCCCCCCCGCCAGTGCACAAATTTTTGTGCACCGCGCCTCTAGTAAAGTATAAATGGCTAACATCTATCTATCTATCTATCTATCTATCTATCTATCTATCTATCGCCCTAATATGCAAATAGACCAAACAGTGGAACAATCGAATAACCAAACAACTGAACAATCTGTCGCTATGACATGTGCTGACCACCAGGGGGTGCGCTCGGAACATGGCGAGTGTCAGCCACAGAAGGATGGTGGAGCAGGTAAGTAAGGGCGCCAGACCAAAGCGGGGTGCCAGTCGCTGTCATTGGGGCTAGCCTCTGGTGGTTACTGAAAATTCTTTGCTCCTGTGTGCTGCAGTCCCACCTGGCACTTGCCACCTGCTGCCAGTGCTGGCCCTGCTGGTGCCCGGTGCCAGTCCTGATCGCTTGGCACTGTCAGCGGGCACGAGTGGCATCTGCTGGCCCCGATCACCCCTGAGAGCTTCTCCACCTCCTCCTGCTCCTGAGGGGTGATCGGGGGCAGCAGCCGCTGCTCACATCTGCTGACGGCACCAGCCCCACTCACACCTGCTGCTGGCACCGGCCCCAATCAATCTGCGCATGTGGGAGCAGCGGCGGCAGGAGTGGGGCTGCCGGCAGACAGGGGACTGGGGCTGCAGTGGGAGGGGGTGGGTGGGGGTGTGGAGGATAGGCCGAGACCTTCCCCTATGCCCACCACAGCCTCATGGCCCACAGTTCCTTTCAAAGTGCACAAATTCTTGCACTGGACCCCTAGTAGAATAATAATGAGGATGTCAAGTGTTGGTGAGGCTGTGGAGCAACTGTAACTCTCATACACTGCTGGGGGGATTGCAAAATACCACAGCTGCTCTGGAACACAGTCTGGCAGTCTCTTATAAGATTAAACACATACCTGTCATGTGATCCAGCCATTTCACTCCTGGGTATTTATCCAAGAGAAGCAAAAGGCCTGGTGTGCACACAAATGTTTATAGCAGCACTATCCCTAACTGCCCCAAACTGGAAACAACCCCAAATTCCTTCAGCAGGTGAATGGATGAACTGTGGTTTACCCATACAATGGAATATAACACAGCAAAAAAAGGAAAAAAATATTAATACATGCAATAGCCTGAATGAATCTCAAAGCATGTTGCTGAGTGAAGGAAGCCAGTCTCAAAATGTCAAATATTGTAGAAATCTATATGTAATAATTTTGAAAAGGCAATATTATAGTGATGAGGAATGGGATCAGTGAATGGCAGGGATTAGGGTGGCAGGAAGGTGTGACCAACAAGGGACAGCAGCACAGAGTTTTTGGAAGTAATGAACTATTCTATGTGTGTTTCTATTTTATTTTATTTTATTTTATTTTATTTTATTTTATTTTATTTTATTTTATTTTATTTTATTTTATTTTATTTTATTCTCAAAGAGAGGAAGTGAGAAACATCAATATGAGAAACACCAATCCTCCTATTTCTTGCATCCTTGCCAGAAATTGATATTTGCATGTATATGAATTTTAGACATTCTAATAAGTGTGTTAGGGATATCTCAATTTAATTTGCTTTTCCCTGATGACAATTGATGTTGAATTAAAAAATTTTTTTTTCAAAGAGGAAGAGAGAGGGAGAAATATCAATGATGAGAGAGACTCATTGATTGGCTGCCTCCTGCACGCCCCCTACTGGAGATGGATCC
Organism: Myotis lucifugus; assembly: GCF_000147115.1. Classification (NCBI taxonomy): domain Eukaryota; kingdom Metazoa; phylum Chordata; class Mammalia; order Chiroptera; family Vespertilionidae; genus Myotis; species Myotis lucifugus. The sequence goes on from NW_005871069.1 coordinate 5,835,971, forward strand.
CACAACTTGGGCATGTGCCTTGACTGGGATTTGAACTGTGACTTCCTGGTTCATAGGTTGATGCTCAACACTGAGCCACACCAGACAGGCTTGAGTCCCTTTTTTATGCTTATTTTCCATCTGTATGTAATCTTTAGTGAAGTATCTGTTTAGAGTCTCTTGCTCATTGTTAATTATGTTGTTTGCTTTCCTATTGTTAAGTTTGAAGAGTTCTTTGTACACAAGTCTTATCAGATATGTGATGTACAAACTATATGATAATTTAAAAATAAAATTTCAAAACCATTTAAGCCATGGAGGACAGGTAAGTGGGGTGTGCATGTTCTCTGGAATTGCTAATCCTGAGTTCAGCTTCTGGTTTTGCTCCTTGTTAGTAGTATGACCTCCTAGATTCTCAGTTTCTCCCTCTGAAAAATAGAGATTAAATAATATCTATCTTTGAATGAGATTGTAGAAAGTAAATATGGTAATCTGTAACAATTGATGGTGCTTTGTAAAGGTTCAATAAATTATAGTTTAAATCAATTTATCTTACCTAGACTTGCCTGGTCAGCAAATGGTGATGGAACCAGAACACAAATAAATGTAGGAATTTCTATTTTTAAAACCTGTGCCTTTCCTGAGCTGCCCTCACTAGAGGGCAGTATTAGAAGTCAGGCTGCCTTGGGTGCCAATTTTACTTCTGCTTTCTGCTGGCTGGGTGACATTGGAAAGGAGACTTCATCTTTCTGTTTCCTCATCTGGAGAGTGAGGGTTGGATAAATGAATGTATTTGTAAAGAGTCTAGGACTGTCTCTGGGACATAGTAGGTGGTGTATATTATATATACTAGAGGCCCGGTGCACAAAAATTTGTGCACTCGGGGGGGAGAGGGGGTCCCTCAGCCCGGCCTGTGCCCTCTTGCAGTCTGGGACCGCTCGGGAGATAATGACCTGCTGGCTTAGGCCTGCTCCCGGGTGGCAGAGGGCAGGCCCAATCCCTAGGTGCAGCCCCTGGTCGGGCTCAGAGCAGGGCTGATGGGGGAGTTGGGGCACCGCCCCCTGTCACACTCAAGGCAGGGTCGATGGGGAGGTTGCGGCGCCACCCCCTGTCATGCACAGAGCAGGGCTGATCAGGGGGTTGGGGCGCTGCCCCCTGTCATGCACAGAGCAGGGCCCATCAGGGGGGTTGGGGCTCCGTACCCTGTCACACACAGAGTAGGGCTGATAGGGGAGTTGGGGCACCACCTCCTGTCACACACAGAGCAGGGCGGATCAGGGGGTTGGGGCACCGCCCTCTATCACCCACAGAGCAGGGCTGATCAGGGGGTTGGGGCGCCGCCACTGTCACACTCAGGGCAGGGCCGATGGGGAGGTTATGGCTCTACCCCGTCACCCAGAGAGCAGGGCCGATCAGGGGGTTGGGGGCGCTGCACCCTGTCACACACAGAGCAGGGCCGATCAGGGGGTTGGGGCGCCTTCCCCTGTCACTAACAGAGCAGGGCGGATAGGGAGGTTGTGGCCCCGCCCCCTGTCACACACAGAGCCGCAGGGCGATCAGGGGGTTTGGGTGCTGCCCCCTGTCACGCTGATCCCGGTGCCGGGAGGCATATTACCCTTTTACTATGTAGAATAGAGGTCTGGTGCACGGGTGGGGGCTGGCTGGTTTGCCCTGAAGGGTGTCCTGGATCAGGGTGGGGGTCCCCACTGGGGTGCCTGGCCAGTCTGGGTGAGGGGCTGAGGGCTGTTTTCAGGCTGGCGGGTGACTGAAGCTCCCAACCGCTCCTTTTTTTCTTTTTCTTTTTATTCTGGGCCAGCTTTAGCTCTGAGGCCTCGGCTGCTGGCTGCTGAAAGCAGGTTTCTGGCCTTTGTTTACCTTCTGTATTTGATACAATGTTGCGGTCCGGCTGGCTGAAGCCCGGCTGACTAAAGCAGGTTTCTGGGGTTTTGTTTAGCTTCTATATTTGCAACATAGTTGCTTAGAGTTTCAGCTGAGAGGCTGGCAAGTCAGGCGGGGAACGTTGGAGTCCGCAGTCACTGGAGCAAGCGAGCCTCCCTGTTCGCTTCAGTGCATGGTTGCCGGCCGCCATCTTGGCTGGCAGTTAATTTGCATATCGCCCTGATTAGCCAATGGGAAGGGTAGCGGATGTACGGCTAATTACCATGTTTCTCTTTTATTAGATAGGATATTTTAAAGATACATCATAACGTATTGGGAAGACACTGAAATAAGAGTCAGGCATCCTGGGCTCTTTTATCTTGGTCTCACCTTGCTATGTGACCTTAGGCATGTCTTGACCTCTCAGGATTTTGGAATCTTCACCTAGACTAAAGCATTAGAATTGCTGGGAGAGAGAGGCCTTATAAAATACCAGTACAAAACTTGAAATATACTATCTATAATAATAAAAGCATAATATGCTAATTAGACTGGACAGCCAAAAGACCTTCCAGATGTCATTCCGGACAAAGCCACGGCAGTGGGGGCTGAGGCAGAGGCAGTTAGGGGCTATCAGGCAGGCAGGTGAGCACTTAGGGGCAATGAAGCAGGCAGGCAGAGGTGGTTAGGGGCGATCAGGCAGGCAGGCAGGCAGAGTGGTTAGGGGTGATCAGGCAGGCAGGCAGAGGCGGTTAGAGGCAATCAGGCAGGCAGGCAGAGTGGTTAGGGGTGATCAGGCAGGCAGGCAGAGTGGTTAGGGGTGATCAGGCAGGCAGGCAGAGGGGTTAGGGGCAATGAGGCAGGCAGGCGAGTGGTTAGGAGCCAGCAGTTCCGGATTGTGAGAGGGTGCAAGCCAGGCTGAAGAGCCCTCTCCCCCCATGCACGAATTTCATGCACCGGGCCTCTAGTATAATAAAAGCTTAATATACTAAGTGTCTAGCGGCCTTTCAACCAATCAAAGCGTAATATGCTAATGATATGCTAAGACCACTCACTGTGACATGCACTGACCACCAGGGAGGCAGACAGTCGACCGGTTGACCAGTTGCTATGACCAGTTGCACTGACCACCAGGGGACAGATGCTCCGACTGGTAGGTTAGCTTGCTGCTGGGGTCTGGCTGATTGGGACTGCGCAAGATGGGCTGGACATGCCCTGGAGCCCTCCCGCGGTCCCTCCTGATTCATAGATCAATGCTCAATCACTGAGCCATGCTGGCTGGGCATAAAGATGTGAATTGTACATAGCGATCAGACAAGAAGGAGAAATAAAAGACATCCAAATTGGAAAAGAAGAAGTAAAACTATCCTTATTTGCAGATGACATGATACTATACATAGAAAACCCCAAAGACTCCATCAAAAATCTACTAGACCTAATAAATGAATTTGGCAATGTAGCAGGATACAAAATTAACGCCCAGAAATCTATGGACTTTTTATATACTAATAATGAGCTCACAGAAAGAGAAATGAAAAAAACAATCCCATTTACCATTGCACCAAAAAAATTAAGATACCTAGGAATAAATTTAACCAAGGACATAAAAGACTTGTACTCGGAAAACTACAGGACATTGAAAAAAGATATAGAGGAAGACATAAACAGATGGAAGAACATCTCATGTTCATGGAATAGTAGAATCAACATCATTAAAATGTCCATACTACCTAAAGCAATCTATAGATTCAATGCAATACCTATTAAAATGCCAACGGAATATTTCAAAGATCTAGAACAAACTCTCCAAAAATTCATTTGGAATAAAAAAAGACCCTGAATAGCCACAGCTGTCCTGAGAAAGAAGAACAAAGTTGGAAAGATCACAATACCAGACATCAAACTATATTACCAAGCCACAGTTCTCAAAACTGCCTGGTACTGGCACAAGAACAGACATATAGACCAATGGACCAGAATAGAGGATCCAGAAATTGACCCAAGCCATTATACTCAACTAATATTTGACAAAGGAGGCAAGAGCATACAATGGAGTCAAAACAGCCTCTTTAATAAATGGTGCTGGGAAATTTGGTCAGATACATGCAAAAAAATGAAACTAGATCACCAACTTACACTATACACAAAAACAAACTCAAAATGGCTAAAGTACTTGAATGTAAGATGGGAAACCATAAAAACGCTACAAGACCCCATAGGCAGCAAAATTGCAGACATATGTCATAGCAATATCTTTACAGATACAGATCCTAGGGCAAGAGAGACTAAGGAGAAAATAAACAAATGGGACTACATCAAAATAAAAAGCTTCTGCACAGCAAAAGAAACCATCAACAAAACAACAAGAAAGCCCACTGCATGGGAGAACATACTTGCCAATGTTATCTTTGATAAGGGTTTAATCTCCAACATTTACAGGGAACTCATACAACTTAACAAAAGGAAGATGAACAACCCAATCAAAAAATGGGCAAAGGACCTAAATAGACACTTTTTGAAAGAGGACATTCAGAAAGCCAAGAGACATGTGAAAACATGCTCAAAGTCACTAATCATCTGAGAGATGCAAATCAAAACAACAATGAGGTACCACCTCACACCTGTCAGAATGGCTATCATCAACAAATCAACAAATGACAAGTGCTGGAGAGGATGCAGAGAAAAAGGAACCCTCGTGCACTGCTGGTGGGAACGCAGACTGGTGCAATCATTGTGGAAAACAGTATGGTGTTTCCTCAAAATTTTAAAAATGGAACTGCCATTTGACCCAGTAATACCACTTCTAGGAATATATCCCAAGAAAACAGAAACACCAATCAGGAAGGATATATGCACCCCTATGTTCATAGCAGCACAATTAATGATAGCTAAGATTTGGAAACAGCCTAAATGCTCATTAGCAGATGAATGGATTAGAAAACTGTGGTACATCTACACAATGGAATACTATGCTGCTATAAAAAAGAAAGAATTCTTACCATTTGCAGCAGCATGGATGGAACTGGAGATCATTATGCTAAGTGAAATAAACCAGGCAGTGAAAGAAAAATACCACATGATCTCACTCACTTATGGATAATAAAGAACATTATAACCTAATGAACAAAAAGATAGATACAGAGGCAGAGAAGCATTGAACAGACTGTCAAATTACAGCGGGAAGGCTGGGGAGTGTTGGGGGGGGGGTAAGAGATCAATCGAAGGACTTATATGCATGCATATAAGCATAACCAATGGACACAAGACACTGCAGGGGGCGGGAGGGTAAGGGCATGTGCAAGGGTGTAGGGAGGCCGGGGGAAGGTCAATGGGGAAAAAAAGGAGACATATGTACTACTATTTGTAATACTTTAAACAAGAAAATAAATTTTTAAAAAAAGATAATAAGCACTTTCAAATTTGAAAAGAAAAGATTTGAATTGTATGTCAATAAAGCTAAAGTTATTAAAATGACAAAGTGGTGAAAAATGAAGAGAAGGTAAGAAATATGACAGGGAATGTGCAGAGCTAGGGTCATGGGGAGGACAGAGGTGCATGCTCAGAACCAGCAGTGAGGGCAGCCTGATGGCTCACCTAGCTATTGCTCAGATTGTTTTCATGGCCTAGTTAAGGACAGCTTGCAGAGAGGTTGGCTGTGTTCAAAGGGCCATATGTCATTTTTTGTTCATTCATCAATAGCTACAAAAAACCCTATATACATTATGGTGAAATGCAGGGGTGGGC
>NW_005871069.1:5844110-5850788 GCF_000147115.1 Myotis lucifugus
GTTAATCCAAGATGATACTTTAGATATATGGGAAAAACTTTATCGAATATCTAGTAGAAGTAAAACACTCTGACAGGCCAAAAGCATTAAATAACTTGGAAGATAGTCAGTCTTCTCTTGTCCTCAAAGACTATGCTTAGATGACTTCTGCCAGACTTTAAGAAACAGTTTATTCCTATCTCTAAGGGAAAATACATAAATAGGGAAAATGAGAACAGAAAGAGAAGAAACTGCCATATTTACAGATAATAGGATCATCTGTAAAGAAAAAATAGGGGCTTATTTAAAATGCAAACACATACTTCCAGTCAAGTTGGCAGAGTAGGTAAATGCAGTGCTCGCCTCCTCCCACAACCTGTCAACATTACAACTAAATTACAGAACAACCATCATTGAGAACCACCTGAAAACTAGCTGATCCGAATTCTCATAACTAAAGATACACAGGAGCCACAATGAGACTGGTAGGAGGGATGGAAATCCAGAATGGGCAGGTCCCATACCTCGTGCACCAAAAAGTTGCTGGTTCGATTTCTGGTCAGGGCACATACCCAGTTGCGGGTTTGGTCCCCAGTCGGGGTGTATGTGAATGTGTGTGTGTGAGAAGCGGGGCGGGGAGAAACAGTCAATTTTTCTCTCTCACATTGATGTTTCTCTCTCTCTCTCTCTCTCTCTCTCTCTCTCTCTCTCTCTCTCTCTTCTCCCTTCCTCTCTGAAAACAAAAAAAGAAAAGGAAATGAGAGGGATATCTGAGCTGTGGAAGTCCTTCGTGATGAGCAAAGGGTCCCAGCCCTACACCATGACTCCGGCGCCAGAGGAGACATCCCCAAACTTGTGGCTGTGAAAACCAGCAGAGAGTGTGGGCTGAGTGAGCCGGAGGCTGCTGGAGACCTAAGCACTGCAGGTCTTAAAGGGTCTGGTGCGCAGCTTCACTTGCTCACAGACTCACTCACTCAGCTCCAGCGCGGGGGGCTGCAGCTTGGAAAGTGCCAGGACATACGGGAAGAAGTATATTATCTGGTTTCAAACTGAGGGCTAGAGGGGCGCCTCTACTTTCGACAAAAGAGACAATTGTTTCCCCACCCAGTCAGCAGGCACAGGTGGCCACCAAATCTGAGTCTCCATTAACTTGGCTAACACCATTCACCTACCCTGGTTATTCCTGAACACAACCCCACCCACTTGTGACCTGCTAGAACAGTGGTTCTCAACCTTGGCTGCACATTAGAATCACCTGGGAATCTTTTTAAAATCCTGATTTCTGGGCCTCATCCTCCAGAAATTCTGTTTCTTTGTTACTAATGTTGTGGCCGCACCCCTTAACAAAGAAACAGAATTTCCGGAGGATGTGAGGCCCAGAAATCAGGATTTTTTTAAAAAGATTCCGGGAATGTGCAGCCAAGGTTGAGAACCACTGTGCTAGAACCTCTTTCATTGGTGATTCCACACAAATTGATGGCCTTGGTTCAAGATGCAGACTTTACTAAAATGTCTCAAAGGTTCACCAACTAGGGACAAGCAGTGTCTGGCCTCAGCATGCCCCATACCTCTTACTAAGCGGCCCAAAGCCCTGCTCTAGTGGCAGTTGGCCTTGGGTCACAGTTCAGCTTCTCACAGCCACCTCCAATCCCAGCACGGGCATCAACCATCTCCTACCAGGTGGCCCCAGGCCAGGCACAGGCAGTGGCTGACCGTGGCCTGGCCAGAGTATCTCCCAAGAGGCCCCGGAATCAACATACCCAATGGCTGGTTTCAGACCAAATCAGAGCACCACCCACTCACCTCCACAAACAGCACACCCAAAGGAGGGACTTGGCAGGCTCCAGAGCCCCGCTGAAGCAAGTCCCTATCCATGTGGTCAGCCCTGCACACCAGCTCATCTGCTGGACTCACGGCCATTCCTCACAGCCAGTCGGTTTGAGGGCCACTTCCTCCTACTGACATTGTAATAGCAATCAAGGCCCAACTGCAATAGGGGTGCAACAATCTACACAAAGGAACAGCCATGCAGCACCCAGCGCAGGTGACAAGGGGCTGCATCCCTGGGCCCCACAGAACACCTGCTACAGTAGGTCACTCTGGTAAGACTGGAAGACACAGCAGCTCTACCTAATACATAGAAAAAACACAGGGAGGCAGCCAAAATGAGGAGACAGAGAAACTTGTCCCAAAGAAAAGGACAAATCTCCAGAAAAAGAACTAAATGAAAATGAGACAAGCAATCTAACAAATGCAGAGTTCAAAACATTGGTTATGAGAAAGCTCAATGAATTTAGTGAAAATGTCAACAATGACATAGGAAACATAAAATTGGAGATAGGGCTTTGGTGCAACTTTCCAGCAGAGTGGAGTGCTCCTCTGTACTGCGGCGCTTCTAGAGGAGAGGCGGGACCGCGGAACCGCAGCTATGACTGAGGCTAGGGTAAACCCGCAGGCCTACCTCTCGCAGATGCCCACCTCACCAAAAAACGATTGGACTTCATTCAGCAGTCATGTAACTACAAGCAGCTTCAAAAAGGAGCCAATGAGGCCACCAAAACCCTTAACAGAGGCATCTCTGAGCTCATTGTGATGGCTGCAGACGCAGAGCCCTAGAGATCATCTTGCACCTCCCGTTGCTGTGTGATGACAAGAATGTGCCCTATGTGTTTGTGCGCTCCAAGCAGCCACTGGGGTGGGCCTGTGAGGTCTCCAGGCCTGTCGTCTCCTGTTCTGTCACCATCAAAGAAGGCTCACAGCTGAAGCAACAGATGCAATCCATTCAGCAGTCCATTGAAAGGTTCTTAGTCTAAACCGGTGGCTTCTGCCCCTGGGGTTGTGTATCATATTGTCTGTGTTAGCCTGTAGGATTTCCAGCTACCTTCTATTGTTATAAAATATTGTAGTAGTAAATCTGATTTTTATATTTTTTGGAAAAAACACACAACCAGAGACAGAAACATTTCCAAAGAATCAATCAGAAATAAGGAATACAATAACTGAAATAAAGAATACATTAGAAGGAATCAACTTCCCTAACCTGGCAAAGGAAATAGACATCAAGTCCTGGAAGCTCAGAGAGTCCCAAACAAGATTAACCCGAAGAGGCCCACACCAAGACACATCATACACATCGTAATTAAAATGCCAGAGGTTAGAGACAAAGTGGGAATCATAAAAGCAGCAAGGTAAAAGAGTTAATTACATACAAGGGAGCTTCCATAAGACTGCCGGCTGATTACTCAATAGAAATCTTGCAGACCAGAAGGGATTGACACGAAATGTTCAAAGTGATGTCGATCTATAATTGTATAGACCTACAACTATATCTTTGTCAATAGGTATGCACTTTGTTGCCATTATTTTTGCTTCTGAAAACAATGCTAGAGTATTATTATTTACTATTTCTTTTACTTTAAAAGGAATGGGACTGCTGGATTCAATGGTACATGCAATTAAAACATATTATGGAAAATTTCAGACATATACAAAGTAGAGATAATAGTTAACATAATGAACCTCCATGGACCCATCATCCTGCTTCAACAATTACCAGAACATGAGCAATCTTGTTTCTTTTAAATGCTCTTTTCCCTCTCCTTCTCGGCACCTCCAACACACACTGGATTATTTAAAGCAGGCTGGATATATTTTTAAGGTCGAGACAAGACTTCCTGACATGCAAGATGAAGCATATAAAAGAGAAAGAGGAGTCAGTTAGTTCCAGATTGTTAAACTGGGCAGAGGAAAGGCTGGGGTGGCCATCCACTGGTGTGGGTGGAAATCAGGTGCTTGGTTTCCATCTGATCACACAATCTTTAAAGATGGAGAACCTCATCGTTATGGTCAGAGGGATCTGTGATGATGGAGTAAGAGTTGGAGAGATGCAATGTTGCTGGCTTTGAGGAAGGGACCCAAGAGCCAGGGAATGAGGGCACCCTTCGGGAGCTGGAAAAGGCAAGGAAATGAGGCTTCCTGGAACCTCCAGAAAGGAACACAGTCCTGCTGACACCTTGAAGTTAGTTCACTGAGATCCATGTTGGATTTTTGAGCTCCAGACCTGTAGGGAGATATAATTGCATTGTTTAAGCATCAAGTTTGCAGTCCTTTGTTATAGCAGCAAGAGAACATGAACACCTCCTCCTACATGAAAGGGTGGAAGGTAAGGGGAAGCGCTGAGGGGGCTGAGAAGCAGCCTGTGACATAAGAGAAAAACGAAGAGGAGGAGGCGGCAAGAGATGGGCCATATGTTGCTGATTGGTCACATAGGATGAGGACAGAAATTCGGCCTTTGGACTTAGGAAGGCGGTGGGTAATTCTTTTGAAGAGCTTTCTGCAAAGGGGAACAAAAAACAGGACGGTAATTAAGAGACGTTTGTTGTCATTATTTAAAATGGGAAAAGTGACAGTATGCTTGTAAGCTGATAGGAACGATACAGAGGAAGTGAGAACTGAGGAGAGGGGAGTTGATGGGGCGCTGCCCTTGAGTAGCAGCACAGGGTCCAGTGCAGTTAGAATCAGCTTTTCAGGAATAAGAAGGGCAAGAGGTGGGAAAGCAGAGTATGTGGGTATGGTTGCTGGTAACTGAGTGGCTGTGGTGTTTGCCCAGTTTCCTCAGTGCGGTTGAAAGATGGGCAGAGGGCTGGGATATTTGCAGAGAAGATGTGGAATAGTCCTCCAGGAGATAGGGAACCGGATGGACTAGGGAAGCCCAGGGTATGATCGCTAGGCAGCGTTCAAGAACCCCTTAAGGTTCAGTTATTTCCAAAGGGAAATAGGCAAAATAGAAAACGTGACCAGCTCCAGCTGGTCTGGCTCAGTGGATACAGTGGACAGAAGAGTCCTGGGTTCGATTCTGGTCAAGAGCACATCCCCAGGTTATGGGCTCGATCCCCAGTAGGGGGCATGCAGGAGGCTACCAATCAATGATTCTCTCTCATCATTGATGTTTCTATCTCTCCCTCCCTCTCCTTCCCTCTCTGCAATCAATAAAAATATGTTAAAAAAGAAAAGAAAACAATGACTAAGAATAGATGTTCACAGCCCAGGTTTCTTCTGAGGCTGGCTATCTCATTTCCAGCCTGTGTTCGCCTGGCAGAGGCTGTGAGCACTTGGTCTTGGATTCTCTCTTAGCAACTTTGAGGCCGCTCAGCTTCTGGGTGCTGTTGCTACCTGCCTCCCTGGGGCTAGTCTGATGAATATCCTGTTCTGTTCAAGGCCAGATGAATGAAGTTTTCTTTTTCCACCGCGCCACACCCTTCAGCGACCTCCCACTGAGTTCTGGTTTCTGGTCTAGACAAAACACTGCAATTTTTTCTCATTTGCATAGCAGAGATCAGTGACACCAGCCAGATCTCAATGAGCCTATAAGCCCATCGCAGCCCAGGCTCCCAGCTTCAGCCCTGCCCCGCTCTCCTCTCCCAGGTGGCATCTTGCTTTTCTGTGAAGGGGATCTAGCACAAGTCTCAGATGTTAGTGATAATGATACATGCCCTGTCTTCCTTTTCTGTGGAGAAATATATCTAGCTGAAGTCCCATATATGAGTAGTAATGGTACACATCCTGTAGAAATGATACAGTGATACCTACCATGGGCTGTTCTTTCACAGACCATGAACTTCAGGGGAAAAGTGAGGACAACCAAGGAGGGAGAGTGCTGATGAAAAAGGTGAGGTCAAAGATAAAACTTTTCTATTTCAATTGGGTCACATTCTGGCTACATATGGTACTGAGGAAGCAGGGCTATTATGAAGTAAAATACCAAGAACATGTCACCATCCAATTAGGGAGATATTGTTATATGTATATGAAGTAGTCTGCATTTTCCTTGAAAGCTTCTGAGATTCCCTGCTTTGGGCCTCTGCTCACTTTGGGATCAACTTGGCTGTTTTCCTGGAACATGGCTCCTATTTACCTCCACAATCCCACACCCATTTTCTCTGCCTAGGACGCCTCCTCCCTAATACCCAACAATCCAAACCTTTTTCAGGTGTCAAGTCCCTTTTCAAATTTACCTCCTTGATCAAGACATGCCTGGTTTCTTCAGCCAAAAGTTTTCTAAATTTGCCCATAAACTCTTTCGTTTTAAGTTTTTATTTATTTTTTATTGAATTTATTGGGGTGACATTGGTTCACAAAACCATGTAGGTTTCAAGTGTGAAACTCAACAAAACATCATCTGCACACTGCATGTGTGCCCATCACCTCAAACAAAATCTCTTTTTGTCCCTATTTTCCCCTATTTGCAGGTCTCCTCCTACCCCCAACCCCCTTTCCCTCTCACCATCACCACACTATTGTCTGCATCTATGTGTTATATATACAATTTTTTTTGCTTAATTCCTTCACCTTCTTTCATCTAGCCCAGCCGTGGGCAAACTATGGCCCGCGGGCCGGATCCGGCCCGTTTGAAATGAATAAAACGAAAAAAAAAAAAAAGACCATACCCTTTTATGTAATGATGTTTACTTTGAATTTATATTAGTTCACACAAACACTCCATCCATGCTTTTGTTCCGGCCCTCCGGTCCAGTTTAAGAACCCATTGTGGCCCTTGAGTCAAAAAGTTTGCCCACCCCTGGGCCCTAACACCCCGCCCCTCTGACTGCTGTCACCCTAATTTTGAGCTCTTAAAGCATTGTATCTCAACATTTTTTTCCATTGTCACCCTGCTAAGTAGCCTTTGAATTTTTTCATTCT
>NW_005871069.1:5850888-5869220 GCF_000147115.1 Myotis lucifugus
AACTCTGCTCTGTTCACCAACACTCTCATTTCGTCATTTTACAACTGGATATCATGGCATCATACCGTATGTATCCTGTCGAGTGAGTCAAAATGTCATTCAGCGTATGGTCCTTGAAGTCCAGCCAATGTGTCGCATTACTCCATAATTCAGAGGTCTCATAGCACACTTCACAGTTGTTCTATCACAGGACATTCGAGCTAAATACAGTTTGACAAAATTACAAAGCTAGCTCAGAGATTCACAACGTTGCCGGCTCATGAGAGTCCCCTGGGAATCTTTTCAAAATCCTGATTTCTGGGGGTCATCCTCCGGAAATTCTGTTTCTTTGTAATGGGGTGCAGCCACAACATTAGTAACAAAGAAACAGAATTTCCAGAGGATGAGGCCCAAAAATCAGGATTTTAAAAAGATTCCCAGGTGATTCTAATGTGCAGCCAAGGTTGAGAACCACTGCTCTAGACCCTTTCTTTTTTAAAAATATATTTTTATCGATTTCAGAGAGGAAGAGAGAGGGAGAGAGAGATAGAAACATCAATGATGAGAGAGAATCATTGATTGGCTGCCTCCTGCACACCCCACACTGGGGATGTGCCCTGACCAGGAATCGAACCGTGACCACCTAGTTCATAGGTCAATGCTCAACCACTGAGCCATGCCGGCTGGGTCCCTAGACCTTTTCTTAACCCCAATGAAATTGTAATATCCCAGGGTAAGGGTGTTCAGGAGAAGCCTGAGTCACCAGGACTTTGAAGCCATGGTAACAAGAAGTAAGCAATGCAGGTCACGTGGCTAAAGAAACAGCAGACCTGATTCCCACTAGTTTCAGTGAGGTTCCCCCTTTAGGATCCCAGGTTCATGAGTTCTTCTTTTGATCAGATACCGAACTGACACAGATACCAAAACCCAGGCTCAGACATTGGATCCAACGCACAACAGAACCAGAAAGAACACAACAGAACCAGAAAGATGGGTTCCATTTTAGAAAATGAGTGTGAATATCTTAGATTTTGAATCAGACAACCTACGGATAGATTACAAAATACTATTCACACCACAAAGTGCTTTAGATCATGCCTTTATTTTATTATTTTGTTAATCTTCACCTGAGGATATTTTCCCATTGAGTTTTAGAGAGAGTGGAAGGGAGGGGGGGAGACACAGAGAGATAAACATTGCTGTGAGAGAGACACTTCTATTGTTTGCCTCCCGCATGCACCCCACCCAGAGTATGTATGACTTCCCCCAACTTAAAATCACATAAACTCACCATGAAAAGATTATCATTGTTAACAACACTCTATGTCCTTCCAATCTTTCTAAACATATATTTGTCTTTTCCCAAGATTGAGATCAAGCATCACATGTTGTTTTGCAATCCCTACACCTTTTCCTGGCTGCATGGTATTTCATTCTATAGCTGGACCACAAATCATTATTTAATCTCTCATTCATGTTTCCAGTGTTATTTTTGCTCTTATAATAAACAGTGGGGAGTGAGCAGCATTGCAGGAGGCTGTGCTCACACTCATGATTTTCTTAGAACAAGTCCCTATAAGTGAAATAGCTGATTAAAGAGTATAAAACATGTAAAGACTTAAAGACAGACTAGGAGGCATTGGAGCACCTCAGGAGATGGAGGAAGTGTGTCATGTTTACAGCTACATTATGAACATGTATGACATTAAAAGAGTGGATTATGGTTTTGAAGGTCACATAATCAGCGCATATGAGACATGGTTAACTGAAAAGAACTTGTGACATTTAAAATTCACTTAGGATTTTAAAATACCAACTTTATTGAGGTATATTTTACATACAATAATATACACCCATTTTAAGTGTTCAGTTCTGTGACTTCTAAAAATATGTTTTTATTGATTTTTAGAAAGAGGAAGGGAGAGGGAGAGAAACATTAATGAGAGAGAATCATCAATTGGCTGCCTCCTGCACGACCCTTCTGGGGATCGAGCCTGAAAACAGGGCATGTTCCCTGACCGGGAATCGAACCCGTGACCTCTTGGTTCATGAGCCACATGGGCCAGGCGGTTCCATAACTTTTGACAACTATAATCAAGATATAGAGAAAACAATTCAATGACACCAGAGCTTTTCTGACGCCCTGTCCTAGTCAGTCCCGCTCCCCACTTGCCTGCTTTCTGTCACTGATGCTGAGATTGACCCTTCCTGGGCTTCTTAGAAGCTGTAGAGTGTGCACTTGGGTGTCTGGCCTGTTTCTCAGCATGTTTCTGATGCACCCATATCATGGTGTGTATCAACGGTTCTCTCCTTTTTATTACCCAGAAGGGTTCTGCTTTATGATAACACAACTTGTTATTCTAACATTTGTCAGTGGACATTTGAGTTATTTCCAGTTAGGGTATTATGGGAAAAAAACCTGTGAGAAACATTTGTGTGTGAGTCTTTGAGGGGGCATGTCTTTCACTTTCCTTGCGACAAACCTAGTAGTAGAATTACTAGGTGGCAGAATATGTATATATTTATATTTATAAAGAGGTGACACAGTTTTCTAAAGTGAGTGTACCATTTTACATTCCCACCAGCAAAATACAAGGATTTCAGTTACTCTCTATTTTGCCAGCATTTGGCATTCTAAATTTTATTTTTGCCTTTCTAGTAAGCAGAAGTGGAATCTTATTTTTATTTCCCTGATGAGTAATGGTATTGAACACCATATTATGTGTTATTTGGCTATTAATAGCACCTTCTATGAAGGGCCTGTGTAAATCTTTGCCTATTTTTTAAATTGGGTCATTTGTCTTACTATTGGATGTAAAACCTTTGATACAAATTTTCTGTCAGATATACAGATAGTACATATTATCTCCTACTTTGTGGCATGTCCTTGCATTTGCTAACAACAGTTTTTTTTTAATAGCAGGTTTAAATTTTGGTGGTTTGTTTAATTAAATTTTCCTATAAGGGTCTGTGTTTCTTATGTGTTACCAAAGAAATCTTTCTGTCTTTATGTACCCCAAGGTTACAGAAATATTCCTTATGTTGTCTTCTTGAATTTTTATAGTTTTACCTTTTATGTTTGGGTCTGTGGTCCATTTTGAGTTTTGTGGGGGTTTTTTGGTATGGTGTAAAATAGAATCAATATTTATTTTTTATCATATGGGCATCAATTTCTAATAATACTTATTGAAGACTATACTTTCCTCATTGAATTACTTTAGCTCCTTTATAAAAAAATCAATTGACCATGTATGTGTGGGTCTATTGCTGGGCTCTCTATTTCCATATAGATATAGGTATAGATATAGATGTAGATATAGATATAGATGATATAGATATAGATATAGATATAGACATAGATATAGATATAGATATAGATATAGATATAGATATAGATATAGATATAGATATAGATATAAGATAGGTATGGTTATCATCATGCTTGTATCCCAATGTCTTGACTACCCTTCCTCTATGGTGAGTGCAGCTTCACTAATAATGTACTGTTCTTCTGTGTTCTCCACTGAGTGTCCTGGGTGATCAGTGAGTATTCTCCAGTGTAGCTGATTGAAATTCAAGCCACTCTCAGCCCTGTGTATACTCTGGGAACTCTCCGTTCAGCTCACAGCGACCTGTCATTCTTTGCCTCATGGGATTTCTTTCACCTTACATTCCATGTCTTAGTACTCACTGAGGATATTCACAGATGTACAGACTCAATGTTTTTTAGTTCTTAACTCATCAGAGGATTTAGCAGATTTCCAGACCTCATTTAATGGCTTGCCTCCTTCATTTTGGTACTCATCTCATGATTCATAGCCATGCCAGTCTCATGTGCTCTAATCTGTTCCCCAACTCAGTGATTCTTGGTGCTCAGTGATCTGCTTGGGAACTGCCTGTGCTCCGTGGCCCAGAATGTTTCTCTTGGCAGAAGTTAGAAGTGATGACTTACTAGCAAATAATTTGTTTCTCTTCTCTCAGGGATTATAATCTTGCACTGTCTGTTGTCCAACATTGAAAAATAGTTGTTTCTTACACTTTGTCCAGTTTCCTAGTTGCTTAAGGCAGAAGGGTGACACCATTAAGGAGTTAAATCCATGAAACAGAAATTCTTTATTAAACATTAAGATATTCATTTCCACATACTAGAAAAGAGTGTAGCATTCACTAGCCACTTACTATTTTAGTAACATTAAAAAAATTCACCTTCACTGAAACTGTCAATAACATAATTGGTAACCAATAACCGTAGTAAAATCCTATATAATAAAAGTGTAGTATGCAAATTGTCCCCTTGACCAGGAGTTCAACCAGGGGGTGGGCTGGGGGGAGACGGGGAAGGAGGGAGTACCTGGCCTGCCGCAGCCAGCCTCTAGGGACCCTACCAGTGCACTAATTTCTTGCACTGGGCCTCTAGTATTTAATAAATGTGATCATCTACTGGCTCCATTATTTCACAATGCAGTACTCACAAGTTAAAAAATATATTTCCTTACTGATTATTCACATCAGGTACTTCTATTTAGGTAGTTTCAGGCATTTTATTCTTCTCCTAATTTTTCTATTCATTCAGTACATGTTCAGTAATTTTTACTTCTTAAAACTTGTAAGACTCCGGTTAAAAATTTTTATATTATTTAATAAAATAAATCTTCATAAATTCAATAGACACTTTTGGTTCATTTGTTTTTCTCTGTATTCAATTTTAAGGTTTATTCTCATACTTATTATCTTTACTAGAGGACCAGTGCACAAAAATTTGTGTGCTTGGTGGGGGGGGGGGGTTGTCCCTCAGCCTGGCCTGTGCCCTCTCGCAGTCTGGGACCCCTCAGGGGATGTCCACTTGCTGGCTTAGGCCCGCTCCCCGGGGGATCGGGCCTAAGCTGGCAGTCAGACATGCCTCTGGCAGCCCAGGAGCCCTCGGGGGATGTCCACTTGCCAGCGGGGAGCAGGCCTAAGCTGCAGTTGGACATCCTTAGCGCTGGTGAGGAGGTGGGAGAGGCTCCCATCACCACCGCTGTGCTGGCAGCCATCAGCCTGGCTTGTGGCTGAGCAGAGCTCCCCCTGTGAGAATGCACTGACCACCAGGGGGCAGCTCCTGCATTGAGCATCTGCCCCCTGGTGGTCAGTGTGTGTCATAGTGACCAGTCATTCCCAGTCTTTCTGCTGTTAGGGTCAGTTTGCATATTACCCTTTTATTATATAGGATAGAGGCCTGGTGCACGGGTGGGGGCCAGCTGGTTTGCCCTGAAGAGTGTCCCGGATCAGGGTGGGGGGTCCTGCTGGGGTGCCTGGCCAGCCTGGGTGAGGGGCTGATGGCAGTTTGCAGGCTGGCCAAGCCCCCCAGTGGGGACCCTCACCCCATGGGGGTGTGGCCAGCCTCGGTGAGGGGCTAATGGCCATTTTCAGGCTGGCCATGCCCCCCGGCGACCCAAGCTTCCAGCCTCTTCTTTTTTTTTTCTGGGATTTATTTATCTTCTATAATTGAAACTTTGTAGCCTTGAGTGGATCCAAGGACTGGCCAGGGCAGGTGTGAAGCTTGGCTTCCTCCATCACCAGGGGCAACCCAAGCCTCCTGCTTGCTCCAGCTCTGTGGCCACCGCCATCTTAGGTGGGTTAATTTGAATACTAGCTCCTGATTGGCTTGTGGGCGTGACTTGTGGGCGTGGCTTGATTGTAGCAGAGGGACAGTTAATTTGCATGTTTCTCTTTTATTATATAGGATCATTTTTAATATGTAAAATATTAATGTAGTTGCAAAGATCAAAACTATATACTTCTTCTTCTATCCCTTCTACCACATTCCCACTCATTCAATTTATTCTTCCTGGATATTTTTTCACTTTTTATTTTGAAAAAAATATTAGACATAAAAAAGTTGCAAAAATAACACATTGAGTTCCCATATATCCTTCACTCAGTGGCTTTCTTAAATACTAGAGGCCCGGTGCACAAAAATTTGTGCACTGGTGGGGGGGGGTGTCCCTCAGCCTCACTTGTACCCTCTCACAGTCTGGGACCCCTCAGGAGATAATGATGTGCTGGCTTAGGCCTGCTCCCGGGTGGCAGAGGGCAGGCCCAATCCCTAGGTGCAGCCCCTGGTCGGGCTCAGAGCAGGGCTGATTGAGGGGTTGGGGCACCGCCCCCTGTCACACACAGAGCAGGCCGATCAGGGGGTTGGGGCGCCGCCCCCTGTCACCCACAGAGCAGGGCCAATCAGGGGGTTGGGGAGCTCCCCCCTGTCATGCATAAAGTAGGGCCGATAGGGGAGTTGGGGCACCGCCCCCTGTCACACACAGAGCAGGGCGGATCTGGGGGTTGGGGGCACCGCCCCCTGTCACCCATAGAGCAGGGCCGATCAGGGGGTTGGGGCACTCCCCCCGTCACACTCAGGGCAGGGCCGATGGGGAGGTTGCGGCTCCACCCTGTCACACACAGAGCAGGGCTGATCAGGGGGTTGGGAAGCTCCCCCCTATCAGGCACAGAGCAGGGCCGATCAGGGGTTTGGGGCACTCCCCCCCGTCATGAACAGAGCAGGGCGGATAGGAAGGTTGTGGCCCCGCCCCCTGTCACACACAGAGCCTCAGGGAGATCAGGGGGTTTGGGCGCTGCCCCCTATCATGCTGCCCCAGGGGCCAGGAGGCCTCGCGGCTCCGCTGATCCCAGTGCTGGGAGGCCTCGTGGCTCCGCTTGACACAGGGGCAGTGAGGCCTCACTGCTCCACTGATCCCGGTGATAGGAGGCTTCGCTGCTCCGCTGATCTCAGTGCCGGGAGGCCTCGTGGCTCCGCTTGACACAGGGGCAGTGAGGCCTCGCAGCTCCACTGATCCCAGTGCTAGGAGGCTTCGCTGCTCCGCTGATCCCGGTGCCGGGAGGCCTCGCGGCTCCGCTGATTCCGGTGCTGGGAGGTATATTATCCTTTTACTATATAGGATAGAGGCCTGGTGCACAGGTGGGGGCCGGCTGGTTTGCCCTGAAGGGTGTCCTGGATCAGGGTGGGGGTCCCACTTGGGTGCCTGGCCAGCCTGGATGAGGGGATGATGGCTGTTTGCAGCTGGTCACACCCCCTTCAGGGTGGGGGTCCCCACTGGGGTGCCTGGCCAGCCTGGGTGAGGGGATGATGGCTGTTTGCAGCTGGTCACATCCCCTTCAGGGTGGGGGTCCCCACTGGGGTGACTGGCCAGCCTGGATGAGGGGATGATGGCTGTTTGCAGCTGGTCACACCCCCTTCAGGGTGGGGGTCCCCCCTGGGGTGCCTGGCCAGTCTGGGTGAGGAGCTGAGGGCCGTTTTCAGGCTGGCGGGCGACTGAAGCTCCAAACCTCTCCTTTTTTTCTTTTTTTTTTTATTCTTGGATTTATTTACCTTCTATGGCTGTCACTGGAACTGAGAGCTGGCTTTCTCTCTGAGGCTTGGCTCCAGCTCTGAGGCCTCGGCTGCTGAAAGCAGGTATCTGGGTTTGTTTTGGTTCTATAATCAAAACACTGTTTCAACTCCAGCTCTGAGGCCCGGCTGGCTGAAAGCAGGTTTCTGGGGTTTTGTTTAGCTTCTATATTTGTAACAATGTTTCTTAAACTGCAAGCTCAGAGCCCAGCAGCGGCAGGTGGGGAACGTTGGCTTCCTTCATCACTGAAGCAAGCAAGCCTCCTGTTCGCTTCAAGCTGCCTGGCTGCCAGCCGCCATCTTGGTTGGCAGTTAATTTGCATATCGCCCTGATTAGCCAATGGGAAGGGTAGCGGAGGTACGTTTAATTACCATGTTTCTCTATTATTAGATAGGATTAGCATGTACAGCAACTTATATGATTACCATAACTAGAAAACTTACTGATAAAATATTAACTTATTTATAGACCTTATTCAAATTTCACCTAAAGCTCCTTTTCTCATATATTGATTGCTTTATGTGAACATTAAACTAACCTGGAATTACTGAGATAACTCCTATGGTGGTGATATTTATAATTTTTTATATTGCTGTATTAGATTGGCTAATATTTTTAAAGGACTTGTCTATATAAATTCATATGAGATATTTATTTGCAATTTTCTTTCCTTGTGATGTCTGTCGCATCTTGGCATCAGGGTCATGCTGGTCTCATAAAATAACTTGCTAAGTGTCTCCTTGTCCTCTGTTTCAGTTATCTGTTATTGTGTAGTGAATCACCCCAAAACCTAGTGGCTAAAAACAATAATGATTTATTGCTGTTGATTATGTGGGTCAGAAATTTGGGCAAAAAAAAATTGAGGTTGAGATGATTTCCAGCATGGCAACTGGCTTCCCAGGATGAAACTGGAAATTAGCAGACCTTTTAAAGACTAGGGCTGAAACAGCTACAGTTAATTTCTGCCATAATACATCTACTGAAGCAAGTCCGAAGTCCAGCCTGGATTTACAGGGACTGAAAGTAGATTTCACCTGCTGTAGAAACAGTGACACAGAGTTGGTGGCCATATTTAATTTATTTGATATTCTATTTGATATTTCTATTTTTTCCTAGAATACTTCATAGAATTCACTCATGAAACATTTGGGCTTGGAGGGGATGGTTTTGTGGGAAAATTTTTTGATGATTAATTTATAGGGCTATTTAGTGTGTCTCTTCTTGAGTCCATTTCAGAAATTTCTGTTTTCTCAAGTTGTTAAATTTATTGTTATAATATCATATTATTATTTTATTGTCCTAAGAATCTATAATTATATCTTCTCTTTAATTCTTGATGGTTTCAATTTGTGTTGTTTTTTAGTCTTGATCAACCTTGCTAGGTTTTATCAATTTTATTAATAATTTTATTAATATTTCCAAATAACTAACCTGAGTTTTATTAATTTTCTCTATTGTCTATTTCAATTGTTTTGGCTCCTATGTTTGTTATTTCTTTCTTCCTATTTACTTTGGGCTTAATTGCTCTTCTTTTTCTAGTTTATTAAGCTGCTTTGGGGGTATCCAACACATTGTTTTTTAAGAAGATATTTTTATTGATTTCAGAGAGGAAGGGAGAGGGAGAGATAAAAACATCAATAATAAGAGTGAATTCTTGATCAGCTGCCTCCTGCACGCTCCCCATCCCCCCGACCGGGAATCGAACTGTGACCTCCTGGTTCATAGGTCAATGCTCAACCACTGAGCCATGCCGGCCAGGCTCCAACAAAATTTGATGTGTTGTGATTGCTTTTTCATTAACTTCATAAAATGTTCTAAATTCTTCTATGGTTTCTTCCTTAATCAGCAGATTATTTAAGTGTGTTGTTTTGACTTCTAATTTGGTTTTATGTGGTCACAGATACATTCTGTACTATTTCAAAGTTTTGAAATTTATGGAAACTTATTTTATGGCCTATTATATGCTCTATATTGGAGAATGTTCCATGTGCACTTAAAAAGAATATACTCTGTTGTGGTTGGGTAGAGTATATTCTGTAAATGTCAGGGCAAGTTAGAGAATAATGTTCAAATCTTCTATAACTTTATTGTCTGGCTATCCTATTTAATTGCTGAAAGGGGGTGTTAAAATACTAAACTATGGTTATGAATTTCTATTTCTCTCTTTAGTTCTGTCAGTTTTTACTTTATCATCAGCTCAGTTGTAGAGGCACACACAATTGAAGATTGCTATGTTTTCATGATGAATTGACCCTTTATCATTATTAAATGTCTTATTTCTGCTAATATTGAAGTCTTATCTTGAAGGATATTCTTTCTAATATTAATATAGCCATACCAGCTTTTATATGCTTACTAATTGCATAATATATTTTCTTCATTCCTTTACTCTCAATCTATCTGTGCTTTTATGTTTTAAGTGTATCACTTATAGACCAGATATAGTTGGATCTGCTTTTTTTATTCATTCTGACAATCTTTGGGTTTAAATTGATATGTTTAGCTTATTTACATTTAATATAAATATTAATATTTTTAGGTTTAAGTCTGTCATTTTGATATTTGTCTTCTATTAATTTATTCTTTTATTTTTGTTTGTTTATTTCTCTTTTTCTCCTTTTCTTACCTTCTTTTTGGTTAATCACACGTATTCATTTGGTATTTTATTTTACTTCTGTTGACTTTTTAGTTATGCTTACTGAATTGTTTTTAATAGTTGCTCTAGGGCATAGGTGGGCAACCCCTGGCACGCGTGCCAAACATGGCATGCCAGTAACTTTTGCTGGCACGCGAAACCCTCTCTTATAATCTTCCATTTACATTTTTTTTCTTAATATCGACTTTTTTATTTTTCAGATAAATTCAGTGTAGGTGCATCTTAGATAAATAAATAATTTTACATAACAAGTTATTTTAAAGACCATAGACATGGATTGACGAGAGAGGGGAAGAGCAATTTCAATAGTGTCGAAAACGAACTATTGAGGACTTGGAATGCCATTCCAGAAATTTTTTTCTGTTTAAAAACTTTGCAACAGCGTTACCCTCCATGTTTTCATCCACATACGTTTGTGAATCTTTGTTCTCAGTGATGAATTTTGTTAAGTCTCAAAATAGGAGTAGCCTGACGGATGAAAGTAGTAGCTCGTGCATATCTCTGAAGGTCACGAAATATAAACTTGATGTAAAACCTCTGTCATCAGTGATGCAGCAGCTAAAGTCCCACTGATAATATCAAATGGAGTCATAAAGTTTTCTGTCGGACTATCAGTGTACATGTATACATTAAAAAATAAATGTATTTTTCATCATCATATACTGTGTTTTTGTCGCTCGAATGAATTTTATTATTTCTTCAAGGTTCTTCACATACATACACCTTAAGAGATATCAAGTAGGCGTAACATGTTCTCAAAAAATTAGGGTTGGCATGCAGAAGAATTTTGAGTCAGAGATTTTGCTGTTTTTAGCACGCACTCACAAAAAGGTTGCCCACCCCTGCTCTAGGGATTATAATATGCAAATTTTAAACACTGTCTACTGACAATATGCTACATTATGTAAAATGTTACAACTTTATAACAGTAACATTTTATTTATCATACCTTATCCTTCATGAAATTACCAACACATATTTTACATTTCCATGTTATAAATTTCATGATACAATGTTAAAATGTTTGCATAAAACATTCATTTTAGGGAAACCAACAGAAAAAATATTTTTTTGTATTTATCTATATACTTAAGAATTCTGTGGTCTTCTTTTCTTCGTGTATATCTGAAATTCATCTGTTGTCATTTACCTTCAGCCAAAAGGACGTTATCATTTTTCTTTTTCTTTTTTAAAAAATATGTTTTTATTGATTTTAGAGAAAGGAAGGGACAGGAAGAGAGAGAAACATCCATGACAAGAAGAAATATTGATCGGCTGCTTCCTGAATGCCCCCTACTGGGGATTGAGCCCAAAACTGGGCCATGTGCCCTGACCAGGAATCAAAACAGTGACTTCATGGTTCATGGGTCCTTCCTCAACCACTGAGCCACACCAGCTGGGGTGCATTTTTCTTAATGCAGTTCTATTAGTGACAAATTCTCTCATCTTTTATTTCTCTGAAAATTCCATTACTTCATCCTCATTTTAAAGGATATTTTTATTGATTTATAATTTTGGGTTTACAGTTTTGTTTTTTCCTTCTTATACTTTAAGGATATAATTTCATTGTTTTCTAGTGTCCATTTTTAAAAATGAGAAGTCAGCTATCAATTATATCATTGTTCAATGTATTTTCCCTTGTTAAGCTGCTTTTAAGATATTCTTTGATTTTTTTGGCTTTCATAAATTTTACTATGATGCGCTTTGATGTTTCTTTGTTTTTAAAATCCTTCTTAAGGTTTAATGATCTGTAAGTTGATTCTTTTCCTTAACCAAATTTGGATGGGTGGGTTATTTATTTAAACCTTTTCTGCTCCATTCTCTTTGTTTCTCCTCTGGGACTCAATGACATATATATTGGGCTACTTAAAATTGTCCCAAGTTTACTTGATATGGTCCCAAGGTCAATTTTTTAAAATCCTTTTTTCTCTGTTCTTCAATAGAAATGTGTAATTTCTATTAATTCATCTTTAGGTTTCACTTTCCCTTTCTTCTCACATCATCAATCTGGTGTTAAATCTAACCAAGCAGCCCCCCCACCCTTTTTTTAAATTTCAGATATTGCAATTTTCTAGAATGCCCACTTGGTTCTTGTTTATAGTTTTCATTTCTCATCTAAGCTCCTCTATCTGTTCACTTACTATGATCATCTTTTCCTTTAAGTCCTCAAAGATATGTTTTAATTATCTGCTTTAAAGTCCTTGTCTGTTAATTCTAATACCTATATTACTTCATGGTCTATTTTTATTGGCTGATACTGTTTTACTATGAGTCACACATTCCTATTTTTTTCACATGTCTAATAGTATTTTTACTATATACTGGACATTATAGATGAAACATTGTAGAGACTTTGGAATCTGCTATCTTCCGCTGAAGTATGTATGTTCTAGCTGGCAGTTGAGTTACTAGATAATCAACTTAAATTGTGGAGGCTTGGTTTTACACTTATTTGGGTTTATGGGAAACCCAAGGTGTTTACCAGATGTCTCTAATTTGATAGGATCCAAACTCCAAACTCTTTCTCCTCTATAGTGGTTGGCAGTTGAAATCTCTGCTTAGTTCTTTCAGTCTTTCCACTGTTGCTCCTTAGAGCCTACCCTACATATGTGCAGTTCAGGGGTCAGGAAGGGATTTAAAGGAATCTATATACAGATTTTGGGGCTCCTCTCTGATATGGTTAACTTTTTATGGTATTTCCTCTCTCACTTTCCAGATACTCTGACAACTCTGAACATCATACCCCAAGCCAATAAGATCAAAACTTTCTATTGAATTCTCGTTACTCTGAGCCACACAGATTGAGGTTGCTTTTAGGGAAGAGTTTTGTGTACAATATGCTTCTTTTTTTCCCATTAGTCAAATCTTTTTCAGATTTTGTCTGCTTTTGGCTATTCCCCATGCCTTCAAATTACATATGTAATTCGTTCAGAGTTTAGAATTATAATCTGAGAGAGTTAGGCTGACACTAGATATTTCACCATAATGGGAACTGGAGCTACTGCTTGTCTTCTTTTTATGAAAGAAAATTTGCTTATATAATTAGTGCTTAATCTTTGAAGAAAAACTGGAGGATACCGAAAAACATAAAGAACAAAATTAAATAATCCCAACTATCTGGAGTTAGTCACTGGCAACATTTTGGTGGACATACTTCTAGTCTTTTTGCTATCCAGCTATGCATGTATGTATGCATGTGTTTGTTTATCATCTTATCTATTTATCTATCTATCTATCATCATCATCACCATCATCATCTATTATCTATTATCATATAGATCTCCCTTATCTTGTGGCACCACTGCTTTCTTGATTTTCTCCTTTCTTTAGCCATTTTTCTACATGGGTTTATTTTTCTCTGTCCATTCTTATGACACTACTAGTGGCTCTGTGCATGAAATTCATGCAGGGGGGCGGGCGGGGGTGTCCCTCAGCCCGGCCTGCACCCTCTCCAATCTGGAACTTCTCAGGGGATGTCCAATCCCTGTGGGATCAGGCCTAAACCGGCAGTTGGACATCCCTCTCGCAATCTGGGACCGCTAGCTCCTAACTGCTCACCTGCCTGATCACCTCTAACCACTCTGCATGCCAGCCTGATTACCCCCAACTGCCCCCCTGCTGGCCTGCTCGCCCCCAACTGGACTCCCTTCCTGGCCTGATCGCCCCTAACCGCCTCTGCCTCAGCCCTGCCACCATGGCTTTGTCCAGAAGGACATTCGGAAGGTCTCCTGGGAGGTGTCCTGGTCTAATTAGCATATTACCCTTTTATTAGTATAGATGTGTATCTTATTAGCAGGACTACCTTTAAAGTATCTTAGCTCACACAGATTGTCAAACTGCAGCGGGAAGGCTGGGGAGGGTTGGGGGGCAGGAGGGAGGGGGTTAAGAGATCAACTGAAGGGCTTGTATGCATGCATATGAGCATAACCAATGGACATAAGACACTGGGGGGTAGGGGAAGCCGGGGTATTGTCAAGGGCGGGGGGAAAAAAAGGACACATATGTAATACCCTTTGTAATGCTTTAAGCAATAAAAAATAAATAAATAAATAAAAAAAATATAAAGTATCTTAGTATCTTCAGTTTTTGACAAACTATAAACATTCAATGGATGTGTGCAGGTTGACTAAACTTTCCTGTGCAAGACAGAGATTTTTTAAACCAACAGTTGTGAATTCTGTGGTAACCCCTACAGTTATTCACAAATGTTTGGTTCTCCTTTTTCCTAGCATATGGTAGGACTGTACTTCTCTGCTGTGGTGAATTTAGGTGGGACCATGTAACTTGCTTTGGGTAATTAAATATGAGCAGAACAGATGCATCATGTGTGGGCAGATGCTTTCAGGACCAATGAACGCTTTGCCAGTTTCATTTCCTCTGCAGAGATGATTAACAAGTTTTATTTAAAGACTCCTCCATCAAGCTGGGTCCTGGATTAACGATGGTGGTAAATATGAGCAGAACCCTTACCTAACCCATGACAAACATGGACATGAAACACAAACATGAAGTAAACCTTTGCTATTTTTAAACCAGTGGTTGGTAAACTATTCTGAGGGATGGCTATATTCATAAATAAAGTTTTACTAAAACACATTCATATCAAGGTTGTTTTCACACTAAAAGGGCAAAGCTGAGCAGTTGTTACAGAGATGTATGGCCTGCAAGCCTAAAATACTTAGTATCTGCCCCTTTAAGAAAAAATTGCTGGTTCCTCTTTTAAGTTGCTGAAACTTGGGACTTGTCACTGCTGCATAATTTAGGCAATCCTAACTGATCTGCATTCTAAATATCCAAGTGTGTATCAGGAACAGGCTGGAGGGAAGAAAGGCCATAGCAAAGTTGGATGCAGTAGCTAAATCTGTTTTTTTTTTTTTTTCAAAATCAGCATGTTCCTCTTGTTTTTATTGTACTACTTGTTACTCTTTTTAAATATACATATTTTTATTGCTGACAGTATTGCACAAGTTCTCCATTT
Organism: Myotis lucifugus; assembly: GCF_000147115.1. NCBI lineage: Eukaryota > Metazoa > Chordata > Mammalia > Chiroptera > Vespertilionidae > Myotis > Myotis lucifugus. The sequence goes on from NW_005871069.1 coordinate 5,865,884, forward strand.
TCCTCCCCTTTGCCCACCTCCACCCAACTCCTGCCCACCGCACTATTATCTGTGTCCATGGGCTATCCATATATGCATGTAAGTTTTTTTTCTTTAATTTTAAAAATTAAATCTTTATTGTTGAAAGTATTACATATGTCCCCCTCCCTCCTCCTATTAACCCCTTCTAGCCCACCTCCATCCCCTACCCCAGGCCTTCACCACCCTATTGTCTATGTCCATGGGTTATGCATATATGCATACAAGCTCTTTGGTTGATCTCTTCCCACCCACCCACCCACCTCTGCCTTCCCTTTGAGGTTCCACAGTCTGTATCTTGCTTCTATGTCTCTGGATCTACTTTGTTCATCAGTTTATTTTCCTCATTAGATTCCACATATGAGTGAGATCATGTGATACTTATCTTTCTCTGACTGGCTTATTTTGCTTAGAATAATATTCTCCAGGTCCCTTCATGCTGTCTCCAAGGGTAAGAGATCCATATTTTTTACTGCTGCATAATATTTCATGGTGTAAATGTACCACAGCTTTTTTATCCACTCATCTGCTGATGGGCACTTGGGCTGTTTCCAGATCTTAGCTATTGTAAATTGTGGTGCTATGAACATAGGGGTGCATACATTCTTTCTGATTGGTGCTTCAGGTCTCTTAGGATATAGTCCTAGAAGTGGGATCATTGGGTCAAATGGCAGTTCCATATTTAATTTCTCTTTTTTTTCTTCATAATTTGTTGAGGAAACTCCATACTGTTTTCCATAATGGTTGCACCAGTCTGCATTCCCCCCAGCAGTGCACGAGGGTTCCTTTTTCTCCACATCCTCGCCAGCACTTGTCATTTGTTGATGTGTTGATAATAGCCATTCTGACAGGTATGAGGTGATACCTCATTGTCGTTTTAATTTGTATTTCCCTGATGATCAGTGACTTAGGCATTTTTTCATATGTCTCTTGGCCATCTGTATGTCTTCTTTAGAGACATGTCTATTTAGGTCCTTTGCCCATTTAAAATATATATATATATATATATTCAGAGAAGAAGAGAAAGAGAGATAGAAACATCAATGATGAAAAAGAATCATTGATCGGATGCCTTCTGTATGTATGCCCCACACTGGGAATTGAGCCCTCAACCTGGGTATGTGCCCTTACTGGGAATGACCATCTGATTCATAGGTTGAGCCATGCCAGCAGGGCTGCATGTAAGCTCTTTGGTTATTCTCTTCCCATCCTCTCCCACCCCTCCCCTCTGAGATCTGTCAGTCTGTTCTATGCTTCCATGTCTCTGGATCCACTCCGTTCATCAGTTTATTTTGTTCAGTAGATTCCACATATGTTATTTTAAAAACTCCACAACATTAAAAAATGTAAATCATTTGTACTTTACTAAGAACAAGTGAAACTGCAGTAATTTCTAGAGAAAGTTTTATTTTGATCTTAAAAGAGCCACTTTCCTTGTTGTTTTGTTTGTTTATATTACTGTTTTGTTTTGAGGTACATAAGGGTGAGTATATCTAACGGAGTGGAGAGCAGAATACACTAAGTCACATTCAGTGTCAGCTGGTTTCTTTGTAATCAGTGACATCCTTCCTCCCAGATTCTGATAACTACCCTCCAGTCCCTGGGAAAATTGGTGCTCTCTAGGGCTTACAGACAGGACAAACTTGAGGGTAGAAGCCAGAAGTGTCCGGGCTCCAACGGAATTTATTTTCCTCATCCAGAGTCCAAAGGGGAGGCTGTAGGCCACCCCATCACTGAAACAGGAGGATGAAAAGACTGACAGCCAAAGGACATACATCTGAGAAGGGAATATCTACCGACTAACAGGTAGCGATGACAGGGAGTGCCTGGAAGTTTTGCTCAGTGCTTTATACCTGAGCCAAGCTTCCTGAACAAGGAGAGACTGTTCTCATGAGAACTCTCAGTAATCACTGCTGTCTGGACATGCGGGGAATGCACATGGCTTCCGGTATCCACTGGGCCCGCCCAGCTCCTTTGCTCCCCTCCCTTCTGCCACGACTCTCTATTTCTAGCCACAGCCTAGCCTATTTCCTATGGTTTCTTAGATTGGCACTCGCACCCCCTCACACTCCCACCACAGGGGACAAGCACAGAGCTGTTTACATCTCGCTGGAGTGCAAAGACCCCAGGACTGTGGTGCCCCAGGTCTGGGGTCTCGCTCCACCTTGACCAGAACCTAACTGTGCTATCGTGGGCCACTTATTCCCTCGGCCTCATTGACTTCACCTGTAAAATTAGGAGCTGGATAATATAATCTGTAAGGTATCTTTAACTCTCAAAGTGCTTCTGCAAATCACTACAGGGAAATAGGGACCACCAAAAACAAACAAAAATAAAAAGGGAAGTTACAGGCCCTTCGGAAACCTCAATATGTCCTCATAAAAGTCTTGTCTGAGTATGGTGAAATGAAAATGAGACCAATCCTTTCTCTCCTTCCGTTTCCTGACAGAAGGAGATAGAAATATCAAGGCAATACAGGAAACTGACCTTTGTATGTCAAAATGTGGACACACAGACCAACATTGCTTCCAGATATAAGGAGCCTCAGTGGTAATTGAGTTCCATTTAACAATGTATCCAAGACCTTTTCATGATTAATGAGCACACCAGGACTAACTTTTGGAAATGAGGGCACTCCTGAAAATTTTAGAACCTTTAACCATTATGTATGCTCGTATTCAATTCCTTGAAAAGTAAAAAAGAGAAAATAAACATTATTAGCTTATTCAAGGCCAGTGAAGCTCACCCAGCACCCGCCTCCCTGGGAACCCTGGCCTGGTCTGTCACTCTTTAGAGAGCCAGGTAACAGAGGGTTAAGTTCAGGCTCCAGAGTCAGCCAGCTTGAGTTTGAATCTCCACCCACCACTTAAGGGCATGGCTAAGGGCAAATACCTAACTTTTCTAGCTATAGTCTCCTCATTGCATAATGGGTGCCTGTGTTATACAGCTATTAGGTTTAAATGAGAGAAAGCAAGTTTTGCCCCTAGCACAGAGTCTAGGGAATCAGTGAGTGCTCAGCAGATACCAGCAGTTGTTATACTGAATCTTGGTGAACTAGATAAATCCTATGGCAGGAGGCCCCCCTTTGACCCTCCCCCCCCCAAGTCTGCCGCCTGCTCTTTTTCTCACAGCCCCCTTTTCTAGGAGTCATTGTTCCACCATGAGCTACCTTTAACTCCGCCTTTGAATATTTATATGGTATAGATCTGAAAGCCAGAGAACTGCTCTGTATCATGTTGAAATCAGAGGCAAGCAGTCGTAGGAAGCTACTAGCCAGACATCATTTCATCCCAGGATGAGTGACATTTTTCACGTATCA
>NW_005871069.1:5869706-5910601 GCF_000147115.1 Myotis lucifugus
AGAATAAGAGAAATCCTCTGGTAAAGGCAGCGATCGCTTTTCCTCTCCCCCGAGAGACCGCTCTCGAGGAGGCTGCCCTGGGGGTGGCACAGGCGCCCCCATATCCCTTGGCGCACCTCAGCACACGCCCTGTTGGCTCAAAACTCTTCAAACCCCGGAAAAGGGTTTGGGAGAATAAACAGTGACGGGGCTGGGGGGGTGGAGGGGGGCGACTGCGGGTGATTGCAGGATTGCAGGCATGCAAACCTCCAAGGGACTCCCGGGCAGGGCTGTAGGACTGTGGCCTTCCGCGGGGCGCCGCCCTTCTCCCTAAGATGGCCTGGGGAGGCTGGGTGTTGGAAATGGGGGTGGTGGTGCTGAGGCAAATTATGAGGAGGGGCCTCAAGTCGCTCCCACAGCCGACGTCCGGAAACATAGGCAACTGAGAAAAGTGCAGGCGGGGTAAAAGAACGACTAAAAAGAAAAAAGAGGAGAAAACCCGCCAAGAGAAAAAAAAGACAATGGGAAAAGAAGGGACGAATCAATGGGAACAGTCAGTTGCCAGGTCAGCGCCAGGAGGATAAATAAGTTCCCAAACAGAAGGTGGTAGGATGTAAAGCAGGTTGTCAAGTGTGTCCCTGGTCCACAGCCTGAGTGTCGGGTTGTTGGAAACGCAGACCTATTGGATCCAAATCTCAGGGAGTGGGACCAGCCTGTTTCCACAAGTCCTCCGGGGATTCCATGCCGGCTCACATTCAAGACCCGCTGTACAAAGGAAGTGACACTGGCTTGGGGGCTGGGAAACTGGGTCCCTAGTTTTCCCATCAATAAAAGGAAGGGTTGGGTCAGATCAGGGGGACACTGGTGGATGGAATCTGGCAGGCCACACAGAGTGAGGTGAGCCAGGTAGGCAACCCCCTCCCCGTTCCCTTCCCCCCCCCACCCCCCCCACCGTCCCAGGGCTGTGCCCAGTGCCAGTCAGTTGCCTGGCCTGAAGTTGGGGCAGGTGTTGTCATATCTGGTTTTGCAAGAGAAGCTGGGAACCCAATTTTTTAAAATGTGAAATCTCCTGTTTTTTAAATGTTGGCAACTAATTAAACATTTTAAAAACATTGTTTGGGTCCTCCCTGCAGGCCAAGCATAAACATGTGCAGCCTGGGTTTGTCCTGTGAGTCTTGGTCTACAGTCTTCCAACTCAGAGTCTCATCTTATTCTGAAATTAGAGGCCTGGTGCATGAAAATTCGTGCTTGGGGGGGGGGGTCCCTCAGCCCAGCCTGCCCCCTCTCATAGTCCAGGAGCCCTCAGGGGATGTCCTACTGAGGGCTTAGGCCCCTCTGTGGGAGGTGACCCAGCCAATCAGGGGAAGGCGCTGCCCCCATCACCTCCCCTGCTACTGCCACTGCTGGCCCTCACAGCTGCCGCAGCTTTGTCCAGAAGGATGTCCGGAAGACGTCCGGTCTATCTGGTCTAATTAGCACATTGCCCTTTTATTAGTATAGATAGCCTGTGAGACTGACATAAAGTGTGGCTGCTGTCCTGAAGGAGAAAAGTAGGGCTTCCTGAGCTTCTCAGAAAATGTTAGGAGAGAACGTTTGGAACATCTCATAGTCACACAAAAGGATTACTATTCCTTTGATTCCCTTCCTGCTGCCCTCTGTCACATTCTTAATCAGGGAGCCCCACTGTTCTCATTATAATTTAGACCTAAAAATTGCTGGCCCACAAAACATTAAGTAACTCGCTCAAAGTCCTTTTTCTGAGCCCACCTGTGCATTGCCATCTTCCCGCTCTGACCACCTTGTGTTTGTCAGGTGCTGTTTCCATGTGCCAAGGTATTGTTCCAAGTGCTTTACATGCATTAACTCTTTTAACAGGCAACAGCTCTGTGGAATGGATATAGTTATTGTCTCCCCTGTTACACATGAAAAACAGACCCAGAGAGGTTAAGGGATGTATGTGTCCAAGGACACCCAACTTGTATTCAGTATGTGGCAAAAGCTGGGATTTGAACCCAGGCAGCCTGACTGGCTCCAGAGTCCATCACACTTTACTGCCTCCCCTGCTCTCAGTATTAAGCCTTATCCTGTCCCACCTAGATGAAGTCCCTAGAACAGTGGTTCTCAACCTTCCTAATGCCACGACCCTTTAATACAGTTCCTCATGTTGTGGTGAGCCCCAACCATAAAATTATTTTCGTTGCTACTTCATAACTGTAATTTTTGCTACTGTTATGAATCGTAATGTAAATATCTGATATGCAGGATGTATTTAGGCGACCCCTGTGAAAGGGTCATTCGACCCCCAAAGGGGTCAAGACCCACGGGTTGAGAACCGCCCTAGAATGTGTCAGCTCAGAAAGACAGGAGGGGCCTGTGCTGATGGAGCCCAGCAGGCCCAGTGCAGGTGGAGCTCTGGCCCAGCCAGGTCGCCAGGTCGGCCCTTCTGCAACTTGCCAGATAATGTAGCCAGTGGGGCTTAAGGTGTCACAGAGCCTGACAGCTTTAACAAAGGAGGTGTCATGTGGAGGAGATGAAAGAGCAGAGCTGTTTATTTGAGGATTAGGGCCCTAAGAAATGTCTCTGACTCTGCAGGCTGCATCTGTTTCTGACAGTGCTCTCAGGGCGTTAGGGGAAGAATGCCCTGGTCTCATGTTACAGGGCTCCCAGGCAGAGGAGCCTCTCCCTGCCACCCAGCACTTGTTCTTAAGGGCCCCGGATGGAAAGAGCACTGAGAAAGAAGTAAGGAGACCTGGGTCCTAGCCCAGGCTTGTAAACAATGGACTGCGAGGACCTGGGAAACTAATTTTACTTTTCTGGGTTCCAGATGCTGCATCCTTGCGTTGTTCAATATAGTAGCTGCTTGCCACATGTAGCCAAATTAAAAACTATTTCTCCCTTGTGCTAGCTACATTTCCTGTGCTCAGCAGCTACACGTGGCAATGACTGGCCTGCTGGAAGGAGTGATGTAGGCATCTCTGTTTTGCAGGAAGCTCTACTGTGAAGGCTGCTGTGACTGAGCTAGGTAATCCTTTTGATCACAGTCTACATGCTATTTGCTTCTGATGCATGAGCAATCACTACTTGTCTGTGAGACACTTCCTGGAACCCGGTCAGGAGCAGCTGATCTCTGCTGGTGAGGTGGGTACTGTGAGCTAGTCAGACTCTGCCAGGAAACTCAACTTGTGGCCAAGAACAGCTACTAGAGAGACATCCAGCCAGAATCAGTGGTGCAGCTTTTGACCATAAACATTCCTGCTCTATGAATCCTATTGGCCCATAAAAGAAGTGAACATTGGACCTTACTATATGGAGAGTAAAAGTAAGAATAATACTGTCGCAACTTCAAGAACTCTAACAGTCCAGCCCCTGCCTGGTGTGGGGGTGGAAACATTGGAGGGGTGCTACCACGTGACAGTGACAGTCACAGCCAGCATCTATCTAGCACCTTGCGTGTGCTGGGCCCTGAGCCTGTTGGCAGTGCTATGAATCAGGCACACTATCACCCCGTTACAGAGGCGGGAGCAGAGTTGCAGAGAGGATCAGCAGTGCCTGCTGTCACTGGGCTAGCAAGCGCAGGAGGAGCTGGGATTAGGATTGCAGATCAAATACACACTGGAATTCAGTTTTAACTGGGCATCCTGTATTCTTTGTAAAACCGGTGACCCCAGCTGAGACAGTCCAGGCATTCTGCCTCCAGAGTCTGTGCTCTTCACACCCCATTGCTGTCCCTTGAGAGAAAGATGATTTGGGATGGTCTGTGCTAAGACACAAAGCGCCCTGGAACTATGCAGCCCCTCCTCACTGCCACCCCCAAGTCCTCATCCTCATATGAATGTCAGCCAGAGCGTGAAGAACCTGGAAGGAGACATTTTACACACCCCCAGTGACAGGACCTCGCCTTTCTGTCCTAAAGCATAAGCCCTGCTGCGTGCTTAGACCAGTAGGCTCCACTACTCCTGGGATTCCAGCCTGCCCCATCACGGAAGCCCTGGCACTGCGCTGAAGACAGTCAGGCCCCGCAGGAGCACGACCAGGCCCCGCAGGAGCACAGTCAGGCCCCGCAGGAGCACGACCAGGCCCCGCAGGAGCACAGCCAGGCCCCGCAGGAGCACAACCAGGCTCCGCAGGAGCACGCCCAGGCCCCGCAGGAAGCACGACCAGGCCCCGCAGGAGCACGGCCAGGCCCTGCAGGAGCACAGTCAGGCCCCGCAGGAGCACGACCAGGCCCCCGCAGGAGCACGGCCAGGCCACTGTAGAAGCACAGACCACTGCATGGGGCACACCTGGGATTGATTTACAAGCGGCTTCGGGAGCCAACTCCAGATTTGCTCAAATTGAATCCCCAGGTTATCTATATTTTTAATGATCTCCCCGGGTTAGATGGCCACAGTTCAGAGGTGCTGCTCAGAGCCCCCGCCAGCTCCCAGGAACTTTCCTTTCCTTGTAAGCACCTAACCTAATCACACTGCACCAGCTAGCTCTCAGTGCCGACTGCCTGCCTTGTCACCTGGAATCCTTCCCAGTCTCTTCTACTCTTGCCTCCATTCAGCTCTCATTTATTCTTCCTACCCCAGAGCTGATCCTCCCAGGCTTTCTCCCCTAGCATTGTTCTGGCACCTACGTAGTCAAGGTTCATCGCCATCACTATACAGATATTCTCATGGCTCATTCTCGTACCACCTCCACTGTCCTAGTATGTTAGATTTGTGGACACCATCTCAGAGAAGAGGTCATTTATGGATTTTTAAGGAAAGCTTCAAGACCCTCCAAAGATGCAGAGAGAGAGAGCTTGGAGGGTCTGTCTCAGAGTCTGGCCTCTGGAGGTCTGGACACATGCACAGAAGACGTCTTGTACTTACAGGGACAAAGGCTATAATCTGACCCCAAATAAAAGCTCTTTGATACATCTCACCCCTCCTCCAGCGGTGGTTTTAACAATTGAAAATCTATTGGTGAGTGAAAGCACCTGGCCACAGCTAGACATTTTTGGGGTCGCAAAACTGTGAGATGAGTAAGCCTGTCCACTATTTATTTACTAGGTTACCAATTAATAATGTGGATTTTTTTTCAATAGATGGAGTTACACATATGTTGATATATATGCGATTTGATATGTATGCTATTTTGTTGTATTGACAACAAGTTTCAAAACTTCATATGTCAAATTTGCTGAAGGTGTTAACATCATAGATATTTTTAGGCTTAAAAATGTCAAATTTCATGCCAAAAAAAGAGCATTTGCGGGAAGTTTTAATTCGTTACTTTATTTTGAAGAAAAGTGCTGCTGAAAGTTATTGTATACTTTGGGAAGCTTATGGTGAACATGCTCCATCTCAAGATACTTGGTTTTAAACGCTTTAAAAGTGATGATGATTTCAATGTGAAAGACAAAGAACATCCAGGTCAACCAAAAAGGTTTGAAGACCAACAATTACAAGTATTATTGGATGAAGATGCGTGTCAAACTAAAAAACAACTTTAGATTGATTAAACGCTGCTCAGCGAACAATTTCCGATTGTTTACAAGCAATGGGAAAGATTTTAAAGGGAGGAAAATGGGTGCCACATCAACTGAACAAAAGACAAATGGAAAACCAAAAAGTCATCAGTAAAGTGTTGTTTCAACAGCACAAAAGAAAGTCTTTTTTGCATCGAATTGTGACTGTCGATGAAAAGTGGATTTCTTTTGAGAATCCCAAATGCACAAAATTGTGGGTTGATCCAGGTCAACCATCAACATTGACTGCAAGGCCAAATCGCTTTGGAAAGAAGACAATGCTCTGCGTTTGGTGGCATCAGGAAGGTGTGGTGTATTATGAGCTTCTAAAACCAGGTGAAACCATTAATACTGATCACTACCGACAACAAATAATCAATTTGAACCACACTTTGATCGTGAAACAAGCGACCATAATGTGCCAGAAGACACGGCAAAGTAATTTTGCTTCATGATAACGCACCATCACACACTTTAAAACCAGTTAAAGACATGTTAAAAGATCTTGCCTGGGAAGTATTAATCCACCTGCTATATTCACCAGACCTTGCTCTATCAGATTACCTATCAATGGCACACGTACTCTCTGAGCAGCACTTCAAAATGTAGGAAGAAGTGGAAAATTGGGTCTCTGAATGGTTTGCCTCAAAACAAGAAAAGTTCTATTGGGATGGTATCCACAAATTACCTAAAGATGGAGGAAATGTGTAGCTAGCGATGGACATTACTTTGCATAAAGCACTTTTAAAAAATATATATATTTTATTGATTTTTTTACAGAGAGGAAGGGAGAGGGATAGAGAGTTAGAAACATTGATGAGAGAGAAACATTGATCAGCTGCCTCCTGCACACCCCCTACTGGGGATGTGCCTGCAACCAAGGTACATGCCCTTGACCGAATCAAACCTGGGACCCTTCAGTCCGCAAGCCAACGCTCTATCTACTGAGCCAAACCAGTTAGGGCTGCATAAAGCACTTTCTCTTGAAATTATTGTGTTTTCTTTGATTACAAAATCCGCCATTATTAACTGGTACACCTAGTAACTATATGGACTTTGCAGAAACTAGGAATCAATTACCAACAATCTGCTCTTCCAGGTGAAACCGCCAGGTGGACCGTGGGGTGGGGAAGCTGGTGGCCCTTCAGCTTTCAGATGCCCCAGAGCTGCCATATATTAGTAATTCAGTCTAGTTTGGCAAGAACTTTTTGAGTATCCACTGTATCCTTAGCACTTTAGGCATCGTGGTGTATGAGAAAGGAATGTGTGCAATCTCATTAGCGGGACAGGACATACCAGGTGAGACAGTTAGGGTGTGTGGTCCCCACTGGGGTCCTAACCAGGGAGGAGCAACTCCAAACACTGAGGCACCTGCAAACACAGGGCTCTAGGACCCTTCAATGCATTCACAAGGTGAGCACTGAGGACCTACTATGTGTTGAATATAGGACTGGGTGCTGAAGGAGTAGACGGAGGCAGGTAGGACATGGTCCCTGCCCTCAAGGACCTTGAGGTTATTACTAGAAGTGGAAGATGTCACAAGGCCTTTGGATCTCAAGGAACTTCTGCGGCAGCAGGTGGAGTTAAGTAAGAAGACCTTTAGGCTTGGGCGGAGAGGGGTCTCTGTTGTCTGCATCATGCCAGTAGTGACTTTAAATGGAAAGGGGGCTCATGTTTGACATTATCACACATGTTAAATTATGATACACATGTATCATTCATGCACAAGTCACTTAACATTTTTCTGCTTCCATCCCTTAATTGGTGAAATATAGTTAAATCTATTTTGCTAGATTGTTGTGATGGTTTAATTAGATTAGATATAACAAATTAAACAGTCTAACCACCCAGTCAATTCTACCACTAAAAACATACAAACAAACAAACCCTACTAATTATTTAGTTCAGAATTCCAGAGAGCAAACACTGGAGGGTGATTTTATCACCAAATCACTCACATGATTGGGTCCTGTGGCACTGTGGCAAGCACAGCAAATGAAGGAGAGTGGGAAAGAGAAACAGAGCAGAGGACGGGAAGAAAGAGGCAGAAGCAGGAAGGGAAAGAGTGGAGGGTGTATCACACCTAAGAGCAGGTGGGAGAAAGGGTTTATGCTAACCTGGAGAGCCAGCCATAGGCCACACAAAGGCGAGCAATGCAGTGCTAGATAATTATTAGATAGTATCTGCTTAATCAGTCCCAAATGGCTCTCAGTTACTAGAGAATGAGAACTCCTTAATTATTGGTGTGGAATTTCAAAAGAACCCAGGAAATATGCAAATAAATGCTTCTGCTGGGTGCCCAGGTGGGACCAGGCTGCCAGGCTGCTGTCATTCACCCACCTGGGTGGGGCCTGTGTGTCAGAGAACAGCTGGGACAATTACAGGGTTGTGAACAGCTGGAGATCCAGGGGAAACAAGGGGAAGCTAAGCTGTGCCCGAAGCTATATTTCAATAGTTGTCTTATCTGTGGCTTTTTTACTTAAGGAAAAAAAGGAAAGGAAAGGAAAAGCACAGCCATGCTATGTGAATGAGGTTGGGAGGCTGTTATCAATTGAACACATATTCTGTCTCTTGCATTGGCTCCACTTCACAAAACAGAACACTAGATTAATCTTTAGAAGGGGAAATACTGCTTATAATACAGTATTACTTGGTGCTATAATAAGTACTTATGTAATTAATATAATCCCTCATACCTATCCTATGATGTAACTTATTGTTCCCATTTTAGAGATGATGACAGTGAGGCATAAAGGTCAATTAACTTGCTCAATATCTCAGGGCTGAATGGTGGAGCTGGGGAACCTACTGAGAATTCTGGTTCAGGGTATGTTTCCAAGCATAGGCTCATGTCCTCTCTATCCAGTGCTTCTGGGACACCTGTGCTCTGAGAGGTGGCAGGGCCCTGTGACTGAGGCAGTGGAGGGCAGGGAGAACTGGGCATTGTCCTGGAGTGGCCCACACAGAGCAGGCACCTCTTGGGGGATCCCTGACTGTGGGATGGGCATCAGGCCTCTCCCCCGTCCCGCCTGCCCTTGAGCTTCTCCCTGTGCTGACTTCTCATTCCTTCGAGGGAGTAATGCCCACACATAACTTCTCTAAAGGGTCATAAAATGACACCGTGTGTCCCTTTGGGATGATGCCTAAAATCTCCCCAGTGAGCAGCATGTCTTCCTCTTACTCCCCAAAAATAACCTCAGGAAGACTCTGCTCCAGCGCCCAGAGGCCCTACAGGTGTGCAGATGTGTCAGACAGGCCTCCGTGGTCAACTCGAAGCTCTGCCAGTGGCGGCCTCTTGAATGACCAAGCGGAATCTTAACAATAGGAGGTCACCTATGACGAGTCACAGGCCTATTACCAGAGAAAGCCTTTTCTACCCACTGTGGTGCAGCCACAGGAAGCAGCAGGTGCTGAGCAGGCCTGGGGGGGATTCCTGGGGGCCCCTTCCCCCCGGCAGAAGCTTTCCATCCCAAGTTAAACCAGGGCTCTGCTGTCTGATTTTCCATGTGTGCCGTGTACACATGCGTGCATATGGGTGTAGATGTTTGCATGTGGATGGGCATGTGTGTAGATTTTTTTGAGGATATGTGATATACGTATATGGGTGTGCATGTGTGGATGTATGATATATATATGAGGATATGTGCACAGATGCATGTGTGTGGATGTGTGATACATGTATGTGCATGCATGAGTGTATGATGTATGTATGTGGATGTGTGGTGTGTGTGGACATGTGGGTGGACATGTGTGTATACATGATGTGGGTGTGGACATGTGTGGATGTGTGATGTATACATGTGGAAGCGCATGTGTGGATGTATTGTGTATATATGTATATGTTTTGCCCTGACAGGCAGCACGGTGGACAGTGACTTGGACTATGAGCCAGGAGAACTGAGAGATTCAGACTCTGCCTCCATTCGTTGTGTGACTTTGGGTTGGTCAGCTTCCCTCTCTGGGCCTCGCTGTGCTAACTTAGAAGGTATAGGAATTGGAGGAGATGTTCTAACCTGGGAATTAGCGCCTCCTGGAGGGGACGCAGGGACCACCCCCTTAGCAGCCCCTGATAAAAAGCTCCAGGACCTCCCCTCCTTCCCTAGTTGCCACCCTGACACAGCCACCCACAAAAGCTGCCTCTGCCTCCCTGTTGATATTTCAACACTTTCTCTCCCACACCCGTTCCTTGCGGTGGGGACTGAAGCCACAAGCAAGCAGGCATGCCCAAACCATGGTTCTCACAGCACTTCCAAACAGGCTGTTCTCAGAGGTGAGCAGCATCCTGACCCGGATTCCAGCCCAGCTCGCTTATCTGCAGACAGTATTGTTCCTCCAGGCTCAGCACAAGACTGGGTTTCAAAACAGCCAAGCAGATCGCAATCTTCCTGACCCGCCCCACCCGCGGGTGCTGCCTGCAGCACCTCGCTCAGCCCTCCAGACTTGACTCATTGTCTTGGGATGGGCACCCTTCCCCTGTGAGTCTCTGGTCTCAGGCAGGAGTGGCGACAGCAGCATGGGGCGGAGGGAATTTCACAAGCCTCCTCTGGAGGGACAGTGAGACCATCTATTTATTATTTCTCTGCTGATTTATGGGGCCGGTAGAGCCCCACCTTTGGTGAGAGAGCCTTGGGAGCTTGCTCATCCCACTGTTTTTGCAACCTGAAAGATGGTGGCAGTGGCGGCAGGGGCATGGCAGAACACGAGGGCTTTGCGTCTTCAGATTTGGCCCACGTGTGAGTGGGAGCCCCAGTCCTCAGGTCCTCCCTGGAGAGCGCTATGCCTGAGTCCTCAGAGAGGGCGACACTATTTGTGGGGGATGTCAGAGAGGCTGTCCAGGTGGGCTCTGCAGATTTTCTTGGTTTAAAGACTGTATCAAGGCATTTTCCCTCTTAAATAGAGAAAAGGCAGGAGTTAGTTTACATACAAGCCATTGTCTAATAGAGTGTACACTTCGCCAACAACTGACTTTCACTGACAGCCTGAGTTCAGTTAATTATGGGCTTTAATCAAAACCAAAATAAACTGGGGAGGAGCACCCGTACCACTCAGGCTCCATGGGTCCTTTCTGAGGATTTATTCTCAATTCTTCCTGCACCTTTTTCTAAGCTCTTACCTGTAAGCAGTTGCCTACACCTCCTTCAAGTCCTAGTTTAGCTTCAGAGTCGCTAATCAAACCTTCCCTGGCCATCCAGGCCTCCTGAGTGCCCCTCTTCTGAGCATCTCCTGTGGAGCTGCCCACATCATTTGGCCCTGATTACGCAGTATTGTCTCTTGTTCACCAACTCCCTCTGACCTGAGTGCTCTCTCCCTGAGAATCCTAGGGACTGGGCGGGCCGTCGTTTATTTCTTTTGGAACCCGTGTTCATTATTTTCTGGCGCAGTGCTGATCTTGGAGTTGGGGCTTAGTGAACGCTTGCTTGATTGAGGAAGATAATACATTGTCAACAGATAAGAGAAGCCAGAGATCAAGCGCAGTTGTTCTAATCCCATGGGGGAGACGACTGTGCCTACCGACTGCTGTCCAAGCCCCTCATGCTCTTCCCTGCCTCATGGGGGTCCCGTGGCTCCCTCTGGCCAGTGGACTGGGAGGAGCAGTGCCAGTGTCACTTCCCATCCGAGGAGGTCATTGTGACTTTTGCAAACTCTTCTCTGCTCTCTGCCACTTGCCCTGCAGCTGTGGCAGCATTACAAGATGGTAGCATCTCCACCCGCTCGGGTCTCCCAGTGTGAAAGCCGTGCGGTAGAACCAGAAATAAACTGTATCAGTGCCCTGAGAGGTGGGAGTTTGTTTCTGTGGCAGAGCTGATAGGACTAATATGACTCCTGGTTTATTTAAATATTCTTTAGAAATAAGGTTGATCTCCATGCTGGAATGGGAAACACATAAGACAAAGAAAAGTAATTTTAGTTCAAGATAGGCCAAAAGAGGGCATCTTGCCTAGTGTTTCTTGAAATGTGGTCCAGGGATAGATATACATTAAACTCACCTGAGATGCTGGTTACAAATGCAGATTCCAGGCCCCCTCTTCTGCAGTCAGAATCCCTAGTGGAAGCACCTGGCACCTGCATTTCTAACAGCTTCTAGGTCTTATGCACAATGAAGTTTGAGAAACTGATCCCATCACGTAAAGTGAGAGAATCTCTGGTCAGTGGTTCAAACCCCAGAGTGCACATTAGAATCACCTGGGAAACTTTCTTAAAATGTCTCTGCCTCACTCTTACAGAACCTCCTTAAATTGGTCTGGAGAAGGGCCCAGGTATTGTTTTATTGCTGTTGTTGTTTAAAGTTCTCTCTGATGATTTTAATATGAATCATTGACCTGAATTAACTGTTTAAAAACACTTTCAGTTTGTATTTCAGAGAATTAAACAAGAAGGAATTGTTCTAAGACTGAGACGTGAGCTAGTATGAATGTGGTATGAACCAGCATGGTGTCCTGAGTTAAACATGTCTGACCTTCAACAACAACAAGATTCTCATTCATCTGGCTCATCCCCATCCAGAGGCCACCAGCTGTTCACCCCACACAGGCAGCACTGTGCTCCCGATGAAAGGACAGTCCCTGGCACCAGAAATCTCATCTTGCCCAGGAGTGCTTCCTTTCGAACGTCCAGCTCCCGTGAAATGAGATTTCTTTTTTAAAAATATATATTTTATTGATTTTTTACAGAGAGGAAGGGAGAGGGATAGAGAGTTAGAAACATCAATCAACTGCCTCCTGCACACTCCCTACTGGGGATGTGCCCGCAACCAAGGTACATGCCCTTGACCAGAATCGAACCTGGGACCCTTAAGTCCGCAGGCTGATGCTCCATCCACTGAGCCAAACCGGTTAGGGCGAAATGAGAGTTCTTGTCACCCCTTTTGCTTTAACTGTTCCTCACCTGTACAGCAGGCCTAACAGCAGTTCCCACTGTACAGGGTTGTTGTGAGACTTAATCAGACAGAAGCAAGTCACACACACTTATCCACTCAGGACTCAGTGTACATGGAACTTTTATTTCACACAGGTGAGTTAATTGCTTGTAAAAAAAAAAAAAAAAAAAGCTGCCGTCATTCATCTCTGAGAATTCCTGGAAAGCTAAAGAAGTGTCAGTTGACATGATGTAAGCAAATTTTTTTTTTTAAAGTTTCATCCCAGTAACTACAGAGTGGTAAACTTGCGTCTGTCAGCACTGACATTCTAGAATCAACCTTTCAACAGTGACCACCAGGAACCAGTACAAGTTCGTGAGAATAAACCTGCTAAGTAGAACCTCTTTCTGATAAGACTGGTTACTGAATTGGTAGATTGGTGAATGGAATGTATTTTGACAATTCGCAAGTTGTTTTTTAAATGAAATTGCTGTGAATAAACAGCGTGTGCTTTTAGTTTACCTCTACAGGCACACCTAGGAAACATTCACCCGGCTCTGTGAGCTTTCATGACATGTGTGCTCTCTCTACTGTGCTGTGGCTGGAAGTCACGGGTCCTCCGTGCAGTGTCCAGCTGATGTGAAACACCAACGTGCCCAAGAGATGGATGCTCAGAGGGAGGGAATACTAGTTAACTTGCCCTCACCACTCTCATCCCTTGTGTTCAACATGTTGACTTTAGCTTAGATAAAAGTGATGGAGCCGAGGCCCCAAATGTTCTCTAGTGAAATCAATGGGGAATAGATGATCTCTTTTTGCTTCATGAACAAGGACATCAATGCAGTCCTTGAAGAAGATCTGACTCAGCATCGTTCATGTAAGATCAGTGTTGACTTGACAACAAAGTAATATTCTTGGCAACTGAAACATTAAAAACCTTAGCATTTGTTAAGTAATCAGGTCATCCTGAGTAGTGGTCTTGTACTTGGTACTGGTAAGACCTCAGTGGAGGGCTCTCCTTGATTCTCACTGAAGTGGCTGAACTCTGCCCACCGCCCCCCCCCCACGCCCCCCCCGGGCCCACTCAGAACCTGTGAATGGGACCACTTGGGGAAAGGGTCTGTGCAGATATTATTATTAAGTTAAGGTGAATTAAGTTAAGTAAGATCCTCCTGGACTTAGAGACCCAAATCCAATAGTAGCCATATTTTTAAGAAGCTGGAAGACAAAGTGAAGAGGAAGCAGAGATTGGGGTGATGCCATGACAAGCCAAGGAAATCTATGGACTGCCCGGGCCACCAGAACCTGGAAGAGACAATGAACGATCGTTCAGCAGAGTCTTTGGAGGGAGCAGGGCCCTGCCGACACCCAGCTTCAGACTCTGGTCCCCAGAACAAGGAGAGAATAAACCGCTGCCGTTTTAAGCCACTTGATCTGCGGGTAGTTTTCTACAGGAAACTAGTTCAGTCACTATCATATTTAACCAAAGGTGTGGTGACCAGAACAGTGAATGGTCTAGGAAATAGGACTGAGGTCTTAAATATTCAAGAGGCTGCCAGAGACTGGAGGAGAGGTCAGCCACAGGGACTGAGGACTGCTCTGAACCTGGACCCTGGTGCCTCCCACCCCCTGAGCCTCGCAACACCGCTCTCCACTTCTGCCCCCTTCCGACCATTTTCAGGAAGTGCCAGGGGCTGATGGCCAGGCCCTGTTCCAGGCACTTGGCATAAACCAGTGAAGGGAAGGCACGCGGACTCCTGCCTGTGTGAAGCTGGGGTCCTGGTGGGGAGGGAGCAGGAGTTCATGGAAAACAGGTAATTGGAGAGTAGAACAAAAGCCAGAGTTATGTTGGCTTGTTTCAGTTTTTTTAAAAAAAAAAAAATATTTTTTTTTTTATTGATTTCAGAGAGGAAGGGAGAGGAAGAGAGAGATAGAAACAACACTGATGAGAGGGAACCATTGATTGGCTGCCTCCTGCATGTTAGACTGATCCCGAAACCCAGTCATGTGCCCATGACCAGAATCAAACCCAGAACCTTTCAGTCCACAGGCCGACGCTCCATCCACTGAACCAAACCGGCTAGGGCTACTTGTTTCAATTTTAATGCCCAGCATGGAGGAAGGTGTGAACCACCCCCAGCAGCCCGAGAAAGGCTTTGATTTGAGGGAGGATTAGCCTCGGGCTGAGATAGGGGCCCTTACTCTGCCCAGAAGAAAACGGAAGTCAAAATTCTCTTCAGCATTGATTACTAACAAGAAGAATTGGGAGAGAATTCCCAAACTAGACTTATTTTCTTCATTAGCTTCGTCTTTAGGGCTGCCGCATAGTGGTCACAATCAATGCTATAGATTTTGCTTTTAAAGGCACGTTTAAAGGAAAAATATGCAAACATTTCCCTGGGCAAGAGCCCCCATGAAAAGCTTGGGTGGTTGAATCACGTGGCATTACTATCCAACTGTTGGTAATTTTCTCTAATTCAGAACAAAATACCCAGGAGGAATTGAAATGTCTCTTGATTGCCACCTTGTAAACCAGACCTGTAAGACGCTGTGAGAAACAAACAGCATTTTCAATTTTATAAAGGGAATTAACCGGAAACCAGTAGGCTTTTCTGAAACAGAATCCAGTATATGTTCATTTTGCTAGAATTCAGCTCTTTCTCAGAATGAAAGACACCACCAATGACTAGCATACCGATATTTGTACCGAAGCCAGTAAGTTCCAACGACATGTTATCAGAAACAGATATATTTACATTGGGGTTCACAGCTGCAGTGCACACTGCTCTGCAGACCTTGGTTACAAAGATTTCATTTGTTGGTGTTGACTTCGCTCTTAATTCAATGCACTTTACACAGTGGTTTCCCCAGAGACTTGTTATTTTAGGCAGCGCTGTGCGCCAGAAGGACAGGGCGGTGGTAAGAAAAGCACGCCACCTCTTTCTGTCCCAGGAGGACATCCGCTTCGGAGCGATGTGAACAAGCAGGGTGGAAGCAGCAGCAGCCAAGGCCAAGGCTTTCCTCCTACAAAAGGGAGAAGTCAGAGCCTCCTGTCTCGTAGAATGCCTGAGATTTCGCTCAGAAACCACGCCCAGAGTCTGGATTAACTGAACACACGGAGGGAGGCCTTCCCAAGCTGCAGCCCAGGCTGCTTCCATGGTGAATGAGACAGACACAGGCAGCTCTCCAGCTGCTGTCCCCTCCGGGAGCCCTCGTGGAAGCAGAGGCTGGTCGGGAAGGCTGGCTGGCGCTTCCCTAAGATCTGCCCTCCTGGGAAAAACGTTGGAGAGGTGGCAGATAAGAGATCTGGAAACAAGCATTCTCATTCTAGAGCTCTCCACAGGACTGTTCTCAAAAACAGCTCGGGGCTGAGTTCCCTCACCTGTCATTTCCCACCAAAACAGCTACAGGGATGCATGTGCAGCATTAGGAAAGCCCTTAGCCTGGCCTGGTGCTGACACCCTGCGCCATGTTGGCTGTGCCACTGGTACGAAGGCATCAGCTAGGTTGGGTGTGTCAGAGTGGTCAGTACTTGCTGAAAGAGCTGTCTACACAAACTCTGTGCTCCTTGGTATGGAAGATGCAAAGTTATGAAGACAGTCCCTGCCCTCAGGTCTGCATCTAGTTGAGCAGAGAAACTGGTAAGAATTCAGTGAATGGAGGGGATGAAGGATAGCCCACAGGAAGGGGACCACAGTGGGTGGATGCTTAGGTCCCTGGCTGACATGCTGTGGCCTGCTCTCTCCTCTGTGGCTTCAGCTAGTCCAAGTGTCTGCTGGCTTCCTTCATACTTTGTACATGACACTGTCTTCTCTTCTGGTGTGCTCACATCCCTTCCTCTTCACCCAGATAGGCCAGCGAGCCAGGTCCAACTCCTCCTCGCCAGGAGAGCTTCTGTGACCACCTTTGTGGGAAGCGCTGGTTCTTCCTTTGAATGCTCACTGCACGTACTGTACAGACCTGTGGTTCCCAGTACGGTGCTCAGGTCCTGGGCTCCGCAGCAGGGTTACAGGCCACTGCAGAATATCTTAGATTTTCTTAAAAATATGTCTGTCAGACACCGTGCAAACCACTAGGTCAAGGTAGTGACAGTGTCAAAGGTGTAGTTTTCAATTGCTGTAATTTTGAAGGAGTGGCGTAGAAACATCAATGTGGAACAGAAAACGAGGGGGCGTGCTGTATTCGGCAGGACTCCAAGGTCTGGATAGTTGTTCAGGGCCCATTAATAAATGATCACAATTATTTAATAATGAAATACAAATATATTTTCTTTTAATCTTTTGAGTATTATTTTTTCAATTGGCTACTAAGTTGTTAAGCCCTAAATTCTTATTAAGCTATTTGGACCTAATTAGTTAATTACTTAGTAAATGAACTATTGGTATTTCTTTTGGCCTAGGGGCACCATGAAAAAAATTACTGAGGCGCCAAAGGTTTCATGAACAAAGAAAGTTCAGGAACCTCCGGTCTGGAACGTGCTTTTGACATGGCGTGCACTGGGTGAATTCCTGTTTCAGCCCCTGCGTGTGTACTCGAGGGAGGGCTGGGCTCAGTTTGCTTGTTTCCTGGGTTTCCCCTTGGGCTGGGCTTGAGAAGAACAAGAGAAAGTTTTCTACAGAAAACCCAGGCGAGTTTTGAGGATGAGAAAAACTGACCAGCAGGGGGATCAGAGAGAACTGAGTTTAGACACGAAGAGAACCCAAACAGGGAAAGGCTAGGAGAAATCCATAAATAAAGTCAAGTTTAGTGAACTAAGTGGTTAGAGGAGTGCATCAGTCTTATGCAAAGGCATGTCACCACTCCTCTGCACCAGGCTTCTGAACAGAGTGTGTTTCTCCTTGTTTCATAATGAGGGTATATTCTAAGTAAACTTGTTTCATTACTATTAGTAAATGTTTGAAAGTTAGTGCTAATGAGGAAATGAAAAGTTATTTCCACTTGTTTGTTTATATTTTGTTTTGTTTTCAGTGTTTTAGACATAGTTTTCCATGCCTAAAACACTCTATTTTGCTATTCTAACAAAGAACCAGTCCACCCACTGTTACAGGTAAATGTGAAGATGAACTGAGAACAGCCATTTCCCAGAGAATTGGCCAGGTCCTGCTGGACAGGCATGAGGTACACTATGCTCCTTTGACTCCCTGCAAACAGTCTTGAAAACTAGATAACTATGGACTTTTCATTGGTTGAACCCGTGGGGATCAGGAAAGAAGGAAATCTTGGGAGGTCATGATGATCTTATGCTGGCAGCTAGGATGTCTTTGTTAACACTGTAGTAGGACTGGTGGGTGGAATAGCCTCTCAGAACTCAGTTTCTTCATTGTGTTGTTTGGAGATTTAAATAAGGTTGCATGATAGGATAGTACACACAATAAACACTCAGTAAAGTTCATCTGAAATCAACAAGATGATTGAATATGTGCTTCCCTTAAATGGCCCCTTTCTTTTGTCTTTCCTCCTTCTCTAGACTCCCTGGTGGTTGACCAGCCACATGCAGTCCTTATATCCTTCCTTGCTTTACCCCCATCACTAGATTCCTTTGACCGCCCTTAGTCAGCAGGCACTGGCTCTTGAATTCGTGTGCTTGGTGCTCTTTGGTAGGGGTCCTCCCCCCGGCCCCTCAACCTGCCATGGATAAGTGTGACAACTGCGTCAGTGCAGAGCTGATGAGGATCTAGAGGGCTGTAGCTGTGACCACATCTTCAAATTCAGATGTGGAGACCCCCAAAAACTGTGGACAAGATTTTCTTCTGAGCAAGGAAATTGACACTCAAGTAGTGGTTACATAACTGACTTTGGAGTCAGACTGGCTGTGCTCACAAAACAAATTCTGGTTCCACTATTAATGGCTATGTGGTCTTACGCAATTTACTTATTTTTTCTTAGCTTCTGTTTCCTCATCAATAAAATGGGACCTAGCCCTAACCGGTTTGGCTCAGTGGATAGAGCATCGGCCTGCGGACTGAAAGGTCCCAGGTTCGATTCCGGTCAAGGGCATGTACCTTGGTTGTGGGCACATCCCCAGTGGGGGGTGTGCAGGAGGCAGCTGGTTGATGTTTCTCTCTCATCGATGTTTCTAACTCTCTATCCCTCTCCCTTCCTCTCTGTAAAAAATCAATAAAATATATTTTAAAAAATAAATAAATAAAATAAAATAAAATGGGACCTAAAATATCTACTCCATGGACTGCAGTGTGGATCCGATGCTTCACACGTGAAAGTGGGAGTTGTGCCCCACAGAGGACATGCCATTGCTGTGGCCATCCACCATCAGGAGCCTGGCCTTGCTCCACCACCATCATCTGCTGGCGGTGGCATGACCAAGTCTTTAACCTCCCTCGGCCCAGATTTCTTATCTGCAAAGTGTTCATGGCACTGGTTTGACTGCTTCACTTGTGGAAGTAACCTGGAAACTTCTGCACAAACATAAGATTTCCATTTGTCATAGCGCCCCCCCCCCTTTTCTTCATTATAGTCAGCAGAGAACATGGGGAAGGTATCCTTTCCTGAGAGGATGCTGAGTGCTGGACATGGTGCTCAGGCCTAGCCAGGCACCCACCAGCCTCCGTGTAGCCCCTCACCAGGGCACCCAGGGAGACGTGATTCTCAGATCCTCCCTGGGTTTGTGAACAAGTCCAGAGCCTGGTTTTCTGTCTCTCCTTTACTCAATTAGGGAAACAGTCAAGCACTGTCAGTTCTGTTTTCAGGTCTCAACAGGCCCTGGGCTGCCCTGGAGGGAGAGGGAAGAGAGGAGAGGAGACAGGAGGAAACTCTCCGGTAAAACTTGGCTTTGACTGAATAGCTTCCAGTTGCCTTGAAATCCAATATTCTTTTGAACTCAAATTTGCCATCAGTCACATTCTTGGAAGCCGATGAGCTCCAGCCCGTCCTGACAGCCGGGAGTGATGATACCTTTCCCAGAACCCACTGCCGGGTGGTAGGAGCCAGCTGCCTTCTCAAGCTTCCTCTCACCTGCTGGGGAGGCTGGCGTGTGCAGACTTTGGCCCTGGGGGACCCTACAGACATCCTATTATCTGGGTTTAGGAGAGAAAGTGATCTTTCTACCTGCTGTCTCTAGAACGGAAGGGTACTTGGCTATCTTTTAAACACCCTTATTGAATTCCCGAAGCCTGGCTTCTCCACTCCAACCAACAAAACTTGACTTCATGCCAACATTCACTAACTCATGATTAATTAATTCAACAAATATGTATCTAGTACCTACCATGGGTTCTAGGCACTGGAAAGAACAGTGGACAAAAGGGGCAAAGCCCCTGCTCTTCATGAAGAGCACCCCAATACTTAGCCGACAGAAAAAAGTCAGGTCTAAATCCACCAGAGAAAGAGTCCTGAACTAAAAGTCAGAAGATCCAGAGGTTTTTGTTTTCTTTTGTTTTAAATGATTTTTAATTGATTTTTAGAGAGAGAGGAAGAGAGAGGGAGAGGGAGAGAGAAACATCGATGTGAAAGTGAAATAGTCTGTCTCCTGCACAACCCTCTACTGGGAATCGAACCCGCAACCCAGGCTTAGAAGATCCAGGTTTGAGAGAACTCTGCCATGTAAATGACATATGACAATGGGGTGAACCACTTACCTTCCCTGGAGCTCACTCTTCTCATCTCCAATAGGTATCGCATGGCACACTCCTCTGCTGTCATTGCAATGATTAAGTGAAGGGAATAAATGAAATCATTTTGTACGCTCCAACATTTCATGCAACTGCACAACTCCAAGCTTTGTATTCAGTTACATAAGGACAGTTAGCCCAGCCAGTGTACTCAGTGGTTTAGCATCAACTTATGAACCAGGAGGTCACAGTTTGATTCCCGGATAGGGCACATGCCCGGGTTGCAGGCTCAGTCCCAAATGTTGGGTGTGCAGGAGGCAGCCGATCAATGATTCTCTCTCATCATTGATGTTTTTATCTCTCTTTCCCTCTCTCTTCCTCTCTGAAATCAATAAAAATATATTTTAAGAAGGAACATTTATCGAGCACCTATTATACCATGCATTTGGAATACAAAGGTGAATAAGATCTGGCCTCTGCCTTCTGAGAGAAGAGATACACACAAAAGCACTTGATTGTGGAGCTGTGTAGTGAAAGCAATGATAGAGCCATTCAAAAGAACAACAGGCGATTTGAGAGGGCTCTAGCCCAGTCCAGGGTTGTGGAGCTGAGTCTTAAATGCTGTGTCAGAAGCAGTCAGGTGAGAGTGTGGCAGAGGAGAAGGACATTCCTGGTAAACAGATATTGGAAATCAACTGGAGCACAGTCATGTGGTTCTGAGGTGCTGAGTACCAGCCGGGAGTGATGCGAGAACAGACGTCTGCAGGAGTGAGCTTGTAGAAGGCCTTGTCCACCGGGGTGATGTGTTGGAGTTTATTCTCTATGGGATGACATTGAAAGGCGTTGAGCAAGCACGTGAGAGCATCAGCTCCATGCTCTAGTTAATGGCAGCTGTACAGAAGACTGATTGAAAGGGCACCCCAGAAATAGAGATGAGAATATCGCTGTATACCTACAAGCAAGACAGGGGTCTGGACTAGTGTGGGAGAGAGAGGCTAGGATAGATTTGCGAAAAATTTTGGAGCTGGAATTACAGTGCTTCATAATTTCATAGATGTGGAGTGAGGAGGGTCAGGAGTTGAAATGATTCCCTGGTTTTTAGCCTGTATGCCTAGGTAGAAGGTGTAACAGGAATCAGAAAGGGAAGAGGGTTTTGATGGAGAGATGACAAGTTGTAAATGCTTATTGAGTTCTTGGTTGGGGCGGTTTAGCAGTCAATTGAATACAGACATAGTTCCATACACACAATGTCGGCTGCCACATGTATTTAGTAACACCAGTTCCCCAGCCCCACAGTGCACCTTCCCTTTACCCTGGCATATAAACTGTGAGCAATGCATAAATGATAGTTCCTCTGCCGGCTCCTCAATCCACAAATGACCACATAATAACAGAGGTGCATCATGGTCCATGTCCAATCACATCATCAAATAAAAAGTGGTCAAAAATCAAACAATATAGACATCAAGAGTTAAGCCCCAAGTCAAGCTAACACATATGCCTGGCCCTCTGCTCCCACCCCCATCCCCACCTGAAAGGGTTCCCTGGGAGAAGTGGGACTTCAAACCGAGTCCTCAAACACAGGGCTGAGAACTGCCCCACCTCCCAGTGTCTTCAGAGTGAGAGCCAGAAATTCCCTGGTTGATCTGCACAGATCTTCCTGTCCTGTGCAGACAATGCCAGTCCTGTCCCCCTGGACCTGGGAGCCTCGTCACCTCCAGATCACAGGAGCAAAAGAGACAGAAGACAAGTATCATTGCTCCTCTTCTCTGTACCCAGCAGGTAATGACTCTTCTTGGACTGAGAAAAAAAGAGGAGGGAAAGAAAGTGGGGCTGGGATAAGTGCAAGAAACTGCACTGGCGTGGGAGTATGTTTTTTTCAACTGAAAAATGGGGCCATTGGGCCACTTCACAGGCTTGTTGCCAAGCCCAAAGGAGCTAATGTGCATTAGAGAACTTCTTCAACAGTGAAAGACTATCCAATGCCTGGAAAGAGAGAAGAGGTGAAGAATATGCATCTTAGTTTCCTGCCTTCCTCAGAAATCATGACTACGGACTCAAAAACATGCTGAGCTCCTACGACATGCCAAGTTCTATGCTGCAGTTATTAGCTTCCATCTCTTTTGTGCTTGGAGCAGGTGAGCCAGAGCCTTTAGGAGCGTCTCATTCAGGTTTCCGAGGTTAACAACTCGGCCATTGCCAGTATCCATTTCATTCGTGGGAATGAAATGACCAGGAACCAGAGGACAGGGAGTTTTGGATTTGGAAGGGAAGGGGATGCTCCCCAGGAGGCTAAGCTAGGGCACCACAGGGCTGACAGGGTGTGGCAGGAGTTGGGATCCATCAAATCTGGGTCTAGGCTCAGAGTCCCCACTGACTTTGGGCAAATAAGACACCTGAGCTCTATTTACCTTAATTTTCTGTGACACTGGAATATTAATAGACCCCATCTCATAGTGATGCCCTGAAGCTTATACTCAGTGATGAATGTGCCCCTTTCCCATAATGTTCAATGCTAGCTACCAGCCTGAACAAACGGGCTGGCGAGCCCTCCTCTCGGCCACTGAGGAGGCTTCCTCAGGCAGTATGAGCAAAGGGCCACTTTCACAAGCTACTTACCTCCAGGGAGCTCCTGGTCAGCCCAAGCCCAGACCCCAGGGCCCTTCAAACCCCTTTTGCAGGATAATCTGAGCTGTTCTCAATGCAGAATTCTGGGATGGGAATCATAAAAGGTAGTCCGCAGCGAGCCAGACACCTCCTGTGCTTGGTCCACATTCTTCATTTAGTTCCCTTCCTCCCTCCCTTCCACTTTCTCATTTTCTTTTCTTCCTCTTCTCTTTCTCCTTCCCTCTGCCCCTCCCTTTTTTCAAAAAATATTTATTGAGCACCTACTATAAGCCAGACATATTTTTAGGGCTGGTGATGTAGTAATGAATACAACAATGTTCCTATCTTCAAGAGACTTAAGTTCTAGTTGGGGGAGGGAGACTAAGAAGAAAACCATATACTGATGAGAGCTGTGGGAAAACAATTAGAGAGGAAAGAGGTACAGGATCAGAAGGTGGAAGAGGGTGCTATTTTAAGGTTGGGGAAGAACTTGTTGAAAGGTGATGCTTAAGTTGATGCTTGTTGTGGGATTGATTTTATTGTTGCCAGTGGAACCTGGTTGTTGCCATCTAAACGTATCCATCAATATGTATACAGATATAGTTTGTGTACAATGCACACACCTCCACATATGGAAATGCATCTGCATATGAGGGTGCTTGGTGGGATTGGTCTCTGACATCTCTGATCTGAGTGCACCCTTGATCCCATGACTGCCACCTGGCTGGCTAGCAACCCTCTCTCTCCTCCCAGCCCCAGCATTCCAGCATTTCCCTCTTCCTGCTCATAACTGCAGACTCCACTGCTGTGGGGACAGCTTCCCCCTCTTCTGTCACTGCTGGTCTGGGGGCTGTGAGGGTCTCAATGTGACTTGAAGAAAGAGAGAGGGAACAAGGTCATTTAGGGTCATTCTCCCACCTTCTCTCAAAGCCATGTCACCGCCAAGGTGACCCCACTGACAATCCACATGCCCTTCTCATTCCCCACCTTTGGAGAGACCCAGCCTGGTTTCACTCCTAAGTTCCTTTCCCAGCCCCTGGCCTGAAGATTTTGGAAGATGCACCTATTTGTTTTTCCCTCAAGAGACTCTCTCACTCACAGCTTCATCACCACCACAAGATACATACCTGCCTCTTCTCACAGATGTTAGGTGGGAAGCAAGAGAGAGGGGGAGAGAGGGGGGGAGGGAGAGAGAGGGAGAGAGATTGGACAAGAAGAAAGGAGGAGGAGGAGGAGGAGGAGGAGAAGAAGAAGGAGAAAAGGAGGAGGGAGAGGAGAGAAAGTGGAAACAGAGAGAGCCCGGCTGGCGTGGCTCAGTGGTTGAGTCAACTTATGAAAAAGGAGGTCACAGTTGAATTCCTGGTCAGGGCACATGCCTGGGTTGCAGGCTTGATCCTCAGTAGGGGGTGTGTGGGAGGCAGCCAATCAATGATTCTCTCTCATCATTGATGTTTCTATCTCTCTCTCCATCTCTGAAATCAATAATTACATATATATATATATATAATATATGTATATGTATACACACACATATATATGTATACACACACACACATATATATATATATGTATATGAATATATATATATGAAATAGAGAGAGAGGGAGAGGAAGAGAAAATGGTAGAGCTGAGGCTTCTCCCCACCCCCACCCCCCACAAGCATCATTGTAAGTGGCCACAACAAGCTTCAGAAACTTTCAAAGGACTGGGTTTTGCTTCAGGGCATCGTGCATAGACCCTCCTCTAAGGCTCGATGCCATCTCTTTGCAGCAAAACTGAGAGAAAACCTGTCAGAAGCACCAGGTGGCAGAAGGGGAGGGGAAAACAGGGAGGAGGTCCAGAGCTGGTGAGGTTGGGGGTTAAAGGACCAAAGACCAATAGCAAAGGCCACTATAGAGGAGGTCAGGGCAGGTCTCTGCCTCAGCCTCACCAGAGCCCGACGGAGGCCCTGCCACAGCCATGGCCACGGCTCCCCTCAGAAGTGCCTGGGGCTGAGCGAGGCACCAAGGTCAGTGGCAAAGCCCCAGATGGACCCAAGGTCAGCCCGCCTCAGCCAGCAGGAGCCTCCCAGAGCTGTGCGCACAGACCGTGCGTGTGCACTGAGGCTGCGTCTCCCACAGGAGAGGGAGAAATTGCCCAACTCCTTTCTGTTCTGAAGTCAAAGAAACTCTAGTGTAAACATGGTGGGCTCTTTGAATTATCCACATGAAATGTTTAACATGTTTAGCCTGAAGCAGATGAGATTTAATAAGGGGATGTTTCTATGGTGATTTTATTAGAAACTTTAACACTCAGCAACCATTTATTGAGCGCCGGGTATGAGCCACCGGGCTCTGGGCATTTTGCCATGCACTCTGCTCCCCAAAACTCCTGCACGGACCCTCCACCCCGAGACACCACACACACACGTGCAGGCGCGCGCGCACACACACACCCTGCTACCACCATGTTACAGTGGGCCTCCCTCCTGTTATTCCTTCCATTATGTAGCCTCCTCCCCTTCAGTGTGGGCAGAACCTAGGGACTCTCTGCTAATAGAATAGGACAGAGTGGGGCATGTCATTTCTGAGACTGGCTATGAAAGGACTGCAGCTCCCACCTGGGGCTCTCTCTGCTCACCTGCAGGTGGGGAAGCAGGCTTTGCGTGAGCATCCCTGCGGGGAAGCCCACGCACTGAAGCACTGAGGTTCTTAGTCTAGCCACGTGAGGGATGAAGCCTGCCAGAAGTCACTCGCCTAATTTTGGAAGCTGGTGGTCAGCTCCAGTCAAGTGTTGGAATGACCACAGCCCTGGTTCATAGCTTGGCTGCAATCCCACGAGAGAGCTTGAGCAAGAGACACTCTACCAAGCTGTTCTTTGGGTCTTGACCCAGAGAAACTTTGAGATGACAGATGTTGCTTTTGGCTGCTAGGTTTTTGTGCCCACCGCGCCCCCCTCACCCACCGTGTCCACTGCACCCACCGTACCCACCGTGCCCGTCCACCTCTGGGCTGTCACTCATTTGGGTCCTGGTGGCCAGAACTCTCTACTTTATCTTATTAATTCTTTTTAGTTTTTCAGACTGTAGCTTAAAATCCCATTACTTGGCAAAGTTCCCCAGCCCCTCCAAATTATATCCACCCCCTTGTGAGAAACTCTCAGAGCACTGTGTGCCTTCGTCTGGCATCTCCTATTTTGTGGAATCATTTGGTTACCTCTGCCTCCCTTCTGCCTGAGCACAGGGCTCCGACCTGCGTGGGCACACTACCGCAGTGCTCAGTACAGTGCCGGGCCATGGCAAGCTCTAACGAGTAATTAATGAGCGAACAAGCAAATGCACTGGAAACATGTATTGGTTGTTCTAGGGAAGGGCTAAGCCTAGGTATATAGATTTTGGAGTCATCGGTATAGAAAGGATATTTGAATTCCTGGGAGAATGTGGTCTCCCAGGAAAAATATATGAGTGAAGATAAAATGTGAGGATCCAGTGCATGAGGTTAGAGTGGGCAGGGGTGGGGGGTAGGGAAGGATAGAAAACTCAGCCAATGAGGTCCACAGGTGGTGAGAGAGAAAGTCTACAATGCCAAGGTCATTTGGCCACGAGAAGTAAATTCAAATCCTTGTGAGGTGACAAGAGGTGGGAATCTCAGAGTGTCAGCCAAGCCAAGGGACCTGGTATGAACCAGGCCGGGCTGCAGGAAAGCATCTTTCCCCAGAAGCTGCCGGACCAGGACGGGCCATCCCCTCACAGCCCTCCTTGTATCCTGCCTCTGGGTGTGGAGATAAGACTGCAGAAGTGCAGCACTTTGAAGGCAGTGCCAACCCAGTGGTTTTGCATGAAAAGAGATTCTCTCCCAGCAAAGGTTCTGATTGCAGCACCCATCACCGTGCCCCAGAGAAGGCTTTGTGAACCCCAGGTCATGAAATGATGCTACAACCGCCCAGCGAGTGCATCTCTGTGAACTGAGCAGGCCTCTGCCTCGGCTTCTCCGCAAAGAGCTGGGGTAGGGGCCCAGATTATTCTGACAATGGCTTTACCTCTGCTTTCTGTCCTAGTTTACACACCCGTCTAGCCTGAAATCCTGGGTTCATTAACACATCTGTCTGGCATTTCTGAGTGAGGGATAAATGGGCTCCTGATTAACACAGTCTGAGGCATTTGAGTCCCAGGAAAAAATTTCCAGATGACTAAAATTTGCTCCTTGCACAACAAAAAGTAAAAAAGAAATAAAGTATTATGAAACTGAACACACACACACACACACACACACACACACACACACACACCCCTCACTCGTTTTTAAGACAACCAGCAACTCCATGTAGCCACCTTCCTTCTTTCTTTCATTGATGATAAAGGACATAGTAGGGATGTGGAATGAGGAACAGAAAGGAGAGGGAAGGAGGAGAGCAGCACAGTTGTCAGAGGGATTATCTAAAGCAAACGTCCGCAGCCTTTTCTGCTCAGGGCTGGATGGTTTACACTTCAGGGTCTAAGGGCCACACGGTCTCTGTGGTAACTGCTCCGCTCTGCTTTCGCAGCACAGGCCCGGCCAGAGACAACCCACCAGCAGACAGCATGGCTGCGCGCCACTCCAACATTAGTTATGAACACTGAAATTTGAATTTCATATAATTTTCATGTGTTACAAAATATTATTCTTCTTTTGATTTTGAAAAAAATTTATATTTGTTTAGAGTAGGTTTAGGTTCATAGCAATGTTGACAGGAAGGTACAGAGATTCCCATGTGGCTCCTGCCCCCACGCGCACAGCCTCCCCATGACCAGCATCTGTTACACTGATGCAGCTACGGTGACACGTTCTGTCATCCAGGTCCGTTCTTTATATCAGCATCCCTTCTTGGTGTTACACATTCTATGGTTGAGGTTTTTCTCCAACTATTAAAAATGGTTGACACCACTCTCAGCTTGTACACTATATGAAAAAGGTGGTGGCCACATTTGCACACAGCTTGAAGTTTGCTGACCCCTGATCTAAAGAAAGAAGTTAAAATGGCCAAAAGAAGCAAGTCTCTAAGCTTCCCTTCCCTCTTGCCTTCTCCTTGTCTCCTCACCCCTCCTGCCACCCATGATGTTCAAACTTTATTCTGTGACAAACATTTACACTTTCCTTCCTGGCTCCTGCCTTACCTGTGCACTAACATAGGCGTACACTGTGTTAGCATTCAGGACATGGTCCCCAGCCTGGTACTCACGGTTCCGTTCCGGAGGATCGGGACACCCAGCACTTTCTGCGGAGTAAGGCTCCTAAGAAAAGGGGAGGTAGAGGTGGCAGGAACTGTGGGGGAGAAAGTGACTTTTACAAGTCAGCTCTATATAATATAGACCCACCCACTTATTTGTTCTACTGCTATATTAGCAATTAATAATCATTTCTTGCTAACTACTAGTATAATGCTTGTGTTTTATTATTCTTACCGACTCAAAATGTTAAGTGATTTTCTCTAAGGTCTGAAAATATTCAGTAGTGCCTACTTTTGGATGAAATAAATGAGCAAGTACCACAGCTGGCAACAGATGTGAGGACTTACTACACGTGCTTATTGTGGGCTGATGCCTTTGAAATAACATTTGTAGAAACCGCTGCCTGAGTGAAAGGTCCCGGGCACCGCAGGAGACCAGTGTTTGCAGGGAGGCGGGCCTGGGTCTGACCCAGCTCTGCACTGGCTGTGGGACTCCCCTTCCTGAAGCTCCAGGCCCTGTACCGTGGATGGACTGATGCAGGTCCACTGTGCCGACGCTTACAGGAAGGGCCTGGTCTGTGCAGTGTTCTTTGTTCTTTCACCTCAGGAGTCTCGCTTTGAGTACCATTTAGTCTCAGCAACAACTTTACATTTTTATTTTTTGCCATAAGAGTGACATCTGAGGGCACAGCAACTAATTTAAAAAAGCATTTAAGCAAATCTCCTGGACTGCAGGTATTTTTTAAAGTTGTCTTGGAATATTCAACTTAGATTCAAGGACTTGCAGCAATAATTAATAGCACATTAGTAAATGAAGCCAGATTCTGGAAGTAATAGGACAGGAGCTCAAGGCTGCCCTTGGCTCTTAAGTCTCTGCTGAGGAGGAGGAGGAGAGTCTGCCAAGGAATGTTGGGGATTATCAAGTTCCTGGCTTTGCCAAAGCAGAATTAGCCAGGCTGTACTGCGCGGTGGGCACCCTGCACATGGGGAGACAGCTGGAGGCAAGGCAGGAGCCTGGGGAGCGGGAGGGGCTGCAGGGGAGGGCTGGAAGGACGGTGGCAAATGTGGGCTGGGTAGTGATGGGGAGCGGAGGGACACTGCAGCGGGAATTGTGCCTCAGTGTCACAGATGGGCCTTGCCATGAGGCCGGTTTAGGAACAGGTGACAAAAGGAGGCCTAGCCATGCTCTGACTTGCCCAAGGACTGGCCTGTTTTATAGAGGAGGAGCCTCCCAGTATGTGGCTGGCTGTCCAGGGACCATTCAGAGAAGGGAAGTCCAGTGTTCCATTGTGTGGCCAAAGTAAATGTCTAGAAAGTTCTAAGCTCATCTTGTACAAGCCCCAAAGCAATGCCTATTGCTTGTCTGTCACCAGTGGGCAGAGAGGGGCCCGCACACACAGACCTGCTTTTTTTTAGGATTTGTGGGTTGTAGGAGTTGAAGCCAACCACTACAGTTTTCTTAAAAACTTTGTTTTTATTGCAACAAATATTTCAATATTTATTATAATTAAATATTAATACTAATATGAACCAGACACCAGTCTGTGAAAATGATTCATCCTCCTTGTCCTCTGTCCCAAGAGGGGATGGAATTGAATGCCTGTGACCAGCTTGCGGGGAGGTCTTCAAAAACACACCCCTGATAAACCACGGATGGCGTCCCTGGAAGAAGTGCCACGCCCCTGCCGCCCTAAGTTTGGAGCCATAATTCTCAAGCTGCAGTCCCCGTCATCCCACCTGCCCCCACCCGACCCCCGCTCCTCCCTTGGCCCAGGTTCCTCATTTACACCTCTCCCCACAAGGAGAGAGCCTGGTGTTAGGAGAAGATGGCCGCTTGGTTTTGCAGGAAAAGAGATGCCAATTGTAGTCTTTATTAGGCTCACACCAGTCTCACTGCCTTTTGACTGCTGTAGACCACACACACACTCTGTTCCTGCACTGGGGCAGGAGACCTGTGTGGTCCTGCCGACTCACTTAGGATAAATCTGTGAGCTTAATAAAAGCATCACTTCTATCTTTTGATCTCTCTCGAGTTACTCATCAGCTCTGGGTAACATACTTTTTGACTGACAGGTTCTTCCCAGGGAAAACCCAAGCATGGTGGTTCTTCAAACAAAAATTGGCGTGGAAAGGTGGTGTGCATGTGCATGTATGTGCGTGTGCATGTGTGTGCTGGGGGTGGTGCATATGTGATGTGCAGGAAGGGAGAAGGGGAAGGAAGAGATTGGCCATCCTGGGAGACAAGGTACCCAGAGGAGAGTGAGCATCACCTGCGGCCTGCCGCTCATGGCAAAAGACTCCAGCGCCCTCACGCTGTTGGGCCCTGTGCACCTCACCTGCTCCAGTCTCCCCTCCTGCCGGCCTTTAAAATCCGTCTTAAGATTTCACTTCTCCACGGAGCCTCCCTCACTCCCTGTTAGCACCAAGTCAGCTTTCATTCCACCTGCATTTGTTTAACAGTAAGGCTGTTCCTTGTGCAGCCTCTTGCCTGTAATTCCTTGAAGGGATCAATGTTCCCTTTTCTTTCCCACTCCTGGCCCACCCACAGTCCATCACACTAGCTACACGTACAGCTATTTGCTGCACTTCCTCCGTGCCAGGCTCTGGGCTAAGCTCTGCACATATATTATTCCAGTGTGTCTGCACAGTAACTCTATGAAGTAGGGATTGCTATGATCTGCATCTAACAACTGAGGAAGCAGATCAGAGAATTTAGGTAAATTGCCCAAGGTCGCACAATTGATAGGCAATGTATCGGGAATCTCATGTGAGAACTGTCTGAATCCACAGGCCCTGCTCATATCCACTCTGCCCAAGCCACCATGCCAGTCCTCCCTGGGTTGCTCAGCTGCATGCATTTTGCACTCCTTGCAGCACCCAGACCCCATGATGAGGTGAAGTTTCCAATGTTCCTACCTCCCTAGGACTCATGTCATGCCCACTACCTCTGGGTGGCTTCACCCTGGGCCATGGCTGCTCAGGGAAGCTATAGCCACTTAAGGAATCATGGGGAAGATGCCAAACTCAATATGGACTCACTGGTTGTTGGAGGCTCAGCTGAGAAAACAACCCCAGGCCAGCACATTTGGCCTGCTTTACCACACAGACACAGCCTTCTTCACAGCCACACCCACATGAAACCATGAGCACAGGGACCACAGGGCCACACAAAGAATGGGCTCTGTAACCTGGTGGCTAAGGGTTCAGACTCTGCGGTCAGCTGAAGCCAGGTCAGCCCCAGCTCTGCCCGTTAGTACCTATTTGACCTTGAGCAAGCCACTCTGTTTCTCTGCTTGGTCTTCTGGCATATAAAAGTGAGATAATAATAGTGCTTCTCTTATGTGCATGTTAACTGAGATAATCCATGTAAAAGAACCAGAAATAAAAGAAAGCCTTTTCTAAAAGTTAGAAATTATTAGGTTTGTGGATTGAATTGAGTTCCCCAAAAAGATTGAAGTCCTAACCCTAGTGGCTGTGAATGCGACCTTTCTGGAAATAGGGTCTTTACAGATAGAATGAAGCTAAAGTGAGATCATTGGGGTGAGCTGTAACCTAAAATGACTGGTGTCCTTGTAAAAAGTGGAAAACTTGGACACATGTCCAGAGAGCAGAGCACATGGGAAGACACAGACAGAGAGGAAAGGTGGCCATATGAACATGGAGACGGAGACGGGGCGATGCTGCCACAGGCCAGGCACTCCTGGAGCCACCAAAAGCTGGAAGAGGCAAAACTGTCCCTGATGGTTGCAGGCGAAGCATGGCTCTGATAACACCTTGACTTCAAACTTCAGACTTCAGGCCTGTGAGTGAACACATTTCTCCTGTTTTGAGATATCCGGTTTGTGACTTTATTACAGCAGCCCTAGAAAGCTAACAAACAAACAGCATTACGAAGATCACTATAGGAGCTCCAAGACTTCTGTCCTAGTTTTGACTTTGCTTCTAACTAGTTGAGTGAACTTGGACAAATTACAGAGGCATAGACTGCTAGACTGGAAGAAGACTTTATGCCTTGGTGAGGAAACAGGCCCTCAGAGGGGAGCAACTAGCATGTGACCCCAATGACCCTCAGTTGCTTCATCTGTCAACAATAGATAACCATCCTGCCCTGCCTGCTTCACCCAGCTGTGGCTGCGGTGTCAATAAGATCACCTAGGGAAACCGGTTGCCATCACAGTCACAGCAACACACACACCACTGTCTGCCTTCTGAGGAGCAGCCTTATCAGTTTCCCAGGATTGTGGATGATTTGGAGAAAGGAACCAAGACAACCATGAGCTATTTGAAGCAGATGCAATCAATAACAGCCTCTGGGCACCCATGTGACACCCAGTCCAACAGTTGCATGAATATGGAAGAGTTGAGTGCCACTTGAGAGTCAGTGTGGACAATCTATATTGGCATCCCTGAAGGAGGGCTTGGTCTCTTAGGGAAGACTGTGATGAATCAGGACCTCTAGCTTCTGCCTGACTCGCCATGCATTCTTAGAAAGTCCTCCCTGGGCCTTCCGTGCCTGTTTATAAAATGTGGAGCTGGACCTGCACCCAGGTCTGAGTGACTCCAGAGTCTCTGATCTTAACCTGCATTTTATACTGGTTAAGTATAAAAGAGATGAAACCAATTGGTCATTCCAGGCAGGTAGGACATGTATGTATGTATGTCCATGTCCTGAAGCCACAGAGCTGACAGGGTCAGGAGGTCATCTGGCTTAATGTGCCAGACAATAATGCTCATGAGCAGATGTCTGAATGGCTTCTGGATGTTCCAGTGGTGTTTTCCTCACTCTATTTGAGGATATTCATTCTGTTGGCATGGAAGCGTTTTCCTTATGTGGGGAAGTGGTGAATATAAAGAGATTAAGAGTTTAAAAAACCATAAATGCCTCAGTTTTGGTTCTGCGCCCCCTTTTTTAGCCCATATGACTTCGGGAAAATCGTTTTGCCTTGCTAAGACTGATGTAGAGACTTTCAGAGTCACTGCAGGGGTGAATCAAGGTAAGGCTGTGAAATGATACATCTGAAAAGGGGTTAATCTCCAAAATTTATAGGAAACACATACAACTTAAC
Organism: Myotis lucifugus; assembly: GCF_000147115.1. NCBI lineage: Eukaryota > Metazoa > Chordata > Mammalia > Chiroptera > Vespertilionidae > Myotis > Myotis lucifugus. Next base: position 5,902,464 of record NW_005871069.1, read on the forward strand.
AAAAGAAAGATAAACAATCCAATTAAAAAATGGGCAAAGGGTCTAAATAGACACTTCTCGAAAATTGACATACAGAAGGCCAATAGGCATATGAAAAAAATGCTCAAAGTCACTAATCATCTGAGAGATGCAAATCAAAATGACAATGACACCGGTCAGAATGGCTCTCATCAATAAATCAACAAACAACAAGTGTTGGCGAGGATGTGGAGAAAAGGGAACCCTCGTGCACTACTGGTGGAAATACAAACTAGTGCAACCACTGTGGAAAACAGTTTGGTGTTTCCTCAAAAAATTAAATATGGAACTCCTATTTGACCCAGTGATCCCACTTCTAGGAATGTATCCTAAGAAATCAGAAACACCCATCAGAAAGAATATATGAACCCCTATGTTCATAGCAGCACAATTTACAATAGTTAAGATTTGGAAACAGCCTAAGTGCCCATCAGCAGATGACTAGATTAAAAAACTGTGGTACATCTACACAATGGAATACTACATAGCTGTAAAAAATAAAGAATTCTTACCGTTTGCAACAACATGAATGGACATGGGAGAACATTATGCTAAGCGAAATAAGCCAATCAGAGTAAGATAAGTATCACATGATCTCACTCATATGTGGAATCTAATGAACAGCATAAACTGATGAACAAAAAATAGATCTGAAGACATAGAAGCACCAAACAGATTGTCAATTCTCAGAGGGAAGGCAGGGGAGGGTGGGCAGGTGGGAAGAGATCAACCAATGAACTTGTATGACAATAAGGTGATGAAGGCCTGGGGTGGGGGGCGGGACAGGCTGGGAGAGGTCAATGGAGGAAAAAGGGGACATATGTAATACTTTCAGCAATAAAGAAAAAAAGAAAGAAACGTGGGGTTTTGCTTCTTTGTGCTAATTTGGAGCTAGACAGATTATACCTACTCCTTTTACTTCTGTCAGCTTTTCAACTGTATAAAGACAACTCTCAACCAGCCCCCCACTCGTGGCATTATCATCACATTCCTCTTCATCATCAATGTCCTCATCAACATTGTCACCTTTTACAGTCACAGGTTGCTTAATGGTGGGAATATGTTCTGAGAAATGAGTCATTAGGCAATGTTGTCGTTGTGAGAACATCATAGAGGCAATTACACAAACCTAGATGGTCTAGCCTACTACACACTTAGGCTACAAATCTGTACAGCATGTTACTGTACTGAACACTGTAGGCAATTGTAACACATGGTGAATATTTATTTATCTAAACAGGTCTAAACATTAAAAAGTATGGTATAAAAGATTTTTTAAATGGCATACCTGTGTAGGGCACTTACCATGAAAGCAGCTTGCAGGACTGGCAGTTGCTCTGGGTGAGTCAGTGAGTGAGTGTGACAGCTTAGGACATACTGTGCACGGCTGTAGACTTTATAAACACTGTACATCAGCATCACCACAAACATGTGTGCTGTACAATGTCACAGAGGCTACGTCACTAGACAATAGGAATTTTTAAGCTCCATTATAATCTTATGAGACCACCATTATATATGTGATCTGTTATTGACCGAAACATCATTATGCAGTGAGTGTATGACTGTTATCATCATCATCAAAAGCCTCCTCACCATCATTTTTATCAACATCACCATCTTGTATCATTATCATCCTCATCATTGCATCATACATTTTAATTAATACTAGAGTTTATCATGTATTTTCATAAGTGTGTCCAGTGGATCCTTCAACAATTTAATAAACTTAATACTACCATTACTTTACTGATGAAACTAAATCAGAGACTTTCTCAGGCTCACACAGCTAGAATCATCAAAATAGGGACCTAACTTAGGTCTTATTATGCCAGATCTTAGGATGATTCTTTAATGGCATTATTGGTTTAGCAAACATATCACCCAGATAGTTCCGATTACACACAAGATGAGGCAGGAACCTCCAAGTGTTTTTCAGTGAGGTTTGATATTTTCTGATATGTTCTTTGCAACTGACTTCTTAGACTTAAAAGGAAGGTTTTATGTGTGAGTGTTGAGAGAGAGAAAGAGAGAGAGAATGCATACACATCCCTGGACACCTCAGGGGTTCTCCCCTTGCCAAGCAGACTTGAGATTCAGCCCACACCTGCAAGATTTGGACATCTTTTGTCCCTGAGTCTCACTCTGTCTAGCTAATCCAGGCACAACTTCCTGCTGCCTCTTTATAGGACACAGTGCAGACCAGAATATTAATGGAGATTACAGTAAGGAGAAAAATAAATTTGGAGGAGGGAGGGAGCTTCCTGGCAGGGAAGCTTAACACCCAGCTGGGGGCCTTCCATGGATGCAGTAGGCCTTCCCGGGGGTGCTCGTCTATAAAATATACTCTGTCCCTAGGTTATTCTTAAGACAAATCTGCCCACGCCTTTGTTTTTCTGGGTAATTGACATGCATGTATCGTTTTCCCCTGCATATCAAGGTCTGCCCACTGTAAGTAGGGTGATTCTGCAGCCCGGTTTGACTGGGACAGTAAGGTTTACATCAGATGTCCCCATCCAGTTTACTATTTGTTATTATCAAAAGTGTCCCTGTTTGTATATTAACCATAGAACATTCTTTCAAGGATAAACATCAAAGAAGGCAGGAAACAAGGGCCACCAAATGAGGGTTTTGCCACGTTGCTTGTGGGAAGAGCATTAGACTCTAGCAGGGAACTAAGTTTAAGTCTCAGCTACCTAGGTAGGACTCAGTTACCACATCTGTAAAATGGGCATAATTGTGCTCACTTCACAGTGTTGTCAAAGGTGAATGACCTCAGGAGGTTCTCTTCCCTGCAGCTATCACCTTGAAGGATGTTATATCTTCATGTTTTCAGTTAAAACTGAGCCAATCTGGTCACATAGAATCAGTGGGGGCTTTGGGCCAGAGTCAGGGGCTCACCACCTATGGGGTCTGCTCAGCTATAAGAATCTAGTTATAACTGAAAAAAATCCAACCCATCTCTTGGTACTAATACTAGTTGGAGCAATCACACCCTAGGAACTGCTAAAATGGTAGGTGGATTTGGAAAATCTAAAAGATTATAAAAGGCATTTACTTGTTAGAATTTAGGAAATAAGAGCCAAAAAGCAGAAAGCAGTATTGGAGATAGATTATCTAAAATAAGGACTGAATTTGTATAGGGGAGGAAGGGATTGGAGTCAGCCCTGCAATGTAATTCCCCTGGAGCGCCTGGCCCAGAATGTTCTCTCCAGACTGGTTATTGCGCCCAGCACCATTTACCAAGCCCAATGTTGGTGAGTTCCAGGTGCCACTCTTCCCTTTCCCTTGCTTATGGCCAACAGGGATGCCCGTCAGACACACCTGGCCCACTGACCACGCTGGCTCCTTTTCCAGCCACATGCCAGCTATGTGCCTGAGACATTAACTACTAAGAGCCACACAGTATGTCCAAATGTAGATGGCACTGCCAGGCCTTGTTCAGGTTGTTTCCTCTTTTTCACAAGCCCTGGTTCTCCCCACCCCAAGTGAATGCAGCTACCTTTCAATACCCAAATAAAGACTGTTGACTTTCAAACCTATTCTTGACTCTGTCTTCCAGGCAGTGTGAACTGATCCCTCCCCACCACTTCCATATGAGCTTAACTGTCCTTGCAAACATAGCCATGCTTTACAAGAGATGTCTCTGTGTCTGTCTGCCTCCATCCACACTGAGCTCAAAGAGGGCAGGCACTCTCCTCACCCAGCTCTGTATCCCAATGCCTCACACAGTGACCTTGGTCAGGTTAACCTATGAATATAAGGTGTTTTGACCCCTGTATTAGTCAGGGTTCTTCAGAGAAACACAACAAATAGAATATTTGTGTGAGTGTGTGTGTATGGATAGATGATAGATAGATAGATAGATAGATAGATAGATAGATAGATAGATAGATAGATAGATAGATTTACTATAAGGAATTGGCCCACACAATTATGGAGCCTGACAAGTCCAAAATCTGCAGAGCCAATGACTCAGGTGGAAGACAGTCAGGCAGGAAAATTCTCTCTTACTCAGAGAAAGGGTCAGCCTTTTGTTCTATTGGGGCCTTCTGATAGGATGAGGCCCACCCACATTGTGGAGCACAATCTGCTTTACTCAGTCTACCAATGCAAATGTTAATCTCACCCAAAATCACCCTCACAGACATACACCTGGAATAACATTGGCCAAACCCCATTGCCCCATCCAGTTGACACATGAAATCAGCCATTACAGTGCTGGATATTGTTTTAAGGCAATGAGCATTCATTCCCTGCCCTTTCTATGTTCGCCAGTGTATTGCAGAGCCTGTTTCCTAGACATTCTCACCAGCAAGAATTAGGTTGAAGTTTTGCCAATGGATCAACTTGAAAGAGGTTTGGAGGCAAGACAGAGGCATCCTCCCTCCAGCAGGGTGACTGGAGCATCAGCACCCGCAGATGTGCTCTTGAGTGGCCAGGTAGCCTTCCCATCCTCTTCCTGTCGTCTGTGCTCGGCAGCAACTTCCTGCAGCCTCCTGACCTCTGGATCACAGCTTGCAGAGGTAGCCTGACCCAAACCTCGAGGTGGTCCCTGACTGCTTCTCTTCTCTAATGGGACTTATTTGCAGAAAATCTCATTTTTCTTGAAATACCTAAAGCGTTTTGTTTTTTTTTTCTTTTTCTGCACTGAACTCCAGCTGATACATCATCATATTGACCTGAAGGTTTTTGGATTCTGGATTTCTAAGTATAAAATTTTAGAAACAGAATTATACCAATATTAATACATTTTTACCAAAAGAGCATTTGGGGGAAGCAAATATCATTAAACAAATATAATTTCTAGATCAATTGTCTATATAACACAGTTAGGCATTTTTTCCCCTTATTTTCATTTTTATTTTACTAAAAAAATTTAATCAGAATCATGTTTTTTCTCTTTTTGCTGTAAAATTTAACAATTAGAAACAAGTCCATTAGGCCTTTATTTTTGTCAAATTGAATAATATCATATCTTCTAACATTGTGAGTTTGGTTTCAAGGTTTTTTGTTGTTTTTTTAATTTTTATTTTAAAATATATTTTTTATTGATTTCAGAGAGAAAGGGAGAGGGAGAGAGAGACAGAAACATCAATGAGAGAGAATCATTGATAGGCTGCCTCTTACAAGCCCCTCACTGGGGATCCAGCCTGCAACCCAGGCATGTGCCCTGACCTGGATATGAACCGTGACCTCCTGGTTCATAGGTTGACCCTCAACCACTGAGCCACGCCAGCTGGGCTGGTTTCAAGGTTTTATTTCTAACAAATCCAATTTTTCTAATGAGAGTCTAAAATTTCACTTTTGCCAAGACAAATTTAATTCTTTTGTCAATTTTAATTCATAACAAATTTTACCATATATAGCTTTAGCTACTGACAGCTTAATTATATGTTGAATATTTTCACACAGACCAATTTTTTGGATTTAATTTTTGCATTTTTGATATTATTGTTAGAAAACAAAAATTCAACTGAGTAAATGTAAAGTTCTGAATTTAAAGGTCATGTATCAGGCTGCATCCCATCCAGTAAGTAGAAAGGTGCTCTGAGGAGCTGTACAAAATGGGAGGCTTTTAGAGGCAGAAATATTGCAGGACACAGAGGTTAAAGGAGTGGATGATTTCAGGCAAGGCTACCTTCTCATAGAGCAGCGGTTCTCAACCTGTGGGTCGCGACCCCTTTGGCGGTCGAACGACCCTTTCACAGGGGTCGCCTAAGACCATCGGAAAACACATATATAATTACATATTGTTTTTGTGATTAATCACTATGCTTTAATTAAGTTCAATTTATAACAATGAAATTGGGGGTCACCACAACATGAGGAACTGTATTAAAGGGTCGCGAATTAGGAAGGTTGAGAACCACTGCCGTAGAGAGAGGCAGGGCGCTTAGGGCAGGTTATCTCACTGGTGCCAACCAGGAAACTCCAGGCTGCTGGGAGCGGCTGACACTGCAGTAGGGTTGGGTATTAAGTCTTGATGGGGTTTACCAGAAGTGACTCCATTTGGGGACTGTTTTATTTTTTTTAACACTATCCACAGATGTGTGTGACATTGTGATATAATACAAAATAAATATTTTAGTCTTCATCCACAGTTTTAGCCTTGTGACTTCCTGTTTACTAAAGCAGTGGGAGCATTTTTGTTATAATATTTGGTTTTTGTTCTCAATTATTAAATAGAGATAAAGGTAAACAGATGCCTTTTATTATTCATAGCAAACTCCTTTCAACCACACCTCAGTTTGTGTTAATGAGATGATTTTTAGAAAGGGAAAACTGGCTGGAGGTTGAACTAATCATCAAGGGCCAATGATCTCATTAGCCATGCCCATGTAATGCAGCCTCCAGGAAAACCCAAAAGAATGAAATTTGAAGAGGTTCTGGGTTGGTGAACAATCACGCATCACATGCCAGGAGGTGATGCACCCCGGTCCACAGAGGCAGCTGCTCCCAAATTCGGGACCCTTTCAGACCTCACCTCATGGACCTCTTCGTCTGGCTGTTTATTCTTATACTTTAACTAGTGGCCCAGTGCACATTGAAAGGAAGTTAATTAGAAGAAATATTTTAATATCACTATTCGCCCTTTCTTTATAATAGAAATGTCAGAGATGAAGTGTCAGAGGTACGTTGTGCCAATAGTTGGTCTTCAGACATATTCTGTCAAGGACACTGCTTTCTTTCAGCTTCAGAATGTCAACAAAAACAACCAAATTCATGATCAACAATGACAGATCGAAATACATGCATGCAATTGGTGCCATTGAGAGCTTTATATGTATTGCGCATGCACGAGTCAACGTTTATTTTTAAATTGCCAGTGTGCATCATATGTACCAGCTGGTTGGTCGGTTGGACAGTCGAATGGACATATGGTTGGTAACTTAGCCTTTTATATATATAGATATCCTTTGTAAAAACCAGTAATTTAGTAAGGAAACTGTTTTTCTGAGTTCTGTGAGCTGTTCCCAGTGGGGGTTATGGGAACCTCTGATTTATAGCCAAGTTTGACAGATTGTGAGCAACCTGGGGACTCATCACTAGTGATTGTTGTCTACAGTCTTTTTGTTTGTTTGTTTGTTAATCCTCCCCCAAGGATATTTTCCCATTGATTTTTAGGGAGAGTGGAAGAGAGATGGAAAGAGAGAAAAACACCGATGTGAGAGAAACACATCGATTAGTTGCCTCCTGCATGAGCCCCGACCAGGGCCAGGCTGGGGAGGAGCCTGCAACCAAGGTACATGCCCTTGACCGGAATCTGGGACCCTGTGTTCTGCAGACCAAGGCTCTATCCCTGAGCCAAACCGTCTGGGGTTGGGGGAGGGGGGTGTCTTATGGGACTGGTTAGTATTAGGATTAAGTCGAATTGTAGGATACCCAGCTGGAGTTGCAGAACTGCTTGGTGTGGAAGACCCACACATCTGGTGACCAGTAGTGGGGCGTTCTGTAAATAGAGTGTTGTAGTAGAGAAAAACAGAGTTTTACCTTCTATTGTGACTTTTCAGTTTTCGGATTTCACTGTGCACTCTTAGTTTGTGTCAGACTTTTTTTTTTTTTCAAATTAGAAGAGAAAGCTTATTTAGAAAGGTACAGAGGTAGTAGAAGTGAGCCAGCTGGGCTGTGTAGGATCAGGAAATAAGTTATGGAAGCAAAAGAAGGGCCCTAGGAGTTTTGAGAAAGAAAGGCAAAGGTAATGCATGTGAGTGGGGGTGGGGGAGGCTCGGGCATGCTCTGAAAGGAAGAGCAGGTCGTGGTTATTATTTCTACAGGTAATGACTACTGTAAATTAATTGTACAAAGACTGATTCTTTGCCTTGTTTTTTAATGAATCAAAGAGCATCAGATGTATGTGCACAGTAAGCTCATTACATTTTTATCTTTAACTAGAGGCTCGGTGCACAAAACTCGTGAACTGGAGGGGGCAGGTCCCTCAGCCCGGCCTGCACCCTCGCGCAGTCCAGGATCCCTCACTCCTTACCCTTACTGCCCATCTGCTTGCTCCTTACCACTCAGCTTGCTGCTCCTTAGCAGCAGGCTCCTTGCCACTTGGCTCGCTGCTCCTTAGCACTGCTGCGAAGGTGGGAGAGGCTCCTGCCACCACCACTCCATTC
>NW_005871069.1:5910701-5984704 GCF_000147115.1 Myotis lucifugus
TCCCTGGTGGTCAGTGCATGTCATAGCGACTGGTCATTCTGGTTGTTCCACCGTAATGGTCACTGGGCTTTTATATAATAGACTAGAGGCCCAGTGCAGGAAATTCGTGCACTGGAGGGGTGTCCCTCAGCCCAGCCTGCAACTCTCCAATCTGGGACCCCTCGGGAGATGTCCGACTGCCAGTTTAGGCCCGATCCCCATCTCTCTGAGATTTGTCATTCTGTTCCATATTTCCATGTGTCTGGCTCTATTTTACTCATCAGTTTATTTTGTTCATTACATTACTTCTTTGTTTGTTTTGATTTTAGATTCAATTGTTGATAGATATGTATTTATTGCCATTTTATTGTTCATATTTCTCCTCCTCCTCCTCCTCCTCCATCTTCTTCTTCTTCCTCTTCTTAAAGAATACCCTTCAATATTTCATGTAATACTGGCTTGGTGGTGATGAACTCCTTTAGCTTTTTCTTGTCTGTGAAGTTCTTTATTTGTCCTTCAATTCTAAATAAGAGCTTTTCTGTGTAGGATAATCTTGGTTGTAGGTCCTTGATATTTATCACTTTGATTATTTCTAGCCACTCCCTTCTAGCCTGCAATGTTTCTGTTGAGAAATCAGCTGACAGTCATATGGGTGCTCCCTTGTAGGTAACTAACTGTACTTCTCTTGCTGCTTTTAAGATTCTCTCTTTGTTTTTAACCTTTGTCATTTTAATTATGATGTGTCTTGGTGTGGGCCTCTTTGGGTTCCTCTTGTTTGGGACTCTCTGTGCTTCCTGGACTTTTAAATCCATTACTTTCATCAGGTAGGTGATTTTTTCTGTCATTATTTCTTCAAATATGTTTTCAATACCTTGCTCTCTCTCTTTTCTCCTTCTCACCCCCATAATGCTAATATTGGTATGCTTGAAGTTGTTCCAGAGACTCCTTATACTATCTTCATATTTTTGGATTCTTTTTTCTTTTTGCTGTTCTGATTGGGTGTTTTTTTCTTCCTCATATTCCAAATCACTGATTTGATTTTCTGCATCCTCTACTGTTGAATTCCTGTAAATTATTATCTATATATATAAAAGCCTAAGTGACCATCACAACCGAATGGATGACCGAACAGGCGGCGTGGGGCGACCAGGCTGGCAGGGGGGTTAGTGAGGGGCAACCAAACAACTGAGCAGCAGGCTGCGTGGGGTGAACAGGTTGGTGGGGAGGGGCAGTTGGGGGCGACCAGGCTGGCAGGGGGGGCAGTAAGGGGTAACCTGGCCAGCAGGGGGGAGGGGGTGCAGTTGGGGGTGACCAGGACAGCAGGGGGGGTTGTTGGGGGTGACCAGGCCAGCAGGGGGGGCAGTTAGGGGCAATCAGGCAGGCAGGCAGGCAGGCAGGTGAGCAGTTAGGAGCCAGTGGTTCCAGATTGTGAGTGGGATGTCCGACTGCTGGTTTAGGCCCGATCCCCAGGTTTAGGCTCTTTCTTTTGATGTAGTTCCATTTGTTTATTTTCTCCCAGGATTGGGCCTAAACTGGCAGTCAGACATCCCCCAAGTGGTCCCAGATTGGAGAGGGTGCAGGCTGGGCTGAAGGGACCCCCCCCCCCCCATGCACGAATTTCGTGCAGTGGGCCTCTAGATTTTTAATAAATCTTTATTGTTGAAAGTATGGCATATGTCCCTTTTTTTCCATCATTGCCCTCCCCCACCCAAGCCTTCACCATCCTATTGTCTGTGTCTATGGGTTATGCATATATGCATATGAGTTCATTGGTTGACCTCTTCCCACCCTCCACCCTCCCTTGCCTTCCCTCTGAGGATTGATAGTCTGTTCGATATGTCTATGTCTCTGGGTCTATTTTTGTTCATCAGTTTATGTTGTTCATTAGATTCCACATATGAGTGAGATCATATGATACTTATCTTTCTTTGACTGGCTTGTTTCGCTTACCATATGCTCTCCAGGTCCATCCATGCTGTTGCAAATGGTAAGAGTTCTTTCTTTTTACGCTGCGTAGTATTTCATTGTATAGATGTACCACAGTTTTTTAATCCACTTATCTGCTAATGGGCACTTAGGCTGTTTCTAAATGTTAGCTATTGTAAATTGTGCTGCTATGAACATAGGGGTGCATATATTCTTTCTGGTGGTTGTTTCTGATTTCTTGGGATATATTCCTAGAAGTAGAATCACTGGGTCAAATGGTAGTTCCATATTTAAATTTTTGAGGAAACACCAAACTGTTTTCCACAGAGGCTGCACTAGTTTGCATTCCCACCAGCAATGTACAAGGGTTCCCTTTTCTCCACATCCTCACCAACACTTGTTTGTTGATTTGTTGGTGATTGCCATTCTGACAGGTATGAGGTGGTATCTCATCATTTTGATTTGCATCTCTCAGATGATTAATTACTTTGAGCATTTTTGCATATGCCTGTTGGCCTTCTGTATGTCCACTTTCGAGAAGTGTATATTTAGGTCCTTTGCCCATTTTTAAAAATATAAACTTTGATAGTATAGTCAAACTTCTGAAAACTAAAGACAAAAATAAAATTTTTAAAGTGTCAAGAGAGAAATGACAGCATTCTTGTAAGGGGGAAAAAAATTGAAGGACAACATCCAGAACCATGAAAGCCAGAAGCAAAGAGCACAACATTTTTCTAGTGCTGAAAGCAAAGAACTGTCAACTCAGAATTTGTCACGGGTTAAACTGCCCTATGAGAATGGTTACAGAAAATCCTCTCAACAAAAAGGAGATTATAAAAGAAGGAATCTTAGAACATCAAGAAAGAAGAAAGAATGCAGAGAAAGTACAATGTGATTAATACAATAGGCTTTTCCTCTCCACTTGAATTTTCTAAATTGTTTGATGGTTGCAGCAAAATTATAACATTGTATGATGTGTTTCTCAAATTATGTACTGTAAACATTTAAGATAATTAAAAATGTGGGAAGGTAAAGGGACCTAAATGAAGATAAGATTTCTACATTTCACACAAAGTGATAAAATATTTACAATAGATTCTGGGATGTTATATATGTATGTGTAATACCTAGAGCAATGATTTTTAAAACTATACATAAAGATACACTGCAAAATTCTTGATATATCAAAATAAATTTCTAAAATATGTTCAAGTAATCCACAGAGAGGCAAGATAAAGGAAATAGATGAATAGAAAACAGAGGAAACACATAAAATATTAAAATGATATAGTTAAACCCTAACATATCAATAATGACATTAAATGCCAGACTGACCGGCAGACCCTGAGTGACAGATGAATGATTACTCTGACACATGTTTCTGTGAAAGAGAGGCTAAGGGACTACTTAGCTGTAGCCACCAAGTAGCTTGCTTTCTTAGGCTTTTATTGTAACAACAGCTTGAACTAAAATTAACTATTAGATACTATCTGCAGGGTAAGCATCCTTGAGAAGACACATGCATCTGCAGTGTCCTTTAAGCAAGGATGCATGTAAGTAAACACCCGGGGGCTCAGACTTGTTTGGAAAAGTCAAGGCAGGGGCTGCCGCCTTCGGCAAGGTCCCCTAGAGGCCCCCGACCTTTCAGAGATTCCTCCTTACAGACTTTCCAACCAAGTCCCGTGCTTCCCCACAATTAAATATAAAATGGTCTAAACACTAGTTAAAAGACAGAGATTAGCCCAATGGCTAAAATAATATGACCCAACTATATGCAGTCTACAAGAAATTCACTACAAATATAATGACATAGACAGGTTGAGTGTAAGAAGATACAAAAAATATCATGCAAACATTAATCAAAAGAAAGTAGGAGTGACTATATTAATACAGGTAGAGTGGACTTTGGAGTAAATGAAATTACCAGAGACAGAGGGGAATATAACACACTGATTAAAAGGTCAGTCCACTAAGAAGACATAGCAATCCTAAATGTGTATGCATTAAATAACAGTGCTTTGAAATATATGAGGCAAAACTGATAGAACTAAAAGGAGAAACAGACAAACCCAAATTATAGGTAAGACACTAGCACCTCTTTCTCAACAATTGATAGAACATCAGCCACCAACAAGATTAAGTTGACATTTATAAACTAATCCACCAAGATGAATTCTGTGGTCCTAGATTTTAGTGAACACCATTCTTTCTGAGCTTGGCACCTTGCTTATTAGAAATCCTTAAATAAAGACTATACAAGAAGACAAACATTTTGCTAACTGCTAATTTTTTAATGATTATCTTACTTTTAAATGATTATTTCTATGGCTGTAAGAAAACAAGAAGGCTATCCCCCAATCAATTGGTTGAAAACCTTGGTACTGAACCATGGAAACTCTGGATGGATGCACAAGTGATTTTAAAAAAGAATAAAGCCCAGAAGCCACTCTGGCTGCCCATGACTAATGCCAAGTGTATTAAAGGTGTACTAAAGTAAGCCTGAGGCCAAGCCCTTTGTAGAGCCAACTGCCAAGTTTACAAAGTTACATCAGCAATATAAGGGACCAGATAGAGAATCTGAGAACATCAATACTAGTACTAAACTTGGTTCTAGCATATACTAGGTACTCAATAAACTTTTGTAGAAAAAAAATGAATGAATGGTTCCAACTTTGTTACTCTAACTATTGGGTGTTATCACCTTTCTGAGCTTTCTCATGTACCAGTGGAGTGAGAACTCGGGTCCAATCATCTCCCCAGTCTCTGTTAGCTCTCATAGTCTGTAACAGTGCCTCACATTGCAAAGCACTTTTACACATGTGATACTACTCATAATGTCAGTGCCTTTCCACCACAGTGCAGAGAGGGAGCTGAGCCCATTTTAAAGATGAGAACACTTAGTGCTTAACACAGTGCCTGGCATATGCCTAATAATTGTTAGTTATGATTTGTTCTTCTTAAAAATCCTCCTAGTCCTAGCTGGTTTGGCTCAGTGGATAAAGCGTCAGCCTGTGGACCGAAGGGTCCTGGGTTCAATTCTGGTCAAGGGCACATGCCCGAGTTGCAAGCTCAATCCCCAGTAGGGGCCGTGCAGGAGGCAGCCGATCAATGATTCTCTCTCATCATTGATGTTTCTCTCTCTCTCTCCCTCTCCCTTCCTCTCTGAAATCAATAAAAATATATATTTTTAAAAATCGTAGTAATTAGCAGAATATGTTATTTTTACTATTTTCCAGATATGGGGAATGAGAGGAATATTGCAATTTTCTCACCAATGACAACATCCATCATTTTGTAAATTGACATGTTTTCACAGACCCCTCATTGTAAATTTTGGAGTGGCCAGTGACGGCCAAGGTGCTGATGTCCATCTTTCAGGCAAAGAATGACCTAATTACATGTTCATTGTTGTCACCTCATAAGGGTATAAGGGTACTGATTTAGCTTGACATTTTTTTTTAATCTAAAACAGTTATCAAGTCAGTTAACTACAGCTACAGAATCAAAAACTCAAAAGCAGGTCAATATGAATTACCCAAACTGAAGCATAAAAGGAAAAAACAAGGCATGAGAAAGAAAAAAACATAAAACTTTCCCCCAAATCTTGTACTAAATTGAATGCTCCATGTTCATTTTTGCACCTTCATCTGCCCCCTCCCCATGGCCACAGCACCGTATGCGGCGTAAGTCCCATCTGAGAGCCCCTTGCGTTGTTGTTATTAAGGCTCTTTCTGATGCTCGGGCTCATCATCAGGCCAGAGTCCTATTTCAGGGAGGCATGCTTTTCAGCCTAGTGTCCATTGGATAGAAATGCGTACAGGGAAGGTCTCTATGCATGTGGACAGTTCTGTTCTCTTGTTCTTATTTTTTACTGGGAAAGGGAAGGTGTAGGGAAGAAAGAGTTGACACAGGCAGAGCTCAGTTCACTTTCTTTTTTTTAATATATTTTTTATTGATTAAGATATTACATATGTGTCCTTATACCCACGTTACCCCCTACCCTCCCCGCTCATGCCCTCACACCCCCCCCCCCCGTTGCTCGTGTCCATTGGTTAGACCTATATGCTTGCATGTAAGTCCTTTGGTTGATCTTTCCCCCTTACCCCCACCCTCCCCTACCTTCCCTCCAAGGCCCGACAGTCCAATCAATACCTCTCCGTCTCTGGATCAGTCCCTGTTCATCAGTTTGTGATGTTCATTATATTCCACAAATGAGTGAGATCATGTGGTATTTATCCTTCTCTGGCTGGCTTATTTCACTTAGCGTAATGCTCTCTAGTTCCATCCATGCTGTGGCAAATGGTAAGAGTTCCTTTTTCTTCTTCCTCTTCTTAAAGAATACCTTTCAGCATTTCATATAATGCTGGTTTGGTGGTGATGAACTCCTTTAGCTTTTTCTTATCTGTGAAGCTCTTTATCTGACCTTCAATTCTGAATGATAGCTTTGCTGGATAAAGTAATCTTGGTTGTAGGTTCTTGCTATTCATCACTTTGAATATTTCTTGCCACTCTCTTCTGGCCTGTATGGTTTCTGTTGAGAAATCAGCTGATAGTCGTATGGGTACTCCCTTGTAGGTAACTGACTTTTTTTCTCTTGCTGCTTTTAAGATTCTCTCTTTGTCTTTTGCTCTTGGCATTTTAATTATGATGTGTCTTGGTGTGGTCCTCTTTGGATTCCTTTTGTTTGGGGTTCTCTGTGCTTCCTGGGCTTGTAAGTCTATTTCTTTCACCAGGTAGGGGAAGTTTTCTGTCATTATTTCTTCAAATAGGTTTTCAATATCTTGCCCTCTCTCTTCTTCTGGTACCCCTATAATTCTGATGTTGGTACGCTTGAAGTTGTCCCAAAGGCTCCTTACACTATCTTCGTATTTTTGGATTCTTTTTTCATTTTGCTTTTCCAGTTGGGTGTTTTTTGCTTCTTCGTATTTCAAATCTTTGACTTGATTCTTGCGATCCTCTGGTCTGCTGTTGGGAGTCTGTATAATATTCTTGATTGCAGTCAGTGTATGCTTAATTTCTAGTTGGTCCTTTATCACAACATCGAGGGTCTCACTAGATTTCTTGAGGATCTCACTACATTTATCGGCGGTTTCCATAAAATTCTTGAAAAATCTTAGAAACGTGGTTTTGAACTCTATATCCAGTCATTTGCTTTCCTCCATTTCTGTCATTTGTGACTTGTTTCTTTGTCTTCGCATTTTGTCTGCTTCCCTGTGTTGGTAGAGTGGTTTTGTGTGCTAGGTGTCCTACAGGGCCAGTGGCTCAGCCTCCCCAGTTACCTGAGGTGGACACCCTTGGTGCACCCCTTTGTGGGCTTTGTGCACAGTCTTGTTGTAGTTATTCCTTGATTGTTTTAGGTGTCACTGGGAGGAATTGACCTCCAGGCCAATTGGCAGTGAGAATCAGCTGTGTCTGCAGTGGGAGAACTTCTGTGCTGAAGACACCCTTCTGGGGCAAGACTTGCTTCAGTGGGGCTTTGGTGCTCACTGAGTCTGCCCCCTGAGTGTGTTCCTTATGAATCTGAGGAGTTGTAATCTGGATGGTCCCACTCTGACCACTGGGTACACTGGCTCTTGGATCTAAGGTGGTGCTAATTAAGCCTCTTCCTGAGGTTACCCAGCAGGAGCTACGAAGAGATATGCAGATTCCCCTTCCTTTTTTGGGGGTTTGGTGGTGCCCAGATGAGGCCCAGCTGTGAAGCAATGCAAGCTGCTGTGGGGCCTTGGGCCTTCTCTTGGAAGTTCTGGGTCTGTCTGGCCCAGCTGCAATTTGTTAGGTAATTTTCAGGTTGCAAAGGACCCGGGCATTCATATGCAAAAGCCTTTGCAGCAGCCTGGATGGGGCGGGGTCTCGGAATCAACAGGGCGGAGCAAGCAGCTATGGCTGATTCTCAGCCCTGCCCTAAGGGGCCGCAAGTCTCAGTGTCCCGGTAATTGCTGCCAGCACCTCTGAGGGAAAGCCGCCCTCAACTTCCGAGTTCTGCCTGCTGCCAGACCGTCCAGTTTCTCCCCGTATGAGCCCTGGGACCCCAGAGATTTCCCGGACCCGGAGTTCAGAGCAGTCGGGAGCATGTGACTCCCTCCCAATTCAAAAAGACAGCCGTGTCCTCAGGTGCCAGCCCCTTTCCCCGCGCGCCGGAGCCTCCGTACCTCTGCACTTTACTTTCGTAGCTCCTCTGAGTCTGTGTGCTCTTCTCTTTCCTTCTAGTTGTAGAATTTCCACTCAGCCAGCCTTCCTGTGGTTCTGGATGATGACCGTTCTGTCTTTTAGTTGTATTTTTGAAGTTGTTGTCGGAGGCAGTAATTTCCGGGTGTTTACCTATGCCGCCATCTTGGTTTCTCCCTCTCTCATCATTGATCGCTCAGTTCACTTTCTATCCATAACCATGTAGGGCAGCGGTTCTCAACCTGTGGGTCGAGACTCCTTTGGCGGTCGAACGATCCTTTCACAGGGGTCGCCTAAGACCATCCTGCATATCAGATACTTACATTACGGTTCATAACAGTAGCAACATTACAGTTCTGAAGTAGCAACGAAAATAATTTTATGGTTGGGTCACAACATGAGGAACTGTATTTAAAGGGCCAGAAGGTTGAGAACCACTGATGTAGGGTGTGAATACAGTCACCCAGGCCAGCAGTCCCGAAAGTTGGTCTGGCCCAGCATTTGCCGCTCAAGCTTCCCCTGTAGCCCAGGCTTGACCTGCGCTGCTGCACAGCTGTTTACTTTCATCTCCAGCCACGGAAGGAGGCAGCAGAACCCTCATTTTCAGGTACAGATACTGAGGTTCTGGAAGCCCAGGAAAGCTCACGTACCAGCGAACCTCAGGTGCTGAGCCTTCCGTCTGCCAAGCTGCAATTTGCGCCACTGCTGCTCAGCTGCGAACTCAGGTGTGGACAAGCCAGGGGACAGGCCCTACTCTGGCAAGAACGAACCCCTTGCCTTCCAAGCAGACAGTATTTGAAAGGGTTTCTTTCTCAAATCAGCTCCCCAGTGGGCCCAGTGCATTGGCTGTGGTATTGAGCACCAGGGCCGGCCCTGAAGAAAGGGGTTCAAGCAGTGAGGCCTTGCCAAGTCCCTCGCTGGCCTCTTGACTAACATAATCCAAGGAGGTGGGGTTGGCCAGGCCCGGAGAACCGGCTGTGTATGCTAGAAGCACAGGTGGCAGAAAGGCAGGGAGGTCCTAGTTCCCACTTGGGGAGAGAGGAGACTTCCCAGCAATTGCCCTGCACCCACCTGGAGGCAAAAGAGCAGCAGCTTAGCTCTGGCTCCACCTCCTCTCGAATGGTGAGACCTCAGTCAAGTGGCCGCTTGCCATCTCTGAGGACATGGGGAAGTGACCTGTGATAGAGGCAAGCAGAGAACCACAGATCCAGGCTCCAATCTGTGCAGCGTGGAACCTCAGACACATAACACAGCTGCACTGAGTCTGTTTCCTCACCCATCAGTCAACATAATCACACCACTTCCCCTGCCTCCCTCCTCAGTGTTGTGTTTTGTCCTGGGTTCTGCAGAGGCTTCCTCACAGGCTGGTCTGCCCTGGGGCAGCCTGGACCGCTCTTCTGCATCTCTCCAAACTAAGCTGACCTCCTGTCATGGGTTGAATGGTGTCCCCTGAAAAGATACATGAAAATCCTAACCCCCAGACCTGTGGATGGGACCTTATTTGGAAATAGGGTCTTTGCAGAGGTAATCACATTAAGAGGAGGCCATTAGGGTGGGCCTTAATCCACTGGTATCTTTATAAGAAGAGGAAAATGCCAGGTGAAGATAGAGACACCAGGAGAAGGCCACCTGACAACAGAAGCAGAAACTTAAGTGATGCGGCTGCCAGCCACAGGCCAGCAAGGATGGCTGGCTAGCACCGAAGCTATGGAGAAGCTGGGAAGGATTCTGCCCAGAGTCTCAGAAGGAGTGTGGCCCTGCTGACACCTTGTTTTTAGGCTTCCGGCTCCAGAACTGTGAGAAAATGAAGTTCTCTTGTTTTAAGGCACTTAACTTTGTGGTATTTTGTTATAGCAACCCTAGGAAACTAACACACCTCCCCACAACGGAGCACACAGCTCCCCCATGGCTGCCCTCCCTGCACACACTGCCCAGTGTGCCACATTATGGGTGCCTGCCTCCTCCACCACTCACTGTCTCCTCCTGGTCAAAGGGGCACTGTCAGGGAACACAGCACAGATTCGGTGGAAGCAAGGAATACGCCTTCCTCTCTTCTTTCATTCATTCATTCAAAAACTAGTTTTTGAGCATTGTTCTAGGCCAGTGATGGCGAACCTTTTGAGCTCGGCGTGTCAGCATTTTGAAAAACCCTAACTTAACTCTGGTGCCATGTCACATATAGAAAGTTTTTGATATTTGCAACCATAGTAAAACAAAGACTTATATTTTTGATATTTATTGTATATATTTAAATGCCATTTAACAAAGAAAAATCAACCAAAAAAATGAGTTCACGTGTCACCTCTGACACGCGTGTCATAGGTTCGCCATCACTGTTCTAGACCCACAGAATGCCATCACCAAGCAAGACAAATGACACCCTTACCTTTAGGGAACTGCATTCCGGGGGCTTCTGGAGACACAGGAGCACCTCTCAACGCGGCCAACAAACAAAGTCATGTTCCATGATGACAAGTCTCCGGAGGGAAATAACGGTCACGAGAAGAACCAGTCCTGGAGAATGGGGAGGAATGGGGAAAGCTTGAGCGCACCCTTACAATGGGTGGCCACCCAAAGGCAGGCAGCATGACAGGCTGGGACCTGAGTGACAGACACAGTCAGCCACGCCCTGGCACGGAATGTGTTCTTCCTCATGAACGGATGCACACACGGGATTTGGGATGCTGTCATTTTATTTCCAGCATCTGGCACTGACCCCCACCTAGAACAGGTGCCAGAAAAAAGCCATGTTTTATTGAAGGAATGTCTGAATGGTGGATGTTGCAGAAAAATGCTAGAAACCACAGAAAGAGCCTGGTACTCCATGGGTGTTCCCTACGTGCGTGCATCCCCTGTTTCTTCTCCCCACTTTTTGCAGCACAGCTGAACTTGGAGCCCATTGCCCCATACAACTTGTCCATCACCTCACCAAGGAGGCCCCTGTCCAGGAGGCTGCCAACCAGCATGACTCCCTTCTGCAACTCACACTCACAGCATAGGGCAATGGTTTCAGTCCCAGGTCCTCCCGCTGTCCCACAGGCCCCACCCCCAGGCTGAGGCAGGCAGGAGAAACAAGGGATGTCTGTGAGTGCTAAGCCCTGTGGCCAGAAGCTGTCAGGTCCAGCACTCAGTTGATCCTCAGCAAATATTGTCATTGTTGGTGAAAGTGCTAGAAGCAGAGAAATTCCTTGCTGACTAGAAAGGTACCACTGAATTAAGGATCAGAAACCCTGAGGGTAGAATTCTCCCAAAGCTGATTAGGTGGCCTCAGGCACATCAGGAAAAGTGTAATTCATTACTCTTTTGTTTATAAAACAAAGTAACAAAACAAATTAAAACAAAAGGAAAAACAAGAATAAGTTCCCTTCCTCCTCTGACACTGGTGGCCAGTGAGGCTGGACTGCAGCTGAAAGCAGAGCTCGGGTGTAAGGGGATGGTGTTGTGTACCTGGAGACGCACCGAGTACTTGACTAAAGAGAGTCTGTCCAACTAGGGAGAGACAGACAGACAGAGAGATCCCCCTGAGATGAAAGGCGGAGGCCGGCTGGTTCTCAAACTCTGTAGCTATAGCACCGACCTCCAGGGTTTGGTGTGTGTCTCTGTTCCTCCCTCAGCCAGGATTCACAGGCCCGGCCTCAGGGAAATGACACAGGAGTGGCTCCTCTCACTACTGTCCCTCGATCCGATCTGTAGCCAGCATTTTGCTTCCCACCCCCACAACTTTGGGCCCCGCTGGTCAAGAGGTCTTAGCCCCCATGGGGGACACTTCCACGTGGAACACAGCAGGGCTCCACTGACGTGGAAGTTGGGACTGCCACCTGGCACCCTGGGCTCCTCACTCCAGTGACAACAGACAAGGGGGTCGCCGTACTGTTTGGGGTGACTGATCCTGACTCTCAAGAGGAAATCGGGCTGCAAGCACACAGTGCAGGTCAGGAGGAGTCTGTCTGGAACACAGGAGTTTCCCTGGGCCAGCTCAGGACTCCACGTGCTGTGACAAAAGTCAGTGGGAACCAGGACAGCCCAGGTCAGCCAGGCCTGCTGATGGCCGACGCTCTTCAGGAAGAAAGGTTTAGGTCACATGCCAGGCAAGGGGGGACTCAGCTGAGGTGCCTGCTGAGGGCAGGTGGACTATGGGATGGGCAGTTGCAGAAGATAATTATAAATATGAACTGCCATAAGACCAGCTGCAGAAACAAGGACTATAATATTTGTATTTTTTCCTTTTTTTAGATTATTTTTTATTTCTTAAAATTTATCTTTATTGTTGAAAGTATTACAGATATCCCCTTGTTGCTGTTGTTTTTCCCCATTGACCCCCTCCTCCCCAAACCCACCCCTCTCAAGCCTTTGTCACACTATTGTCTGTGTCCATGGGCTCTGCATATATGCATATAAGTTCTCCGGTTAATCTCTCCACCCCCTAACCCCCACCTTTCCTCTGAAATTCATGAGCCTGTTCATGGTTCTGTATCTGGATCTATTTTGTATGAATATGCTGGCACATGTATTAACTAATCTTTTTTAAATCCTCACTTGAGGATATTTTTTCCAGTGATTTTTTTTTAGAAATTGGAAGGGAGAGAGACAGAAACATGATGTGAGAAAGACACATGATTGGTTGCTTCTTGCATGGGCCCTGACCCAGGTATGTGCCCTTGATCAGGAATCAAATCCCCAACCCTTTGGTGCATGAGCCAACACTCCAACCACTGAGTCACATAGGCCAGGGCAGTATTAACTAATTTTTTTACCTCTTTCCTATTCTCCTACCATCTAACATAAGATGTGCTTACAGTACTAAACCTTATATCTCAGTATTTAATTGACAGGATATCAGAGAGAACATAGATGAGCTAGAACAGTGGTCGGCAAACTCATTAGTCAACAGAGCCAAATATCAACAGTACTTCTTCAAAATAGACTCGCCCAGGCCGAAAACCGACTTCTGCGCGTGGGCCACGAAGTTTCAATCGCACTGTACGCGCACCCGCACGTGGTATTTTGTGGAAGAGCCACATTCAAGGGGCCAAAGAGCCACATGTGGCTCACGAGCCCCAGTTTGCCAACCACGGAGCTAGAAGAATGACCATCATCTAAAGATGGGAAGAAGTGTGCACGTCCCCAGTGGTGTGTGAAACAGCCACGTTGTGATGGATGGAAGCCTGACTTGTTAGGTGCGGCTGAAAGAGATGGATGAAAATGCTAAATTGACAAGGGGTGGACTATGTTGGCTTTGTAATCCGTCAGCTTGGCTAGGATGAGCTATGTTCCCCAAGTCCCCTTCCCCATGTTTTTGGTTAGGGCTGACTGCAATAAAGGCTGTGCGTGCGTTTTGAAGGCTGAAATGCAGCAGCAGTCGCCATGTGCGTGAGGGGCAGGGGCACCAGGTGCAGTTACAGCTCACACTTGTCATTCTGCTGGCTCCCTTCGCTGGTGTGGGCCGGCCTGCCCTGCAGCGGCTCCAGCCCCTTGGCTCTCCTTGGGCTTCTCCAGCTCAAGAGCTGGTCATGTTCAGCTTCATGAGAAAGGACACTAGCTGCTGTGGCAGGACGTCCGCACTGTGGCTGTGGGAGGCAGTAGGGCTTGTTGTGGACAAGATGTGCCCCCACCTCAATCACAAATTAATATGTTATACTAGCTTCCAGTATGACTGTGTGGCAACAGGGCCTTTAAAAAGGTAATTAAGATTAGATGAGGTCATAAGGTGGGGCCCAATCCACTATGACTGATGTCCTTAAAAGATGAAGAAGAGAGAGACAGCAGGGATGTACTTGCACAGAGAAAAGGCCCCGTGAGGACACAGCTAGAGGAGGGTGGCCATCTGCAAGCCAAGGAAAGGCCTCAGGAGAAGCCAAACCTGCCAACACCTTGATCTTGGGTTTCCAGCCTCCAGAGCTGTGAGAAAATAAGTGTTGGTTCTTTAAGTCACCCTAGCAAACTGTACAGGGCCTGACCTGGGTTCCAGCGGGTGCCTCTGGCATTCAACCTGCCCTAGATGTTCCCCACTTTGCCCAACTGTCTGCCCCATGGCCATCAAGCTCCAGCGTGAGAAGACAAGTCTTCCAGACACTGCTGAGCCACTCACACAGCTGCATGCATTCAAATCCCGTGACCAGCCCTGAGCACAGCTCTCTGCTGAGGCCAGGCTCATACAGGAGGGCAGGTTCTTGCTTAAGCCTGTGGGCAGCCACTATAGGACTGATCCCCTGCGTTGTGTGAAAGAACAGGCACTGGCCAAGTGTGCAGGCACGCTGACAACACGCCCCACGCATCTCCCTCGAACTTGGGCAGGAGGTAGCCAGTCTGTCACCGGGGACCCTCCGGCAGCCTCCAGGGGAGGCAGGTGGCAGAGGTGAGGTAAGTAATGGAACCGGGCAAGCACCTAGTCCTCTGAGCAGATGCTGTGGCCCCACCAGCAAGCTGCCAGGCCCTGTGCAACTTCAAAACCCTGCAGCCCGCACCTGTGCCCCAGGCAACCTGCCCTACTAAGGTGGGCAGAGGCTGAGACAGAGCTGGGAGCCTACAGCTGCCAGGGATGAAGGTGCTCCCCTGGGGTTAAACACAGGCAGTTCACCCAACACCCTCTCCTCTGGCTCTTTTCTCTGCTGCTCCCCTTTCTCCCCGCTATTGTGTCTACTGTGGGCTCTGGGACGGGCACTTGCTGGAGGGGGGGCTTTTTAACCAGGCCTCTGCTGCTCTTAGGGTTAATTTTTAAAGAACACACAGGCCTGGTAGAGAAGCAGAAATCAAAGAGAAGCCACTGCGTGCCAGACACAGGCTAGCTGATTAATCAAGCTCCTACTATGCACCTGATGGGTTTATGGTTATACTCTCAGCCACTCTATGAAAGGTTTTAGCATATGCATGTCCTAGAAAATTCTGAGGCTCAGAGAAGTTAGGTGAGTTAAAGAAGGTTGTATGGAGACTAAAAAAACACACCTAGAAATGTCAAAACCCAGTTGGTCTGACTTCAAAGTCCTTTCTCATCTCACTCCCAGAGGCTGCTGTTTGTTTAAATCCGCCTCTCAGCCCAGACACAGCTGGGGTGTGAGTGGGGGCAGAAGTATGATGTAGTTCAGTGATTCTCCAAGTGTGGTCCAACTGGCAGCCTCTGCATCACTGGGGCCTTGTTAGAAATGCAGATTCTCAGGCGGGCCTGCCTCAGCATCCCTGCATCAGACGCCGGAAGCAGGGCCCAGACATCCCCACATGAGAACCCTTGCAGCTGGTTCAGAGGTGTGCTCCGGTTTGAGAACCACTGGTCCAGTGGGCTGTGGCCTGGCCTTGGGGCATCCTGGCTGCACATGTGGGGGCTCCCAGGTTGAAAGGGCTGAGCATAGACCCTGTAGCAGGGTGGTATGGCCCCTTTCATTCACAAAGCACCTCTCCACCTTCAGCTTTTTCACCCTCAAGCCAGCCGCAAGGATGATGCATACCATTGCCCTACCTTTTCCTGACATTTTCTGGGAAGCACCGGGTTCAAATCCTGACTGCACCATTTCCTACCTGTATGACCTCAGCCAAGTGCATCCTTGGTCTGAGCCTTGTGGTCTACCTGTAAAGTGAGATACCTGTGCCTCCACCTCCTAGGTGTGAGGGCCATGAGCTCAGTGCTGTGCCTGGCACACAGCATGTGCCTGCGACAGCGGGAAGCAGTCCTGCTGTGGTTGGTCAGCGTTCTGAGAAGGGCACGAGGAGGCTGTGGGCCTCTCCAGCTGCCTGAGGTCTGACGCTCCAAGAATCCAGGAGGAGCAGTGTCTGCTGCACTCAGGAATTCCAGGGAGGACCAGGGGCTCCAAGGCCCTGCTCATGCCAATCTAGCTTGGAGATGCTGGACTAGTCATTCACTTTCTTTGCACCTAGGTTTTCTGTAAAGAGAAGGGGCAAGGTGTGCTCAGAGTCGATTCACTGATTTGAGGACTCCCTGGGCTCTGTGTGGGAGGGGCTGCATGGGCTGCCCGGGCACCGATGCAGACAGATCCTTCCAGGGGCTGGACAACATCACAGAAAGATGACACCAAGGGCCTCATCTGCTGCAGCAGTCCAGACTTACTACGGCGTGAGTCTCCCACCTGAGGAAGTGTCCTTGTTCCTGGATCACTTGGCTCTCCCCGCCCAGCAGTTCTGCCCTGAGGCTCCTCAAGGAGGCAGCAGAAAGGATGGAGCCCAACCTCTTCCTGCTGGACAGACCACTCAGGGAGGGGACCCGGGCCCCTGCCTCTAGGAGCAGGCAGTGAGGCTCACACTAAGTGTGAGATGGGACCTCACAGGTGCTTTCCTGCCACATTCAATCACAGAATGAAAGCCTCCCTGTTCCGTAGTTATGGAGCTTTTTGGGGCTCACTGGTTCCTCAAAGCTGTTCTGAGAGCACAGTGTCACTGTTTCAATTTCCCAGAAGTTGGTGTCGCTAGAAAGCACCCCCATCCCGCTTCTAACTACAGTGTGCTTTATTTTAGAACCAGAGTTCCTAAAAAGGGGGCCATGAAGTTAAAATCCTTGGGCCTTCCGAGGGGCCTCCTAAAGGGGCCAGTTCTCTGCTACTGGAGGGAAGCTGCCTTGGCTGGGCTACTTTCCAGCTGCCTGTCCTTTGACAAGTCAATCAATTTCTCCAAATTAGGTGTTGAAAATAGGAACCCTAGCTTTTTTATAGAAATAAGAAGCTCTTAATGGCTCTGATTTCATAAATAAAAATGAGTGGAGCTTCATTGTTTTATAATAAAAGTGGTTTACTTGGTGGTAGGGCAAAACCTTTGAGGAATAGAGCCACATAGTAGGGAGCAAATAACAAAAGGACGGCAAGCGATGGCCAGGTAGAGGACCCTGCCAGTGCACAGGTGCCAGCCAGGGCCTCCGCCCACCTTTGCGTGGAGACTGCTGGCCTCTCAGAAAAACGTGGGTCCATCCAAGTACTTCTGGTGGCAAATTTTCCTGCAGGAAACCTCTCTGTGTGATCCCTGTGGGGTTCATCTGCCTGAAGGCTTCCGGCGATGAAAGCACCCCTGCCAGGATAAGCTCTTGCAGGTTGGATGGTGTTGGGTCTGAGCCCCTCTGCTAGGGCCCAGACCTCCTTGGGAGCTGGAAACTGGAAGAAGAGAAGAGCAGCCGCAGGCAGATGGGACATACTTTATTGCAAACAAAGCTGCCAGCCACCAGCTGTTCAGTAGCACCTTTTATACTAACTCAAACAAAAGAGGCTTGTTGGCAGTTAGTGACATCAGTGTTACACAAAACAGGTGGTTTATATAAGAGTGCACCTGCACAGTGCACATACTGATACTGCTGAGTCATTGCCTTCATGCATGTGTATGGCAAACAGGCCTTTAACATAGCGATAGTGCTGTGTCATTGCCTTCATGCATGCATATAGCAAATATCCCTTTAACATAGTGATACTGCCGAGTCATTGCCTTCATGCATGTGTATGGCAAACAGGCCTTTAACATAGTGATACTGCTGAGTCATTGCTTTCACGTATGTGTATGGCAAATGGGCCTTTCACACCTGGTGTACTCTGGTCAGGGCCCCCCACAGATGGCTCTGATTATTATTAAGCTTCTCTGTAGAGCCCATCAAAACCAGCCTCTAGAACAGTGGTTCTCAACCTTGGCTCCACATTAGAATCACCTGGGAATCTTTTTAAAATCCTGATTTCTGGGCCTCATCCTCCAGAAATTCTGTTTCTTTAAAAGATTCCCAAGTGATTCTAATGTGCAGCCAAGGTTGAGAACCACTGCTCTAGAACCTCAAGCCTTTGGCCACCTTCCAGCCTCTGAGGCCCCAGGGTAAGTCCAGGCCAAGAGCTCTCTGGATGTTTGCAGACAAGCTCTGGAGTCTCTGCCATCAAAATCTCATGTTTGTTTGGAGTCCACAGCCTGGCAGTAACCTACCACCTTACTCCCAGAATATTCCGGCATGGTTTAAAATTTAAAGTTAATTAAATTCATGTAGAGAATTTCATAACCACTCCCAGGCTTATATATCTGAAGGCTAATGAGAATACCATCACCCATTCCTCCATCTGGGTAGCTCTTCATTTTTTTCAAAGCACTCTTGCATTTTTATTGCAATTATCTCTGTAGCAATAGAGCAATGGGGATTAGTATCCTCATTTCATGGATGAGGAAACTGAGGCTCAGAGAGATCAAGTGAGGTGTCCAAGAGTGAGTGGTGAGCCGTGTCATTACATTGGGGGCTCCTGAATCCAGGTTATTGCCCTTTCTACTACAGCTCATTTTCAGAAGTAGTGCTAGGTTAAAAAACAATCTACTTCTAAGAATTTGTCCTCCAGGGATATTAATGAAAGAACAACGCACACATTTGTGTGCAAGAGTAATCCCTGTAACATTGTTGGCAAATGATTGTTTGATTTGTTTGGAAATTGTGGAACAGCCAGTACTGGAATTCCACGCAGCTTTCTTTTTTTTTTTTTTTTAATTTCTGTATTGGTTAAGGTATTACAAATGTGTCCTCATCCCCCCATTAACCCCCAACCTCCCCCAGCCCCCGACTGATGCTCTCATCCCCCTGTTGTCCATGTCCATTGGTTTGGCTTATAGGCATGCATACAAGTCCTTTGGTTGATCTCTTCCCCTTACCCCCACCCTCTCCTACTTTCCCTCTGGGGATTGATAGTCTGATGCTGTTTCTCTGTCTTTGGATCTGTCCCTGTTCCACGCAGCTTTCAAAACAGAGGAGGTGACTCCATGTGTACTCACAGGAGTGATGTATATGCCATTGGCTGAGCTATGCAGCATTGAGTAGGGAAGAAATGCATTTTTAGAGTTGGATAAAATGTTCCATTTTTATTTCAGAAATATATATGCTTAGGGTCATAAAGGCTTGAAAGGACCCATGCCAGCTATCAACCAGGGTTATATTTTTTGTGTGGAAGGTGGGGAAAGTGAGTGATTATTGAGTAAAGAGGAGGTTTACTCTGTGCTTCTCTATTTTTTACTTTTTTAAAACAATAAATGCAGAAAGATTAAAAGAACCATAGAAGTCTTTGACTCTTTACATTACAGATTTTTGTTTTGTAATAAAGATACATTTTTATTTGAAAATTATATAGGTCCCAAAGCATTGCCAGAAAATTATTTTATTTCAAAGTAAGAAAATTTTAGAGTTGCAGTCAAGTGCATGATAGCTTGGTCTTCACTGAGGCATCAGTCGCCTCCTCAGGACAGTATTTCACAGCCTCCAGGGAAGGCTCTCATATATCCATAAATAATCTTACATGTGGCAGGTGGGAACTCCATTAGGCTTGATGGTTAATGGAACTCATGGTGAATTCTTTCTAACAGGTGTTTACATTTTAAGGACAGGACAAAAACAGTTACTGATGATCTATTAGTTATATAATAATGGTGATACTGATAATAACAAAAGCTATTATTATTGCCATTTCAATTTCTCTAGGCTCCACTTTCTGAGGTGGTGGGACTGTCTGATCCAGGGCAGGGTGGGGAGGGGTTTCTTTGAGATTAGAGGATGTCCACTGGGCAATAAGTGAGAGCAGCCTGGGAAGATGGGGAACTGCCTCAACCCCGCCCCCCATTTGGGATGACATTTCCCTGCTTCAGGAGCCTCAGTTCCACCATGGGGCTGGTTTTGGCGAGGGGATAGAGCTGGATCAGGAGCTGCTGCTGTCACATCAGGAGCAAGTTCCAGTCCCCAGCTATCATCTAACACCTAGCCAGACTCACCTGACTCAGCTGACTGAAGAGAGGCAAATTAGAACAGTTCACAGGATGGGCTTATACAGCATGAGCCCAAAGGAGTTTATGACCCTGGAAAAGGTGGGTCAGAAAAAAGGATCCGGAGTGTGTGATTTGCATGACGGACTTTTCTTATGGGGACCCCGTTCGATCCCTGCATGCACATGGATCACCTGGTCTGTATAGATGAGTGGTCCATGGATCCTTCCCATGCCTGCCTGCATGGAGCCAGCTGATGCCACACTGCTTTCTTCCTACCAGACTCATTAAGCCGGGTTCTCTCATCTATCTTCAAGTGAACCATCATTTTTGGTGATGAATAGCAAGGATCTACAACCAAGATTACTCTACCCAGCAAAGCTATCATTTAGAATTGAAGGACAGATAAAGAGCTTCACAGACAAGAAAAAGCTAAAGGAGTACATCACCACCAAACCAGTATTACATGAAATGTTGAAGGGTCTTCTTTATGAAGAAAAAAAGATAACAAATATGAACAATAAATGGCAATAAATACATATCTATCAACAATTGAATCTAAAATAAAAATAAATGAACAAGGAATCTAATGAACAAAATAAACTGATAAATAAAATAGAACCAGAGGCATGGAAACATGGAACAGACTGACAAATATCAGAGCAAGGGAAGAGACGGGTGCAGGAAGAGATCAACCAAAGAAAGAACTTATATGCATATATGCATTACCCATGGGCAGACAATAGGGTGGTGAAGGCCTGGGGTGGGGCAGGATCTGGGTGGAGGTAGGCAATGGGGTGGGTGGGGGGAGTGGGGCATCTGTAATAATCTCAATAATAAAGATTTTTAAAAAGAGAGAGAAAATAAATAAGTAAATAAATAAATAAATTTTGTGTGTTAAAAATTAGGGAAAAGGGAATGATTGTTTTTCCTAAATGAAATAACTTTCTTCTTTCCCCTATCCAAATTCTTTTCTGAAGTTGCTGGCATTTGAGTCAAAGTTTTAACAGCTACATGTTATAACACTAGCACAAAGAAAAGTAAGTCACTCACTCAAGGGAGGGATTCCATAAAGACATGAAAACCAGCGTGACTCATGGGGCCATTTAGAGTCTGTCGACCACAGGGGTCAGCAAATTTCTGTGAAAGGCTCACGAGTGTACATTTTAGGCTTGCAATAGAGCTGGCTTTTGTCACAACTACTCATCTGTGACACTGGAGTGTACAGCCAGCCTCAGACAGTGCACAGACAAAGGAGCATGTTCCAGTAGAGCTTCATTGATGGACACTAAAATCTGAGTTCATATAAGTTTTCCATGTATTGTTTATCTTTTGATTTTCCAACTATTTAAAATGTAAAAAACCATTTTTAACTTGCAGGCCATGCAAATCAGGCTGTACGCCAGATTTGGCCTGTGAGCCATAGTTTGCCAACCCCTGCTCTAATTTAAATTAAATTTTTGCATATCAAGTTTTCTTAGTGTAATTCCCAAGTTGGAGGTCTCAGGGCAGCCTTTGTGAGTGGAGTAAATTTCGGCTGTAGCATTTTAGAGACTGTTCAGTTAGACACTCTGTCCCAAACCCCTGAAGCTCAGTTCCCTTCTCACTTCCATTTTGGTGGGTCGGGCAGGAGGAATGCACATTTGTCCTGAACTGATTGTTCTGGGACTAGAAAGCACCTCTGACCAGAACCCTGGGCCACAGACAAGGACATCCCAGTCCAGGGGGACAGAGTTGCTGCTCTCCTTCCACAGCTGCAATTGCACCCCATTTCTTGCCTTCCAGTCCGTCACCTTCCTGTCTCCCACATCAGTTCGCAGTGGTCTCTTTCCCTCCCTGCCTAACCCGCCCCAGTCCCTCCAGCAGACTTGAGCTTCCTGAGGTCTGGTAGAGTACCCCCTCTCTTTCATCGGTTCAGCCCCCCTCCTCCTCTCACCCCTGCCACTGATAGGGAGGATGCACAGTGAGCTGGGGAGGAGGGCAGCAAGTCCTCGTGGAGTCCACGTGAAGGCCAATGAGGTACCTTTAAAGAAAGTGTTTGCGGACTTGTTGAAATACTTGCTGAGCCACTGGCTTTGAAGCTGAAAAAAATGTTTGATGCATATATTTTCCAGGGATGCCCATTTGACTGCAGGAGTCAACAAAGGTGGTTAGCATTCAATTCTCATTCAAGGGCTTGTGAATAAAAAGTGAAATTATACCCAGGGCTTTAAAATAGAGTTTGGCTCTAGACTCTGGAGTGATCTTCTAAAGTGTTAATGGCATCATGCTTAGTATCTTGCTTAGTATCTTTAGAATAAAGTACAACTCCTCCTTGCATCTCCCAGGTCCTGCTGCTTCTTCGACCACTCCTCCCCCTGCCTCCTTTTGCTGGAGGCCCCTTTGCTTCCCCAACAACAAGGCACATGCCCATCTCAGGGTATCTGCATTTGCTGTTCCCTCTGCCTGGTAGGTTCTTCTCCGGAGCCCTTGAAAGAGTCGAGTCCTCCTCATTCAGGTCCTCATTAAATGTTGCCTCCTCCAGGGGTCCCCACCAAGCTAGTCTGGAGCAGTCCCATGCAGTGCACTGTGCCAGTCCATTTATTTTCTTCAGATCCCTATCACTCCTGCAATCACCCTTTGTTTACAGGGTTGTCTTTCTCTTCTTTATTGCTATGTCACCAGTACTTACTGTAGAACCAGATGAATGGGGCAACTCCGTAAATATTTATTGAATGGACCAATAAATGCTTCTTTTTTTAAAAAAAAATAAAGAATAATTGCAACCCAAATGTCCAGTGGGTGAGTGGTGAAACAAACCATGGTACAGCCACCCTGTCAATACTCCTCAGAAAACAAAAGTTATGAACTATATGACAGTGCAGCAACCTGCGTGGACTTCAGGGCAAGTAAGTGAGTGGAAAAAGCCACTTTCAAAAGGCCCCATACTCTTTGATTCCATTTATGTAACATTCATGAAATATCAAAACTGTAGTGATAGGGAGCAGAGTAGTGGTTGCCAGGGGTTGGGTTGAGTGGAGGGCAGCAGGAGGCAGCCCTGTGGTGACGGTGCAGTTCCGGGTTTTGATAGTGGACATGGTTACACAAAACTGCATGTGTGATAAAATATCGCAGGACTGTACACACATACACAAACGAGTATATGGGAGGCTGGTTACGTGTGAACAGGTTCCTGGTTGGCCGGTGTGCTGCAGTCATGGGAGGGAGGCTGTGGGAAGGTGCACAGACCTTCCTGCACATTTCATTTCTGGATCTTCCTCTGAATCTATAGTGTTTCAAAATAAAAAGTCAAGAAACCATTCTGCACCATTAGAAAAAAACAAGTCAAAAGATTGTAATATTAAATCTATTTCTATTGTTATTGCCATGTGATAGAAAGCATATTGAATTCAACTAACAAGCCTTTTTCAAAAATAATTGTGCAACATGTTTGCTTCTCACATCAATAAAGGATTCTTTTGCCTTATTTTAGGATTGGTGTTGCTCCCTGATTAACCCTGAGCATGGAGACTGCTTCACAGACTGCATGGGCCTTTCACAGGCGTCGGTCATTGAAGATTCTGGCACTGAGGTGTTGGTTTGATTGGTATCTCCATTTTATCAGTGAGAAAGCCAAGGCTCAGGTATAAAAATTACACAACCTTAACTAAGAGATAGAGTATGAGTGATTTAAGACCCAGGTCTCTAACTCCACTTTTCCCCTCTTCCCCTTTTCCTCCGACATTCGTTTGAGCGACTGGAAATCCTAACTTAATCTAAATCTATGCTGATATTTAGACTCTGAAGCCTGTACCCATTCTCTCCTCTGGAGGGGTGATGGCCTCCCAGCCCCAACCAACTCCCAAAGGCTAATTAACACAGCTTTTAATAAACTCAGGTGGACTAAGAGAGAAAAAAGACTGTTGGTTGTTGCTCATTTGCAGATGTTTTTCTTGCAAAACCACATCAAAGCAAGGAAGCCCACCATGGACTTGGCCAGAAACCAAAGCTCACTGGCCAATCTGAGAAGCGGCAAGTTCCATCAGGCAGGAAACATTTTATCTTCTGGGCCCAGATTCCTCACTTAGAACTGATGGCGGTAGAGTGCCCCCCAAGCAGCAAAGCTCTCCCTGAGCCCCAGCTGGCTCAGGATCCCCCACATGAGGAGCCCCACCCTGCACAGGCCTAAGTGGGATGGAGCTGAGCCTCTGCACAAACCCCACAGTGGTCCTCACAGCGCCTACAGAGTGCTCGCCAGGAGCAGGGCCCATGGTGAGTGTGACTCTGGAGAGCCATCTCATCACTTCAGGTACTGAAGAATGAAAACGTGCTTTCATCTTCCTGAAAGGCATCACCAAATGTATGTTGACTTTTTTGGAAGACAAGTCAGAGGAGTCATCCTGTTAGACACTAAGAATGTGTTCTGGGCATTGCAGGACACACAGTAAAAATGCTGCGGCTCCCACCTTCTCCTTTTACAGCTCTCCAGGAGATTCCAGCATTCAGAACACACAGAAAAGCATAAGGTCTCCCAGGGAGGAGTCTAGATTAGATTTGAAGGAGGCAAAGGAGTTACCGGGTACAGGAATGGGAGGGGGGTGGGGTGGGCCTGCTGTGCTGGGAAGGACATTTTAGCAAAAGACCCCATGGAGACAGAGCCACATGCACTCCCACCTTCCAGATGTGAGCATGCTCATGCCTTCTCCTTGGCTACAACCTGAGTTCCTGTGGGCTGGGCCCATGGCTTTTATCATTATAACTCAAGTGCCTAGCACTGTACCTACCACATAATAGGCACTAATACACTTGAGTGAGTGAATGAATGAATGGGTTAGTCTCTCAGTAATAAAAATTAATTAATGATTTCTGAGCTGTGGAGGTGACAATTTTGCATTTGTTTTAGGAATATCACCTTGACAGTCCTGGGTAAGCCCTAACAGTAGGTTGACAGTTTGGGAATTTAGGCTGAGCATTCTGAATCTGAAAGGCTAAGGTAAGTCACTTTACTCCTTCCTTACTCCCCAGTTTGACCTCTAGTCTTGTAAATAAAGAGCACAGTGTGGCTTGGTGTATGCAGGAACCAAAAGACCTTGATCTCTTTGGAGATCTGAGTGTGTTCTTTTTTTTAATTGATGAGAGAGAGAGAGGAAGAGAGAGAAAGAGAGAGAGAGAGAGGAAGAGGGAGAGAGAGGGGGGAGAGAGAGAGAGAGAGAGAGAGAGAGAGAGAGAGAGGAAGAGGGAGAAGGAGAGAGAAAGAGAGAGAGAGAGAGAGAGAGAGAGAAATATAAATTTGTTCTACTTATCTATGCATTCATTGCTTGTCTCTTGTGTGTGCCCTGACTGGAGATCAAACCCACAATGTTGGCTTATTGGGACAGTGCTCTAACCAACTCGACTACCGGGCCAGGGCTGGAGATCTTAGTTTTAACTATATGTGACGTCATTTTCCATTGACTATGCCTTACAGTGACCTTACACTTGATAAATGTGTGTTGATTCAATAAATGAAAAGACCTGGGGAATTTCATAACTATAGAGGCATGGACACTTTTCAATGCATTGCACTTAATCTCTCTTTCTAGTTGGATGAACTCCCCACCCCTTGGTGAGAAGAAAAGTCCATACCACCGTAAGAAAGCAGCAACTCATGAATTGCTCCCCTCTCCCCCACACCCACCTTCCTTACAGTCAGAACACTGATGTGGCACCAAAGCTAGTCTACTAGAAGCCCCTACCTCCTTTGGCTTTAATGAGGTGCCAATGACTCTATCCCATACCTCAGTCATGAACTTCCTGTCAGGCAAATCTCACCCAGGTGGATGGGAGATAGAAGCAGATACCAGTGATGACCCCAGGCATTCAGCAGACCCAAGGACTCTGCCCTGCCACCCAAGGCCATAGCAAGCTGCTCTGATGCCCTGCCCCTGCACCTCAGAGATGCCTCTTTAAAGGAGAATCTATCCAACTCAGGGGCAGGGCCTTTGATTGGCAAGTGAAGACTCCTCGACTGAATACTTCAGATTCCAGATGATACTTCATTGTCAAAGTCTGAGGGGTACTTAATTTTTTTTCCCCATCCTAGTTGTTCCTGAATGTTCTAAAGAGACAACACTTTGAGGTTTGTTTCATACTAGGTGGGAGGGTAAAATCATAAAGTAGAAGCTAAATACCTAGACCCCAGAATCAGACAAACCAGCATTTGGCTGTAAAATTCTCCAGCTGTGTGACTGTGGCATCTGGCATGTGGTGAGTTCCTTAACTTGTGGCAGTGATTATTGTTACTATTGGGGAGACTATTTGAGGAGTCAGGATTAGAGAGAAGGAGGGGACTGGCTGACCCTGTGAATTCCGCCCAAGGCCCTGAGCCCAGGCAGACAGTGGGAGGGGCTTAAACGTGTTCAGTGTAGCACTGAAGACAGTGAAAGAACCAGGTGGAGGTTAAAAGGTGACATGGTTGGCCTCCATGTAAGATTTTCTAATACTAATCTGAAGGTGTGCCAGGGCCACTCAGCAGGTGGTGAATCTCTGGAATGGGAGGTGTTTAAGCCAAAATTGGAGAAAATGCTTGGTGAGCTAATGGAGAGGGGATTTAAGAGACATTAGATTTGATCAAAAGTTTAAACAATGAAACTTCCTTTTCAAATGAAATGTTCTGTGAACCCCAGTCAATGCCGTGATTACCCAAAAGGCATACAAGTGCATCCTCTGAACACCAGTAAAGTATGAAAAGGGAGAGAGAAGAGTTCCACTTAAATGAACACAGCTACTATTTTTCTATTAGCAATGCTAAAAATGAGCTACTTAAATGTCAGTAATTACAAACAAGGCATATGCAAGGATGGAGGCATTACAATCTCTTCAATATTCAGGCCTTTAAAGCCTTCATCTGGTCCTGAGCACATTATAACAGAGATCAAAGCAGAGTTGCTTTAGAGGCAGCAGGAGCAAGAGCTGGGAGCCTCCTCCCACAGCACCCCCCCCTCCCCCGCCCCCCAGGCTTCTGCAGGACTGGGACCCCTGGAGAGTGAGGGAGCCAGCCTGGAAACCCAGAGTCCTTCTTGGAATTAGGGAAAATTCTTCCTGTCTTTACCACTGGCTCAAGTCAAGCCCTCTTCAGAGTTTTATCTATGATATTATTTAATTTTAAATTCTTAATAATTTTAACTTTTCAATGCTTTTTCCATACCGATTATTTTAGTTTACTCTCTCAACATTCCCTGAGGTAAGTTGCAGGATGTCTCTTTTATCCTATTTTATAAGTAAGGAAACAGGTCTAGATCAGACAACTTTTTTTTTTAAGTGGAGAATTTCTAGTATATAAAAGTAGACAGGAGACAATAAACCCACAAGTATCCATTATCCAACCCCAATAACCATCAGCCTACAGCCAGTCAACCTTATCTAAACCTCATTCAGGCCTCCTCTGGTTTTATTTGAAACAAATACCAACCATCAAATCATTTCATCCATAAATATTTAGGTATGTATGTATTTTAAAAGTTAGGATTCTTTTTTTTTCCCCTTTTAAAAACATAACCACAATACCATCATCATATCCAAAAAAATAAATATATTTAATATCATGACATATCTATTTGGCATTTACATTTCCAATTGTTTGATGAATGTCAGGGTGTTTTTTCCCCCATTAAAAATATTACAATCCAAGTAAAGACCATAGTTTGCAATTTGTTAAATTTTAGAATACTCTTTCAGTCTATACTCTCATCTTGCAGCTTTACTTATTGAGGACATTCAGGCATGTAGTAGAGTCCCTCACAGTTGGGGTTTTGCTGATTGCATCGCTCTGGTGTGACAACGTTTTCTTCTCTCCTATCACTTCTGTGTGTCGTGTAAATTAGTATTTGGATCTAAAGGCTTGATCAGATTTAGGTCATGCAGCTATTTATGGAAAACGGGAAATAGCCCTGGTGTGATTGAGTCCACGAATCCGTGGGCTCCATGCCTGACCTCAAGCTCTACCACCCAGGGTTACTGTGTTCAGGAGCCATCGGCAAACACTGGGGTGCTGAGTACAGAGGTGGGCTGAGCCAATTGGCTGAGTCATCCTAAGCCCTCAGGTGCTTGTTCCCTCTTCTGCAGTGGATGTTCTCTGATAGCATTAATAGGTCAATAGAAGATTCTCACACTTGGCGCTCATTCCCAGAGGTCTAGCCACAGGCCTCTTTTCCAACTTCGTTGTCTTTGGTCTTTTAATTTTGCTCCTTTCAGGCCCCTGACAAATCAGCTAAGCCATTCGCCACAGCCCCACCATTCCATGTTGTCTCTTTCCTCACATAACTCTGTCTACACAAAGAGGATGCCTCCTTCCTGCTGCCTTTTAGAGCCACCGCTGGGCGAGGCTGTGCCATGGCAGCAGTCCACTTAGAGCTGCACTTGCCACTTAACTGGCAAGTGCAGGAACCGCTGGCTCCTAACCGCTCACCTGCCTGCCTGCCTGATCGCCCCTAACCACTCTGCCTGACTGCTTGATCACCCCTAACCACTCGCCTGCCTGGCTGATCACCCCTAACTGACTCTGCCTGGCCCCCACTGCTGCAGCTTTGTCCGGAAGGTCGTCCAGAAGGATGTCTGGAATGATGTCTGGAAGGTCATTTGGCTGTCCGGCCTAATTAGCATATTAAGCTTTTATTATTATAGATTCTGTGGCTCCCTCCCCAGCCTATGACTGGTGACTCTAACTGTATCCTGCTCATGGCCTTATGGCCACCTGACTTTTCACAGTCAGAGGATAAGTTTCTGTAAGGACCCAGTAACATATCAGGAGCTGTTTTTGCAATAACAGTACAGAGTTCTCTGCTGCTGATGCCTTTATCTTGTTCTAGAACACTAAGGATTGCCTTCTTCCTTCATCATTGGGGTGTGTAGGAGATTTACCTGGCTTCTTTCTCTACCACAGACAAGTACAATGCCATGTGAGTTCCCAGGTTGTATGAGCCAAGAGGCAGGGCTGCTTGTATTATAGTGTAGGCCTGCTGCAGTACCTTCTTTTGCTCTGGGCCTCAGTCAAAGCTAGCAACTTTCTGCATCACTAATGAATGGATCACAGTGGGATTGCTAAGTGTAGGATATGTAGCCTCCAAAACTCAACAAAGCCAAGTGCTGTTTCTTTCTCAGTAGTAGGCATTTTAAGGAGCAATAAACTCTTTTACTTTGGAGGAGGGATCTGGACCCTTCAAAACTTTATCAAGATTACAAATCTCTGAATATGATGTTTCTCTAGAATGCATGTCCAGAACATGTCTTTCATCAAGGCATCCAAAATATTTGCTACTTTGTTGAGCATTGGGTCAAATTAGCACAATTTTACCAACTTATCATGGAGAAAGGTGCATCCTATGAACTGTGAGATGTAAGAGATGTTTCACAAAAAAAGCTCACAGTGCTATTAGCCATATTTTTGCTCTAAAATATTTAAAGTATGAACTTAAGTTGCCATTCATAATCTATATATATAAAGAGCCAGAGTCTGTAACTTCCAAAATGACCGAAGGGATGACTGAATGCCAGGCTGCGTGCACAGCAGGCTTGGGGCGGGGGGTGGGCGGGGGGAAGGACTGGCGAGCTGGCTGAACTGCTGACCTCTGAGAGAGAGAGAGAGAGAGAGAGAGAGGCGGGGCTGATCAGCAGCTGCTGTGGCTGCTGGTGAGGCCCAGAGAGAGAAGCAGGGTCTGATCTGCAGCCTCTGTGGCAGCTGCTGATCAGCCCTTGCCTCTCTCTCTGGGTCTCGCCAGCAACCGCGCCCCTCTCTCTCTCTCCGAGAGGTCAGCAGGTCAGCCTGCTTGCCAGCAGCCTGGGGCAGCTGCTGATCAGCCCCACCTCTCTGATCAGGCCTGAATATAGGCCCAGAGATGCTGACTGGCATAGAAACTGACCAATCAGAACCAAATCTGGGTGAACTGTGAGGAGCAATGGCTGCCTAGGAGGTAGAGCTTTTGACACTGACTGGCATAGAAACCCACCAATCAAAACCTAATCTGGGTGAATTATGAAGGCAGAACCTAAGATGGGGGCTGAGGAGGGGTTTTAAAGGCAACAGCTCTTTGGTGTAAGGTGTAAGAAAGCAGTTCAATTTTTTAATAACCAGTTTGGCGGTATAGTGCATATGGCTGGCTATCAGTCCAGATATAGGGATTATGTATTTTTGTCTGCAAAAAGCATCTCCTCCTGCTGAAAAAGGCTCCCCCCCCCCATTTAAGTAATCCTATCCTATATAATCTATCTATACTACTAAAAGGGTAATATGCTAATTAGACCAGGTCGACCGGCCATCTTCCGGATGTCTGACTTCCTTCTGAACAAAGCCATGGTGGTGGGGGCCAATTAGGGGAGATCAGGCCAGCAGTTGGGGGCAAGATCAGGCCTGCAGGGGAGGACAGTTGGAGGTGAGATCAAGTCGGCAGGGGAGGGCAGTTAGGGGTGATCAGGCAGGCAGGCAGAGGCAGTTAGGGGCAATCAGGCAGGCAGAGGCAGTTAGAAGCGACCAGGCAGGCAGGCAGGTGAATACTTAGGAGCCAGCATCCCAGATTGTGAGAGGGATGTCCGACTGCCAGTTTAGGCCCGATCCCCCAAAGGGTCCCCGATTAGAGAGGGTGCTGGCTAGGCTGAGGAACCCCCCCCCCCCCCCCGCCCACCAAGCACTGGGCCACTAGTATGTGATAATTTGCCTTTTAAAAAATGATGTGCCTTATTGAAGAACACAGGGAGTTCCCTAATCACACACACCTGACAGCTAAAATAGCCTCCTTCAATGTGTTTAACAACTGGCCTTTGTGTCGTGTGATTCATTCAATGACCACTATCAGCCTATGTTATATGTTCAGAGTTATAAGGTCCAAATATATTCGTAATGTGATTCAATATTTTTGTATCCTAAACATACCTACTACCCCTAGTCATCTAAATGAATTCAGAAGAAAGAAGTTTCCAGTTAAAAGCAGAATCCTGTGCTTCCAGCAGGGTTTGAATCATACAACCACAAATCAGGCAGCTCCCAAACAGAGAGAAGCCCTTTTGCTTCTAAGAAGTTGGGGGAAGAGTTGTTCAAATGAAATAATTAATAATAATTATTGCCAATAATAATAGCTCCAATAAAACACTCCACAAATACTACAAAAAATGGATCATCTCTTCTTTGTGACATTGGACTGGTGACAGAAATAGGATATGGAATAGACTTGATGTTGAACCTTGATAACAAAGAGCCAGCCAAGCACCTGCTCCCAATAGTATGCAAAGCAGCCGTTTTTAAGTAATGCAAAGATAATTGCTTCAATTGAAAAAATTTTAGTCACATTTTATAATAAAAATATAAAATAGCCCTAACCGGTTTGGCTCAGTGGATAGAGCATCTGCCCTCCGACTAAAGGGTCCCTGGTTGACTCTGGTCAAGGGCATATACCTTTGTTGCAGGGTTGATTCCCCAGTAGGGGGCATGCAGGAGGCAACTGATAGATGTTTCTCTCTCATTGAGTGTTTCTAACTCTCTATCCCTATCTCTTCCTCTCTGTAAAATCAATAAAAATATACTTAAAAAATATATAAAATATATATTTAAAATCTTGATCTATTTAATTTCAACAAAATAAAGATGGCTTAAGGTCTAGAATTTGCCACTTCTATTTGAAATTAAAAATATAAATCTCCTTTTGGTACTTTCTTGCTACAGTTAGTTAATATGTTCTGCTGTCTGTTGTGATCCAAGCACCTTAATGCCTTTTCATTATCCCGGTGTCCACTCGATCATTATTCTTCAAAAAGCCTTTCGTGATGACGGGAGTGGAGACGCAGGGTCTCAGGAGCTGGTGGGTGTGTGGAGGACACCTGGGTTGGAACCTCCTTTTTACCATTTTCTCCCAGTGAGTCTGGGCAAGTTCCTCAACCTCCCTTAGTGTCCACTTTCTAGGTTTAGTACATGGCAGAGCCCCAGTTTCTTGGGGGATAAGGTGGCCATGCTAAATTAATGGGAGCCATTCATGGTTGCCAGGTATCTGCCAAGTCTGTGAGAGGAAAGACCCCGTCCAGGAGTGGAGTGGCGGGGTGTAGAGCCGCGGCCTCTGCTCCCCCAGAACATCTTGTTCTGGACTCCATCCTCACTCTGCCTGATGGTGCTTCGTTTCCCCCACGCTGCTCGATTGTGCCATGGCTGTGGTGCTGTCTCCATGAGCGGCAGGACAGCCAGCTATTGTCTCTTCCCTGCATTTGTCTTCACAGCTGCACCTTCCAACTGCCTGGCAAGTGCTCAAGTGTCTCCAGAGCAGCTGGTTTTAGATTTTTGCCTCAGTGATTGCCAGTGAACCTCTCTCTCTCTCTCTCTCTCTCTCTCTCTCACCCCTGCACCCTCCCCAGGACTGAAGGCCATCCCCCCTTCGCCCCCACCCCCCACACACACTGCTGCAGGTAGCCTGAGCCCTAGCCCTAGCCCTATGTGGACATTTTCTCAGCTGAGGAGTCACCTCACGCAAGGCCCGGTGGTCCTGGGCTAGACTGCATTCAGTGACTGGTTGGTGTGCGGGCAAGGCCATGCTAGAATTACTCTTCTCTGTTACCCTTCTTTCCCCACTCCCTCCCCAACCAGGATTTCCCTACTCTGAGTCCCTTTTATGAAGCTGCCCTGCCAGCATCATTTTTGGAAAGGTTCTTGGGCCAAAATCTCTGTTCCTGATCTTCATATGTCAAAGCTCCATCTTGCCTGTTTCGTTTTCCATGGGGAAGGAAAGAGCGAGAGCGAGAAACTCCCAAAGAGAAGAGGGAAAGGGAAGGGTAGGGAGCAGGAGAAGAACCAACCTGTGGCTTGCAAAGCCCATCCCTTGTCTCAGAGAGGGAATGCACTCCCACCTTCAGGCAGGGGATCCAGGTCAGCTTTGTCTGCTTGTTTGCTTTCCTATATTTTTAGCATGTTTTTTCTGTAACAAAACTAATGAAGCAG
Source organism: Myotis lucifugus (assembly GCF_000147115.1). Classification (NCBI taxonomy): domain Eukaryota; kingdom Metazoa; phylum Chordata; class Mammalia; order Chiroptera; family Vespertilionidae; genus Myotis; species Myotis lucifugus. The sequence continues at coordinate 5,943,397 of NW_005871069.1, forward strand.
AGGAGGAAGACCCAGGGCTGGCAGGCTGATCTCCTCTCCCTCCTCCCTTCCCCGAGCGCGGCACAGTCCGAGGGTGGCTGTGGGCAGAGGAAGTGAGACCGAACCTCGCAGAGGAGCTCAAAGCCAGGATTTCTGGCAGAGCAGATTCCCCTATTCTTTGCTTCCAGCCCCAAATCCCACGCTTACTCACTTCACAGCACCTACTTTTAACCTGCCAAATGCCACTAAACCTGCAAATTAAACCTCTGATTACAGATTTCCTTTTGATGTAAAAAAATGTGGGGATTTTTAAAATGTAATTATTCATACACTAAGATTTTAATTGTGCTGCCTTTCTCCCTCTCACCGTTGTTTTTCTGTTGTTCCCCACCCCCTCCCCCCCAGGGCAGGGTGATTCCCCCATGTGGGCCTGCCCAGGCAGTGCCAGGGCGGCCTGGCGGGCGGGGCAGAGAGGACCCAGCAAGAGCTGTCTGCAAATCTGGATGCTGGGGGAGGCTGCTAGGGTCTGGGCAGCAGCTGGCCCTGGGCCTCCACCTGCAGCCTCCCCACCTCAGCAACAAAATGACAACCAAATGCCAGGGCACAGTGTGATTCCCCAAGTCATGGCCTCTGCGCACTGGATGCCCATGGCGCTGGGGCTCGGAAAGGAAAGTTCTCTGGGTGGAAGGTCCGGAACCACCTGAAAGGGTGCAGGGACCCGGCCTGGGCTGCCCACTGTCTTCTAGCCTGCTCTGGCCTTCCCTCCTGAGCTACAATGAGACTGACCTTTTTTTGAAATTTACCATTTTAAACATCTTTAAGGCCATAATTCAGTGGCCTTAAGTACATTCACCATGTTGTGCAACTTCACCATTATGCATTTTCAGAATTTTCCATAATCTCAAACTAAAATCCTGGACCCATTAAACACTAACTCCCCATTCTCTCCTCCCTTGACACCCCCCCATCCTCCCCCAGGCAACCACTACTGTCTTTTTGTCTCTGTGATCTATGATATGTACCTCATGAAAGTAGAATCATATGGCATTTGTCCTTTGGTGTCTGCCTCTGTCACTGAGCATAATGTCTTCAAGGCTTGTCTAATGTTTTGATGTCTATCAAGATTTCCTTCCTTTTTAGGCTGGTTAATATTCCATTGTATGGATATACCACATCTTGTTTATCTATTCATCTGTCCACAGACACTTGGGTAACTTCCTCCTTTTGGCTACTATGAACATGGGTGTGCAAATAGCTGTTCAAGTTTCTGCTTTTAATTGTTTGGGGTATGTACTTAGAAGTGAAATTGCTGGATCATATAGTACAGACTAAACTTTTAAACATGCAAACTACCATTTTCTTCCAAGCTTCTATTGGGGCCCTCAAGGGTCTGCATGATGGGGTCCCTGCCACATTCAGGTTGTTCATCTCATCACACTGTCCCCTTGCACACCCCACCACAACCACATTTACCTCCTCGGGGTTCTCAAACATCCAAGCACATCGCACCCCCTAACTTCTGCTCTGGCTTGTGCCTTCCCCCTTGGAATGCTCTTGAGCTTGGCTATTCTTGGGGTGGCAGCTCCTCAGAGAGCCTTCCCTGACTACCCCACTTGTGGCTGGTCCTGCCCCTCCCGTCTCCACCACATCTTCACCCTTTGCTTGTTTTCTTCCACAGCCTATCACAGTCTGGAATTACCTTGCTTATTTATTACCTGTCCCTGACTTCCCCGAAATGAAAGCTCCAAAGACACAAGTACTTTATCTGTTATCTCTCTGAGCCTAAAACCAAACCTGACTTATAGCCTGTGATCCTTGAAAGAGTGTTAAATGAGTGGAACTAAGTCCATGCCTTTCCATGTCTGTAGAGTGGGCTGCACATGGACTTTGGGCCTTAGACTAAGCATGGCTATCTTCCAGGAACATAACATTTGAAGACTTGAGGGGAAAATGTTATATTTATATTTACTAAGACAAAAAAGGTACTTTAAGGAATATATTAATTTTCTGGGGCTGCCATAACTATCACTAACTGCGTGGCTCAAACGATAGAAATTTATTGTCTCCCAGTTCTGGAGGCTGGAAGTCTGAGATCATGGTGGGCGGGGCTGGTTTCCTCTGAGGTCGCTCTCTTTGACTTCCCTGTGTCCTCACATGGCCTTCCACTATACATTGGCTGTGTCCTAATCTCTTCTCATAACCACACCCGTCATATTGGATTAGGGTCAACCCTAATTATCCCTTTTTATTTTAATTACCTTTTAAAAGACCTTATCTCCAAATACAGTTACATTCTCAGGTATTGGGGTTTTGAACTTCAACATAGGTATAGTTGGGGGAGAGCACCCTATTTGGTCCATAACAGTTGAGGAGTATTCTCTTAGCCAACCACCCTTTGGCAATGTACTTGGGTCACTGCCTCTAGGTAGCCTTCATTAACTGCCCATACTGCACCAGTGACTCCCCTTCCCAACCACCAAGAAAATTACCTAGTGCTCCCACCAATTCATGTGTGTGTGTGTGTGTGTGTGTGTGTGTATGTGTGTGTGTGTACATGTGCGCGTGTGTGTGTACACAGGTCTTCTGGCAACTACTGGGGAGCAGGGCTACCTTCTTCAGCAGGACACCTCCTCATGCCTGGGTAGTACCTAGCACATGGTAGGGGCTTTATAAATACTAAATGTTCAGCAGGCCACTGACACTGAACCTGAAACTGAGAACGAAATGCTTTTCTCTGAGGAAGCCACTCCTGCCCCTGAAGGACCAGTGCCTGTGCAGGATGCAGCCCAACATGCCCTCCCCTGACAGAGTTGTCAGAGCTCCGGGTGTGAGGACCAGGAAGAACACTAAGTACAATGCCATGCGAGTTCCCAGGTTGTATATGTGTGGCTCACACATTTCCGGGTGTGAGGACCAGGAAGAACACTAGGCCATTAATTTAGCATGGCCGCCTTATCCCACCCCACTAGGCACAGATCAGGGCCCTGCAGGGAGGGGGAGAGGGATGTCTGGGGGCACCAGTGAAAGAGCAGCAGGAACAGAAATGGGGCCTCCTGACACACAGGCCACGCCTCTGCCCAAGCACTGGTCTCAAGGCCCAGAGCCTTCTGCTCCACCCCTGGGCTGACTGTGGCCCAAACCCACATGCCAGCTTGCTTAGGGGCATGCTGGCTCGCTGAGAGAATCCTCTATGTCATAGAAAGGTGATCAATTCTCAAAGAATTTGCAGTATAAGGGAAGATTCCTGGTCCTAACTGGCCAGAGCCAGGCCCATCCTTTCCTGGGTGGAGCTGCCAGGTGGCTGGTGCTGGCAGGGCCTCGTCGCCGCCATGGTGAGCATCGTCCCCACAGCCTGTCCTCTGGGAGGCCCAGGAGGTTGGATACACTCAGCGGTTTTCCCTGAAAGTGGAACGTTCAACTTCAATATGCTTGCATGTTCCATTTCTCTTTTCATCAGGCTGAGACTAGATTCAAGCTCCATCCAATTTATTTATTTACAATATTTGCATTGCCTTACCACTTTATTTATTAACCACTTGCACCATTCCATCCTCCACACTGTCACCAAAGTATTCTAGAGCATCAATCCACCACTTCAGCCCCTTTCCCCATCATTTAACCTCCCGCCCCGCCAACCACGCCACCACCTTTAGGGATAAACCACAGACTCCCTAGAAGAACAGTGAGGAAGTCCTTCCTGACATGGCCTGCCTTCCTCCTCACACCTCTACCTGCAGGTACAGAAAACTCAACTAACAGGTATTTAGATAAAACTCTCCCGTTGTCCCAGAGGGAGCTCAGTGCTACTCAGGTCAGAGGGTCATAGCATCGCTGAGTCCCAGGGCCTTGCTCACACTCTACTCTGCCATCCTCCTGGGAACAAGATGGCTGCAGTGGCTCCAGGTGGCTCTGCTTCCCATGCCAATGTCAAGAGGCAAAGCCAGTCCTGATGAGCTTTCCGTTGTGCTTCATGGGCCAGGAGCAGGTGACAGGCCCTTTCGGAGACTGGCATGAGGAATGGAGAAGCATGATTGGTCTATACCAGCCTGCACTTCCCTGCAGCCCAGGGCTCATCCCAACCCTCACATTTCCTTGGAAACATTCCCCACTCCTAACAGGGCTTCATGGTTGCTTCTCATCTAGTCATTCACTGAGCATCTGGAGGTGCTGGGCACAGGAGACACGGCAGTAAACAAACAGGCACTGTGCTGCCTTCATTCTGTTCCGTTTCTATGATAGTACTGCACATACTTACTTAGTACATTTTGTGGAGTATATGATACTAGGTACCTCTCTGAGCCTCAGTTTCTTCATGTATAAAAGAGGGTAATAATGTCCACTTTACTGTTGCAAAATTTAAAAATAGTGAGCATACAGCACCCAGGATGTGCCCAGTTGATGCCCAAGAAATGGTAGCTCTTGAAATATTTGTTTTCCCCATTTGAGGGATGATTTTCTCGTGCTGTGAACTACTTTAATAGTCTGGAGTATTTTCAAGTGCATTAAATAAAATACATGGCAACCAATTATATCGAAAGACTATTATCAAAATATTTAAAAAAATATTTAAAAATATTTATAATATAGAAGTATGTTCCTATTGATAAATGACAACATAGCATCAGATCTAATATTATTTCAAAAGCGTGATGGTGGAGACCTGTAGCTGCTACAGCCCCAGGGGAAATGCCTGCCTCCACACTGCTGACCATGTCCCAGGCTGCTGGGGGCAAGTTGTTTGTCGCCAACATTCATATTTTAAGCAAGTGCTAGGCTAGGAAAAGTAAAGATGCAGTATTTCCTAGTCAGGTCTCAGCCCCACCCCTACTCCAATTCTTTCCATGGACCCTTTGGGAGCTAAGGGACCTCAAATTAAAAACCTGTCCTGGAGTTGGGGCAGAGATGACCTATTTTCCCCAGGCCCTAAAAAGAGCATCCAATAAGATCTCCATACCCGAAAGACCTACGGAGTGAGTGTGTGTTCTCATTTTCGGATACATATTGGAAACCATGTACACACACAGCGAGGTGCAGGCTGGGCCTTCTTTTCAGACCGCAGAGTCTGGCAGGGCTTTAGACAAGTTCTTCCTGTCAGTGGCAGTGGCTGTGTATATCCAGTCTCTCTTCTGTTCCAAGCTGAAATACTTGGAATCTGCAGGAAGCTCTACTCCAGTGATGGCGAACCTTTTGAGCTTAGCGTGTCAGCATTTTGAAAAGCCCTAAATTAACTCTGGTGCCGTGTCACATATAGAAATTTTTTGATATTTGCAACCATAGTAAAACAAAGATGTATATTTTTGATATTTATTTTATATATTTAAATGCCATTTAACAAAGAAAAATCAACCAAAAAAATGAGTTTGCGTGTCACCTCTGACACGCGTGTCATAGGTTCGCCATCACTGCTCTACTCAGATGGCAGTGGCTGATCCCTAAAAGAATTCAGGATTCCTTTCCTTGGGCCAGGCCTAAGGGCTACCTGGGGGTGTTGACGGGAGGCAGTGCCTAGCGAAGTGGGAGTCCAGAGTTCTCAAACTGCACCACCAGATAAGCTGTGTGACCTTAGCTAGGCGGACCTTCCTCTCTGAGCTTGTTTGCACATCTATAAAAAGCAAGGGTTGGGGGAGATATTTGTCAGATCGGGCTCCAGACATGTATTCTTGGAGTTTAAGAATTTTCAACAAATGGTGTGCTTCTCTTTCTGTGTGTGATTTCATCTGGATAATTTTTAAAAGACATTTTCTGGACACCTTACAACTAAGTCTTATATATCTCAGCGTCTGAATTTGCATTGGTATTTACAATTGTAGGCAACAATACTATCTCAGTTGTCACAGGCCAGTAAGGAGAGGCAGCAGGCAGCTATGGCACACATAGGATGAGCTGGTACCAAATAAAGGCCACATGTCAGCACAGTGTGCTGTGCTTGGGATGTTTCCCTGTGGCTAGAATATAGAAAGTGATGGGAGAGCAGTTATTCCACACGTGGAAAATAAATATACTCAATGAGCAATGACAACAAAAACCATGCCTTGGAATGAAGTGCCACAGTTCTATGTGCTGGAGATTTGCATGGGCACACGATGTATCACATATATTAACAGGATGACTTTGAATTGTATTGATTTTGTTTGTTGACTCGTTCTCATTTAATTTGAATTTTTATTTCTGTTTATCCTTGTATGGCAGTTATCAGTATAAGGAGCTTATAGGTAGTTTAATGTTTGCATATTTAAGTAGCATTACCACAAAACAGAAAAGCTATTTAAAACAACATTAGGTATATTCCTAGAAGTGGGGTCACTGGGTCAAATGGCAGTTCGATTTTTAATTTTTTGAGACAACTCCATACTGCTTTCCACAGTGGCTGCACCAGTCTGCATTCCCATCAGCAGTGCACGAGGGTTCCCTTTTCTCCACATTCTTGCCAGCACTTATTTGTTGATGGTAGGCAATCTGGCAGAGAGCTTTTCAAACTCTCTTTTAAAAAAGAGAGTTCCCAATATTACATTCGAGAAGCAATGAACTAATAAAAATATTTGGAGCTTGTCCCTGCCTTTGACCTTCAGTGACTCAAATTCTAGAGAACAAAGTCAGCCCAGAGTGCTTTCAAGGTATGGGAGGGGGAGAACTTTGGGTGTGCTCTGCTGCCCTCTGCTGACCATGTGGATCATCGGCTAGGCTCATCTGGGCTCCGAGAGTTTGGAAGGATGCATTTACTACTATTTGCCCACAGGTGGTGGGGACAGAAGGAAGGTGGGGTGATTACAGCTCCAAATAACCTTTATTTAGCTGGGCCCCGACTCTTCTCAACCCTTAAGATCTACATTGAATAAATTTCATAAGCAAGTTATTTTTCCTGCGTGTGGCTGAGGCCTGGGTAAGGCATGGTGGAAAGAAGCAAGTGATGAAAGGGAGGCCCCAGAGGTGACACGCCTGTGTCCCCCTAGCGGCCAATAGTGGGGAGGCTCGCAGCGGTTCTCAACCTGTGGGTCGCGACCCCTGAAAATACATCCTGCATATCAGATATTTACATTACAATTCATAACAGTAGCAAAATTAAAGTTATGAAGTAGCAACGAAAATAATTTTATGGTTGGGGGTCACCACAACATGAGGAACTATATTAAAGGGTCGCGGCATTAGGAAGGTTGAGAACCACTGCTTAGGGGTTTGAGACTCAGGGCACTGCCTCAGGCCTCAGTTCTGTACCTGTTACAGGGCCTTGTCCTGAGCTTCCACTCAGAGCTGAGGAGCCTGGCCCTACGCACACGCTGTTCTGTTCCAGGAGGTCCCACCTCCTCCAGGGCACTGGTTTACGAGAGACCTCTGTGATGACCGGACCATCGGGAAACAGTGCTGAACTTGGGACCCAGGCACCCAGTCCGGCCTTCCTCCCCCACCACTTCCCCCTCGCCCAGTTAGCTTTCCTCCCGGCAGCTCCTCTGTCAGCTCTGTCCCAGTCAACCATTCTCAGGGGCCACACTCACTGAAGGCTGGGTTTCCTGGCTCGATGCTGGGATGGCGGGCATTCGACAGCAGACTTTAAGGAATGTGTAAGGAATGGGAAAGCAGACCCCTAAACTGAACACAAGGACTCTGTGGGTCAGTGCTGAAGTGTGGCGGGGACGAGGGGCCAAAGGAGGGCTTACTGGGTTCTTGCATTCAAGAACCAGTTGCTTAGAGTCCTGGAGCAGCGCCAGGGTGTTGCTCAGACATTTACCCTTCTCGTCAACTCCAGCCACATCTTCCCCTACTTTTTTATCTATCCCTTGGTATCCAATGTAGTGCCCAGCACTTGGTAGAAAGTCACCACACTGCTCCTCAGCATTTGCCCAGGCCCTGGCACCCAGGAGGCACCCAGGTTGTGGAATTGATGGCCTGAGATCTTGGAAGATGCTTTTTTGGGCAAAGGCAGCAGGAAGGACAGCAAAAGGTCCTCTTCTCTTTCCAGGAGGCTAATGGCCCAGCCTTGTCTGTGTTGCTGTCCCTTTGTTTATTCGGGGACACAGAAGATGCAGTCAAGTCTTCCTGGCTCATCCAGCTGCAGTCTGAGTCTTCCCAGTGGGGCCGACCGGGCTCAGCCGCCTTGTCAGCAGCTGGAATCCCACAGAACAGCTCTAACTCCACTCTGTACTCTAACACCCACTCCGCGCAGCAGACACCTGTGCCCAGCCAGGCCCAGTGAGGAACCCAGCTCCAAGGGAGAGCCCGAGCCAGAGAAAAACTCCCTGCAAAAGTACCAGCTATGTGCCCCTACACAGAGCAACTGGTCCACCTCCTGATGTTGGGCCCTCTTCTCCCCCCTCTACCTCAGACATGGCCAGTTCCCTGCCTCACCTGCACTCTGATTGGAAGACTTGGAGGCCATCTGAACCAAAGCACCTCTCCTAGTCTAGTCGTGATTAAGCTCAGAGACCCTACACCCAGCCTCCTATATCTCCTCCATCACCACTGCCTGGGTGGCCTTGGGCACGTTACTTAACATCTCTGACTTCCTTTCCTCATCTCTAAAATGGGGATCTAGTCATATTTTTCATACAGTCCTCATGGGGATTGAAGGAATCTATGTCTGGAGAGTGCTTTAAAGGGCTCAGCACATTAGTGCTCAAGAAAGGGAACCATTCCACCATCTTCCTTGCAATGAACAAGGCCTGTTACCTCTGGCAGAGCCACCACTGACTAACCCATGACCCCCACCCCCAGCAGCCCTTGCAGAGCCTGTTGCCGGGCTCGAGGGCTCCGTGATGGCCACTCCAGCCCTGCGCCAGGCTGTGCTGGCACTCTGAGGCCACACACAACTCTGTCTTCTGGGAAGTGGCAATCTCACTGGCAAGATAAGACTAATTCTTGAAGCAATTAGTAAAATATACAAGATAGCTTAAAAGTACTACACTGATTGGTGCAGACTATAATTGTGCTAATAATCAGAACCATTTGTATGGCATTTTAGCATTTACCCAGCACTTGGAAATGCATTACCTTATGTAATTCTCAGAACAAACCGGCAGGGTTAAGTATTGTACTGTAATTAGTAGGCGGGAAAACTGAGGCTCACGAAGGTGAAATGCTGGTCTGTAATAGCACCAGCAGTGAGTGAATGAGAGGACAACTTCAACCTGGTTCTGGCTGCAGTTATATGAGGCTTCTTCCTTCTTCTACTGAGTGGGACGTGTGTGTGCGCCTGGGTGTATGTTTACACGGACGGGTACTTCTTCAGGCTTCATCTCACTCCTGTCCTTCTTCCACACTTGGCCCCAAGACCGCTGTGGCCAGAATATCCTGTAGTTCACATTTCATGTCTATTTGTGCTGTGTCCAATGGCTCTGTTCTGGGCCCCTTTCACAGGTGTGGTGGGTGGCCTCTCAGAGCTACTAGGTTTCTGAACTACAAAGAGGACAGGGCATTTGGTAACCCTGTGGCCCTCACACTGACCTGAGGCCCTCAGAAAATGGAGCCAAGGAGCAGGTGGCTTGGGTGCAGGTCACAGAGCCCCGGAAGGCAGGGCTGCAGCAGCCTCCTGGTGGGGCTCCCGGAGAAGCACTGCCAGGCTCCCAGGTCCACCCACAGAAAGGGCCATGGCCTGGGGAAGGATGCCGAGTGCAGACCGCAGCAGAAGGTGGCCAGCTCCCTATGACGTGGTGTGATGAAAACTACACCTTGGGTTTGAAGTCACATGCCTGGCTCAAGTCCAGCCTCTGCTCCCTGGTGGTGCCACCCTGGCCAGTCCCCTTACCTCAGCTCCTCAGTCTCCCCTTTCTAAAATGCAGACAATAGTAACGCTTACTCCACAGGTTGCTGTCAGGATTAAAGTAAATTTTGTCAAGTATTGCTTGGCACATAGTAGGTGCTCTCAGTGCCACATCATTACATCTGTGGGCCCTAGGCACTTCTGCTTTTCCTTTAAAAGAAATGACACTTTTATGCCCTCTAACTGCATCATGACACAAAGCTCCAGGCCTCTTGCGCTGATGGGTTTACCATGCATGCTGTTGTGGATGTTCAAGTATCTTGGGGACCAATAAGTGCTGTGCTGTAGGGTCACAGTCATTCCTCCAGGGATGCTCCCCATCCTCCCGTGCATCCAGCATCATTGTATTGGATGCCATGCTGCGGCGCCAAATTTCCCAGCACAAGAGTAGTCTCTGGCCTCTCCCTTCCATTCCTGGGCACCACAGGGATGCAGGGATGTGGGGATGTCATGCAGAGATTAGCCTGGGTGACCGACTCATTTAGACCTCAGGGCAGGGGAAAGGGCCTCTGGAGGCCAGATACCCACTGGGTCCTTTCACAGCGACCCTCAGAGTGGTAGCAACAGTGGCCTCTAATGGCCCCAAATCTCCCTCCACACGGTGCCTGCCTCACCTGCCTCCCAGGGGGCCCCCAGAGTCCAGGGCATGACTGAGGCTTGTGCTGACATTCACGTATTTGTGTTTGCATAAACCCCCCTCAATCAACACAGGATTCGAATCCAGTAACAGAATTAAACCCACAACTATGTGCGGTGTGTTCATGCGTGCACAAAGCCAAAGCTAAGCTCCAGATCACCGCTGGCCATAAACACAGGGTGAGCCACAAGATGAGCCACATGTATAACTTCAAATGACCTTGTAAGTGAAACCCGATGAAACTGATTTAATGTTTTATTTAATCCAAAACATCAAAATATTATCCTCTACATGTAATCAATATAAAATTATTAATGAAAAATTTTCGATATTTTTCATTCGAAGTTTTTGAAGTTCTATATGTATTTTACAATGTGGCATATCTCAGTTCTAATGTAGTGTTCCAACTAATTTCATTGGAAATATCATCTGTACTTTATGTACTTCATAAAATTTACAGCTGAAAAGCAGATTCACATACCAGCATTTCCCAACCACACTGCAAAGTTTTCCAATAACCGATTCAAGTAATAGTTTTGAAATTTAAATGCAAATTAATTAAACATTAAATAAAATTTAAAATTCAATTCCTTAGTTATACTTATTCCCATTTCAAGTACTCAACAGCCACATGTGGCTAGTGGTTACTGAACTGGACAACGCAGGCTAGATGGTAAAACAGCAGAGGAATCAAGCACGCCTTTGTGAGAGGGAGCACTCTGCACATGGAAGAACACTATTTGTCAGCAAAGTCCTCACTTTCAGGTACAGGAGTCATCATTTTCAGCTGGGCTGACGATGGACAGGACACAGGACGGAGCCTCCAGCAGCCTGAGGAGGGTCTGTGGCCTCACCCGAGGACGGGCTCCTGGAGGCCAGTGCAGCGTCAGAGGCATGTGGAGGGGAGAGCAGTCATGTGCTCAGAGGAGGATCTGACTTCTCTGGGGCGCTGTGACCATGGCACCATGGAAATGCAGGCGTTTGGACTCACTTAGTGCTCAGTGAGGGATCCCTGCTTCTTGCTGCTCTGACACCTGCCCTGGGTTAATAAAGCAGGTGAACCGGTACTTGTACCGGTTCTCAGTCTGCACCCTGAGGAGCACTTTCCCACACGGCTTCCACCTGGTGATCCCACATCTCAACCTTGCCCCCCACCTGTGCCACCTGCCCACTGACTGCTCTGCTGCCCCTCTATGCTGGGCCAATGGAAAGCAGCTGAAGGATGTAGCACATACCACGCATCACTACCACCCCTGGCAGCCACTGTCCTCGGCCGCAGGCCAGCACAGTGACCATCACACTGGACATGCACTTGTATTCTCAGGATTCCGACACTTCAGCAGGGTGGGAAGGCCAGCCAATACCTCTGGATAAACAGGTGCAGACAGCGGAGCCCCAGGCCTGTGCTACTGGAGTGTGCAGCCCTGCCTGCACAGACTTAGGTCAGCTCTGTGCCCAGGATCTTCATTTGCAGGCCCTGCGCTGTCCAGCGGTGGGGGTGCACCTCCAGGAGCCATGCACAGCCCTATGCAGCCTCGCTGACTAGGCACCACACCACCATGGCGAGAGCACAGAGCAGCTGTGGGAATGAGCAAAGCCAGCTGGCTCCAGACCCCACTGTACAGCCTCCTGAGAACCTCCCACATCAACTCTTAACAGAGAGAAGGTGCTCAAGGTAGCTCTGAGGGCACCCCGCCCCCCACCCTGGGGTCTGAAGCCTAAAGGAAGCCAGCTGCAGCCGGGCTATTTGGGAGCACTCAGGACGTGGCCCTCCACCGCCGGCCCATGTTCTCAATTGTGTCCCGGAGCATCACCGTCCAGTCGTCACTCCTCCGCATTGGGGTGCAGCGCGTCTCCTTTCCCTCCAGGGCTAGGATCTCCGTGGGAGTTTCTGGGCTCAATCCAGCAGCCACGATAGCTTCTGGAAACTTGGCTGCAGAGGCAGGGGCCAGACAACACCGGGGAGGGCTGTGGGGGTGGGGCAGGTGGAAACAAGTATTTGGGAGACAACAGATGGAGGGACAGGTACAGAAAAGGGAGGGGAAGAAGGAACAGGGATGGTTAGGGGTAGTGTGGGGCACGGAGGAAAAAGAGAGAGGCAGACCTTAAACTTGTCTCTACAATGACTGCTGAGCAAATTGCTTCTTCCTGTGGAAGGCCCAGCTCACCCACCACCTCCCATGTGGGCTGTCCTGGGACACCTATCATGTACCCTCTTCTGAGACCACGGTTCTTGAGTTACAGTTCCACAGAGCACCCATTATGCTCACTCAAGCCATTTGTTCACATTCCTGTGTTCCCTGCTTGGGGAAGAAGAGGGTCCCTGAAAGCCAAAGTCCACCCCCTCTTGCCCAGTGACCCAGGTGCCCATGGCCATACCTGGGGGTCTGCCTGAGCATCTGCTGGTAATGGTAGCTCACGGCCACGGCCGTGTGAGGGCACAGCAAGGACTGGTTCTCTTCCCAGCAGCGGGCCATGGTCTGCGTGATGGCCTCGTCTGACACTGACTCAGATGTCACTGCCGCTGAAAGCTGATGGTCCCAGGGCCAGGGGGGTGGTAATCATGGTTGGGGGAAGCAGGGAGAAAGGTGACAAAAAACACACTAAATAACAAGAGACTCAGTTCAGATGGAATGGCTTAGATTTATCTCAGAGGAAAATCTGTTTTCCCACATTTCCCAGTTGTAAGCTGACTCACTCAACTTGAGGAAAGGATGCATTTGACTTCCAGGTCAATAAACTAGGATTTAGCTCGTGAATCAGCAAATAGAGAGTCTGGTTCAACAACCTCAAGAACACAGAAGGTTAAGGGCGTTCAAACACTCCCAGTGTTGTGTGGTTGGTGCACCCTGGTCCTGTGGGCACGAGACCCCTTCATGTCTGTTTCCACCTGGCTCAGCAGCAGCTCCTCTGGGAAACCTCCCGCCACCCCAGGCAGAGAACACCTCCCTTCTCGGTGTGCCCTGGTGCAGATGGCTTATGTGATCATACTCTGAAAAGCTATTGCATGCCTACCATGTGCCAAACACCCTGCATACCCTCGATGGCAACAGAAATCAGAGGGTGTTATAAACCTCTTCCATTAGGGCTCATGGAAGACAATGAGTGCATTTTATTTGTATTGTTATCTCCAGCACCACGCACAGTCTCTGGCTCAAAATATATATGGAATGAATGAATGAATGCTATTCTAGCGATGAAGTGTCTTCTACATGCATAGACAGGGAGAGAACAAAGAACGGGTGGGTACTGTCTGTGCTCCTGCAGCACCTCATTACACAAGGAGAAGGAAAGTGGAGGTCAAAACAAACCATTAACCTAACAAGCTGATCTGTGCTTGTGTTACGGTCTGAATGTGTGTCACCCCAATTTCATATGCTAAAAATGTGATGGCATTAGGGGGTGGGCTTTTGGGAGGTATTTAGGTCACGAGGGTAGAGTCCCCATGAATGGGATTAGTGCCTTGATAAAAAGAGGGCAGAGATCTGGCTAAGTCTCTTTTCTCCTGTGTGAGAGTACAAGGCACCACATGCAACCTGGCAGAAGGCTCAGCAGAACCCATCTACGCTGACCCAGACTTTCAGCCTCTCCCCATAACTGTCAGAAATGAATTGGCTTTGTTTATAAGCCACACAGTCCATGGCACTTTGATATAGCAGCCCAGATTAAGACAGGTTACATCAAAAGCAGCATAGATTCTGAAGACAGAAATTTCACTCTGCTCTGCATGGGTGGCTAAGCCCAGAGAGCTGTGTCTAGTTCTGGGACCAATCCTTTAAGATGGACAGTGACCACTCAAAACTATGTCACATAAGACACAGTGAAAGGAACCAGGAAGGCTTAGTGGGTGAATAAAGATCTTCCTCAAATATGGGAATCGGACTGCCCGCTGGTGTGCAAGCTAGGAGCAGCTTCCACTCAACATGAAGAACTGTGCAATGCTTGAAATGGTGCGAGGTGGTGAGGCCCTGATCCCTGGGGACAGAGTTCAGATGACCACTTGGTGGGAATGTGGTAGAGAAAACTAAATGCAGCTTCAACATATAAAATCCTATTTTTGTATATTAAACTAGAGGCCCAGTGCATGAAATTCGTACATGGGGGGGTTCCCTCAGCCCAGCCTGTACCCTCTCCAATCAGGAACCCCTGGGGATGTCCAACTGCCACAGGGATTGGGCATAAACCAGCAGTTGGACATCCCTTTTGCAATCTGGGACCACTGGCTCCTAACTGCTCACCAGCCTGCCTGCCTGATAGCCCCTAACCACTCTGCCTGCCTGCCTGATTGCCTCTAACTGCCTCTGCCTGCCTGCCTGATCACCCCTAACTGCTCTCCCCTGCCTGCCTGATAGCCCCCAACTGCCCTCCCCTGCCAGCCTGGTCGCCCCCAACAACCCTCCCCTGCCGGCCTGATCTCGCCCCCAAATGCCCTCCCCTGCTGGCCTGATCGCCCCTAACTGCCTCTGCCTTGGCCCCCACCACCATGGCTTTATCTGGAAGGAAGTTGGATGTGTGGAAGATGGCTGGTCAACCTGGTATAATTAGCATATTACCCTTTTAGTAGTATAGATAGATTATATAGGATAGGATTACTTAAATGGGGAGAGGGGGCCTTTTTCAGCAGGAGGAGATACTCTTGGCAGACAAAAATACATAATCCCTATATCTGGACTGATAGCCAGCCATATGCACTATACTGCCAAACTGGTTATTAAAAAATTGAACTGCTTTCTTACACCTTACACCAAACAGCTGTTGTCCTTAAAAGCCCTCCTCAGCCCCCACTTTAGGTTCTGCCTTCTCAGTTCACCCAGATTAGGTTCTGATTAGTCGGTTTCTATGCCAGTCAGCATCAAAAGCTCCGCCTCCTAGGCAGCCATTGGCTCCTTGCAGTTCACCCAGATTTGGTTCTGATCAGTCAGTTTCTATGCCAGTCAGTGTCAAAAGCTCTGCCTCCTAGGCAGCGATTGGCTCTTTTGGGAAATCCAGAATGGCCCCACTGACAGCTCTCTCTCTCTCTCTCTCTCTCTCTCTCTCTCTCTCTCTCTCTCGGCCTATCCCCAGGCCTGACCTGCAGCCTCCTCAGTGGCTGCTGATCAGGCCCTGCCTTTCTCTCCAGGCCTATCTCCGGGCCTGATCCACAGCCTCTGCAGCAGCTGCGGATCAGGCCCCGCCTCTCTCTCTGGGCCTCTCTCTGGGCCTGATCTGCAGTCGCAGCGCCTGCCTTGTCCCGCCCCCCTCCGCCCCCCCCACCACCACCCTGCCCACTGGCCTGCCGCCATCCTTGCTGTGATAGGAGCCTGGGGGCCATGGGGGAGGGACTGAGAGGTGCTTCATGCACTTCCTGGTGACTGGTCGTCCATCTGGTCATTTAGGTCGTGATGGCCCTCGGCTATTATTAGTATAGATAAGTGACCATCACCAAGGTGGCATTAAAATGAAAGCAATCGCTCCCAACTAGATTCCTATCACTCTGAGGAGATAAAATTGCACCTCCTTTTAAAATAAAGCTAACAGGACAGTGGTCTCTGCTCATACTGGATGGACAAAGTGACTTCCAGTTGTGACTACTGGAAATCAACAATGATAAAAATTAAAATAATAACAGTTAATATATCAAGCCCTATATTGCCTGGCAGTATTCAAAATACTTCAGAAGTATTATTTGTCTTAAATCTTCAAGGCTGTAGCATAGGCATTCTTATTATCCCCAATGTACAGATAAGAAAATCAAAGCACTGAGTTTGAGAAACTGGGCCCTGTCTGACTCCAAGTCAGCACTCTCTACTGCCTCTCCACATTCAATAAACACATCCAGATAAAGTGACTGGAAAGTGCCAGGCTCAGAGCAGATGCTCAAGAAACAGGTGTCTCCATCCCTTAAACAGATTTTCAAACCCCAAGTTTTAGTGGTGTTTTGGGGGCTGCACTCTTTCCTTTCTCGGTGGTGTGTGGGTGGTGACTGACCTTGCTTTGCAGTTCCTCAGGCAGACTCACACTTTGGGTCCTTTCAAACTGCTCCATGAGGCCTCTTGTCATCTGGCTGTCAGAGCCAGATAGCAGCCAGAAAATCCTCTCCATGTTGTAGGGCACCTGCACAGAAAGGAGGAGCCGGGGGCGGGGGTTACTCTGATCTCAGCCCTGTCCATCCCACCCACCCAACACCTGACTGCATGCCTCCCCACAGGTCCCACCTGGATGTCCATAGCTGATGCTAAGGTTGGCTTGACAGTCTCAGACAGAGAGAAGTCTCCTCGCTGGACAGTCCTATGGATGATATCATTGCAGTTCACCGCTGCGACCAGGTGGATGGGCAGGCCCATCTTCTGAGCAATGCACCCAGCTTAAGACAAGAGAGGAGAACAACAATGGCTTCTTAGGCATGACTTCAAGAGCACACTCACACACACACAAAAAATGATAAATTGTACTTTATCAAAATTATGAAACTTCTGGTGTTTTTTGGAGCTTTTATGCTTCAAAGGACACTATTAAGAAAATGAAAAGGCAACCCTGAATGGGAAAACTATTTGCAAATCATACCGCTAATAAGAGATTTATGTCCAGAATATATAAAAAACACTTACAACCCAACAATGAAAACACAAATAACCCAATTTAAAAATGGGCAAAGGACTTGAATAGACATTTCTCCAAAGATATACAAATGGCAAATGAACACATGTAAAGTCACTCAATATCATTGGTCACCAGGAAAGTGCAAAACAACACTACAATGACATACCACTTCATACCCACTAGGATGGCTAGAATAGAACAAAAGAGATAATTCCACATCTTACTCAGGTGTTTGCTAGTCCTTCAACTAGCAAAGGACTGATCGGCCAGAACCCAAGTCTGGAACTCCCCCCATGCCCCCCAGCAGCAATTCCAGGGGGGAATTATAAGGGAATTAACTGCAACCCTTATACTGCTAGTGAGAATGTAAAATGGTGCAGCCACTTTGGAAAACAGTCTGGCAGTTCCTCAAAAAATTAAGCATAGAGTTACCATATGACCCAGAAATTCACTCCTACATATATACACTCAAGATAAATAAAAACAAGTTTATACAAAAACTTTTACACAAATGTTCATAGCAGCATTATTCATAATAGCTAAAAAAATGAAACAATCCAAATGTCTATTAATTGATAAATGGATAAATTGTGGTCTATCCATACAATGTGGTATTATCCTATATAATAAAAGCCTAATATGCAAATTATCCCCTCGATTGGGTGTTTGACTGGGAGTTCCACTGCTTGCTATGACATGCGCTGACCACCAGGGGGTGGCGCAGAACATGGTGGGCGTTGGTTACGCCGCATTGGCAGTGGGTGGCAGTGAAGGCGCTGCTGGCCCTGATGGGCCCTGAGGAGAGCGGGACCGCAGCAGGATGGTGGAGCAGTTGGGTGGGCAGCACTAAGCCAAGGCAGATGCGAACGAGAGCCGATCGCCCCACCGATTGCTCCACAGATGGCGACCAGTGGCCAGCAGGCCCTGATGGCCTGATGCGGGGGCGGGGGGGGGGGAGCAGGAGGGTCTCTGGGCTGGGAATGGGTGGCGGCGACCAACCTCCTGCGACGCCTGGGCGAGGGGCTGTGACCTCTCGCCAGCTACCTGAGGGTGGGGGTGATGGGGATGGAGGTGCAGTGAGAATGTGGGGTGTCTGCCAAGCTTGCTCTCACTCTGCCTGCTACCCTCCCCCAGGATGCTAGGGCTTGTGCACTGGGGAAGCCCCCACGCTCAGGTTCCAGGCACCTGCGAGGAGCCCACCCTGCACCTGGGCAGCCTCTTCTGGGTAAGCCAGGCTGCAGCCGCAGGGACTGGTTAGGCTCCCTGTGGGTTTGCACAGGAGCTGGTCTTTGAGGCCAGCTGGGAGAAAGCACACTGCCTGCATGGCTTCTATGTGGCGCCACGGGGTGGCCCAGAGGCCCACTGGCTCTGCCATGGACCCATGTAGAAGCAAGGGCGAGCCAACTAACTTCTCTGTGCCTGGTGTCAACCCAAAACGGAAGTAACAGTATCATCCTTCTCATGGGCACACGTGAATATCAAATGAGTTAATAAGCAAAAGGCACTTAAAGCAATGCCTGCTACAGCCGGTGCTTGATGTTAATTATTATTGAAAATGATTTTAATATCATGCAGCTGTACAAAGGTCATGTGCACACAAACCAATCTCACCATCCTCACAGCCATCCTGAGACATGAGTGACCCGTTGTCCCTTTCACACCTGAGAGACCAGGTCTGAAGGGCCACCCATGGCTGTTCAACTAGCAAAGGACTGATCGGCCAGAACCCAAGTCTGGAACTCCCCCCCTGCCCCCCAGCAGCAATTCCAGGGGGGCAGCCCAATGCCAGTGGAGCTGCTTGCCCTACAGCAGGCAGCACCAAGGCCAGGAGGAAAGCCCGCATTTCTGGAAGAGGGCACCATGAGCAAGTATGGTGGCTGAACCTTGACCTCATCTGCCCACACTCTGCCAAGTTTGGGCATCAGGTCAGGTGGCCAGAGGATGTCAGGATCAACCTATCACTCTTCCTTTGCAGCAAGTGCCGATGTCCCCCAGGGTGTTGGGGGAGGTGTTTTGGAAGCTCCTTCTGCAGTTTCCCATCCCCTTCAGAGCCAGGACTCAATCTTTCTCAGGGCTGCAGGCAAAGGGCATTTGAAAGGGGTGGGGCCACAGATGATTTCTGCAAAGCCCATTTGCGCCCAGGGTCTCCTTACCTGCAAGGTTACCAGCAGCTCCTGTCGGCACAACCACTTCCACATCAGGGAGCGGGTGCAAATCTAAGGATGGCACACACTGGAAGTAAGCAAAGAAGTGGTGAGCCATTTGCACGAGGACCCGGGACCAGTTGATTGAATTCAGACTCATCAGATTGTGCTTCTTGACAAAAGCCACATCAGCAAACACGGCCTTGATGGGTTCATCAAGCTCATCGCTGTTTCCCTCCACTGTTGGGAGAGGAGAGAGTAGCTGTCAAAAGCACAGAGCACCCCAGGCAGTCAGCACTGCCACAGGCCCTCCCAGGCTGAGCCTGCCAGCTGGGACTTTGGCTCGGCCTTCATTTCTCTACTCTAATGTGCCTTGGCCTGGCTTTCTACACTCAAAATTAAGCTCCTCAAGGCTAGAAACCATGTCTTGTGTTCATGTGGTCATATTTCTGATGTTTCTACCATTATATAAACTGAGATATAAAATACCAACCTCAGGGATATTGGAAAAAGAATTCCCATTGGTATTCTGTGCCCACCTCCCCTAGGGGAAGAAGGATGGCTTATCAAGTAGTGAGATAGTGACAGGCTGATCCTCTATCAGGAGTTCAAAGGGGAAGAGTCACTGGCCCATGTGCCTGCCCTTCCTCCCTCATCTAGATCACAGGTGGGTGTTCTCCTTTCTGCTCCTACTTAGTAGGTAAGCCAGCATGGGCAGGACTCCTCCCTGTGATGGGTATGTACAGAGGTTAATTTATGGATGAATTATTGGGTGAATTTATGAATGAATTGGCTACTAGTTCAAGTTACTTTCTCCAACCCAATCAGGCCAATATTGATCTCATATCTGAAAGCTGGGTCTATTTCTCCATTGGATCCTAACTTGAAGGACATTGGGAGAAGTGCCATGGCTCACACTGAGGTTATTATCCATCCCACCTTCATCATTGTGCCACAGCAGTGAGGTCTGGGGATGACTTAACCAGGTGCAAGATTTCAGGAAAAGATCCACTGCTTTTAAGAGCAAGTCACAGGAAGAGAGAGACTAGCTTACCTCAAGTAGTCATCAAAGGCCACAAGAATGGGCCTTAAGATTGGGGAAAGCAGAACAGAGAATGCAAAGAACCTGGGTCCCGGAGGGTACTGCTGAGTCAATGAATCAACCAATCAGGAGACCACCCCCACTCTGGACTTCCAGTTACATCAGCTGGGAAACCTTGCTCAAGCTGGTCTGAGTTAGATTCCCTGTTTCTTCCAGGCAAAACCATCCCAAATAATATATAACTAGCTCAGGCTGATTGCTCTGTGCTTAAGAAGGACCACATACATAATGTATATGGAAACCAATGACTTACAAAAGTGTCCAACACATAACAATCCAGGTGACCCACCCCTATTATGAGAAAATGAGTATTTACTGCTCCCGAACTACACACATTTTCCTGGAAACCAAATCAGCAGGTTCTAGAAAGGCAAGGAAGAACTTGAACAGTGGTGTCTAGAAATGAAAACTAATTTAAAGTCTGATGCCTTATATTATGAAAGCTCAGAAGACGTACATAACAGAAATGCCCCTTTGGCTCCAGCAGTAACACTTTCTGCCTCTCTTCTGCAATGGGCACCTTCTCTAACTCACACCAGGAATGAAGCTTCCATGCACATCCTCAGGGCAAAGCCTTCCAGCCTCTGTACAAAGTGAGGGGGAGCAGGTGGCAGGACAGAGGTACTAAAAGCTCTTTTCCTCTTTGCTTTGATTCTAGGAAAAGATGGTCCTAGTTCTACAACTAGCAATTTTGGTACTTGGGGTACAACAGGGACCCTCAAGAACCTGAATCTTGTGCACTAAAATCTTGCAATGACTGCAGGAAAATGCAGCTAAATATGGGCAATCACCAAGACTAATGTGTAAGATTTTGCCAATATCTGCACTGGCTGACCCATGAACTTCTTGCTTGACTGTGGATGCACTTGTTAAAGAGAGCGCACAGGGGATTTTTCCTTGCTCTTGAACAAATAGACAGGATAGTCACGCTACTCCCATGAGTAAGGTTTGTTTTCACTGTGCTTTTGCTTTTTAAAAACTTGGTGTTATATAAAAACATCCTTTGTGGGATTATGCCAGGAGGCCAGGCCAGCTGGAGAAGGAATGTCACATTTGCTGCTCTGCCAGGTAAGTGACCAAACCAAGCCAGGATGCCTAGACAGCTGGCCCAAGGCCGCAACACACAAAACCTCACCAAGACCCCTGCCATAGGCTACCTGGAATCTTGTGGGGTATGAGAGATGAAAATAAAAGCTCACCCCCTCTTACTCCACAAAGATGAAACCTATTGAGACTAGAAGGCCTGATAGTAGAGGCCTGATATTAGATTTATGCCTTTTTCAAAATGCTACAGTTTGTGATGTGGCTGTGATGTGTGCAGCTGAGTGGCTGCCTACTTTAAATCCTCAGACCTGCTAACCAAGTGCATGGCTTAGTTATTTCCACACTATAAGGAGGGCATAAGCTATCAACCAGTAATGACACTTTTAAAATAATTATTTAACACGTTTTTGTCCTCTAAACTTCAGTGTCCTGGGGAAAAGAAAACCCTCAGCCACCTGCTTAGGGTGTGGCTCTGGTTGCTGCACATACACATGGTCACCTCCAACAGTTTATGAGACTGCAGCCAAGAACCTGCGCAGAGCTAAGCCAAATCATATTACCAACCTCAAAAGATGACTGATCAAGGAAGGGAGGGAGGGAGGAAGAGGAAGGATGGTCAGCTAGTCAACAACCAGCCCATCTTCCCAAACAGGCCACTGCCCTGGAGCCCGCCCCAGCACTCCCCTCCAAACACACGGACGTTCTCCTCCAGCACCGTGGTCATCTGCAGCTCCTGGATCTTCGTGCAGTGCCCCTGGGGCAGGAGAACAATAATGCCCACGTTCTTTGCCCCTCGAACACTCTCAATGGCAGCACTCCCTGTGTCTCCAGAAGTTCCTGGATGGGAAGGGAAAGAATTTCCCCTTTAGAACAAGGGAGACAAAAGAGGGGGAAATGCCCCTAAAGCACTGTTGCCAAATGAGGCAATATCTACCATCAATACTCGAAGGGTAGCAAACCATGAACCACCAAGAGACCCACGGAGAGAATTCAAGGCATCTGTGCACTTAAACCACATAATCTTATGCAGTCTATATCTTTAAAAATGCCCTTCTGAGAAGGTTCCACAGCCTCCACCAGACCGTGAAAGGGGACTGTGGCATGAGGGAAGGTTGAGACCCTGCTCTAGAAGACCCACGACACACGCCCTGAGAGGCATCAGAGGAGGACACACGGTGGGTGGACACCAGCAAGCTGGGGCACTCGGGCTGCAGGGCTCACGCGGACGCGCACCTACAACCACAGTGACGTGCTTCCCCCTCTTCTGCAGGAAGTACTGCAAGAACTGGGCCGTGCAGCTCAGGGACAGGTCCTTAAACGCATATGTGGCTCCGTGCCACAGCTCCAGCACATTCAGCCCGTCCCGCAGCCTGGAAAGACGGACCACTTCTCTGTGGCGGAATCTGCGGAAGGCTCGGTGGATCAGATCTGCAGGTACAGCAGGCAGAGGGCATTGTTAAGTCTTCCCTCCAGTTCTCTCTCAGTCTCTTTACACTTTTGAATTTGAAGTTTTTTTCTCTGCTACAGGATAAAAAGAGCAGAAATTTTTATCCTAAATGATACCACACATGAATATAATTGTGTAATTCTAGAGAAAGTCTGTAAAGACAGGCACCACACTGCTGACGAGTCCCCATGGGATCCCCCCAGAGAGCAGAGATGGTAGTGCAAGACTTTCATTTTCTACTTTATAAACATCTTCATCATTTGGATTTCTTGTGAATGTATTCCAATAGAACATTCAATTAAAGTTATGTGACAAACAAATCAATGTCTCGTCTCTTCCCATTTTTCTTCCTAAAGACAGCACACTGTTTGCTGCATTATTAAATCACACTGGGAAGCCGGAACCTTGGGAGGCTGTTCATACAAGCCCACCTGAGGCAAGGCCGTCTGAACACGTCTGAGTTTCATTGGCAAACCGATCACCTGGGATCTTAAAATGCAGACTCTGGGTCAGCAGGTCTGAGGGAATCTGAGAATTCTAATAAGCGCCCAGGCAATGTTATTGGCACTGGTTGTCGAACCACCTTCTGAGTGGCCCTCTTCTCCTAAACTCTCAACATGAAGTATGGATATCGTATACCTCGTCCATGGAACAGCAGCACTGGCATTATCTGGACACTGGATAGGAAGGCTCACCCAGACCTCCTGAACCAGAATGTGCATTTCAATGAGCCCCTGAGGGGAATCCACAGCACTTTACAGTTTGAGACCAGCTGGTCCAAGACACACTGAGTCAGCAAGCTGTGTGCCTTATGTGCAGGAAAGGAAAATCTCAACATTCAAACTGTGAGTCTTGAAAAAGTGAAAAAGTGTTTTAAAAATAAACTAAAGGAAAAAAATTTCTCTGCAGATCATTTTGGCGGGTGGGAGGAGCTGGATATTTCCAATTCTGGAATTCCAAAGTCTGAAAGAAACACGACATTTTGGGAAATGTGACTAAAGATCTCCTAGGGATGAAGTGATAGATTTTCAACTCTGTGGGAGGCTGGGCTGGCAGAGGTAGGAGAGTGGAAGTGGGATGAGGGTGCTCACCATTTAAGTCATCTCTTGGGATGAGCTCTGGGCCAATGAAAAGGGCACACAGCTCCACGACCAGGCTTGGGTAGGAGAGCGCACTCCACTGACGTAGGGTCTCCCTGCTCAGCTGTGGGAGCTCCTCAGGCATGAAGAGGCCCCCATCGGGTGCATAGCCAGAGAAGAGGGCACCCTCAAAGTCGACGCGGGGGGCCATCCCCCTGGTGCTGACGTACCACATGACCCTGGAGGCCTGCAGAGGGGATAGTCCAGAAACACCGGTCTCGTTCCCAGCATTCCTGAGCTGTGATGCACATACACATGGCTACATGGCACTGGCAGGCTGAACTGCATGGAGGTGGTGCTCTTGGGGGTATGATTTCAAACCTGCACTTCCTAGCCTGACTGTGAATGTTGCCTTATGCATCTGTCACCTCCAACAGTTTATGAGACTGAGCCAAGAACCTGCCCAGAGCTAAGCCAAATCATATTACCAACCTCAAAAGATGACTGATCAAGGAAGGGAGGGAGGAAGAAGAAGGATGGGCAAAGCTAAAGTGGACACTGCCTCCTCAGCTAGCTCCCGGATCACTACTCATAGGGGTAAGTGTTCCAGGCCAGAATACTGGAGCCCTGCCCCAAGTCTCATGCCAGCTTCATCTGGGACTAAGCAAATCATGAACCCTCCCATCAAAATGAGGCAATTCCATGACTTACTAAGGGGGTACCAGAGCATAATGGGAAAGATAGCGTGGTCCTCACTGGTGAGGAAGAAGGCCGTGGGTGGGGAAAGATAATAGCAATAAGAGTGACTGCCATTTGACATCCCTTATGATAGGAGAGGACCACCACACTTGGTCACCACCCTTTCGAGAGATGTTTGTGCCCACTTCTGCTCAAAAATAACCACATTCAATGGTCATTTAGTCATGTTGCCTATAACCTAGTGGTTCTCAACTCTGGTAGTTTGTTAGAATCAACTTGGGAGTCAAAAAATATACGTCTATGTGAGGCCCTACCTGGATTAATTCAACTAGAATCTTCAAATGAGAGGCTCCTTGTGTGAGGCTCAAATGCAGCCAGAGTTAAGAGTAGGGTGACTAACTCACCTCAGTCTTCCTGGGACTTTCCTGATTTTAAAACTGAAAGTCCTACATCCCAGGTAACCCCTCAGTACCAGGCAAACGAGGACAGCTGGTCACCATCGTTGAAACCAGTGCCCCACCTCTCAGCCTAATCCGAGAAGAGTAGTGCTGTCAGGCTGCCCTTAATACTCCGGCCACGGCCAACCGCCCCGGGGTGAACTCAGAGGTCTCGGACGGGTGGGTGGGTGTCCAAAAGCACCTCAGGCCTCATTTTGGTCACACTCCCACATCAATTTGATTCCCAGGTGCCAGGGCCAGAGGGGAACCCCTGCCCTCAGGGGGCAAAGCCACCTAAAGCTTCCCATCTAGAAGAAAGGGTACAAGCTAGCATTGGCCGGGAGGAACTCTGGTTTTCTAGATTGTGGATACAATACCTCTGAGCTCTGGGTGCATCCTATAAGGGCTGCTGTGTGCCACCCCCTTGACATGGCACCCAGCTCCAGGGAATCCAACTGATGTGGCAGTCTGACCAAAGTGAGGCTGGAGGTACCCTTAGACACCTTCCCACCCACCCCCGTCAGAGACCTCTAGTCCACACAGGGCCAGCTAGCCATGCCAAAGTATTAAGGGCAGCCCATCAGTACTTCCAACTACTCTTCTCGGATTAGGCTGAGAGGTGGAGCACTGGTTTCAAATATAGATGCATCCAACTTACAGACAGAGACAAGTTCAATCATCCAAATCATGAATCTTTTGAAAGTGAAAGTGGATACTACTAATAGTTATGCCAGGGCAATGGGTATAAGCACAACTGTCTCAGGCAAACTGGAGCATATGGTACAGGGAGGCATGTCAAGGATATGAAATCGGGGTAACTCCAAAAAGCAACTGCAGCAGGGAAGCAAAGCAGGCCCCATGTTTTACAAACAGAACCAGGGAAGGGACCTGGGACTAGCAGTGCCTTCAATAGGGGGAGGAGTTTCTGTAACAGTGGCAATGGTTAGAGTTACTGCAAACTGCCCAAGACCCTGGGGTGACGAGGGAGATCCTGCCTGGCCACTTCTCAGGACCAGTCTGAAGGGCGCTGCCAAAGAAGCTGCCACAGGCAGAGGTCTGCTGGGGGGGTGGGGGGGACAAGCAGAGCTATAAGGACAGGCTACATCATGCCTGGCCACTGGGCTCTGCATTTCCTTTTCTTTTTTAAAAATATATTTTTATTGATTTCAGAGAGGAAGGGAGATGGAGAGAGAGATAGAAACATCAATGATGAGAATCACTGATCAGCTGCCCCTTGCATGCCCCACACAGGGGATCAACCCTGCAAACAGGTACATGCAGTGACTGTTCCCAGACCAGGAATTGAACTGTGACTTCCTGGTTCATAGGTCGACACTCAACCACTGAGCCACACAGGCTGGGCTGGGCTCTGCATTTTCTGAAGGATGTGGACAAATGCCCAGGAACAAAGGAGAGGGCCTGACAGCAGGCTCAGCACATGTCAGGGTTGGGAGCTGGCCTGATCAGCCTGGGGCAGACTATTCTGTCCCATGACCCCAAGGGCAGCACTCTCAGACCACATAGAGAAAATACATCATTAGGTCCAACGTCAGATAAACCAAACAGAGAAGCCCAGAAGTCGAAGGAGCTGCCACAGGGAGTGATGAAGTTGAGGAAGAAAATCAAACAATTCTGTCCCACCGGTGTGTGGGCGCTCCAAGCACAGAGATGGGGACTGGACTAAGGGGCCTCTGAAACACAAGATTTTATAATTGACTAGAGGCCCGATGCACAAAATTCGTGCACG
The DNA here is from genome assembly GCF_000147115.1 of Myotis lucifugus. NCBI lineage: Eukaryota > Metazoa > Chordata > Mammalia > Chiroptera > Vespertilionidae > Myotis > Myotis lucifugus. The sequence continues at coordinate 5,970,042 of NW_005871069.1, forward strand.
GGGGCAGGGGGAGGGGAGGGTCCCCTCAGCCCAGCCTGTACCCTCTCCAATCCAGGACCCCTCGGGGAATGTCCGATCCTCAGGATCGGACCTAAACCGGCAATCGGACATCCCTCTCACAATCCTGGACCGCTGGCTCCTAACCACTCACCTGCCTGCCTGCCTGATCGCCCCTAACTGCCCCCCTGACAGCCTGATCACCCCTAACTGCCTCTGACTGCCAGCCTGATTGCCCCCAACAGCCCCCTCCACCCCCACCCCCCCTGGTCGACCCACCCAGCCTGTTTGGTGGTCCATTCGGTTGCGATGGTTGCTTAGGCTTTTATATAGATAGATCCTTGTGACTCTGATCTTATTCCAGAGTGGAAATGGGACAGATGAATACAAGGGAAACAGGTTGCCCTGGCTGGGGGCCATTTGGGGAAGGGCTCCTCTGAGAGGTGGAGAGGTTTTTCAGAGAAGGGGTGGGGCAGGGCAGAGACATGGACCCCAGCAGGAGAACCCCTGGCCACTGTGGGCAGATGGCAGGCTGTGTCCCTGGGGTGGAGGCCCCTGCAGGTCACAGGCCTCCAGTTAGCCAGGCCCTGGGCCAAGAAGGCTCTGAAAGATCTGCAGACAGGGCTCCACTGCCAGCTCGGAGCCACCGCGGAAACCCTGCAGAGGGAGCGCAGCGGGGGAAACCCGCAACCTCCGGGCTTCCAACAAGTTGCAGCGCAAGAACCAGAGGTTAGTTACAGAAAGAGGCGGGCGCGACGCCGTCCCGCTTAAGCTGGGGTTGAAAGAAACCTCAAGAAGTTCATTCAAGAGCCCAGAAATGCCGACAAACCCACATTCGGGGGGAAGGTGCTCCCTCCTTAGGGAGGGGACGCGAGGAGGGGACGGGCGGAGGGGAACGAGGCCGCGGGGTGCCGGCTCCTGGCGGGGTGTTGCGGGCACCGCCACGAGCGACCGGGAACCCCAGCGCCCGGATCGGATGGGTGGCCTGGGCCCGGCGGCGGCGGGCTGTCCGGCGGTCGCGAGTGGTTACCCGTCCAGGCGCTGGAGGCTGCGGGGTCCGTGCTCCGGCTCCGACGGACACTGCCCGGCCGCGGCCTCGGCTTCCGGTGAAGGACGAGAAGGGGCGGAGGAGGGAGGCGGGGCGGAGGGCGGAGTGGGGGCGGAGGGAGGAGGGGAGACGGAGAGGGAGGGAGGGGGAGGAGGAGGGGGAGGAAAGAGAGAGAGGGGGAGGGAGGAGAGAGGGGGAGGGAGGTGGGAGGGACCGGAGGGAATGGTAATGCGTACAACCATTCCTCACATGGCAAGTCTATAAGGCACTTTGCGAAGTGCTTCGTTCAGTTTCTTAATCTTCATCGCAGCCTCAGAAATACCACATAACCTCATTTTTCAGATTAGAAAACGGAGGGCAAGGTGGAAAGGAGAAAGGCCCTGTCTTTGGCTTCATCCTCTCACCTGTGAAATCAGACGGCTGACAAATTCCTTGTTTCTCAAAGTGGGGCTAGTAAATCAGGAATCCGGAATCCAAGGGGACAGGGTTTTAGCTCGAAAATTTTGTAGGAAAACACTTTTTATTAAGCATAGAACTATTCTAAGGTAAAATGCTTCCGCAATTAATTTTTTTAAAAAGGCAAAACGCCTAAAAAATATTCCCCAGACATGCCCAAGTGCCCCTGGATCCTGGGGTACTCCTGGGTCCCCCCACTTAGGTAGCAAAGTCGGAGGAGCTGGATAGGACAGATGTCCTTTATGGTTCGTCCCGCATCTGGGCTGGGCCTGGTCACTGCAGCAGGCCCAGCTGGCATTATGGGGAAGGTAGGCATGGACGTTGCCCTTTGCTTATTTTCCTTTCTTTCTACTTCTGACTTTCTCCTGAACCCAGCGTTTCTGCTCACTCAGGTGACCTGCTCTCCAAACCTTGGCCCACACATGGTGGCCATTTGACATATCCATACAAGTCCATGTACAAGGCATTGAGTGACAGCAGTTTGGGTAGGTCTCCCGATTCCAGAAAGAGAGAGTCTGATTGGTCACTGCTCAGCTAATGGATTGTGGGCATGGAAGACACAGAAGCCAGGCAGGTGGTTCATTCCCAGAGAGGGTTATAGGCCAGCCAGGGACTCCCAAATGGTTTCCATCCCTGCATCAGGTGTACTTAATCACTCAAAGGCCAGGGAAACTGAGGCCCCTCGACCAAAAAAAAAAAAAAAATAGCCATATGGGGCAGCAGTGTTTTTACAGTGCTCATAACCAACCAGGATGGTTGTGAAACCAGTGCCTTCAACAGAGCTCTCCCACCAGCCCCCTGACAGTCCCAGAGACCTGCAGAACTTCTTCATGATTCCCAGAGCAGGAAGCTCACCTGCGAATTGTACTCTGACTCCGAGAAAGGACAGTAGCAAAAGGCTCAGTGTACAGAGGTTTAATTCGCTAGGAATCCTTGCCTAGGACACTTGGAACACTGCAGCTACAGAAAATAAAAACTGCATGGCCCATGAGTCCCAAGCAGCAGTGGGAATGTGGAGTTCTCTTACATTCCTACATGGATCAACATTTAGTTTTTATACGATTAAAAACTGCTATTATCTATTTATTTTGCCCTTTGCCCTTTTGGATTAGAGTGCTTAACTGTCTGTGACTTAGAAGCCAGCAATTTTTGAATCAGAGCCCAGGGTCCTTGCAATGCTGTTTCTTCCAAGTGTCCCTGCAAAGCTTTCTGATGGGAGGGGAGGCTTCTGCTAGAGTGTGTGCACAGAAGATTTACAGAGTCTCTGAGCACTGGGATGTAGGACTTAGGGACCAGAGCCCTCTCAAGATTTGAGAGCACACAGGGCCTGGACTGCTGGAGAAGAAAGTGACCTGCCGGAGTCCTCTAGCCATTTGCACAGGCCCCAGGCCAGGACTCAGGCTTTTGCTAGAGTCCAAGCTAGCAAGGACAGCAAGGCAGAAGGAATAGAAGATGACAGTCGAGTCAGAACATTCCTGGTCTCTCTGAACAATTTGACCTCCTTAATTGATTACCCACCATTTCCCTTACTGTGCCTGGTGGTTGTTTGAAGAGATGGGTAATATTTAAGCTTAAGTACTCTGAATTACCCTCAGATCACTGAGTTCCTAACTCTGTAACTAAGGGCTCCTAATAAATAGTCTCCAATTATTGAGCAAAAACTGACTGACATATGTCACTGCTTTTTTTTTTTTAGGTTTTATTCTTCTTTTTTTACAGAAACAGCCAAGTTGATCCTAAAGTTTATATAGAAATGCAAAGGATCCAGAATAGCCAAAGCAATCTTGAAAAAGAAGAATAAAGTTGGAAGACTTACACTCCTGGGTTTAAGACCTAGTACAAAGCTACTGTAATCAAGACAGTGTGGTACTTGTGTAAGAACAGACATACAGACTAATGGAATAGAATGGAGAATTCAGAAATAAACATATGGTCAACTGATTTTTAACAAGTGTGCCCAGACCATTCCATGGGAAAAGAATAGGCTTTTAATAAATGATGGTGGGACAACTGGACATACACATGCATGACTGAATTTGGATCCTTACCCCACACCATAGGCAAAAGTTAGCTCAAGATGGACCAAAGACCTAAATGTAAGAACTAAAACACTTGAAGAAGCCCTAACCAGTTTGGCTCAGTGGATAGAGTATCGGCCTGTGGACTGAAGGGTCCCAGGTTCGATTCTAGTCAAGGGCATGTACCTTGGTTGCAGGCACGTCCCCAGTGGAGGGTGTACAGGAGGCAGCTTGTCAAAGTTCCTCTCATTGATGTTTCTGGCTCTCTATCCCTCTCCCTTTATCTCTGTAAAAAATCAATGGAACATATATATTTTTTAAAAATAATAATAAAATAATAAAACACTTGAAGAAAATATAGGTATAAATCTTCATGACCTTGGTATCATATCACATGCAACAAAAGAAAAAAATAGATTATTTGTATTTCAAAAAAATTAGAAACTTTTGACTGGATGAAAGAAGGTGAAAGGATTAACCAAAGAACATATGTGCATAACCCATGGACACAGACGACAATGTGGTGATGGCTGAGGGACGTGGGGGGTGGGGGTGAGGGGATGGGGACATCTATAATAGTCAACAATAAATAAAGTTAAAATATTAACAACTTTTGTGCACCAAAGTACACTATTAAGAAAGCAAAAAAAATAAATTATTTAAAAATTGGAGAAAATATTTGCAAATCATATATCTGATAAGAGTCAAGTATCCAGAATATATAAAAAACTCTTACAACTCAATAATATAAAGACAACCTAATTTAATTTTTTTGTTAATCCTCACCCAAAGGTATTTTTTCTGTGTTTTTTTTTTGTTGTTGTTGTTTGTTTGTTTTTTAAAAGAGAAAGTGGAAGGGAGGGAGGATGAAAGAGAAAAGAGAGAAAGATCAATGTGAGAGAGATACATCGATTGGCTGCCTCTCCTATGTGTCCCTACAGGGATCAGGGGTTGAACCTGCAACCCAGGTACATGCCTTTGACTGGAATTGAACCCACGACCTTTTGGTAAGGAGGCCAATGATCTAACCATTGGGAAACACAGGCCAGGGTGACAACCTTATTTAAAAATGGACAAAGGATTAAACAGACATCTCCAAACAAGATATGCAAGTGGCCAATAAGCACTTAAAAAAAGGCTCAACATCATTAGTCATTAGGGAAATGCAAATTGAAACTGTAAGATACCTCTTCACACCCACTAGGATGGCTAGAATAAAAAAGACACATACAAGTGTTGGTGAGGATGTGCAGTAATGAAACCCTCACATATATACTGGGACTCATTGAGGTTGGGAATATAAACTAGTCAGCCACTTTGGAAGACACTTTACCAGTTCCTCAGATGTTAAACAGTTTTACTGATAACACAGCAATTCTGTTCCTAGGTGTGTACCCAAAAGAACTGAAAATATATCTTCATATAAAACCTGTACACAAATGTTCATAGCAGCATATTCATAATAGCAAAAAAGTGGAAACAACCCAAATGTCCATCAACTAATGAATGGATACACAAAATCCAGTAGATGCATACAATGGAATATCATTCAGCCATAAAAGGAACACTGGAGAATGGGTGAACACGCTATGACATGGATAAACATACTATGACATGGATGAACTTTGAAAACATTATGCTGAGTGAAAGAAGACAAACACAAAAGCCCACATATCATTTTATCCTACTTATATGAAATATACAGAATAGGCAAATCCGTAGAGACGGAAAGTAGATTAGTGTTTGCAAGGAGCCAGGTGAGAGGGAAATGAGGAGAGACTGCTAAGGAGGATGGGGTTTCTTTTGTGGACGATTAAAATATTCTGGGATTGGTGCTGGTGGTTGCACAGATTTGTAATATACTAAAAATACTGAATTGTACACTTTAAAGGTGATTTTTATGCTCATTGAGTTAAGTTGTAATAAAAAATTGCAAAAAAAAAAAATAGAACAAATGATTGGCCAGGAGCCAGGGCACATTATGCAATCAGCTTCCCAGAGAGGAAAGCTCTGAAGGCCTGAAGGGCAGACTGAGTCCTGGGAAGGAGCAGGTGCTACCACTGGAGGCACAAAACAATCAGACAATGGTTTTGATTCAGACACAATCTAATTCATCAGTAAATAACTTTAGAAATAATGTATAAAATTTCAGGAAAGAACAACCAAGCATCTTCCATTGCTGGAAGCTTCTTTATATGTATTAATTATGCACTCTTTATTTGTAATAGCGGTGAATGGTACATAATTAATACAAATCAATGATGCCTTTTAACATTCTGATCTCTGGTTTGCTCAATAAGTTTAGAGAAAGCTGCAGAATACATTTGAGAAGGGTACAAATGGTTCTGTAGATATTGGGACTTCAGTCCCATCCGAGCAGAGCATGGGTTTATGGGAGAGGCTTGTGGTAAGGACTGGATGCTGATTCCTCAGTCGCGTTTTCCTTCTCCTGGTCCACGCTGAGCATTGCTCTGTACGCATGGAAGCTTCTGTGCCAAGTTGAAAGTACTTTTGTTTATGCAAATAGGAAAACATGCAACCCAATTATTTCCACTAAAGCTGCAGTAAGTGAAAGCCCAGACTCATGTTCCGCTATCTTGAGGCCATGGTCCAGACTGACCCTCTGCATATTTCCCTGGAGTGGAGTGGTAATAACTGCCCGTTGCTTGTGCGGTTCAGGAGTCCTGGGTGTCGTTGGCTGTCAGGACATACGGTCTTGTGCTGACCTTGTGTTAACTTGGACATGGAACGTCACTGAAGCAGACTCTTGCTTTGTTCTGAAAGGTGACTTGGCTCCATGCTGCCAACAAGTGCTGGACTTGCCCTTCACTTTCCACCCTCTCAGCTGGGATTCATATTTACTACAAATCTTCACATGTATTGACACATTTTTCCCTCCTAGTCACCATGTCGGGAATTTTTTAAATCATCATTTTCAATTTTCAGGAGCTGAGACTAAGCAAGATCATGACCTTCCTAAGGGCACACCATTACTAAACAGCACAACTAGGATTCAAACCCAAGCCTACCAATGCCCTACCCAATAACTGTAAGTTGTTTGAAACTTGAAAAAATATCTCCATTGATAGGAAATTGTGAGAAGCTGGGAAAGATGGCAGTGGAACCGCAGGGTTACAAACTCCCTGGGACAGGCGCTGTTAGCTGCGTCACTGACACCCACTCCCACCTTATTCCTTGGTATCAGACTCTAAGGTAGTCTGGGGTGGCAAGGCATGCAGCTAGAAATCTCACATGTACCCTCAAACTTCTTTGCCTTGAGGAGTGCTAAGTTGCCAAGTTCTGGCCAATTGTATAAGCTAAAGGTTCTAAGACTGCTTTTACAAGAACAGCCTCAGCCTGTGCACCTGAGACTTAGATTTGTTGTCAGAAACAGAAGGGCTAAGACGTTGCCTTACTTGAAAGTTAACGAGTTAGCCTACCATAGTTTATAGACCGTATATATACTGTCAGGCGGCAGGAGGCGCTCTGAGTCAGAGAAACAGGTGATTACTCATGGCAAAAGCAGCCAGAGCAGGTTCCTCAATCCCAGGGGGAGGACACAGTGAGAACCAGAATCTACCTGCCCATTGTGTTTGCATCACAGTAAAGGAATCCCAAAATTAGGAGGCTCATAAACTATTGGTACATTTGCCTCTTGAGATTACTCATTACTCAATTTTCCTTCAGGAAAGAGAGGGAAGGCTTCAGTAGGTTATAAACTTGGAGAGTAAGAAATGTCGCTAGGATGGAGAAGGAGAGCGTTCTAACTCTCCAAATCCCCCTGGAGGTTCTCTACCTTTAGAGAGACACTCTCTCAGTTTCCAAAGATTTGCTATTGAAATGTGCCTTTGCTCAGAAAGACTGGACCATGCAAAAATGAACTATTCTTGGAGAATTTTCTTCCAACACCGAGGGTTCAGCAGTCATCTCACACCACAAGGAAAGCCCCAGACTGAGGCTGGAGGAACAAAAACAGAAAGGGCCTGGGACCTTGAGAAGCTGAACTAGTCTGGCTCCTGTTCATACCTTGCTTCCCCTGGGCCCCCTTGCTAGGAGCAAAACAATATTCTAATGGCTAAGAGAAGAAAAAAAAAGTGGGTTGGGGAGAGACAATCATTAAAAAAGCAGAGTATGGCAAGAAGTGCCCATTTCATTTTCAATGCAACATGCCCTCTGTCTGGCTCCTCATGCTCTCCCACTCTCCCCTGACTCAGTAAACAGCACCTCTATCAGCTCATTGCTCACACTTCCAAGTTGGCATTTTTTATTTTACCCTTTTCCTTATCTCCCACATTCAGTTAATCAGCAAGCCATGAATTGTACCCCAAAAATATATCTCCTTGGTCCACTTCCCACTGTGTCATCTTCCCATAAACCTCACCTCCTACCTACCACTCTCCCTACTGCCTCTACATTTCCACCCACCATCCTCCCATTTTCCAGTTCAAGAGCAGAGGTTCCCTCATTGAGACACCTGGTCCTTTTGACAGCTGGAGAAGGATGGGGCACTACAGGATAGTACTTCCCTATAAGGAGGAATTAGCTTCAGGTCGGGGGGGGGGCGCCCTTCACCCCTTGGGGCTGTGTGGGTGGTTGGGGAACACCCCTAGCTTTTCTGCCTGGAGGGAACAGGCCGCTAGAAGCAGGCTGACAGAATGCATACTGCGCATGCCTGTGCTTCTGCAGGCCAGTCTAACCTGCACCAGGAACAAGAAGCAGGTGTGGAAGAGGCTGAAGGTCCCAGGTGCTGGCTCTTCCATTACAAGGCGGATGCCTAATTAAAAACACCAACTTATTGCCCTAACCGGTTTGGCCCAGTGGATAGAGCATCAGTCTGCAGACTCAAGGGTCCCAGGTTCGATTCTGGTCAAAGGCATGTACCTTGGTTGTGGGCACATCCCCAGTAGGGAGTGTGCAGGACGCAGCTGATCGATGTTTCTAACTCTCTATCCCTCTCCCTTCCTCTCTGTAAAAAAATCAATAAAATATATATTTTTTAAAAAACCACCAACTTATTCAAATACACATATTTTTCTAAAGGCTGGACTGGAAAAAGCCAGACATTTTTTGCAATGCCAGAGTGGAGCCAGTTGGCTTGTTGGCTCCATTTCTTCTGATAAGAAACACCTTCTTGATGGCTGGAGAAGCCTGGGGTGCCAGTGGGCAGCACAGGTAGATGGAGACTGACTGTCACCAGCGAGGGGGGCTCCTCCACCTCTGAAGGCTGTTCAGGTCGTTGGGACCACCTTGAGAGATCCTGGCCATGAGGGAAACATCTGCCAGTGGTCAGCTGACAGGGTGCTTGCTGTGCATGTGCCTTTCACATGCCAAGTGGACCCAGTAACAAGAGACAGGTGTCTGGAGAGTCCAGGGGTCTTAGGCGCTCACTCATGGAGCACAAGGCAGATAAAAGCCCTAACTTACTCAATTCATATATTTCCTCCAAAGGCTCTGGTGGAAAAAGCTAAACTGCCCTGCCTTGCCAGGGTGGGGCCCGTTGGGCTGGCCAGACATGGTTCCCTGGAATAAGACACCTGGATATGTTGACAGTGGAGAAGCCCAGGATACCACTGGGCAGAAGGCCCAAGTGTGGACAGACTATTGCCAGGATGGGGTGGGATTCCTCAACACCTGGAGCCTGGCAGGTGGTTAGGGACAGCTCCCGGATCCCCTGTCTTGAACGCACAGGCTGCCAGAGGTTGGTCACGAGGTGCCTATGCCCATGCATGTATGGAGCTGATAAGAGTAGCCAGGGTTCTGAAAATGGAAGAGCCAGGAGAGGTTGAGTCACAGGATGGGTCCTTGGGGGACAAGGTTTATGCCATGTTGCAAGCTTTAAACTACCCAATGAGCAATATTTTAACTGAATGCAGGATTTCAGAAGCCTGGGACCTCTTGAGGCACTAAGTACAGTGGGACTAACTGTGGCCGATTTGCTGCTGCAGCTAGAGGGAGCTTGCCATTGGGTGGCCCTCTCCAAATGGGAAACCATGCAGGTGGTTGAAAACAGGCACCAGCTGGACAGGCCAGGAGGGCCAGCTGCCAAAGCCCACTGTGCACTCACGAGCAGCCCAACCCAGGGTGGCCAGGGACCTGGAAGAGCCCATGGGTTGGGAGAGGCTGGGTCACAGGAATAGGATCTTGTAGACACAAGCATTTGTGCAAATCCAGTCCCTGCACTACACAAATTCAGATATTTCCCCTGGGAAGAAGAGCTGGAGGACATAGGTCTGCCTTGCAAGGGTGGGGCCAGGCCAACTGACTGAGCAATCTTCTATACAGGCAGTCCTCTGGTTACGTCGGACTCAACTTACATCGTTTCGTGGTTACGTCGCCATCTCCCATTTACAGTATCTATAAAAAAGAAAAAGTCCCATCATTTCAATGTATGTACATATGTGCTTTGTGTTTTTTATTATTTATTTACCACAAGTAAAGGTCAGGAGTTATCTTTCTTTTAAATTTTTTTACTGTTTTACTTCATTATTGCTGTGTATGTGCTCCATGTGAGTGACGTAGGTGCTTATATAGGTGGGTTCTGATTTACGGTGAAAATGGAGTTACATCATGCAAATCGACCGAACGGCAGAATAGCAGAACAACCGTCCGGACAACCATGCTATGACATGCACTGGCGCCAGGCTAGCCAAGTCGTGTGTGAGGTGATTGGTCAGAGGGGCCCTGCCATCACTCCATGATCACCCCAAAGAGGGAGGCCCAGGCAACCAACCTGAGGGCTGAAGTGGGAGGGCAGGGCCTCCCTCTGTGGGGCAATCGATCGCAGGGCTCCCGGACTGCAAGAGGGCGCAGGCTGGGCTGAGGAACCCCCTCCCCCCAAGTGCACGAATTTCATGCACCGGGCTTCTAGTCACTTAATAAAAGCAACTGGAACCACTGGTTGCTGGAGAAGCCCACCAGGACCCTCAAGAGTCAGGTTTCCATAGAGACTGACTGTGGCCAATTTTAGCTGCCACCTTAAGGTTATTTTTAGAAGTTAGGCCACCTCCTCACTAAAGATTCCAGGTCGTTAGGTTGGGCCCCAGCTGACCCAGGTTGGCTGAAGGGATGCTACTGCCCAACCAATGTGTGAAGCAGATCAGAATAGCCACGGATCTGGAACTGACAAGGGTTGGGAGGGCTTGGGTCACAGGATGAGTTCTTGGAGAACAAGGTGATGTCACCTTGAAATCCCTATAATACCCAATGAGTAATATTCAGACTGAGTGCAGAGTGCTGGGTTACTCGATTGCCTTGCTAGGGTGGGGCTGGGAGGATGATTTGGGGTGTGCTCTATAACATACACCTGGGAGCTAGAGAAGCTCTCCACCCGGGAGGCAGCAAGTCCAAATGAGAATGACTGTCTCCAATATGCAGCTGCTGCCCCAGCGTTGTTTTGAGAAGGTGGTCTCTCTCCACACTTGAGAGTATGCAGGTGGGTGAGGCTGCGCCCCAGCTCCTCAGGTCTGAAGGGCCCTGCTGCCCACAGCCCACGGAAGGAATGCAAACTGTGCATGCGTGGACCTGGCCGTAGGGGTGCCAGGAACCTAAGCTAAGGAGTAGTTTGGGAGAGGACTGGTCACAGGAGCAGAATCCCTGTAATACAAGACAGCTGCCTACTTCTAAGCCTCAAATTAGACAATTTACTGCTGTGGCTAGAGGGTGAGCACATTCTCCCTGAAGGCAGAGCTGGAGGGTACTAGCTTGTTTGTCAGGGCAGGGCCAGCCGGGCTGGCTGACAGGGAATCATCTCAAAAGAGACACCTGAGACCTTGGTTGATGGAAAAGCCCAGGACTTCTCATGCTGAGAGTCCACATAGGGCTGACTGTCTCTAATCTGTAGCTACCACTTCAGGGTGATTTCTAGAGGTGGTCCGCATAGTCATTGAGGACTATCCAGGCCCCAGCTCTACAGGTTTAAAGGACAGCTGCTGACCAAAGCATGGCAAAAGGTGCATTCTACAGCAAGCATGTGCAGAGCAGTTCAGGGCAGCTAGGGATCTACAGCTAGGCACAGTCAGGAGAGGGTGGGTCATAGGTGGAGGCAGGGGGTGGGGGGAAGCATATCCCTCCTCTTAAGCCCTAAAATATTCACTAAGAAAATTCTTACAAAACACAGAACTCCAGGTTTTGGACTGCCTTGCTAGGGCTGAGTGGTAAGTGAAGCTGGGGTAACTACTGGTAAGACACCCGAGAGCCCATAAGGCAGATAGGATTGACTGTGGTCATTTTGGAGCTAATACTCCAGGGTAGACTTCTGGAGGAGGCCCCTGTGGGAGAGGCTGCTTCATAGAAGACTATCTGGTGGTTGGGGCTGAAGGAATGCCTACTGCACAAGTCCCGAGGAAAGAGGAAAGCTAGAGAAAAAGTAAAATGCTATCATTTTAACCAAGCTGCTAAATTATTAACATTATGAAGGTTGAGGCTTGAGTAAAGGATTCTTATCTTAACTACCCTGGTAACTTAAACTTTTGAACTTTGCAGTCCTGTCAATACTTAGGTATATACTAGTTCATTGTGCATCAAGCCTGGACATACATTAAACCTACAGATAGCACTCTGACTATCCCCTAAACCAGTGATGGCGAACCTTTTGAGCTCGGCGTGTCAGCATTTTGAAAAACCCTAACTTAACTCTGGTGCCGTGTCACATATAGAAATTTTTTGATATTTGCAACCATAGTAAAACAAAGATTTATATTTTTGATATTTATTTTATATATTTAAATGCCATTTAACAAAGAAAAATCAACCAAAAAAATGAGTTCGCGTGTCACCTCTGACACGCCTGTCATAGGTTCGCCTTCACTGCCCTAAACTAAGGTCTCAGGACATGACCAGACCTCCTGGTGCCCATCCTCAGACCAGCTGGCAGCCATCATCCAGACCTTCTGACATGTGACTAATAATAGTCCTAGACCAGCCGTGGGCAAACTATGGCCCGCGGGCCGGATCCGGCCAGTTTGAAATGAATAAAACTAAAAAAAAAAAAAGACCGGACCCTTTTATGTAATGATGTTTACTTTGAACTTATATTAGTTCACACAAACACTCCATCCATGCTTTTGTTCCAGCCCTCCGGTCCAGTTTAAGAACCCATTGTGGCCCTCGAGTCAAAAAGTTTGCCCACCCCTGGTCCTAGACCAATCCAAGGGCTAAGAATGCAGGACTGAATATTCTCAAGGATATAATTTTTACAATAAAACTGTTAACTTTTATTTCTTCTTGGGAACACTTATAGGCTTTTGCCTAGCTGTTTCTAGTTTGCAACTCTAAGACCTTTGAATAAAATTTTATCATTTATTTCTGGCCAAAGCCTCCTGACTCTTTGTACTCAGTCGACATTTGTGGTGTCAGCATTGTGAATCCAAAAAGTTCTCTGCTTTAATTTCAGCACTGTTGGATTTGAGCAAGGTAGCTGCTTGAAATTTTTGTGCTCTGGGGTTCCAGTGGTGACTTCTCTTGTTTCTAGTCTCCCTCCTCAAGTTGAGGCTCAGAGCTTTTATTCATGAGTTCTCTGATACCAGTTTTTTGTCTAAATCGGCTACAGAATGACAACCCCCATCTGCAACACCAGCTGGATTTATGTTTAAACATTATAGTCAATCCTCTGTTAATTATCTGTTTTGATGGACCTCTGTTACAAAAGACAATTTGGAGTGACAGTGGCCACTTGGGGATCTTTTGAAATTCCAAAATTAGTGTATTTACATAAACAATTAGAAACTTTTAGAAATAAGAAGCTGAATAAGAAGCATTTTCAATTAGTACTTAGAGGCCTTTAAGTAATTAAATGATTCAAAGATAGCCTTACCATCTCTTTTGTCGTTTTGTCTGGCCATGATAGCTTTCAGGGGAACTTATCTTTACATGAGATCTTCATCCTCTAAAACAGTGGTTATCAACCTTGGCTGCACATTAGAATCACCTGGGAATCTTTTTAAAATCCTGATTTCTGGGCCTCATCCTCAGGATTTTAAAAAGATTCATTACTAATGTTGTGGCCCCACCCCATAACAAAGAAACAGAATTTCTGGAGGATGAGGCCCAGAAATCAGGATTTTTAAAAAGATTCCCAGGTGATTCTAATGGGCAGCCAAAGTTGAGAACCACTGCTCTAAAAGTTCCCCTAAAATTCCTACCTCAGGAACTCTACTAGTTATATGTATAAACACATTGGTTTCTCCACTTGAGCTGTTTAAATAAAATAGACCAACTTAGTCAAAATAATTTAAAACTCTAATGGCCATTTAAAAAAATCCTTTGTTCTAAGTCTACCTGGAGAGCCCACCCCCTTTAAAGAAAAGGAATCCAAACATATCAATGCATTCTGTGATTGGTACGCAGAAGCTTCTAAAAGGCAAAATGACTTTTTAAAAAAAGCTCCAAAAGGATCCCCAAAGAAACTCTGGGCATCTGAGCAGGTGCTTTAATTTTTCTTAAAGTGTAAATTGCTGCTATAACTCCAAGGCTCCTTTCCAAGGGCAAACATAAATCTTAATTGTCTTCTCCACAAATATTAATAAGAAAAAACCTTAGCCATCTGAAATAATACACTTAACTTACCTCAACTGCTATAAACGATTGGGGTTTTTGCCTTATTGTACCATTCTCATGGCTGACATTTTAAAACTAGAGGCCTGGTGCACAAAAATTTGTGCACTCGGGGGGGGGGGCGGTCCTCAGCCCGGCCTGTGCTCTCTCACAGTCTGGGACCCCTCGGGGGATGACCACCTGCTGGCATAGGCCCGCTCCCCGGGGGATTGGGCCTAAGCTGGCAGTCAGACATCCCTCTGGCAGCCCGGGAGCCTCGGGGGATGTCCACTTGCCAGCGGGGAGCAGACCTAAGCTGCAGTCAGACATCCTTAGTGCTGCTGAGGAGGCGAGAGAGGCTCCCACCACCACCACTGTACTGGCAGCCATCAGCCTGGCTTGTGGCTGAGCAGAGCTCCCCTGTGGGAGCGCACTGACCACCAGGGGGCAGCTCCTGCATTGAGTGTCTGGCCCCTGGTGGTTTGTGTGTGTCATAGTGACCAGTCATTCCCAGTCGTTCTGCTATTAGGGTCAATTTGCATATTACCCTTTTATTATATAAGGATAGAAGGCCTGGTGCACGGGTGGGGGCTGGCTTGGTTTGCCCTGAAGGG
>NW_005871069.1:5984804-5986434 GCF_000147115.1 Myotis lucifugus
CCACACCCCCTTTAGGGTGGGGGTCCCCACTGGGGTGCCTGGCCAGTCTGGGTGAGGGGCTGATGGCTGTTTGCAGGCTGGTTAAGCGCCCCCCAGTGGGGACCCTCACCCCATGGAGGTTTGGCCAGCCTGGGTGAGGAGCTGATGGCTGTTTTCAGGCTGGCCACACCCCCTTTAGGGTGGGGGGGTCCCCACTGGGGTGCCTGGCCAGTCTGGGTGAGGGGCTGAGGGCCGTTTTCAAGCTGGCCAAGCCTCCCTGGTGATGGAAGCTCCCAGCCTCTCCTTTTTTTCTTTTTCTTTTTTTATTCTGGGATTTATTTACCTTCTATAATTGAAACTTTGTAGCCTGGAGTGGAGCTCAGAGCCGGCCAGGACGGGCCTCCTGCTCACTCCATCTCTGTGGCCATGGCCAGCTGAAAGCAGGTATCTGGGTTTATTTACCTTCTATAATTGAAACTTTGTTGCTTTGAGTAGAGCTCAGAGCTGGGAAGCTTGGCTTCCTCCATCATTGGGGCAACCAAGCCTCCTGCTTGCTCCAGCTCCGTGGCTGCCAGCCGCCATCTTGGTTGGGTTAATTTGCATATAGTCGCTCTGATTGGCTGGTGGGCCTGGCTTAAGGCATAGTGAAGGTATGGTCAATTTGCATGTTTGTCTTTTATTAGTGTAGATGAAACTATCAGGTCTCTGGTTACATCTGTGTTGTGTGTGTACTAGTATGTCTGCCTCTGAAGGATATTACCAAAATTGGTATGTAAAATGCTCTGTCTAATTGGCTTAAATGAATTAAGCACTTATATGAAAGTTCTTTAAAATATAATATAAACTAAGCCAAATACTTTACAGGATCACATAATCTGGAAAAATATTTGATACTGGAGATGGTTTGCATTTAGTGTGGCTAAATTGGCATGTCTTTGTGGATATAAACATCCTATATAATAAAGAAGTAATATGGAAATTGACCATCATGCCCTTGCACAAGATGGCTGCCCCATGTGGTCAAAGATGGCTGGCAGGGGAGGGCAGTTGTGGGCAATCAGGCCAGCAGTGGAGGGCAGTTAGGGGTGACCAAGCCAGCAGGGGAGGGCAGTTGGGGATGACCGGGCCTGCAAGGGAGGGAGGGCAGTTGGGGAGAACCAGGCCTGCAGGGGAGGGCAGTTAGGGGTGATTGGCCTGGCAGGGGAGGGCAGTTGGGGGGGACCAGGCCTGCAGGGAAGGCAGTTGGGGGGGTACCAGGCCTGCAGGGGAGGGCAGTTGGGGGAGTACCAGGCCGGTAGGGGAGGGCAGTTAGGGGTGACTGGGCGGGCAGGGGAGGGCAGTTAGGGGTGACCAGGCTGGCAGGGGAAGGCAGTTGGGGGCAACCAGGCTGGCAGGTGAGGGAAGTTGGGAGCAACCAGGCCAGCAGGGGAGCAGTTAGATGTCGATCAGGCTGGCAGGGGAACGGTTAGGGGGTGATCAGGCTGGCAGGCAGAAGTGGGTATGGGAAATCAGGCAGGCAGGCAGGTGAGCGGTTGGGACCCAGCAGTCTCAGATTGTGAGAGGGATGTCTGACTGCTGGTGGGATCGGGCCTAAACTGGCAGTCAGACATCCCCTGAGGGTCCAGATGGAGAGGGTACAGGCTGGGCTGAG
>NW_005871069.1:5986806-5990186 GCF_000147115.1 Myotis lucifugus
ATAATAAACTGTAAGCGTTATAATATTTGTACTAAAAATAGTTTCCCCAAAATTCTCTTTTTTTAAAATATATTTTATTGATTTTTTACAGAGAGAAAGGGGAGAGAGATAGAGAGTTAGAAACATCGATGAGAGAGAAACATCGATCAGCTCCTCCTGCACATCTCCCACTGGGGATGTGTCCGCAACCCAAGGTACATGCCCTTGACCGGAATCGAACCTGGGACCTTTCAGTCCGCAGGCCGATGCTCTATCCACTGAGCCAAACCGGTTTCGGCACCCAAAATCTTTTAGTACCTTGAAACTTTACTGTTTTGCCAGCTAAATTAAATGACAAATAGTCATTAAATATCCAGATCATTTCCAAATAAGATAAAATATTGAAACATTAACTGCTAAATAAGTCTTGGTTTACCTACTTTTGAATTCTTATTACAGATAAGCTAAAAGGTAAATTTGGATCTGTCATGAATATATGTAAACTAGAGGCCCAGTGCACCAAATTCGTGCCCTTGGGGCAGGTGTCCCTCAGCCCAGCCTGTACCCTCTCCAATCTGGGACCCCTTGGGGGATGTCTGACTGCTGGTTTAGATTCCTGTGGGATCAGGCCTAAACCGGCAGTCGGACATCCCTCTCACAATCCGGGACTGCTGGTTTCCAAATGCTCGCCTGCTTGCCTGCCAGACTGATCACCCCCTAACCACTCCCCTGCTGGCCTGATTGACACCTAACTGCTCCCCTGCCAGCCTGGTCGCCCCCAACTGCCCTCCCCTGCCGGCCATCTTGTGGTGGCCATCTTGTGACCACATGGGGGCAGCCAACTTGTGCGAGGGCATGACAGTCAATTTGCATATTACCTCTTTATTATATAGAATAAAATAACATGAGTAACAATGGTAAAAGAAGGTATAAAGTATGAGAATGCATTTCTGAGAACATTTATAAAAAGTGATTTGTCTTACAATAAGTTGGTTATTTCTGAATGAGTAAGAGGAGACAAAATAGGGTCAAGGAAAGTTGTGAAAAATTTATAAAAAAGGAATCTTGAAAAAGAAAATATGATATGATCAAGCTAAATAAGATAAAGTTAATTAAATCAAATTAGGTAAATGAATTTAAATATTAAAAGAAAGCTTATATAAATTAGAGCTTTGTTCTTTTTCTGTTAAAAAGACAAAGTTGTCCTGTACTATTGTATGCTCTTAATAAGAGATTATAAAGAGAATGCACAAATGAAAGATTTTTTGTTTTATTAAAATTATTTTCTGTGCTCTGTATCATCAGGTCTTTGAGTACTTAGGTAAACCAAGTCTTTTTAACATTAAAAGAGCTAAATTTTCCTTAAAACCATTGAACTTTCTGTATTTGCCTACAAAGTCTTTGTCACTATTATCCTATCTAATAAAAGAGAAACATGGTAATTAGCCGTACATCCGCTACCCTTCCCATTGGCTAATCAGGGAGATATGCAAATTAAATGCCAACCAAGATGGCGGCTGGCAGCCATGCACTGAAGTGAACAGGGAGGTTTGCTTGCTCCAGTGACGGTGGACTCCAATGTTCCCCGCCTAACTTGCCGGCCTCTCAGCTGCAACTCTAAGCAACTATATTGCAAATATAGAAGCTAAACAAAACCCCAGAAACCAGCGTTAGTCAGCCGGGCTTCAGCCAGCCGGACCGCAACATTGTATCAAATACAGAAGGTAAACAAAGCAGCAGAGGCCTCAGAGCTAAAGCTGGCCCAGAATAAAAAAAGAAAAAGGAAAAAAGGAGTGGTTGGGAGCTTCAGTCACCCGCCAGCCTGAAAACGGCCCTCAGCCCCTCAGCCAGACTGGCCAGGCACCCCAGTGGGGACCCCCACCCTGATCCAGGACACCCTTCAGGGCAAACCAGCCGGCCCCCACCCGTGCACCAGGCCTCTATCCTATATAGTAAAAGGGTAATATGCCTCCCAGCACTGGGATCAGCGGAGCCGCGAGGCCTCCTGGCACTGGGATCGGCGTGACAGGGGGCAGCGCCCAAACCCCCTGATCGCCCTGTGGCTCTGCGTGTGACAGGGGGCGGGGCCACAACCTCCCTATCTGCCCTGCTCTGTTCGTGACAGGGGAAGGCTCCCCAACCCCCTGATCAGCCCTGCTCTGTGCCTGATAGGGGGGAGCTCCCCAACCCCCTGATAGCCCTGCGGCTCTGTGTGTGACAGGGTGTGGCGCCCCAACCCCCTGATCGGCCCTGCTCTGTGGGTGATAGAGGGCGGTGCCCCAAACCCCCACCACGGGCCCTGCTCTGTGTGTGACAGGGGGCGGTGCCCCAACTCCCCTATTGGCCCTACTCTGTGCGTGACAGTGGGGAGCTCCTCAACCCCCTGATCGGCCCTGCTCTGTGTGTGACAGGGTACAGAGCCCCAACCCCCCTGATGGGCCCTGCTCTGTGCGTGACAGGGGGTGGCGCCGCAACTTCCCTATCGACCCTGCCTTGAGTGTGACAGGGGACGGTGCCCCAACCTCCCAATCGGCCCTACCCTGAGCGTGACTAGGGGTGGCATCACAACCTCCCAATCCACCCTGCTCTGTGCATGACAGGGGGTGGCGCCCCAACTCCCCAATTGGCCCTGCTCTGAGCCCGACCAGGGGCTGCACCTAGGGATTGGGCCTGCCCTCTGCCACCCGGGAGCAGGCCTAAGCCAGCAGGTCATTATCTCTTGAGGGGTCCCAGACTGCGAGAGGGCACAGGCCAGGCTGAGGGACCCCCCCCTCCCCTGCGAGTGCACAAATTTTTGTGCACTGGGCCTCTAGTCCTATATAATAAAGAGTTAATATGCAAATGGTCATCACGCCATCACACTGTAACAGCTCAGCCACTCAACACTGGGGAGAGAGGAATAGGGACCAGCTAGGCTGCGGCCTGGGAGAAGGACAAGCCGCCTGCCCTGCAGTCCTGAGTGCCAGCGGCTACACCTGTGGCCCGGGAGAGGGACAAGCCACTCACCCCATGATCCTGGGTGCCAGTGGCTGCACCTGCGACCCAGCCCAGGAGAGGGACAAGCCTCATGCTCCATGGTCTCAGGCACCAGCAGCAGGGGCTGTGGCCCAGGAGAGGGACAAGCCACCCACCCCGCAGTCCCAGGCACCTGCAGCTGCAGGCTGGGTGAAGCTGCCTTCCCACGGTCCCTTGCAGCTGCGGCTGGCCTGGGCGAAGCTGGCGTGGGTCCTGGGTGCCTGCGGCCAGCCAGAGGGAGGGAATCCTGGGTCCCAGTTGCAGGGCGAGGCAGAGGCAATTAGGGGTGATCAGGCCAGCAGGGGAGCAGTTAGGGGCAATCAGGCCGGTAGGGGAGCAGGTAGGGCAATCAGAGCAGCAGAGGTAGTAGGGGTGATCAGGCAGGC
>NW_005871069.1:5990474-6001453 GCF_000147115.1 Myotis lucifugus
CCTCCCTCCCATACACAAATTTTGTGCACCGGGCCTCTAGTTAAATTGATAACTAAGTATTGTTTCACAGTGATCTATTGATACTTGGAATTGGCAAGCTTGGACTTTCATTGTGGGTTCTTGTCCTACGAATTTGAAGAATGAAATTTTTGACTAAAAGATTTTAGCCAAAAGTCTGGAAGTCTATTGCAAGCATATACAAACACCCCCTTGGGGAGGGGTCCCCAAAGGGGAGTCTGCCTGGGGAGGGTCCCCAAATGCGAAAACCTGTTCTGTCTCTCTCTAAAATGGGAAAAACATAATTCTCTGAGTCTTTTTTTTCATCCCAGTTTCTAATTGGATCCTTCCTTATATTACATACCCCCCCATTCTTTCCCGCATGGTATCAGTTTCAAAGTTTCAAAGCTCACCTAGTGCCCCCTCTTCTTCTTCTCATTATCTTGTAACATTTTTCCCTCCTGTCTCTGCCCTGTTATGGTATGTCTTCCTCTCCCATGGAACCCCCTTCCCTAAAACTGCCTTTCCTGTCTCTAAACTCCTTTCACTATGATTTTATTAACCAAGTGTTTTAAAACTTTTGACATGTGGAGAAAAAGGAACACTTGTGCACTGCTGGTGGGAATGCAGACTGGTGCAGCCACTATGGAAGACAGTATGGAGTTTCCTCAAAAAACTAAAAATGGAACTCCCATTTGATCCTGTGATCCCACTTCTAGGAATATATCCCAAGAAACCAGAAACACCAATCAGAAAGGATATATGCACCCATATGTTCATAGCAGCACAATTCACCATAGCTAAGATCTTGAAACAGCCTAAGTGCCCATCAGTAGATGAATGGATTAGAAAACCGTGGTACATCTACACGATGGAATACTATGCTGCTGTAAAAAAGAAGGAACTCTTACCATTTGCAACGGCATGGATGGAACTGGAGAGCATTATGCTAAGTGAAATAAGCCAGTCAATGAAGGAAAAACACCACATGATCTCACTCATTCATGGATAATAGAGACCATTATAAACTTATGAACAATAATAGATACAGAGGCAGAGCTGCCTCAAACAGATTGTCAAACTGCAGCGGGAAGGCCGGGGAGGGTTGGGGGGCAGGAGGGAGGGGGGTAAGAGATCAACCGAAGAACTTGTATGCATGCATATAAGCATAAACAATGGACATAAGACACTGGGGGGTAGGAGAGGCCAGGGGATTGTCAAGGGCGGGGGGGGGGGGGAAGGACACATATGTAATACCCTTTGTAATACTTTAAGCAATAATAAATAAATAAATAAATAAATAAATAAATAAAAATTCAAATGTTCAATAGTTTCTTCTTAACTTAAAAATAACTTTGTGATTTTTTTCAGAAGGTCCTTTGAACTCTTTAAAAAAATCTCTCTCTTTGTAAAAGGGAGGTGTTAAGCTAAATAAACATATTTGATATGTTAAAATTACATGGGAAGCATTGTCAATTAAAAAATAATAATGTATTTCTATGTAAATATTGTTATTAAAATAAATGTTCTAGAAAGTATATAAACCTCTTAGAAGCCACATGTCCTGTATGTTTTCATTTGCAAATTTAGTTATCCTAAAATATTGTATGTTGCAGAGAAAGTACATTTCTTTGTCAATTTCATTGTAATCAGATCTTTAACCATGTAATTCTAAGCCTTTGTCATTTACAGAGTCATTGTCTTACTCTGTTTCATTTTGCAAAAATGTTTCATATTCAGTGAGATTAATGAAGAAAGGACTAACACCCTAAAGTACAGGGTTCTGATAAACTTTCACATTATATCATTTAACTGGGTAAGAATAGGTAGCACTCTAAGGAAAAACTGGATTTGTAAAATTGTTAACAAAAGGTCAAGATCAACAAGAACAAATTACATGGAACTGAATGAACTGATGAGGATGATTATAATTTTTATGACTTTATTTGAAACATAAGTAACCTGGTTCATTAATCTTTTGTTTTCAAAATATAAGGATATCATTTCTCTTAAGCTACCTATGATTTATAGTAATTTGGTAAATTATACCTTTATGAGCAGAATTGAGACATTTGTCTTTTTCTCTCTATTTGATTCCTCCGGAATTTGGAAACTATCAGTTAGTATTCTTATTTTCATGGCAATATTATTATTTGCATAGTATTAATAAAAACCTGTTTTCTTTGTAACAGGACCAATTGGAAACTATGACAGACTTTGACTAAAATGTCATATTTGAGAGAAGCATGCATAGACTCAGATATGACAAGACAACTTTAAGGAATTAAGATTGACTTGTGAAAACCAATAAAACCCTTGGAAATATAGGCCTGATACCTTGCTTACAGTGTTTTCAGTAGCCTTACCAAATGAATAAGGAAAGTCACTTCCTGGCAGGTGCAGGAACCTCAATAATTTGGGAATTTTGAAATTAGAGGAATTCACCAAAATCTATAAATATTACAGGTGAAGTCTGGTGGCAAGTCCTTGCTTTGGCTTTTCTGGCCTTGGGAGAACATTTTAAACAATCTGAAGATTCCGTATAAAAAATGTCAGCAGAGCAGATTAAAGAAGCCTATATAGTTAATTACTATTCTTGATGCTTTTATGTAAACAACATGCCACCTTTATTAAAAGTAAACTCATTTTACAAAGAAATTAGACTAATTTGGCTATCTTTGGTAAGATGAGGGTGATTTTACAAAAAAAAATTATGTTTCAGTGATAAATCTTTGTGGATGTTAAACTCTAGTGTTGCTTATTACTTTTAAGGTTTTGTTTTTGAATTGAATCTTGAATTCTTCTAGTTCTTTGAACATCTGGCCACAACTCTCTAAACTAACATTTCCAATTTTTGTTTCATTGTTTGACTTAGAGTTTTTGAAACTAAAACTTTCCTTTTCCCAAAGCCATACAAGCTAACGTGAGACAATTTGGGGTTCATTTGGATTGGAACTCTGTGTTTCCTGAACTTGAGTGACTCTTTCCTTCACCAGGTTACGGAAATATCTGCCATTATGTCTTCAAACAGGTCCTCTAATTTTTTCCCCCATTAGCTGCTCTGAATGGGTGCTTTTTTCTACCTTGTTTTCTAATTCTCTGATCCGGTCCTCAGCTTCTTCTAGTTTACTGTTGAATCCTTCCAGGGTGTTCTTTATTACAGCTCATGTCATTCTTTATTTCCTCTTAATTCTTATTCATGTTGATGTATTTCTCATACAGCTCTTTATAATTCTCATTAAGTTGCTTGAAATTCTCACTCAGATGCTTGAGCTTCCTTATAACCATTTGAATTCTTTATTTCACAAATCACTTGCCTCCATTTCATTTAATCCCTTTTCTGGTGATTCTTCCTTTTCTTTCATTTGGGGGTTGTATTTTTGTCTCCCCATTTTTGCTGTTCCTTTGTATTTGTTTCTATATATTAGCTCAAACTGCTATGACTCCCAGAATTTATGGCTGATCTTATGTAGTAGGTGTTTTGTGGGACCCAGTGGTGCAGTCTTTTAGATCTCCTGAGCTAGGGGCTGGAGGAAAGCCCCTTACTTGAGTTTTTTGGGTTCTTTTCTTGTATTTGAGTCTTGAATATTATTGTCCTGTTCATGGATGGAGTCTCCTCTCAGCCTGGCTGACTATATGGCTTACCCCCAACCACATTGTGTGAGTTGTTGTGGAGGTGCTGACTGAACAGAACAAAATATAACACAACAAAACAATAAACAGAAGAAACAAAACAAAAATGTACATAAGATCCCTACAGCACCAACAAAAGCAACCACCAGAGAAGAATTAGGAAATAGAAGAGAAAGTAAGAATTATAGAAGAAAAGAAAGAAAAAATATGAAGAGAAAACAAAACAAATAAACAAACAAAAGCACAAACAAAAAAATAACAAAAAGGTAGGGAACTATATGTAGATGCATAGCTGAAATAAAGAAAATAAGAATAAAGAATTGGAGGAAAATGGGTTAAATAAAAGAGGGAGAAAAGAAATGAAGAAAATAAAAAATCTTTGAAAAGGAAAATAGAGGAGAAATCAGATAGACCTATAATAAGAAAAAGAAATGAGAAAGCAGGAGAAAAAGAAAACAGAGAAATAAAAGAAGGGGGGGGGGAATTGAGTAGTAAAAAAAGAACAAGGAAAAAAATGGAGTAGGAAAATGGAAGAGGAAAATTCGATATAAGAATGAAAAAACATAGACTAGAATAATAACAAATCAATAAAGCAGATAGATAAAGAAGATAAATTTCAAACGGGAAAAAGAAAGGAAAGAAAAAAAGAGAATTAAAAAGGGAGGAGAAAAAAAAGAAAAGAAAAAAAAGGGAGAAAAAAGTAAAAAACAAAGTGAAGTGGCGTTTGTTTCAGCAAGTATAGTGGCCCATGGGAATTCACTTTGGATCCCAATCTTCTGCTCTTTCTGCCAATTCTGGGCTTCCTGCGAGGTACTTAGGTGCTAACTGCATCAGGAACTGTCCTTAGGCTTTCAGCAACCTGCTTGAAACTCCAAGTGATCCACTGATCCACCATTTGTGTCTGTCTCCATGGGCCTTGGCTGCAAGCAGGAGGGGCCCTCCTCTCTAATCTCAAATTACATAATCTCAGTTTCCACACCTGTAAAATGCATATCATGCTTAATCACGTGAGAGTCAAGAATTTAACAGGGGTTTGGCATAGAATAGATTTCAGCTCTCATTAATGAACTTCAGCGGCTGGTCCAGTCCTTGAGCCCCTCCTTTCCCTAGTCTCCCTCATTCCCCTCCTGGCCTCTGTCCCTTTCTTGTGTGTTAATCCTGTAATTACTCTACTTAAAAGTGAAATATGCATTCACAGAGATGACCTTTCTGCCTTGTCTTCAATAGTAAGGTGCTAATTCAATACCAACAGGAATCCCAAATTTGGGGGTGTGGTGAAGAATGAATCTTTATTCAGTGCGAAACAGCTCAATTGTGATTCAGCACATCTGTGAGGCAGCCTTGGGGCCAGGCCCCTCTCCCCCTACACAGCTCTGCTCTGCTCCTTGCTGGTCTGCTTTGTGCCATGTTAGTCTGCTTCTCCTCCCCTGCACTTTGGTCGGCTCCATTCTGTGCCAGGCTGCTCTGACTTTCAAAGGTCTGCTCTGCTCCTGGGAGACATTGTGTCAGTGTTTCAGCTCAGCCAGGGAGACCATCTCCACTCTAGATAAAAAGCAAAGTGTGTTTCCAGAGCCAGAGGGAGCTGGCTTATATGGACAGAGGCCCCACCTCTGGTCCTCACAGTTTGATTGGTCCAAAAGACACTGTCCTGATTGATCAGAATAGAGCCTCTTGGGTTGGTCAGAGCTATGCAGCTTTGATTGGCTGGGGAAAGCTTCAGTCCTCTTGTTGAAATAGGACTCCAGGAACTCCTTAATGAGGGCTGGCTCAGATGCAGGAACACAGTGTAGGCAGGCAGTTCAGTGCAGTCTTCTCCTTGAAGTGCAGTTTGTGTGAGAGGCCCCTGTATAGAAATGGATGCTAGGTCCTGGCTTTCGTTGTTTTAAATCTGAGCCCAGTGAGCTACCCAAAGGCCTTAGCAGGTGTCTTCTTTCTTGGGGTCCATATAAACCTTGTTTGCATTCACTTAGCATGTTTGTGGGGCCAGGCTGGGCTGCTCCATGTGGCCTGAGGGGGAGCCCAGTCTGGGGCTCTGTGGAGACCCAACCAGAGAGAGGTCAGTCCGATTGGGACTTTCAGGGAAAGCTTTCCATGACAGTATTTGAGCAGAATCTTGCAGGGATCTTTATGGAAAGATAAAGTTAAAAAGGGTGAATGACAACAATGGGATGAAGAAAATGAATGGAGAAAGATAAACCAGGAGTAAATTGGTTCACAAAGCATTTGCTGGGCATGGAGTTCTGTACATTTGTTGGGAGCCACGAATTTGGCTCTGAGCTTTCTAGTGGCCAATATAAAGTTTCAACCTCAGTTCTGTGACTGCCCATATATGTAATGCACAGGAGTGCTCCTGGCCCTGAGAACAGAGACTTTTCTCCCGAGAGTCTTCAGAAAGAGAAATTACAGAATGAAGGTGATCAAGGTCCTGCACATGGTCCCTACTGAATATATCATGGGGCTTCTCTTATGGCTGCAGAGAGGGCAGGAGCGCTGTAGGAGCAACAGCCAAGGGGCGTGTTCATCTTCTTTTTAAGTGAAAGTTGATGGCACAGTGCAAAGTGCAGTTTAGATAAAGCAATCATCAAAGGTGGTGAGGGGGCACAGGCAGGATATCAAGGACAAGGGATATGTCCCCTGTCCAGACCCAGCCAAAACCAGGCACTGGCACCTCCTCTTTCACCCCACCGTCACTTTCTGGCATGGAGACCCTCACTCTATGGAATGGAGGTGGCATTCACGGGCATGCTGGGTTGCACCTGGACCCCAATAAGTCTCTAGACTTAGGTAAGAGGGCCTCCTCGTACTGAGTGAGGACCAGGAGGCCATCCAGGAAGGCCCTCAACCACAGGGCGTGGGTGTGACAGCAAAACCTGGCCTGTGTTTATTGTCGGTCTTTTCCCCACCCCCTGATAGGTCTGCCTATGAGAGCCAAAGCTTTTGGTCTGTTCTGTGCACTGCTGAGTCCCCAGGGCCTAGAACAGAACCTTGACCAGGTTGGCCACTCAGCAAGTATTCAGCTGCCTGCCAAGGAGAATGAGCAGTGGGTGGTCTCCAGCTTGTCTGGCTCTCAGATGCTGGCCACCAAAGTATCCTCATCCTTTCCTCCCCCTTTCTTCCTCCCCACTCAGCTCTTATTTTCCCCTCACCCACCTCAAGGTCATGCCTAATACTCTATCTTCTTAGCCCAGTTTATGGACCCCTTTTGGGACAAAGTTCCCAGAGCCATCTGCCTTTCCCGGCATAACTCTATGCCCTGCTTCCTTTTGAAGTCTTGCCAAGTAAAGAACACACAGCCCTCTTTGCAGTTTTTCTGCAGTAACCCTG
This sequence comes from Myotis lucifugus, assembly GCF_000147115.1. Classification (NCBI taxonomy): domain Eukaryota; kingdom Metazoa; phylum Chordata; class Mammalia; order Chiroptera; family Vespertilionidae; genus Myotis; species Myotis lucifugus. Next base: position 5,997,429 of record NW_005871069.1, read on the forward strand.
GTTCTCCCAGAGGCAAACTGGCTACCTCAGAGCTTCCAGGAAGAGGGTCAGCATGTGCTAGGGAGAAAAGCAAACATTTAGAGTTTCAAGGTCTTATCTTTCACGGGCACTGCTGGCACAATCCAGGGCCCAGAATTAGGTCAGTGCTGGGGCACAGAATGTTCTCCTACGGCTTAGCTTTTTAAAAAGCATGCAGGGCCACTCCAGATGCCAAGTGCCCTCAGGGTCTATGCTCCTCTACTGGGCCCCTCACGTGTGAAAAATGACTGTTCCTGGTGAGAAAAGGACCAACGGGAATGCACTGACCTTGGAAGCAGCACAGAGATGGGAAACAGGGCTGGTGGACCATGTCCTTTCCATTCCAGCTGTGAACAAGCACAGAGTCAGGGGCAGTTCTAGGTTCTGCCTCTAGCTGCATCTGACCTATAGCCAACTGGCCTAGACATAGACTCCTCTATGAAAGAGGAAAAAGCCACACAAGTTCAAGAGGCACAGAGAACCCCAAGCAAGAAGAACCCAAAACAGGCCCATACCCAGACACATCATAATTAAAACGCCAAAAATTAAAGACAAAGAAAAGAAACTATTACCTACAAAGGAGCTCCCATAAGGCTGATACCTGATTTCTACAGGCCAGAAGGAAATGGCATGAAGTATTCAAGGTAATGGAAAGCAAAAATCTGAAACCAAGATTACTATATCCAGCAAGGCTATCATTCAAAATAGCCAGTGAAATAAAGAGCTACCTGGACAAAAAGAGGCTGAAGAAGTACCTCACTACCAAGCCAGCATTACAAGATATGCTAAAGGGACTACTGTAATGAGAAGAAGAAATATAGAGAGAAACCTAGGCATAAAGAATTAAAAAGGCAATAAATAAATACCTATCAATAACCTTAAATAGATTAAATGCTTCCATCAAATGACATAGAGTAGCTGAATGGATACAAAAACATGACCCAACTATATGATGTCTACAAGAGACCCACCACAGAACAAAAGACACACAGAGGATGAGAGTGAAGGGATGGGAAAAAAAAGTTTCCCTGCAAGTGGAAAAGAGAAAAAAGCTGGAGTAGCAACACTCATATCCCTCAAAATAGACTTTAAAATGAAGGCCATCACAAGAGACAACAAAGGTCACTACATAATTTTAAAGGGATCAATCCAACAAGAGGATATAACACTGGTAATCATTTATGCACCCAATATAGGAGCACCTAAATAAATAAAAAAGTAAAAACTTCTAGAGGACTTTAAGGGAGAGATCAACAACAATACATTCATAGTAGGGGACTTTAACATCCTGCTGACTTCACTGGATAGATCTTCCAGACAAAAAATTAACAAGGAAACAGTGACTCTAAAGGACATACTGGATCAGATGGATTTAATTGACATTTATAGAACATTTCACGCCAAAGCTGCAGAATATACATTCTTCTCAAGTGTATATGGATCATTTACAAAGATAGACCACATGTTAGGACAGAAAACAAGTCTCTACAAGTTCAAGAAAATTAAAATCATGTAAAGCATCTTCTCAGATAACAGTGGAATGAAATTAGAAATCAACTACAGTAAAAACACCCCAAAACATTCAAACACATGGAGGCTAAACAGCATGTTACTAAACAATGAATGGATTAGCGAAGAGATCGAGAAAGAAATTAAAAACTTCTTGAAAATTAATGAAAATGAACACACAACAACCCCAAATCTCTGGGACATGGCAAAAGCAGTCCTGAGAGTGAAGTTCATAGCACTATAGGCCTACCTCAAAAAACAAGAAAAATTAACAATAAACTATTTAACCCTATAAATTAAAGAACTAGAAAGAGAACATCAAGAAAAGCCCAGAGTAAGTAGAACAGTGGTTCTCAACCTGTGGGTCGCGACCCCTTTGGGGGTCGAATGACCCTTTCACAGGGGTCGCCTAAGACCATTGGAAAACACATATATAATTACATATTGTTTTTGTGATTAATCACTATGCTTTAATTATGCTCAATTTGTAACAATGAAAATACATCCTGCATATCAGATATTTACATTGCGATTCATAACAGTAGCAAAATTACAGTTATGAAGTAGCAACGAAAATAATTTTATGGTTGGGGGAAAATAATTTTATGGTTCACCACAACATGAGGAACTGTATTAAAGGGTCGCGGCATTAGGAAGGTTGAGAACCACTGAAGTAGAAGGAAAGAAATAACAAAGATTAGAGCAGAAATAAAAAACATAGAGACTAAAAAAACAAAACAAAAAACTCAATGAAACCAAGAGCTGGTTTTATGAAAGGATAAACAAAATTGATAAACTATTAGCCAGACTCATCAAGGAACAAAGAGAGAGGACACAAATAAATAAAATCAGAAACAAAAGCAGAAAAGTAACCACGGACACCACAGAAATACAAAGGATTGTAAGCAAATACTATGAACAACTATATGCCAACAAGCTGGACAATGTGGATGAAATAAACACATTCCTAGAAAAACACAATTTCCCCAAATTGAACCAGGAAGAATCAGAAAACCTGAATAGGCCATTAACAACTGATGAAATAGAAGCAGTAATCAAAAAACTCCCAGCAAACAAAACCCAGATCCGAACCACTTCATGGGGGAGTTTTACCAAATTTCAATGAAGAACTAACACCTACCTTCCTCAAACTATTCCAAAAAATCCAAGAGGAAGGAACACTTCCAAGCTCTTTTTATGAGGCCAGTATTATCCTAATTCCAAAATGAGATAAAGACACTACAAAGAAAGAGAATTACAAGCCTGATGAACATCAATGCTAAAATAATCAGCAAAATATTAGCAAATAGGATCTAGCAATATATTGAAAAGATTACACACAATGACCAAGTGGGATTCATTCCAGGGATGAATATCAATAAACGTGATACATCACATAAACAAACTGAAAGACAAAAATCACATGATCAGATCAATAATATAATCCTATCTAATAAAAGAGAAACATGGTAATTAGCCATACCTCCGCTACCCTTCCCATTGGCTAATCAGGGCGATATGCAAATTAACTGCCAGCCAAGATGGCGACCGGCAGCCAGTCAGCTGACGCGGACAGGGAGGCTTGCTTGCTCAAGTGACGGAGGAAGCCAGGTTCCCCGCCTGCTGCTGCTGGCCTCTGAGCTTGCAGTTTGAAACATTGTTACAAATATAGAAGCTAAACAAAACCCCAGAAACCTGCTTTAGTCAGCCGGGCTTCAGCCAGCAGGATCGCAACATTGTTTCAAATACAGAAGGTAAACAAAGGCCAGAAACCTGCTTTCAGCAGCGGAGGCCTCATAGCTGGAGCCGAGCCTCAGAGCTAAAGCTGGCCCAGAATAAAAAAAAAAGAAGAAAAAAAGGACAGGTTGGGAGCTTCAGTCACCCACCAGCCTGAAAATGACCCTCAGCCCCTCACCCAGACTGGCCAGGCACCCCAGTGGGGACCCCCACCCTGAAGGGGGTGTGACCAGATGCAAACAGCCATCATCCCCTCACCCAGGCTGGCCAGGCACCCCAGTGGGGACCCTCACCCTAATCCAGGACACCCTTCAGGGCAAACCAGCCGGCCCCCACCCGTGCACCAGGCCTCTATCCTATATAGTAAAAGGGTAATATGCCTCCCAGCACTGGGATCAGCAGAGCTGCAAGGCCTCCTGGCCCCTGGAGCAGCGTGACAAGGGGCAGTGCCCAAACCCCCTGATCGCCCTGTGGCTCTGTGTGTGACAGGGGGCGGGGCCACAACCTCCCTATCCGCCCTGCTCTGTTCATGACAGGGGAAGGCGCCCCAACCCCCTGATCAGCCCTGCTCTGTGCCTGATAGGGCGGAGCTCCCCAACCCCCTGATCGCCCTGTGGCTCTGTGTGTGACAGGGTGCGGTGCCCCAACCCCCCCCCCCCCCCCCCAAAGGTCCTTGCCTGTGGGGGAAGGGGAAAAACCTAAAACCCCCCAATGTTCCTGTCGGAATTTGGAAGAAGGGGGGCCCCCCCAACCCCTTAACT
>NW_005871069.1:6001773-6150938 GCF_000147115.1 Myotis lucifugus
TGGTAATGGTCCTGCTCTGTGGAGTGACAGGGGCAGCGCCCACCCCTGATCGTCCTGCTCTGTGCGTGACAGGGGGTGGCGCGCACTCCCCATCGACCCTGCCTTGAGTGTGACAGGGAGCGGCGCCCCAACCCCCCAATCGGCCCTACCTGAGCGTGACTAGGGGTGGCATCGCAACCTCCTGATCCGCCCTGCTCTGTGCATGACAGGGGGCGGTGCCCCAACTCCCCAATCGGCCCTGCTCTGAGCCTGACCAGGGGCTGCACCTAGGGATTGGGCCTGCCCTCTGCCACCCGGGAGCAGGCCTAAGCCAGCAGGTCGTTATCTCTTGAGGGGTCCCAGACTGCGAGAGGGCACAGGCCAGGCTGAGGGACCCCCCCTCCCCCCCAAGTGCACAAATTTTTGTGCACCAGGCCTCTAGTAATATAATAAAAGGCTAATATGCAAATTGTCCTCTTGGGAGTTTGACTGACCAAGAATTTGACCACTCGCTATGACGTGCGCTGACCACCAGGGGGTGGCTCAGAACAAAGGAAGGCCCCGGGCCAGCAGTTGGCAGCTGGGGGAAGGAAGGTCCTGGTAGGCCCTGATGGCCGGCCAGGCCTAAGGACCCTAACCATGCATGAATTTCAGGCACCAGGCCTCTAGTCTATATATATATATCTAAGCGGCCAGAATGCCAGAACAAGCAGAATGACCTGTCGCTATGATACGCACTGACCACCAGGGGGCAGATGGTCAACGCAGGAGCCGTTCAGCCAGAAGCTCTGAGCCGGCTCATGGCTGGTGAGAACAGCGATGATGGCGGGAGCCTCTCCTGCCTCCACAATAGTGCTAAGGATGTCCGACTGCGAGAGGGCACAGGCTGGGCTGAGGGACCCCCCTGAGTACATGAATTTCATGCACCAGGCCTCTAGTAGATAGGTAGATGATAGATAGATATCTTCTGTTGGGTCTGTTTTTCTGGAAAACACACTAATACACCACTGTTAAGGGTTAGCTAACTAGCTTAATTAGGTAGACAGGAAGGAGGGACGGGGTCCAGAGAAACATCTTGGCCTAAACAATTAAAGCAGCCCTGACCTTAGGGGTAATAAAACATCTCCAGCTAGGACAACTGAAAGGAAACCATAGGGAGGTCTAAAATAACTCCAACCTGAACAAATAAGACAACCAAAAAGAGGAGAAGTGCGGATGTGGGGGTCTTGAGAACTAATTACAGGGCTAAGGTCCCATGGTGGGACAGGCACAATAAGGGAAAGGGTCTCCAGGATATATAATACCTCAGACAAAGAAAGCGGTGGCCAACCTTCTTAGGGGACCGCTCTGTCCCTCCTTGCCAGGAGGTACAGAGTTTTAGGATTAAGAATTCAGGATTGGGGTTTTAGAGATAGCATCTGCTTGCAATAAAGTTTCTTCTGTTTGAAATAAATTTCTGTACTTCTCACCTACCAATTTTGTCTGTGGTTTCATTCTTCAAGCCCATCTGGACAAGAATCTGGGAAAGAAATCAGCTTTGCACCCTGCTCAATAAAACACCCCGAATCACCACTAACCTCCCCCTTACACAGACTTACACAGGTCCCCAAAAGGCTCCCATCCACCCCAATACCCCAGAATGTACAGAGATGTGACAGAGTAGACTCAGTAGAAAGATCTTGGCAGTCTTAAGGTGAATTGACTACAATGAAAGATGTACAAAAGATTTACAGAACTGTGGGACCACATTTACAAAACTATGGGAATGTGTCACTAATGGCCCCCTTATGCCCAGGAAGGCACTCTCCCCAGGAGAGGCCCTGAAGTTTACGTTGGGTGAGCTCCTTGATCAGTTCTCACCTGGTCCCATGTCCAAAGCTGAGGGGCCCTTTTCTTCTCGGAGCCCTGCTTCCTAGACAGCTCATGCACCATACAGTTTGGGCACTCGATTTCCTCCCCTCTCACCAACACAAAGATATCTCTCCAGCCATGCTTCCCCCCAAAAATAAATAAAAATAAAGTAAATGTGTTGCCTAGGTCACTAAGTGAGTTAACTGGCTGCACAGGATTCTTGAGTTTGGATGGACTGTGTGGTAAGAGATAATCCCCAAGAGAAGAGTTGAATCGGGGACCAGCCAGTTGGTGATCTTCTCTGGCAGGATCCGAGGCAGGGCAGCTGCCTGCCAAGGAGATACTTAGTTGTACCAGCCATTTATGTGTTCTGCATCCATGAATCTGTTATATTCTCTAGGACTAGGGGACACCAACAGGTGCCCAGCACATATTACTGAGGGCAACATATTTTATATGTAAACTATGTAATGAAACCAATTGAGAATAAAAAGGAGGTGGGTTGATATTTGTGAGGACAGCATTTTGTCTGCACCGTGATTCCACCTTGGGCTGTGCAGCTGGATAAGCCTGCTGTTGTTTTCTAATCTCTGGGACTGAAATAGACTAGAAAAAGGTGCCCTCTGGCAAAACTCCAGCACTCCCTCTGTGATTGGCTCTTCGCTCTAATAGCTGCCTGCGTAGGTAGCCCTACTCATTATTCATCACAGACACCCGGCATGTTTTCGAGCAATCTTTTGCTTTTCTGAGTCTGCTGCTTTGGAAACATAAATCACATGTTTCGTGTTCCATAAGCCTTGATGGGGTGGAATTTCTGGTATGACAGCTTTTAGCTGCTGAACAAACATGTTCAAGTTGGCCTTTTTTGGAGGGGCCTCAAAGAAAAACCCTGAAGTGAGTTCAACAAAGAAAGTTTACATTTCCACAGACTTATTTTAATATCCTTTCAAATACCATCCAGTGTGCACTCCAAAGTCTCCATGAAGGGGCTTTTAATAATCCAGTACTATTTCAGGCATTTATTCTAGAGTTTCGGTCACTCCCATTCTGTTGCGGGGCAGCTGACATTTTGATCGGAGCTGCACATTTTGTGCGATCTCCTTGCAGCGGCATTAGCCCCCCTGCCGTCTCCCTCATCCCTCCTCAAGGCCACTGTCTGTAACCTGATGGTGTTTATCAAATTTGAACAAGGCTTCAGAGTTAGATGAGGAGAGGCACAGCCAGAATGGCAGCTGCATTCCTGAGCTGCTCTGGAATAGCCACCCTCTTGGAGAGTTGGGCTAGTGACAATTAAGGGAAGGGAACACAGTACTCCCTTCAGAATCCAGCCTGAGAAAACTCCCTAAGCTTGGGACAAGGGCAAAATCATGTAGCCTTGGCAAGAACCTCACACTTGGGTTCTTTACACATCAAACTAAGGAGATTGGATTAGATGACGGCTGATATCTCATCAGAACAATAATGGCATTACTTAGTGTCTGGATTCCTGGTTTGAGGATCTACATTTGGAATGTCAAATTCCTATAGATCTTCAGTTTAGTGGGGGCCTGCATTATCGCACTGCCTGGGTGGAGTGGTCCTCAGCATCACTTAAGGGGCTTGTAAAAGGCTCAGACACCCAGGTCTTACCCCCAAAAGAGATTTGGTTTCAATCTGCCTGGAGGCCAGGCATTACTATTTTTAAAAAGCTCCTGAGATGATTCTAAACTGTAGCCCAAGTTGAGAACCGTTAATGGGAAGGAAGTTCGGCATTGCATATTGGCGAAATATGAAATAGCTTGTTCTATTGCCAAAGGGTTCTGAAGTCAATATAAAGTTCAAATAAAATTTACGTAAACCACAAGTGGCTGCTGACTTTGGATAGGTCAAAGCTGACTGGTGAGTGTGCACAGCAAAGGGCTACCCTCCGGTCAGGTGCGATGAATCATTCATTCCTCAGAATAGCATTTTCTAGCTGCTCATTTCTTCCTGTTCCTCCCAGCTTGAGGGTTGACATCATCAAATTTTTATCTATGTAAATGTCTGTCAAGAGAAACAAATGAAATTTTGCTCAAAGAAAAATCATCCCTGTGACCAGGCCTTGAAACTCATGGTGGAGATCTGCCTAGGTCAGTACTTCTGAAATGATCTTTTTTGGGCCCATTGAAGAATTGGATGTAGCTACAGATTCTCCTCACCCCCACCAATTTTTTAACAGCTTAATGGAGATATAATTCACATACCATACAATCACATATTTAAGGGAATGCAATTCAATGGTTTTTAGTTCATGGGTTGTGCAATCATCACCCACAGTCAATGCTAGAACATTTTTATCTTAGTCTGTTTTGGCTGCTGTAACACAAGTCCATGGACTGTGTGGTTTATAAAGAGAAATCCATTTCTCACAGTTCTAGAAGCTGGAAGTCCAAGATCAGGCAGCTAGCATGAGCAGGTGAGGGCCCTCTCTCATCTTGCAGACTTCCCATATCCTCTCATTCTGGGACCCTTGCAATTCCATATGGAATCTAGAATCAGCTTGTCAATTTCTACAAAGAGGTCAGCTGGGAGTGTGAAAGAGGCCACATTAAACCTGTAGATCAATTTAGCAAATATTACCATCTCAACGATGTTTAGTCTTCTGATCCATGAACATTAGCTGTTTTTCCATTTATTTAAAACTTCTTTAACAATCAAAACTTTTAAAAATGAATAATTACAATTCTATGTTTACTAACCATAATTGAAATTTAATTTACTCATATGTAAAAGAATTGTTTTTCTTTCTATAAAGTTCTGATAATTTAAGCTTTCTCAATTATTTTCTTTTACAAATTTTTAAAATCTCGGGAGCTAAAGTTTTTTGTTTTATTTTGTGTTTGAGATTATTTTATTATTTTTAAGACTGGCATTTTAAAAACTGATTTTTAGAGAGAGATGAAGGAAGAGGGATAGAAAGACAGAAACATCAATGAGAGAAAACATCCATCAGCTGCTTTCTGCACAGCCCCTACTGGGGAAAAGCCTGCAACCCAGATATGTGTTCTGACCAGGAATTGAACTGGTGACATCTTGGTTCATGGGTTGATGCTCAACCACTGAGCAACACAGGCTGGGCTAAGATTGGCCTTTTTATTATGATAAAATTGGTCCAAGATTATATATATTTTAAGTTTACAACATTATAATTCAACTAGAGGCCTAGTGCACGAATTCGTGCATTGGTGGGGTCCCTCGGCCTGGCTGGCGATCAAGGCCTATCGGGGGGCTGGCCGGCCAGGGGAGGGACTGCGGGAGGTTGGCCAGCCAGCAGGGGGAGGCAAGGGGCCACGGGAGTTTGGCCAGTCAAGGGGAGGTGCCGCAGGAGGTTGGCTGTGGGAGCTCACTGACCACCAGGGGGCAGCTCCTGTGTTGAGCGTCTGCCCCCTGGTGGTCAGTGCACATCATAGCGATTGGTCGACTGGTTATTCTGGTCATTTGGTCATAACAGTCACTTAGGCTTTTATATATATAGACTAGAGGTCTGGTGCACAAATTTGTGCATGAGTGGGGTCCCTTGGCCTGGCTGGCGATCAGGGCCAATTGGGGCTGCGGGAGGTTGGGTGGCAGGGGAGGGGCCGTGGGAGGTTGGCCAGCTGGCCCAATTGGGGCCATCAGGGTTGGCTGGCCAGGGGGGATGGGCCATGGGAAGTTGGCTGTGGGAGTGCACTGACCACCGGGGGCAGCTCCTGCATTGAGCGTCTGCCCCCTGGTGAGCAGTGCATGTCATAGTGACAGGTCGACTGGTCATTTGGTCATTCGATTGTTCAGTCACTTAGGCTCTTATATATACGCTAGTGGCCTGGTGCATGAAATTCGTGCATGGGGTTGGGGTTGTCCCTCAGCCCGGCCTGCACCTTCTCCAATCTGGGACCCCTCGAAAAATGTCCGACTGCCGGTTTAGGCCCACAGGGATCAGGCCTAAACCAGCAGTTGGATATTCCTCTCGCAATCTGGGACCACTGGCTCCTAACTGCTCACCTGCCTGCTTGCCTGATTGCCCTTAACCACTCTGCCTGCTGGCCTTCTCGCCCTCAACTGCCCCTCCCTCCACCAGTCTGCTTGCCCCCAACTGCCCCTCCCCCCCCAGCTGGCTTGATCGCCCTAACTGCTCTCCTCAGCTGGCCTGATCTCCCTAACTGCTCTCCCCTGCTGGCCTGATCATCCCTAACTGCCTCTGCCTTGGTGCCGCTACCATGGCTTTGTCTGGAAGGATGTCTAGTCTAATTAGCATATTACCCTTTTATTAGTATAGAGGCCAGGTGCACGGGTGGGGGCCGGCTGGTCTGCCCTGAAGGGGGTCCCAGATCAGGGTCAGGGTCCCCTTGGGGGTGGGGCAGGTCTGGACAAGGGGCTGCAGGGGGTTTGCAGGCTGTCCACACCCCCATTGGGGTGGGGGGTCCCTGTTGGGGAGCGGGTGGCCTGAGCGAGGGGCCTGGGCTGGTTTGCAGGCCGGCCAGCCCCCTGATGGGGTGGGGGTCCCTGCTGGGGGCAGGGCGGCCTGGGTCGGGGGGCAGAGCGGCCTGGGCAAGGGCCTGGGGACAGTTTACAGGCCAGCCAATCCCCCAGCTTTGTCCAGAAGGATGTCCGGAAGGTCTCCAGAAGGTCTCCTGGTCTAATTAGCATATTACTCTTTTATTAGTATAGATAGATAGCCACACCAGCTTTCTTTTTATTTCTATTTGCATGGAATATCATATTCCATCCCTTCACTTTCAGTCTTTGTGTATCTAAGAGGTGAGTCTCCCATAGGCAGGATAGAGATGACTCTTGTTTTTATATCCATTAAGTCACTCTATGTGCCTTGATAGCTTCTAATTCAATTCTTTGCACAGAAGTGTGACTGGTCTGGATGATTTGGTGTGAATTCATTGCATGATAAGCAGCATTAGATGAACCATCAGTAAAAACAGTTAATGCTCTAGGAATAGGTTCCTGCCTAGTATTTTTTGGTATAATAATAGGGGTGTAATATAAAAATTATAGTAATTTGTTTTTTAGTAGTTGACAACTAAGTTCCCCTGAATATCCACTTTGTCCAATTTGCCAATTCAAATCAGTCTGAAATAACATTTCTTATTGCTTCCCAGTGAGGGGAAGATAGATACATTGGGGTTCTTCTCCTCTAAGCTGCCTGCAGTGCTTTCTGATTTGAGATATTAATTGAGCCATGAGTTCTATACTAGTATATGTAACCACAGTTTTAGAGGATTGATGCCCTAGATGGACCCACTCAATAATAGTAGGAGAATTTTTATTTTGGAAGATGACTCCAGTGGCACTATTTACAGTAGGATTAATCTGTCCTAATAAAGGAAATTCAGGCAGTACCCGTGCCACTTGGGCTGAGGAGATTGCCTGCTCAATTCTTAGTAACTCCTCCCTAGCTTCATCTGTTAATGTTCAGGGTGAAGAAAGATTAGTCACCCCTAAGTATATTGAGTAAATTTGTCATTTCTCCCATAGAGATTTTTAGATAAGGTCTTAACCAATTAATGTCCCCAAATAATTTTCAAAAGTCATGTAAGGTTTTAAGGCAATTCTTTCATATTTCTACTTTTTAAGGCCTAATACATTGATTTTTAATTACAGTTCCTAGATATTTAAAGGGCATTTCCCTCTATATTTTTTCCCAGAGCAATCTCTAAGCCACATTTAGGGAGTTTCTTTTAAAAACTTTTACTTTCTTTTAAATAGCAACCAACTTGGTTGCCTTTCTGAAAAACAGGTAGGAGAGAGACATGCTGGTCAGTACTGCAATGCATACATCTCAAGTAAAAGTAACTTTCTTTTTACTTATGGTGTCTCATTAATGGTGAGATTTAATGCTTGAATAATAACTTTTAGTTTACTTTGTAAATAGTAGCAGATGAGATTTTAAAATTTCTCCTTTTTATTAAGCTTAAAATTTACTTTTAAACAGCATTCTTTTTGGCTAGTGCTCATTTGCATATGTACACAAATTTTACTTTGGACTTTACTAGAACCAATTGCTCATAAAATATTGGCTTCTCATATAAATGAGTTTATATGAGACCTTGATTAGATTGTGAAAAGCTAAATTATTAAGTAATTAAAGTAGTCATCTTTATTGAAAAAGCAAAGTAAGCAAACTTATACATTTGACCTATGAAGTACAGATGCTGCCCCACCCCCCAGCCAATCTGAAGAGCAGGCTGGGTTGGGGTCTGAGGCATTATGTATGCTCCTGTTTCGAAATTTTGCTGCTGAATATTCTGGTTTTGCTTAAGAAGTATTCAGCAACCTTGTCCTGCCCTCCCTTTCTTTATTAACCATTTGCTCTGTCCTTGGCAGGGGAGATAAGTGTAGTGGTCTAACCTTTGTTTAAACTTCCCTGAGATTTTATGACCCTTTTGCAACTTTTGCAAATAGTTAACTTTAGAACTTATTTCTTTCTTTCAACACTTCTTTTTTCCTTCTCATTACTTACACAACCTTCACAAATTTCACACTTTTAAATTAGCCTTCAAACCTTCTTTCCATGTCCTTCAAAAATGCATAACCATGACTTAGACCTTCCATTAAGTATTTCCACTCTAATATTCTTTCTTTCTGTCATCAACTTGTATATACCTTCAGCAACTTGCACAGACCTTTTTCTTCTTTTAAAATGTATGTCCATGCTTTCTGTTATTAAAACCATACAATATTTAAGCCTTAATTTTCAATGATAATTAAAAGTAAACAGCCAGCATTTCTTAGGTTGGCATTTATGAACATTCTCACCTTTAAGAAATATATTTTTAGATTTTCTACAATAAAAGGTAAAACCAGATGAACTTAAAACTTGTTGGAATATTTAGATGTTTTATCATTTAATCTAGCAATGTTCTAAAGTCTTTAATTTACCAAGGACTTTGGAAAATTATGTATAGGCATATGAGGCTGGAGAAAAGGCAGGGGAGGAGGGAGCAGGCCTCTAGCTGCTTGGATTTAAACTGCTACATTCTTCCTTAGAGATAACATCTAAGGTTACTGCTGCGGCTTCTCTGCCTTTACAGGGAGAAGGGGGACTGGCCCTTTCCTCTAACAGAGAGTGCAGTCAGTCTCCTCTTGAGTGACTGGACTTTCATTATTAATATATTTATAATTATTGCTGAAAAGCTTTGTTACAAATCCTTCATTTTAGTTACATCTATTTATTTATGTTTTAACACTTTGAGATTTTAAAGCCAATTATTATTATCGAAGGCATTTTCTTCGGCAAAGTCTGTAACAGAGATAACTCACTGGCTTTCAGTGGCTTTAATGTTAAAGTATTATTTTATTTTATTTTATTTTTTATAAAAACAGGAATGCCTGCAGGACGTGGGAGCAACCTTGGAATGCGGTCCATTATTCAAGAACTGCCCATTATTATGGAAACACTAATCTTATTGCCCAAACACAACCTGTATATTTTCCTTGTGTCATTTTCACCATCTTCTAAAGAATAACAGAGGCTGAATTAAATTTTTTTTTTTTTGGCCTGTTCTATTTCATCCATGAAAAGATGGGGCTTAGGCCAAGAGGCCGCCCAAAATCGGGTGGGGTGCCTTCCTCTTAAACTAGCCTTTTCCCTTCCACGGACACATTTCCAATTTGTGAGAAATGGCTTATTTATTTACATTTCAAATGAGAGACTAGAAAACAAAAACATGGCAAAAATTAGACTTTTAATAACACTCCCAAGAGTGGGCATCCATTTTGCAGGATCACCAAGAGACCTAGTAATTAATGGGCTGGGGCCTTTTTTAGTTACCTCTCTTTGTCTAGGGAATTTTCCTAGGGCCTGTGTTATCGGCCACATGTACCGCTCATATTCTCTCTCCCCACCCCCACATTCTGTTTGCTCTGGGGAAATTTAGTAATGGCCTGGCCATCTACTGTTTCTTTTCTATGAGGATAAATTAAAGGCATGCTTAATAGACTAACAATAAACAAATTAAACCAAACAAAAAAGACAGATAAAACAACAATCAACAGACAAGCATGCATTATACATAGACAAGACTTAATAAATCAGAGTTCTTTTCATGGATCTTTCAGATGTTTTACATTGCCTGGGACTTACAGCCAGATGCGGCCCAGATCTCAGCCTATTGTTCACAGATCTTATCATATTCTGCTTTCCATAGCATTGACTGGCATCTAAAGTCATTTTAGCTAAAATCTGCCAGTCCCAAGGCGTCATATGGTAATTTTCAGACAAAGCATTAAAGAGTCCTTGTTAAAGGACTGTTAGCCCTTTTTCTCTAGTGGATGAGCCTTCCCACACCAGAGGCAGAGGATCCTGGGCCTTAGGTGTTACAGACTTTTGATCCCCAACACAAAGTGGGCATAATGCAGTTCAAACAAGAGCCCACATAGTTAAAGATGACAAGGACACCCGTTTTCCTTGAGCCTAATTTAAGAGAGTACCTTTTGACACCTTAATTCCTTTATCCTCGAGCATACAAGCTAAAAATTTACAATGGTGTTTTTGCCTTTTATTCCAATTCTGCCCCATTATAACCTGGTAATTAAAGACGTTCCCATCCACTTACAGTCGCGACTCTGAAGCTGGCATGGGCTTTGTGTGCAGTGAACTTCCCACCTTTCTGGTGAATTTCCACTTTTCCGTTTTCACTTCGTTTTTCACTCAGGTGAATCTTCTCCTCTAGTATCTGGTTCGAGGTGCCAGATGCCACAACCTTTGTGGTGGGGTTTGGGATCTGAAGGAGGGGCCGATGCACAAATGAAAATGCTATACAAGAAATATGAATTTAGAAGGCATGGGGGGCCAGGTGGAGACCTCTCTCTTGGAGAGGCACACTGGAACCTGGCCTCATCTGCTTTTTATTCAGTTTTAGATACACATCTTGCCCTCACTAAAGCATGGCAAACAGGTAGCAAACGGATCGTCTCTAAGGTCAGTAAAGTTCAGTAAAGATCAGTAAGGTCCAGTAAACATTTACTTTGAGGCTATTAGGTCAGGAAATTGCTTCGAGCCACCACTATCTCAACAGAACAAAGGTCCATCGGCCTTCCACGTTCCTTGGTGCACTTTCATGATAGTATCAGCAGTGGGTGGCTTCCCGCACTGTTTCTTTTCTCCTGTTCCTGCTTTAGTTTTTCTTTCTGCTTTCTTTGTACCCCTTGTTAAAAATTGATTTTCTTTATTAACACTTTATTATTATTGTATTCTTTGTTGGCTAACTCATGTATCTAATTTCCTCTCCCCTGCTCCAAGTCCATGCACCCTTCTCTTTTCTCTTTCTTTGCTAGCCAATTTTTTATGCTTTTGTTTTTCCTATCCTCTCTTGCTCTCTTATTCTCCTAATTGCTTAATTACTTTCACTCACTAAACTCAAGCTTATCTGCTCTCTCCTCTATTCTCCTTTTCCAAAAATAGATGAATATATAGATACATTTAAAAAAATTCTTTTTAAAAAATTATTTTGTTTTTTACTTTTCTTATTTTCCACACATTCTCTTTCTACCTCCTATATACTGAACTGTGGCCATTCCCCTATTCATTCAATTCATTTACCTTCCTTTTTGGATATAAGCTCTGCCTCTAGAGATTCTGTCCCCCCTTTTTTCTGGGTGTTTGTTGTTTGCATATTTGGTTTATTTGTTTGTTTTGTGAAGTTTTCTCCCAAAATATGTATATTTTCTCCCTTCTTTTTCTTCTTTTCTTTTCTCTCTTACCTTTCTTCCTTTTCTCAATATAATTTTTGCTCTCTTTTCTCTCTCCTAATTATCTTTTCTCTGGTGGGCACTTTTATTGGGTTTATTGGTGTCCTGAGTACATTCGTGTTTTGTTCCCTTTGTGTTGTGTCTTGTTGAGTTGTATTTTGTGCTGTTTGGTCAACATGGTAGAGAATGAGCCACATAACCAGACACCGTGAGAGGAGACTCCATCCATGAAAGGGACAATAATTCTCAAGACCCAACTATACCCAGAGAATCCAAATTTCCCAAGTTGGGGCATCCCTAGAATACCCAGCCCAAAGACCTGAGAGAGTGCACCATTGGTTTCCACAAAACATCTACTATATAAGACAAACTTTTTAAAAAAAACTGGGTGACATAGAAGTTTGATCTAATACATAGAAACAGCCACAAAGAAACAGAAAAAGTGGGGAGACAAAGAAACAACCCCCAAAGGAAAGAAAAGGAAAATCACTACAAAAGGAAGTAAATGAAATGGAGGCAAGCAATTTGCCAAAGAAAGAATTCAGAGCAATGCTTATAAAGATGCTAAAAAGAATGGAAGACATATTCAACAACATGTAAGAATCAAGAGGAAATGAAGAAGAACCAAGAGGAAATGAAGAATGACATAGCTGCAATAAAGAACACAATGGAAAACACCAACAATAGACTAGAAGAAGCTGAGGACTGCATCAGAGAGCTAGAAGATAAGGTAGAAAAAACACCCAAGCAGAGCAGCAACTGGAAAAAAAAGAAACTTGAAAATCAGGAAGCGAGCCTAAGGGAGCTTTGGGACAACATGAAACAAAAAACATCACATAACGGGGTGATAGAAGGAGAGGAAATGGAGCAAAGAATAGAAAAGTTGTTTGAAGAAATAATGTCAGAAAACTTTCCTGATATTGGGAAGAAAAATCTCACACTAGTCCAAAAAACATACAGAGTCCCAAACAAGAAGAACCCAAAAAGACCAACACCAAGACACATCATAATTAAACTGGCAAACACCAACAAAGTAAGAATCTTAAAGGCTGCCAGAGAGAGACAGAAAGTTAACTATAAGGGATCTCCCATTAGACTATCCACTGATTTCTCAACAGAAAAACATCAGGCCAGAAGGAAATGGAATGAAATATACAAAGTCATGCAAAGCAAAGGACTGAATCCAAAAATACTATACCCAGCAAGGCTATCATTCAAAATTGAAGGTGAAATCAGGAGCTTCCCAAACAAAAAAGAGCTAAGGGAGTTTATTTCCACCAAGCCAGCAATAGAAGAAATGCTAAAGGGACTTCTGTAAAAAGAAGAAATAGGAAGGGAAGAAGGAACACAGGCATAAAGAATAAAAATGGTGACAAACAAGTATCTATCAATAAAAACCTTAAAAGTAAATAGATTAAATGCTCCAATCAAAAGACATAGGGTAGCAGAATGAGTAAGGAAACATGACCCATATATCTGCTGTCTACAAGAGACCCACCTCAGAACAAAGGACTCACACAGATTGATAGTGAAGTGATGGAAAAAAATGTTCAGACAAATGGAAATGAAAAAAAAAAAACTGGGGTAGCAATACTTATATCTGACAAAATAGATCTCCAAGTGAAGGCCATAAGGAGGGTCACTTCATAATACTAAAGGGAGCAATTCAACAAGAGTATATAACTCTGGTAAACATGTATGCCCCCAATACAGGTGCACCCAAATACATAAAAAAACTTCTGGAAGTTATCAAGGGTAAGATCAAGAGGAATACAATCATAGTAGGGGATTTTAATACCCAATTGACACAACTGGATAAATCCTCTAAACAAAAAAATTAGCAAAGAAACATCAAACCTAAATGACTCACTCGATCAGATGGAATTAATTGACACCTTCAGAACATTTCACCCCAAAGATATGGAATATACATTCTTCTCAAGTGGGACATTTTCAAAGATAGACCACATATTGGGACGCAGGCAAAGTCTCTTCAAATTCAAGAAGATAGAAATCATATGAAGCATTTTCTCAGATCACAATGGCATAAAATTAGAAATCAACGACAATAAAAACAATGAAAAAAATAAAACAGTTGGAGGTTAAATAACATGCCCTTAAACAATGATTGGGTTACCAAAGAGATCAAAGAAGAAATAAAAAGCATCCTGGTAACAAATGACAATGAAAACACAACAATCCAAAATTGATGGGACACAGTGAAAGCAGTCCTGAGAGGGAAGTTCATAGCTCTACAGGCCTACAGACCTACCTCAAAAAAACAAGGAAAAATGGTAATAAACTATCTAACCCTACAACTTAAAGAATTAGAAAGAGAGCAATAAGAAAAGCCTAGAGCAAGCGGAAGGAAGGAAATAATAAAGATCAGAGTGGAAATAAACAAACAGAGACCAAAAAAAAGTAATACAAAAGATCAATAAAACCAAGAGCTGGTTCTTTGAAAGCATAAACAAGATTGATGAATCTCTAGCCAGGCTCACCAAGAAACAAAGGGAGAGGACCCAAATAAACAAAATCAGAAATGAAAGAGATAAGGTAACAACAGACCCCACAGAAATACAAAGGATTGTAAAAAAATACTATGAAGAACTCTCCTCCAACAAACTGGACAAGTTAGATGAAATGGACATATTCTTAGAAAAAGACAAGCTTCTAAAACTCAATCAGAAAGAATAAAAAAACCTGGATAGGCTGATAACTACTGATGAAATTGAAGCAGTAATCAAAAATCTTCCAGCAAAAAAAAAAAGCCCTGGTCTGGATGGCTTTACAGGGGAGTTTTACCGAACATTCAAAGAAGAACTACAGCCTATCCTCAGACTATTCCAAACAATTTAAGAGAAAGTCACACTTCCAAGCTCTTTCTATGAAGCCACCATTACCCTCATTCCAAAACCAGATAAAGACACTACAAAGAAAGAGAATTACAGGCCAATATCCCTGATGAACATAAGTGCAAAAATTCTAGCAAATCAGATGCAGTATTA
This sequence comes from Myotis lucifugus, assembly GCF_000147115.1. NCBI lineage: Eukaryota > Metazoa > Chordata > Mammalia > Chiroptera > Vespertilionidae > Myotis > Myotis lucifugus. Next base: position 6,016,311 of record NW_005871069.1, read on the forward strand.
CATTAGATAGATCATACATCATGACCAAGTGGGATTTATTCCACAGATGCAAGGCTGGTACAATATCTGCAAATCAATAAACATGATACATCACATAAACAAATTGAGAGACAAAATCACGTAATCATATCATTGATGCAGAAAAAGCATTTGACAAAATCCAACACCCCTTCTGGATAAAAACTCTCAGCAAAGTGGGAATAGAAGGAGCATACCTCAACATAATAAAAGCCTTATATGACAAACCTGCAGCCAACATTACACTTGATGGGCAAAAGCTAAACCATTTCCCCTAAGAACAGGAACAAGACAGGGATGCCCACTTTCACCACTCCTGTTCAACATAGTACTAGAAGTACTAGCCATAGCGATCAGACAAAAAGAAGAAATAAAAGGCATCCAAATTGGAAAAGAAGAAGTAAAATTGTCATTATTCGCAGATGACATGATATTGTACTTAGAAAACCCTAAAGACTCCATCAAAAAATTATTAGACTTAATAAATGAATTTGGCAATGTAGCAGGATACAAAATTTATGCTAAGAAATCTATGGCATTTTTATATGCCAATAGTGAACTTACAGAAAGAGAAATTACAAAAACAATCCCATTTACCATTGCACCAAAAAAATTAAGATACATAGGAATAAACTTAACTAATGAGGTAAAAGACCTCTATCCAGAAAACTACAAGACATTGAAAAAAGAGATAGAGGAAGACATAAACAAATGGAAGAATATATTGTGTTCATGGATTGGTAGAATCAACATCATTAAAATGTCCATACTATCCAAAGCAGTTTATAGATTCAATGCAATCCCCATTAAGATACCAACAGCATATTTCACAGACCTAGAACAAATTCTCCAAAAATTCATAGGGAATAAAAAAGACCTCGAATAGCCGCAGCAATCCTGAGAAAGAAGAACCAAGTAGGAGGGATCTCAATACCAGATATCAAGCTATATTACCAAGCCACTGTTCTCAAAACTGCCTGGTACTGGCATAAGAACAGACATATAGATCAATGGAACAGAACAGAGAACCCAGAAATTGACCCAAGCCATTATGCTTCATTAGTATTTGAAAAAGGAGGCAAGAGCATACAATGGAGTCAAGACAGTCTCTTGTTGCAAAAATTTGGTCAGATACATGCAAAAAAAATGAAACTAGACCACCAACTTAAAACATACACAAAAATAAACTCAAAATGAATAAAGGACTTAAACATAAGAGGGGAAACCATAAAAGTCTTAGAGGAATCCTTAGGCAGCAAAATATCAGACATATGTCATAGCAATACCTTTACAGACACAGCTCCTAGGGCAATGGATACTAAGGAGAAAAGAAACAAATAAAAGTACATCAAAATAAAAAGCTTCTGCACAGCAAAAGAAACCATCAACAAAACAACAAGAAAGCCCACTGCATGGGAGAACATATTTGCCAACGTTATCTCCAATAAGGGTTTAATCTCCAGCATTTACAGGGAACTCATACAACTTAACAAAAGGAAGATAAACAACCCAATAAAAAAATGGGCAAAGGACCTAAATAGACACTTCAAAAAAGGACATACAGAAAGCCAAGAGACATAAAGAAACATGCTCAAAGTCACTAATAATCTATGCCAAACCGGTTTGGCTCAGTGGATAGAGCGTCGGCCTGCGGACTGAAGGGTCCCAGGTTCGATTCCGGTCAAGGGCATGTACCTTGGTTGCGGGCACATCCCCCAGTGGGAGGTGTGCAGGAGGCAGCTGATCGATGTTTCTCTCTCATCAATGTTTCTAACTCTCTATCCCTCGCCCTTCCTCTCTGTAAAAAATCAATAAAAAATATATTTTAAAAAAAAGTCACTAGTAATCTGAGAGATGCAAATCAAAACAACGAGGTACCATCTCACACTTTAGAATGGCAATCATCAACAAATCAACAAATGACAAATGTTGCTGAGGATGTGGAGAAAAAGGAACCCTCCTGCACTGCTGGTGAAAATGCAGACTGGTGCAGCCACTGTGGAAAACAGTATGTAGTTTCCTCAAAAATTAAAAATCGAACTCCCATTTGACCCAGTAATCCCACTTCTAGGAATATATCCCAAGAAATCAGAAACACCAATCAGAAAGGACATATGCACCCTTATGTTCATAGCAGCACAATTCACCATAGCTAAGATTTGGAAACAGCCTAAATGCCCATCAGCAGATGAGTGGATTAAAAAACGGTGGTACCGCTACACAATGGAATACTACACTGCTGTAAAAAAGAAGAAACTTTTATCATTTGCAACTGCATGGATGGACCTAAAGAGCATTATGCTAAGTCAGTGGTTCTCAACCTGTGGGTCGAGACCCCTTTGGGGGTCGAAAGACCCTTTCACAGGGGTCACCTAAGACCATCAGAAAACACATATATAATTACATATTGTTTTTGTGATTAATCACTATGCTTTAATTATGTTCAATTTGTAACAATGAAAATACATCCTGCGTATCAGATATTTACATTATGAGGATATTTCCCATTGATTTTTAGAGAAAGTAGAAGGGAGGGGGAGAGACACACAGAGAGAAACATAGATGTGAGAGAGACACATCGATTAGTTGCCTCCCACACAAACCCCTACCAGGGCCAGGGATTGAGCCTGCAACTGAGGTATGTGCCCTTGACCAGAATTGAACCCAGGAGCCTTCAGTCTATGGGATGACACTCTATCCACTGAGCCAAACTGGCTAGGGCATAATTCTCTTTTCTTTTTCTGCTATTTGTGTGAGTTCCAATGCTTTTTCTTTGAGCTTACTAATCCATTCTTCTGCTTCATACAGCCAGCTATTGAACCCCTCTAGTGTATTTTTTTTAAATATGTTTTTTATTGATTTTTAGAAAGAGAGAAAGGGAGAGAGAGAGATAGATAGAAACATCGATGAGAGAGAAACTTCATCAATTGGCTGCCTCCTGCATGACCCCTACTGGGATTGAGCCTGCAATCCAGGTATGTGCCCTGACCATGAATTGAATCGGTGACCTCTTAGTTCTTGGGTCAACGCTCAATCACTGAGCAACACTGGCTGGGCTCCTCTAGTGTATTTATCAGTTCAGTTCTTGAATTCTTCAGTTCTGTGACTTCTTTTCAGAACTTTATTATATTTTCTACCTGTTTGTTGAAGTTTCCTATGTGTTTATTTGTTCTTCTCCCGAGATCAGTGAGATACTTTATTACCATCACTTTTAACTCTATCAGTTAGATCCCCTACTCCCTGGAGTTTTATCTTGTTCTTTTATTTGGAACATATTTCTTTGATTTCTCATTTTGCTTAATCTCTGTGCTTTTTCTATGTATTAGATGAAGCAGCTGTCTATCCCAGTCTTGAAGGAGTGGTCACTGGATGGTTGTGGGGGAGGGGGGAGCAGTGTTTTAGTCTGTTTTCTGTGTGGTACCCTGGAGACGGTAGGGTAGCTTGCTCCTAACTGTCTCTCTGTTTGTTTTAGTCCTAGAGAGCTCAGAAACACAAGCCCTCTGGCCACTAATGCCAGGTGTACAAAACATAACCCCTATGTGAAGTGTGCACACCCTCTGGTGGGGGGGCATGAGCTGCAGTGGAAGGTTACCAGCATTGGCTTAGTCCCCCTACCAGGAGGGGCAAGGTGGGGTTCGTTGTAGTGGAGCACCAGGAAGGGCATTGCAGTGGAGGTGTGCCAGCCAGAGCAGGGCCACAGGGTAATACTGGGGTGGGACCAACAGGTGTCAGAAAGGTAGATGGAGAGTCCTTAAAATGGTACCTACCAGCGCCAGGCTAACAAGGCAGAATGATGGCAAACAAATGTCACCCACCTCCGTCTCCAGAGATGGCTTCAACAAACTTCTGTCCCTCCATCACAGGCCCGAAGATTAGTCAATGAATCTCCTTTACATATGGCCCAGGTGCTTTTCAGAACTGCAGCCTCTGTCCTGGGACTGCAGTGTATCTGTGCATGACCTTTCTATGAGCAGAGTCTCTGTTTTCTATAGCCCTTTCATTCTCCTGGACATAAGCTGAACTGATATTCAAAGCAAGATATGATGGGGGCTCATTTTTCTGGTGCACGTCCTCCAGTTTGGGGTGCATGATGTGGGGCTCAAATCCCTCATTCCTCTGGGACTTGTTGCATATTTGTGATATTTCTTCTGTGGCTGAGCTCCAGGGCTGTGGCTCCTGGTAATACCTTGCATCTGCCCCTTCTATCCATCTTGATATGGCTTTCTCTTTTTACCCATCTGTGGAATAACTGTTTTGCTAATCCTAACACCCTTTCCAGAGGCAGTTGCTCTATATGAGCTGTACTTTCGGTATGTCTATGGGCTGAGGAGAGTCCAGGATTTTCCTATGCTGCCATCTTGACTCTGCCACTCTAAGGTTGGCTTTTAAGGATTTTTAAATTATTACCTTGTTAGGACAGAAGAAAATCTTTTATATGTATATACAATTTTTCTTTCAGTACAAACATTATTCTTTTTTTATGTGTCCTGTGATATAAAATGAGAGAAAGCACTGCTCTGTGGTAGAGCATTTCTTACTCTGGGTTTGGTTTCTTTTCCACAACCCAGAAGGTGAACCTATGTGTGCATTTATTTAGCTAATATCCCCAGTTGGAGCAAAACATGGCACCAATACGTATTGATAGAATTAATGATTCTGCCTTTTCAGATAGTGTTTGAGAAAGTTTGTGTAAGTGACATGACTTTGACAGGACAAGTATTAAAATAGAATATTTAAATCTCCACACTCATCCTGGGTTCTCTGATCTGCTTGGTCTTGAGGCCTCCATGGGTAAAGGGTCCATGTGGTAAGCAAAGAAGAAAATTAGAAGCATCAGACAGGTCTCATCAGGAAAGACAGGAAGTCACTCACAGGAGAAGGCAACTAACTCTGAAAATGGTAGAGGACTCAAGTGTGAGAAAAAAGAGTGGGGGCAGGGAGGGGAAAATCCAGTCCAAAAGAGGTTGAGGGAATTCTGGGAAGGGTGGGGCCACAGCTATACCTGACAGATGTGGGGATAGAGGTGGGGAACATTTGAGGAACATCATCTTTCATGCAATTATCTCATTGAGGGACTTCAGTAAAAGTTTAGATTGCATTTTAAGGCCTTTTTAGAATTAGCTTATTTTTATGTGAGTCCATTTGGGCCCAATGCTGAGGCTGGCCAGAAGGTAGACCATTTATTCCATTTACAGCCTTTAAGGTTATAGGAATCTATAATAATAAAAGCGTAATATGCTAATTAGACCAAATGTCCTTCTGGACAACCTTCTGGACGAAGCTGGGGCTGCGAGGGAAGCCCAGGTCCCGGGTGCCAGAGGGAAGTTGGTGCCGGCAGCTGAGGGGAAGGAAGGCCTACTCTTGCACAAATGTTGTGCATTGGGCCTCTAGTAGAAATATAAAATCAGAGTCTCCAAAAGCTCTGCTAGGAGGAAGACATCCATCAGTGATGTTCAGTGAGGACTAACATTTCCTCGGTTAACAAGTTCCTGAAAGAGATTCATCAGAGAGACTTCATCTACACTGAAAGGTCTGGAAGCAGTGTTGACGCTGCCTTCCACCACAGGTATCAGCAAATCACACCCAGTTGTCTTAGGGCATTTTCTTCCCTGACCATTGACTAACTGTCCTAGGGCAGAGCAAGCCACAGCATATCAATAAAGGCACCTCCACTATGGATTTGGAAAAGCTTACAGCTACCTGTGTGTTAAGATATTTTATGAAGTACAAACTGTACATAAAAACAAAGATTCATGTACAGTTGTTCATGATGAGTTATTTATTAGTGTAGAAGCCAACTAAATCAGAAGATGGTTAAATAGGTTATGATATATTCACATAGTGGAATATTGGGCAGCATTGATAGCTATGTTTTCTATGGATATTTAATGGCTGAAAATGCTCAAAATAGTCAATAAGAGATTGCAAAATTGTGTTACTCAATTTCATTTTTAAAATAATTTAAAAAATAAAATGTAAGCATATTGCTCTAAAAGAGTTACAAAATTATGTATATATAACTGAATTTTACATAAAACATATATTTGTGATTGTGTAAATATATGTAAACTAGAGGCCCGATGCACGAAGATTCGTGCAAGAATAGGCCTCCTTCCCCTGGCTGCCAGCACTGGTTTCCCTCTGGCACCCAGGACCTGGGCCTTCGCTCTGGTCGCCACCTCCCGCCTTCACTCCGGGCCAGGAGCTGCCTCCTGCCTTTGCTCCAGGCAGGCCGCTGCCATCTTTGTCACATTAATTTGCATATTCCCTCCTTACTGGCTGTGGGTGCCACTATCTTTGTCACAAAGTGATGATCAATTTGCATATTCTGTCTTTATTAGATAGGATGATGTCAACAGTGGCTACCTTTCAGTGGAATGCTTACAGGTAAATATACCTCCAACTTTCTATTTTAAAATTTGTCAAGCATGAAAAAATTGTCAAAAGAATAGTATGATGGCACTGGACTGGCGTGGCTCAGTGGTTGAGCGTCAACCTTGAACCAGGAGGTCAAGGTTTGATTCCCAGTCAGGGCACATGCCCAGGTTGTGGGCTCAATCCCCAGTGCAGGAGGCAACCAATCAATAATTCTTTTTCATCATTGATCTTTCTATCTCTCGGTCCTTCTCCCTTCCTCTCTGAAAACAATAAAAATATATTTTTTAAAAAGGATAGTATGATGAATATCCACATGACCTTTAACCAGATTCACTACTAGCTAATGCTGTATTTGTTTTGTTTCTTTGTGTGTGTGTGTGTGTGTGCGCGCATGCACTTTTTGTTTCACTATCACATCTAAGAAAATTAATGATAATCCCATGATATCAGTTATCTATCCATTAACAAAATGCCCCCAAATTCTTCTCTCTGATTTTCTTTTCTAATCCATGACTCAGTGAGGGTTTATGCATTACAACGTTTGGTTGCTTTGTAATCTCTATTCTTTTTCCATCTAGAAACAATCGTTTAACTTTTCATAATAGTGACTTTTGGAAAATTCCAAGACAGCTGTCTAATAGGGCATAAATTATGGGGGTTTTATTAACATAGTTTCCTTTTATCCCTTTTCTAATTCAATTCTGTGAGCAGGGTTTATGTTTTGTTTTGTTTCCAGAAAATAACAAAAGGTTTTTAAAAATACTTTTTTTTTTATTCCACTTGGTGGTGGTGCTAAGGGACTGACCATTTAATAGGAGTTAGGGATGGCAAGTGTGGGTTTATCAACAGAGAACAAAGGGCCAGAAGCCCAGTTTCTATTCTGTGACAGTGAACATGAATCGTCAGAAATCTCTGCCCCAGTTCCTCCAGCGATCCTGTGTCTACACAAACCACCTGAGACATCGTGCATCTCAAGGTAACTGTGCTGAACCAAAGATTTGTAATAAACCTTTTTTTATTATTATTCATCAAAGCACTTTACCATATCATCAGTGACTGCCTCCTCCAGACCCAGAGAGGCCATGAGGAATGAACAGGACAACTGTAAAATTTCCGTCTCAACTGGACTGAGAGGGGTGCTGTTAATAACTGAACCAGGAGGCCAGGTATAAACTCGCTGTCCAGGTGAATGCGGTATCCAGCCACTCAGGATTAGGGAAGTGGAGGTCTTGCTTTGGAGACACAAAGGAAAGGTTTCTCAGAACGATGCTAAGGAAGTTTTTCTAAGCACCGACCAATGCTTCTTCACACAAGACTGCATTCACACTGCTGGTACCAGATGCCCAGTTCACATCCTCTGCCACCCCCAGGGTGGTTCTATGTCCACTTTCTGTGAGACACACCAGCTGAGCTCTGTGCTGCATGGAGCTATAGGGAGCCCTGGCTTGTCTGCGAGGTCCAAACCCAAGGAGGTTTTGTTTTCTTTATTTATATATAAACATTTAGATATTTATTCAACACTTTAGAACAGTGTGGTTGACAGAGAAAAGTATGAGATTAAAGAGCTTTGAATTTTAGGAAAAAAGGTTATTTAAATGGGCAGGGGGCTATTCAAATTCTTTAACAACCAGTGCAGATGGGCACTGACCAATCAGAATAGAATGGGTGCTGGCCTAGTGTCTTATCCCATAGCATAGATCTGCTGGGCCAGCCGTCCCCTCTTTAGTGGGTGGGTCAGGGAGAGAGGGCTAAAAGGCTTGGGAATCACAGCAAAATACCTGCCACTACTGACTTATGACCATATTTCACAACCCACTTGGCCAAATGGGTATTTACTAGCTGATGTCAGCCTAGCTAAGGGGTATATTCAGGATAGGGTGTTTTCAAACAGGCTCATAATCTCAGCACCGCTTCCCCTTGGGTTTATTAGGAGGTGTGCACGAAGGTGCTGCGTCCAATCTGAGTGGAAACAGATATAAGTTGTAGAGGACAGAAAGCAAGAAAAGAACCAGTTGGAGTTTTTTTTGTAAGCAGTGGTGCTACCACCTCTAAGTGGTTCTGATATATAGAAAGCCCTCCAAAACATGTCACTGGCTAGGAAAATACCATTTTTATGCAAGGGGAACTGAGCAACCATTTTCACGGTTGTAAAAATGTGTTTACAGAAATAAGTTGTGGCTGGTCCCAACAAACAGTCACAACCACGACTGCACTCTGAGTGGCGGGGAGGCGCACAGGTGTGAAGATGGCACAACTAATGCGGGTTCTGCCCTTCTCTCCTTGTGTTTGAGGTGGGGTGAGAAACACGAGAGTATGTCCTACACCTCCCTGTCCTTTACTGGCCGGTCCAATCCATGAATAACTCCAATTCTGTCTTGAAATTTATTCTTTAATATTCAAATAAGAACCTCCTTCAGGTGGCCTTTCTGAGCACCTTCCTGCTCCATTCGGGTGAGGTGGCCTCCCTCTGCTCCCAGGTCCTCCTGGGCCCCTCCACTGGGACTCTGCCCGACTGAATAGGCCTGTTGACACCCACTGCAGACTCCTAGTGACAGGTCTTGATAAAGTGGCCCCAGGAAGGGAACGGGGGAGATTGTGGGGGCAACAAATGTAGAACAGTCCCAACTTGAACCAGAGTCAGGCCCCAGAGCTGCTCAGAGGAGTGGGTGACCACTTTGGGGAGATAGTCTGGAAACATGGGTGGGGATCAGCAGTAAGTTGGACTCTGAAGGAAACCATGAAAGAAGACAGTGAAAGCTGAGGGCAGGGACACGGGTCTGGGGCAATGATCTAAAACAAAGCTCCGGCACAGGAGTGCTCCTGACCTGTCTGGGAGCAGTCAGTGGATGGGCCAGGTGAGCTGGGACAGGAGAGGTAGGAGATATACCTTCTAGGGCCTTCACGTCCTCTTTGGTGACTTGGAGGAGCCAAGAAACTAAAAGATCTGCCTGAGGGGCCCACAGAGCTCCTCTTGGTCCTCATCTCCCACCCACAACCCACTCCTCTCTGCCCCCCACTTCTGAGTTCCTTCCCTGATTCCATCATTCTCTTTCCTCCCTAAGCTAAAGCCAGCCTGTCCATGGCCCTGAAGCACCCTCTCCCCAGCTGTGGGTCCAGCACTGTTGGCCCCATGCCCAGCTCCTACACAAGGGCTACACAGTCAGTCAACTCTCTCACATCCCTCCACCTCCCAGAGAGGTTTCAGAAAGTTCCGGTGGTGATGGCACACTCCACTGGCAAGCTACAAAATGCAGACCTCCCTATAATAGCAGGAAATTTTCCTTGAAGGCTAATTTCCCAACAAATTACCCTTTAAAGCCACCCAAAACTTGTTTCTATCCGAGTCAGGAGTTGTTGGTTGGATCTGATAGGATTCTCATAAAGGAAACCTGTCGGTCACAGATATCCGTGGGACTTTTTGGCTGCCTAGTTTCTGAACCCCTTTTCTGTTTGGAGAATCCTTGACTGAACCAGGGACTTTCCAAGCTCCCCTGGCTGCTAGAATAGCGGTTCTCAACCTGTGGATTGCGACCCCTTTGGGGGTCGAATGACCCTTTCACAGGGGTCGCCTAAGAACATTGGAAAACACATATATAATTACATATTGTTTTTGTGATTAATCACTATGCTTTAATTATGTTCAATTTGTAACAGTGAAAATACATCCTGCATATCAGATATTTACATTACGATTCATAACAGTAGCAAAATTACAGTTATGAAGTAACAACGAAAATAATTTTGTGGTTGGGGGTCACCACAACATGAAAAACTGTATTAAAGGGTCGCGGCATTAGGAAGGTTGAGAACCACTGTGCTAGAAGCTGGGCAGCAAGTGGGCCAATCAGATGCACCCACCCCAGGTTTCGAATCAAGAGATGCAAGGAAGCAGGGATGAGCGAATCCTCTTCAGGGATGATGGTAAGGGCAGCAGCACTCAGTTTCCAAGGTGAAAGTGGCAGCTGGGGGCAGCCAGCACCTGTGGCGGGACACTGGGTCAGAAGCACAGCAGGCCTGAGGCACAGCTTCTGTGCAGCTCCAGTCGGGTCAGCTTTGCCTGCCCTGCCCTTTTCCCAAGCCTGAACCTGCAACTGTTCTTGTGAACATTCATTTTCTCCTTAAATTGGCCAGACCTTTCTGTTGCTCGCACCTGTTCCTTGGAGCATTTCATGGGTTGCAGGCCGGAAATGCAGCCTGAGTGCAAAGGGGTTGGAACCAGGGACTGGGAGCCTCCAGGACCCACCCCCAGATGGCTTCCCAGTCTGCAGTCCACAGTCCACATGGTCTCTCACTCTGCTTCTCTCTGAATATCAACTTTATTCAAATTTATTCTCTAAAAAAGTGAAAAGTTATTTAATTATAAAAGTAATATTGCTTAAATATAAAACATTCCATCAATTCAGAACTATAGAGAGTCAAAAGAAAAGTCCCCCTTTGTCCTTCCAGCATATTCTCTCCACAGAAGTGCTGTGAGCAAATTGGTGGGAGCGCTTAGTCAGTGTCCTCGGAAGCATCGCACACCCGTATGTGCATATGCCTATCGTGGCAAAGTTTGACTTGAGCATCATCCTTAGTGCCGGCCCTTCTGGAGGGAAGCTGACAAACACCCCTGGGTTCTCTGTCTTAGTTACTCATCTCTAAAGCAGCACCATTTGTAAGAGAGCACAGATGTCATCAATCATTCATTCCTTCAACAAACATTCATTGGGTGCCTACTGTGTGCCAAGCATTATTCCAGTTCCTCAGTGAAGATCTTTGCCCTCATGAAGCTACGAAGGAGAAGCAGAAAACATACATAATAAATAACAGAATTACATACTACATTAGAAGGGCAGAGCTGCCGTGGGGGGAAAGCAGAGAAGGGTATAGGAGTCGGTAGCAGAGGTGTGTGGGAAAGTGGGTGGTCAAAGCCTCAATGGTAGATTGACTGGAACAAAGCCTTTAAGGAGGGAAGGAATCAGACACAGGGATTTCTGAAGTAGCACATTCCAGGCAGAGGGAACAGCCAGTGCAAACACCCCGAGGCAAGGCTGTGCCTGTTATCTCCAAGAACCAGCAGGAGCCAGTCTGCTGGAGTGGAAGGCATTGAAGAAGCCATGTGGACCTTCCTTCGGTGAGAATTTGGCTCCTGATCTGAGTGAAATGGCCCAATGCCGGGTCTGAGCAAAGGGTGGCCTGGCCTGATTTATGTCAGGGAGCAGGGGCAGGGGCAGCCAGGAAGCGACAGCATCATCAGGGTGATAGCAGCTCCCACCAGTGTCAGTTTTGAGAAGCAGTTGAATATTTGATACATTTGGAAGAATAATCTAATAATCTGGGTATGAACCTGAGGAGCCCACGATGGCACAGAGGCTCCAGGTGGCTGACTTGTTTACATGAGCAGCCGGAGTTACCTGTATCTGAGAAGGGGCAGGTGGAGCAGTGTTATTTTTCACAGGGGACTGATGTTAGGATTTCCATTTTAGAAGATTGAACTTGAGATAGCCATTAGGTAATTATTTCTTAAAACCTCAGTCCACAGAGCTGTGAGGTGGTGGTCTGTTGTTATTGGTGCTAACCTTCCCTAGGCGAAGAGACTTTAACTCCTGCCCCCAAATTCAAATGAAAGCTTGCTGGACCTGAGTGGCCCTATCTAAGTCCTAGGGAGGGCCAGGCATGGATATGGTGCCACATATGCCGCGAGGGTGTACAGGGTGCCAGGCTCAGGCCCAGCCACCCAGATCAGGTCTGTGCTTTAGAGAACAATGGCTGAGCAGATGGGAACTCTGGGAGCTGTAATCTGTTTGAGCCTGGAACAGCATGGAACCACACCCTATCGGACCTGCACGCACTGAGCAGGAGCAAGCTCTACAGCAATGCTGGAAAGCAGCAAGAAAGCCTCCCACAGCCCATTGTCTTTGTGTCTGGTTAGTTACTTAATCCTCCTGTCTGCCATCCTCACTGCATATATTCCATTTTGTTTTTATCTGCTAATCTGATTGGCAGAAAATGATTGTTGTTTCATTGTGCATTTTTATAATTCCTAGAGGGGGTTGAGCAGCCTATATAAGTACTGACTTAAACTGAATTGTTGCTATTCCTGCTATTGACTTTCTGATACTCTTTTTTCTTGATGTCTCTTTATAATTTTCTCTCTGCAGGACAGTTGTCTGTTCTGTGTAACACAAGCATGTTAAACTCAAAGGCTAACACGGGCCAAATAAACAAGGTTTAAGTTTATGTGGGGCGCAAAAAACAAAAGCTTCAATTTTCATAGAAATGCAAGTTTATTTTGATAGAGACATACTGAATACAAAGGGCTGAAATAAATGAGTAATCATTAACATAAAATAATAGAACATTTTAATAAAAATTAATATTTTTTCTTGAACATTAACTTACCAGACACTGAATAACTGCACAAATTAATAAGTGTAATGCAAATAAACCTATTCTTCTTGTTCTCTGAAAGTGAAATATTTCCTGTTGTGCACACCAAACAAGTCAGTCCAAAACTAATGACGTGGCAATCGGCTGCTAAAATATTCGTTGCTAGTATTAGTGGAGAGAAATGATGTGCCTGCATGTAAGGCGTGTAAGGGAAATAAATGCAACATGATTATAGTAATCAGTCATTAGCAAACGATGTACTGTAGTTTGTTATTAATAATTATGTATTACATGATATTGTAAAAATTAAGTTACAAAATTTTTATTAAAACGTTTCTTACATACCAGTATATTGGCTAGGCCACAAAAATAGTCATTATGGGCCACACGCAGCCAATGGGCCATGAGTTTGACATGCTTGGTGTAACACATGGGTGTCAGCATGGCTGCCTGGCAGCTCAGTTTAAGTGACAACATAAGCTAACCAGGGTTTCTGAGCCCACTTCCAAATGTGTGGGAGAGATCACCGCACTAATCTGATAGATCTAGTTTCTACCCCTGGGCCAATGAGCTCGCAGACGGCTCTGTTCATTCAGCCCATTGCCCTCAGCCTGGGTGGAATTTCTGATAAACAGGGATGTGGGAGCAATGAGGAAGTGATGGTGGAAGAAATGACTGGCAGCTCTAATTCATCTTATAGCAAGGGCGAATTATCTTCCAGATAATTCCAGTGATGGAAGTTTCTTTGCTAGTCACAGTGATCACCAGTCTTATCCAACAGTGGCCAAGTATGTGGCTTGGACTTAACCATAGGTAATTAGGAACCTACATGTATTTTGAGCACGGTGAGGACATTTGCAAGGGGGTGTTATAGGAATTTTATTCTGACAACGTGTGTTAAACGAGGGAGGAAGGAAAGGAGTAAAGGAGGAAGATTCCACTGGAAAGATACTCTAACAACCACCACAAGACAAAAACAATGGACATGCAGGAAAGAAAAGCAGGCCGCCACCCCGTGTATTTAGGCGCTATCCTCTCAGGTAACAGACATGGCTCAAAAGACAAGGTGCTATTTTATCAGAGCAGCTCAGAACGCAACATAAGATGCTAACAACTCAAACCGCTGCATTTACCCACGTTAACTGACTAATCGCAACACTTGGGAACTCAGCAAGTTCATGCCTGGTCAACTATTATAAACATTTGGGTTTTAATTAGCACTACTGTTGCTTTATTAAAACATAGCTATTTTTCCTATTAATTTTGCTCTTAAATTGTTATTTTTTATTAATTTTCACATTAACCATCCACACTCCCCCAAGCCTCTGATCAGAATGACAGACGTTTTATACAATTCACTCCTAGCCTCACCTCCAAATCTTTTCAGTGTTGTTGGCTATGTTTGTGATATACTTGTTATGCTGTCCTGTCTGAGGTCAGGGTGTGGATGAGAATGTGGTGAGCATACCACATTCCTATATGAGTATAGGAGCAAAGGCCTAGGGAAAGAACAGGTTACCTCTAATTAGCCACACCTCTGTTGTCATACCACATAACATAGGAAAAGCCAGTATAACTATGACATAGCTATAATAAAATGTGACTGATTCAGAACCCCAAAAATATAGGATTGAGAGAAGGAAAGATCTAGGGAAATAAACTGGTCATGAACTTCAACCTAGCACTTTCTGAAATCACTGAGCAATGTAAACCCTCCCACATTTAACTGATAGGAACTTGCACAAGATCACGTAGAGCTAAGTGGTCAGGGAAGTACAGGTCAGAACAGGAGGGAAGGGATGATCTGGAATGAATTCTCTCTTAGTGCAAGTTAAGGGCAAACTTACTGTGAGGCTGGGGATTTGTGATCTTTGTGTGAGAAGTGGCAGAGAGACCGGGTTGAACTCAGACAGTGTTTGTATAGCCGGGTGGCACAATGTCCTTGGCCAGGATGACTTAGTAGCAATTCAGCCCATGGAGCCACTAAGTTAGACTGAAAATCTGTGAATGCAAACCAGTGCATAAGAATGAGACACTGGACCAAGGCCTGCCCTAAGCAAATGCATGAGTAGAGTTTGTGTTTGCTCTGTCTTCCTCTTTTCCATCTCCTTCTTCAATACCCTCCAGCCCCGCGGTTTTGAACACTCCATGCTTGTCCTGCCTAGAGAACTTTTCATGTTCCAAGTTGCACTCCTTTCTTTACCACCCACCCAGTGGGTTTCTCCGTAGCCTGGTTTCAGTGATTCGTCATGAAGAAGCCAACAAAATACATTATGTCTCACTGAAGGGTGATTGCAGGGCAGCCAGTTAGTGGTGTCTTCCTTCTTGGGGACATTCCACGCAGCACTTGGGGCACCGCGGCAGGCAGATGGAAATAGCAGTTCAGGCAGGTGACCCTTCCTAGCTATCATCCCCAGATCAAACCCAATAGGCGATTGCTGACTTTAACTCCACAGAAGGCTATTCAAAGGTGTGAAGTGACATAGCATATACGTGTAGTCATTAATAAAACAAGAGAATCACCTAGATGCTCAGGGACTGGCCGGCCTTTGTGATTTCCTGAAAGGAAAACAGCTGCACATTTTCAGTTAACACAAGTGGGTTCTGATTTAAAACAGTGCTTTAGAAACCAAAAGTAAAGTCATTATGAGAGAAAATAGTTTTTTTCTAATTTTCCTTGTATAAAAAAAATATCTAGTTGCATGTGGAGACCACCATGGGACCAGGTTCATTTGTTGTATTCTGACTGCAGAAGGTGGTTGATTTTCTGGCCTTCGTTTCTTTCTGTAAAGTGAGTGGCAATGCTGAGCCAGGCCTCAAACTCCTGAGAACTTGGCTCCCGCACCTTGGGTTTCCCTACATTCCCTCAGTCACACAGAGCTGTGAGATTGAACCTGTCTCCTTTGTTGGTTTTGAAGTTTCTGTGATTCACAAATTCTCCTTTTCCTGACTTTCCCTGGACTCCCAGTTTTCATCCTATCCCACTTTCTAATTTGTTATTTTGCCATTACCTGAAAAGAAACAAATCATCAAGTAACTATCCTCTGATTATGGCTACTCACTTTCAGCACTGAGGGGACTGTCCTTACCTTTTCTGCTCATCCTGTCCTTCTTCGCCATAACTACATTTCGGTAGAAAAGTGTTTTATTTTCACAGGCTGTACAAACAACAATTAATCTCTGTAACATCCCTATAGTTTGCCAAGTACTGATATTAGGTTGCAAGCATCTTAAAATTGTTTTTACAGAAGATTAAAAATGGCGGCAGAGTAAGTGAGTGCTGCACGGACATGCTCCCAGGAACAAACTGTAATTACAACTAAAATACAGAAAAACTTCCTGAATAATCAACGGAAAACTTGCAGGAGAGAACTCTAATACCCGAGGACTGAAAGTGGAGACCCCATAGAGATTGGTAGGAGGGGTGGAGGTGTGAAAGGGCTGGCCGGGTACCCACAGACAGCAACTAAAGTCCTGGAGAGATAGCTCAGCTGTGAGGGTTTGCCAATGAGAAGACTGAGATCTAATCCCCAAGCTGGGCCCCCCAGCAGAAAACACCAAAACTGAGAAGGATACTCACATAACATCTGGCTATAAAAAGCAGTGGGGTACAGTCTGCCAGGGAGTGACAGCTGAAAATTCAGGCACCCTGTTAAAATACCAATTCACAAAATTCCCTATGGAGCCACCCACCTTGTGCTCTGGCAGAGGGAGGGTGAAGTGGACTGGAGCTGTGAGAGCAAAACCCAGGACTGAGGCCTTGAGGGTTAGAGCTCAGAAGACACACACCCCAAGTTTCCTGAGCTGAGTCATTCCCTCACACAGCAGAGGACATCTTTCCCACATAGACATTTGCCTTGCCTGGGGAGAAGACAGTTGACACATCCTACTGGAAAACACCATGCCCTGAGGCCACTTAACAGATTAAAAATAATAATTAGCCTCCATACTGAAGCAACTTCCCCACCTTGTTGGAAAAAAAACTCTCGCCACACCTGAAGACAATTCAAATTGGGGGGCAATTCAAATTGGAATCCTATCAGTCTGAAGGCAGAGGAGGTCTCTGGAGGCTTTGAGTCTTTGCCTGATCTAACTACTCAGAAACAGCCTTTAACACTGTCCTATACTAGAGAATGAGAGATGTAGAGTATCTACCTAATACATAGCCACAAACCCAAACAGAGAGCCAAAATGAGGAGACAAAGAAACAACCCCCCAATGAAAGAACTGGAGAATTCACCAGAAGAAAAGATAAATGAAGCAGAGATAAAAAATTTATCTGAAACAGAGTTCAGATTAATGATGGTAAAGATGCTCAACAGCATGAAAAAAGATATAACTATGATAAAAGAACAGTCTGAGATAAAGAATGACATAACACAAATAAAGAATACATTGGAAGGAATACACAGCAGATTAGGGGAAGCTGAGGATCCAATCAGTGAATTAGAAGACAGGTTGAAAATATCACTCAATCAGAGAACCAAAAAGAAAAAACAATTAAAAAAAAACAGGAGGACAGCTTAAGGGAGCTGTGGGACAATGTGAAACTTGACAATATTAGAATAGCAGGTGTGCCAGAAGAGGCAGAAAGGGAGAAAGGAATAGAGAACGTGTTTGAAGAAATAATGGCAGAAAAATTCCCTAAACTGGTGAGGAAAAAGTCACACAAGTTCAGGAGGCACAGAGAACCCCAAGCAAGAAGAACCCAAACAAGTCCATAGCCAGACACATCATAATTAAAATGCCAAAAAATTAAAGACAACGAGAGAATCTTAAAGGCAGCAAGAGAAAAGAAAACTGTTACATACAAAGGAGTTCCCATAAGGTTGACACCTGATTTCTCACTAGAAACTCTACAAGCCAGAATGGAATGGCATGAAGTACTTAAGGTAATGGAAAGCAAGGATCTGAGACCAAGATTACTATATCCAGCAAGGCTATCATTCAAAATAGATGGTCAAATAAAGAGCTTCTCAGACAAAAAAAAAAAAAAAAAGGCTAAAGGAGTACATCACCACCAAGCCAGCATTACAGAAATGATACAGGGACTATTGTAATGAGGAGAAGAAATATAGAAAGAAACTTAGACATACAGAATTAAAATGGCAATAAATACCTATCAATAATAACCCTAAATATAAATGGATTAAGTGCTCCAATCAAAAGGTATAGGGTACCAAAAAAAAAGAAGAAGAAAAAAAGAAAAAAAAAGGTATAGCGTACCTGAATGGATACAAAAAATGACCCAACTATATGATGTCTACAAGAGACCCACCTCAAAACAAAAGACATACAGAGGATGAGAGTGAAGGGATGGGAAAAAAATTTCCCATGCAAATGCTAAAGAAAAAAAAGCAATACTCATATCTGACAAAATAGACTTTAAAATGAAGGCCAGGATAAGAGACAACAAAGGTCACTACATAATACTAAAGGGATCAATCCAACAAGAGGATATAACACTGGTAAACATATATGCACCCAATAAAGGAGCACCTAAATATATAAAAGACACTTCTAGAGGATTTTAATGGAAAGATCGACAACAACACAGTCATGGTAGGGAAACTTAACACCCTTCTGACTTCACTGGATAGATTTCCCAGACAAAAACTTAACAAGGAAACAGTGACTCTAAAGGACACACTGGATCAGATGGATTTAATTGACATTTATAGACATATCACCCCCAACACAGCAGAATATACATTCTTCTCAAGTGCACATGGATCATTCACAAAGGTAGACCACATGTAAGGACTCAAAACAAGTCTCTACAAGTTCAAGAAGATTTAAATCATATATAACATCTTCTCAGATCACAGTGGAATGAAACTAGAAATCAACTACAGTAAAAACATTCCAAAACATTCAAACACAAGGAGGCTAAATAGCATGTCATTAAACAATGAATGGGTTACCAATGAGATCAAGAAAGAAATCAAAAACTTCCTGGAAACAAATGAAAATTAACACACAAAAACCCCAAATCTCTGGGACACAGCAAAAGCAGTCCTGAGAGGGAAATTCATAGCACTACAGGCATACCTCAAAAAACAAGAAAAATCAGCACAGCAATAAACTATTTAACCCTACAACTTAAAGAACTAGAAAGAGAACAAGAAAAGCCTGAGTAAGTAGAAAGAAGAAAATAATAAAGATTAGAGCGGAAATAAATAACATAGAGACTAAAAAACACAATTAAAAATATCAATGAAACTAAGAGCTGGTTTTTTGGAAGGATAAACAAAATTGATAAACCGTTAGCCAGACTCATCAAGAAATAAAGAGAGAGGACACAAATAAATAAAATCAGAAATGAAAGCGGAGAAGTAACCACTGACACCACAGAAATACAAAGAACTGTAAGCAAATACTATGAACAACTATGTGCCAACAAGCTGGACAATGTGGATGAAATGGATAAATTCCTAGAAAAATACAATCTCCAAAACTGAATCAGGAGGAATCAGAAAACCTGAATAAGCCAATAACAACTGATGAAATAGAAGCAGTAATAAAAAAAATAAAAATAAAAAAACCTCCCACCAAACAAAGCCCAGGTCCAGACAGCTTCACAGGGGAGTTTTACCAAACATTCAAAGAAGAACTAACACCTATACTCCTCAAACTATTCCAGATAATCCAAGATGAAGGAAGACTTCCAAGCTCTTTTTATGAGGCCAGTATTATCCTAATTCCAAAACCAGGTAAAGAGACTACAAAGAAAGAGAATTACAGGCCAATATTCCTGACTAACATAGATGCTAAAATCCACAACAAAATATTAGCAAATCACAACCAGCAATATATTAAAAAGATCATACACCATGATCAAGTGGGATTTATTACAGGGTTGCAAGGCTGGTACAATTTCGCAAATCAATAAAGTGATACATCACACAAATTGAAAAACAAATATCACATGATCTTATCAAAAGATGCAGAGAAACCATTTGACAAAATCTAACACCCATTTTTGATAAAAACTCTCAGCAAAGTGAGAATAGAAGGAGCATATATCAACATGATAAAGGCCATATATGACAAACCTACAGCCAACATTATACTCAACTAGAGGCCCAGTGCACAAAATTCGTGCACTGAAGGGGGGGATGTCCCTCAGCCCAGCCTGCACCCTCTCCAATCTGGGACCTCTCGGGGGGGGGGGGGGTCGGACATCCCTCACAATTAGGGACTGCTGGCTCCTAACTACTTGCCTACCTGCCTGATTGCCCCCAACTGCTTCTGCCTGCCAGCCTGATCACCTCCTAACTGCTCCCCTGCTGGCCTGATCACCCCCAACTGCCCTCCCCTGCCAGCCCAATAGCCCCCAACTGCCTTCCCCTGCAGGTCTAATTGCCCCCAACTGCCCTCCTGCAGGCCTGATCCCCCCCAACTGCCCTCCCCTGCAGGCCTGGTTGCCCCCAACTGCCCTTCCCTGCCAGTCTGGTTGCCCACAGCTGCCCTCCTCTGCTGGCCATCTTTTGGCAGCCATCTTGTGATGACGTGGGGGTGGCCATCTTGTGATGACATGGGTTGGCCGTCTTGTGGTGACATGGACGTGAGGGCTTCGCGCAAGGGCACCTAGGCTTTTATTGGTATAGATAGGCAAAAACTAAAACCATTTCTCCTAAGAACAGGACCAAGACAGGATGCCCACTTTCACCACTCCTGTTCGACATAGTATTGGAAGTGCTAGCCATAGCTATCAGACAAGAAGAAGAAATAGAAGGCATCCAAATTGGAAAAAGAAGAAATAAAACTGTCATTAGTCGCAGATGACATGATATTGTACATAGAAAACCCTAAAGACTCCATCAAAAAACTACTAGACTTAATAAATAAATTCAGCAATGTAGCAGGATACAAAATTAACGCCCAGAAATCTATGGCTTTTTTTATACACCAATAATGAACTCACAGAAAGAGAAACTAAAAAAAATCCCATTTACCATTGCAACAAAAAAATTAAGACACCTATGAATAAACGTAACTAAGGAGATAAAAGACCTGTACTCAGAAAACTAGAGGACATTAATAAAAGAGATAGAGGAAGTCATAAACAAATGAAAGAATATATCATGTTCATGGATTGGTAGAATCAACATCATTAAAATGTCCATACTACCCAAAACAATCTATAGATTTAATGAAATCCACACTAAGATACCAACAGCATATTTCACAGACCTAGAACAAACTCTCCAAAAATTCATAGGGAATAAAAAAGACCCCGAATAGCCGTGGCAATCCTGAGAAAGAAGAACAAAGTCGGAGGGATGACAATACCAGATATCAAGTTATATTACAAAGCTACTATTCTCAAAAATGCCTGGTACTGGCACAAGAACAGACATATAGACCAATGGAACAAACAGAGAACACAGAAATCAACCCAAGCCATTATGCTCAATTAATAATTGAGAAAGGAGGCAAGAGCATGCAATAGTGTCAAGACAGTCTCTTCAATAAATGGTGTTGGGAAAATTGGACAGATACATGCATAAAAATGAAACTAGATCTCCATCTTACATCATACACGAAAATAAACTCAAAATAGATAAAGGACTTAAACGTAAGATGGGAAACTATAAAAATCTTAGAAGACTCCATAGGCAGCAAAATATCAGACATATGTCCTAGCAATATCTTTACTGTTATAGCTCCTAGGGTAATGGAAACTAAGGAGAAAATAAACGAATGGGACAAAGCAAAATAAAAAGCTTCTGCACAGCAAAAGAAACCATCAAGAAAACCCACTGTATGGGAGAACATATTTGCCAACGTTATCTCCGATAAGGGTTTAATCTCCAAAATTTACAGGGAACTCATACAACTTAACAAAAGGAAGACAAACAATCTAATAAAAAAAATGGGCAAAGGACCTAAATAGACACTTTTCAAAAGAGGACATACAGAATGCCAAGGGACATATGAAAACATGCTCAAAGTCACTAATCATCTGAGAGATGCAAATCAAAACAACAATGAAATATCAAATCTCACACCTGTCAGAATGGCTATCATCAACAAATCAACAAATGAGAAGTGCTGGTGAGGTTATGAAGAAAAAAGAACCCTTGTGCACTTCTGATGAGAATGCAGACTGGTGCAGCCACTGTGGAGAACAGTATGGAGTTTCCTCAAAAAAAATTAAAAATAAAACTCCCATTTGACCCAGTAATCTCACTTCTAGGAATATATCCCAAGAAACCAGAAACACCAATCAGAAAGGACATATGCAACTCTATGTTCATAGGAGCACAATTTACAATAGCTAAGATTTGGAAACAGCCTAAATGCCCATCAACAGATGAATGGATTAAAAAACTGTGGTACATTTACACAGCGGAATAAAATAATGTACATATTAGGCCTTAACATTAGACGGAGCAATTCTTCCTAAAGAAAATAAAATAATGTACAAATTAAGACTTAACATTAGAGCAACTCCTCCTACTTTCTTTTCTTTTCTTTTTTCAAAACTGTTAGCTATTCTAGGTTCTGTGTGCTTCCTTGTTGATTTTAGAGTTAGTTTGTCTATATCTATAAAAATCTTGCTGACAGCAATAAAAAATAAATAAATCATGCTGAAATTTCATGAATAGGAGTTACATTATACTGAGACATCAATTTGGGGAGATTGACATCTTTTCTATGTTGAGTCTTCTGATTCTTGAATATAGTATTTTTCCATTTCTTTAGGTGATTTTTTATTTCTGATTCTAAATGTTATCTTAAAATGTTGTTACAAAAACAGCAAATTTCTTTGTCAATTGCATTATAATCAAATCATGACCACATCATTTTAAATATTTTTTGTCATTTAAAGACAGTTATTATTTAACTCATGCATTTGCAAAAATGTTGCATCTTCTGACTTGTTCTAAAATATGAATTTCTAAAAATAAATTTTTAGATTATACCTTTAAAATAAAGATTTATAGAACTCTAAAAAAAGACTTAATATGTAACTATAATAATGAATACAATATAATATGGATAGAGACACAGACACACAGATGATGGAAGAGAATAGAGAAACAGAAATAAATTCACACAAATATGCCCAAATAATTTTTATAAAGGTGTATGGGGATCCCTGTTCGTGGCATCAGATATGGGGGGATGGTATTCTCTCTTCTTTTGACCAGTGCAGAGAGAGAGAACTTGGGGGTTGATGAAATCTTGAATTGAACGCAACGAGGTTTAAGGAAAATGAATAAAACAAGACTGAGACAGAAATAGAGGAAAGCTGGGACCGGGTGTGGCATCTGCTCTCTGATAGATGAACAGGGCCCAGAGCCAGTGCAGCAACTTTTATTTATAGCCAAATACCAGAAAGTTTTACTAAGGGTAAATAAAAGGGGGAATGTGTGCATTTTTATAGCTTCCTCATAAATAGTCACCTCCTGGGTGGGTCCAAATCGAATTTATTCCTGGTGCTTGACTAGATTTAGATAAGAACTCATTTCCCAGCACCTGGCTTTGAAGGTCAACTGAGGCATTCCCACCTCTTGGTTAGATATGCCACCTAGATAAGGCTCTACCTTCATCATGGGTTCAGTCGACATGAATTTAAAAGAAAGCCAGCGCCTTCCCTGGCAGGGGGCCTTCCACAAAGGTGAAAGTTCAACTCCATGGAGGAAACATAGCCTTGTCAAATGCTGCTGGAGTAACTGAACAAAAAAAATGATAATCAGAACTTCACACCTTATACTAAAATTAACTTGAAATGAGCCAGAGACTTAAATATGAAAAGGTAAAACAAAACATTTAGGAAAACAGCAGGAGAAAATTGTCAGGACCAGCCTGGGTGAAGTGTTCTTACACTTCACACCAAAAGCATGATCCATGAAGAAAAAATTGATGAATTGGATCTCACAAAAATTTTGCTCTGTAAAGACCTCCTGTTAAGAGAATTAAAAGACAAACTACAGTCTAAGAGTAAACATTTGCAAGCCACACATCCAACAAAGAGGCTGTATGTAGAATTACAGCATACAGACTCAAATCTCAACAATTTAAAATGCTAAAAGACATAAAAAGACACTTTACCAGAAAGGATGTGCAGTTAGTTGACATGGAAATATGTTCAGCATCATTAACCATTAGGGAAATGCAAATTCAAACCACAATGATATTCCATTCTATACTATAAAAATGGCTGAAATAAATGATAACACCAAATGTTGGTAAGGATATGAAAAAGTATATCACTCAATCCATCTGGTAAAAAGTATACCCATTTTTTTTAATACTAAACTGTTTACTACATAATCCAACAATTTACACTCTTGGGTATTGTTCTAGAGCAGGGGTGGGCAAACTTTTTGACTCGAGGGCCACAATGGGTTCTTAAACTGGACCGGAGGGCCAGAACAAAAGCATGGATGGAGTGTTTGTGTGAACTAATATAAATTCAAAGTAAACATCATTACATAAAAGGGTACGGTCTTTTTTTTTTTTTAGTTTTATTCATTTCAAACGGGCCGGATCCGGCCCGCGGGCTGTAGTTTGCCCACGGCTGTTCTAGAGAAATGAAAACATTCACACAAAAACCTGTGCACAAATGTTTGCAGCAGCTTTATTTATAACTAGAGTCCTGGTGCACGGATTCATGCACATTGAAAAGAAAATTAATTAGAAGGTGGCCAGCAGGGCGGGACTGGCGAGATGGGCCAGACATGCCCTGGAGCCAACCTCTTGCTGTTCCTCCCCGGCTGGCCACACCTGAGGCAGTGCCAGGGTTTGAAGGGCATCTGCAGAGTGAGAAGGGTTCCTCCGGCAGCTGGCGTCCCTTGGCCTGGCCTGCATGGATTGGGCTGAAACCAGCTCTCCAACATCTCCTGAGGGGTCCCAGATAGCAAAGGGGCAGTTCACCACAGCTTGGCAGCTCCTGTGTTGAGTGTCTGCCCTCTGGTGGTCAGTGAGCATCATAGCTACAGGTCAGATGGTCAGTCGGTCAGATGGTCACTTAGCCTTTTATATATATATAGACTAGAGGCCCGGTGCACAAAAATTTGTGCACCCGTGGGGGTCCCTCAGCCCGGCCTGTGCCCTCTCGCAGTCTGGGACCCCTCGGGGGATGACCACCTGCTGGCTTAGGCCCGCTCCCCCGGGGATTGGGCCTAAGCTGGCAGTCAGACATCCCTCTGGCAGCCCGGGAGCCCTCGGGGGATGTCCATTTGCCAGCGGGTAGCAGGCCTAAGCTGCAGTAGGACATCTTTAGCGCTGCTGAGGAGGTGGGAAAGGCTCCCACCACCACCACTGTACTGGCAGCCATCAGCCTGGCTAGTGGCTGAGCAGAGCTGCCCCTGTGGGAGCGCACTGACCACCAGGGGACAGCTCCTGCATTGAGCATCTGCCCTCTGGTGGTCAGTGTGTGTCATAGTGACCAGTCATTCCCAGTCGTTCTGCTGTTAGGATCAATTTTCATATTACCCTTTTATTATATAGGAGTGCCTGGCCAGCCTGGATGAGGGGCTGATGGCTGTTTGCAGGCTGGCCACAGCCCCTTCAGGGTAGGGGTACTCTGGGGTGCCTGGCCAGCCTGGGTGAGGGGCTGAGGGCCATTTTCAGGCTGGCCACAGCCCTTCAGGGTGGGGGGTCTGCTGGGAGCCTGTTCAGTCTGGGTGAGGGGCTGAGGGCCATTTTCAGGCTGGCTAAGCCCCCCAGTGGGGACCCTCACCCATGAGGGTGTGGCCAGCCTGGGTGAGGGGCTGATGGCTGCTTGCAGGCTGGCCACAGCCCCCAGCCACCCAAGCTCCCAGTGGAGGCTGGCTAGAAGCAGGTATCTGGGATTTATTTGTCTTCTATAATTGAAACTTTGTTGCCATGAGCAGAGGCCACAGCCGGCTCAGGGCAGGCGGGAAGCTTGGCTTCCTCCATCGCCCGGGCAACCAAGCCTCCTGCTTGCTCCAGCTCCGTAGCTGCCGGCCGCCATCTTGGTTGGGTTAATTTGCATATAATTGCTCTGATTGGCTGGGGGGTGTGGCTTGGGGCATAGTGAAGGTACAGTCAATTAGCATCTTTGTCTTTTATTAGTGTAGATAGCTAAAAGCTGCAAGAAACCCAAATGCTCTCCAATGGGTGACTGGTTAAATAAATCATGATACATACATAACATGATATATACTACTTAACAGTAAAAGTGACTATTGATCCACACAAGTTGGACAGATATCAGGAGAATTACACTGAATTTTTAAAAGTAAACCTCAAAAGGTTACATGCCATATGATTCCATTTACATAACACTCTTGAAGTGATAATATTATGGAAACTGGAGGGCAGATTCGTGGTTGCCTGGTATTAAGATCGCGTGGGGAAAGAATGGGTATGGCTTAAAGAGGAGCGCAGTGGTTTTGCCTGGAACTGTTCTGTATCCCAACTGTGGTGCCCATGTGAATCTAGCCCATGATCAAGTTGCATATAATTAAACATGTGCACAAATTATTGAATGTAAAAATTGTGAAATCCAAAAAAGTCAATGTGTTGTTGTGATATTGTGCTATAGTTCTGAAGATATTGCCATTGGGGAAAACTGAGGGAAGGGTATATGGAATCTCTCTTTCTTACAACTGTATGTGAATCTACAATTACCTCAAGATAAAAAGTTAAAAAGAAAAAAAGTTGGTCACTGAAGCCAGACTCAAGGTAAAAGTACATATTTGACTATGTACTTTTGGTAAAAGTAAACCATTTAGCCATAAGTATAGTTAAAAGAAAATTGGAGGGTAATATTTGTAATCAAAAGTTTATATTTTTACTAATTAATGTAAAACATAAAAATCTGTAAATCATAAGTCAAACAAAAATCTAAAAGTGTGTGTAAAATATTATTGGAAAATAAAAATTTGTGTTTAATAAATATATCAAATATGCAAATTAAATATCAGAATGACAGAAACTATTTTCAAAGGCCAAAAACTCACTATTGGCATAAGTGTGGGGAAAATGGACCCCTTGGTGAAGCCTTCCTGGTAGGTAGTGTGACAATATATATTAATGTTTAATGTGTGTATCCCATTTGACCCAATAATTTCACTATCTGGGATTTCTCTTCTGGAGTGATCCAGAGACATGCACAGGCCTGGATGCACATTAACATTGCTAATACTACTGGTAGATGGGAACTAGCTAAGTGTCCATCAGCTGGACTTTAATAAAACACATCATGGTTCATCCAGTCAATGAAATATCAGGTAGTCATTACAAATGGCTGTGTTGAATTGTATATATTGGCATGACTAGAAAAAAGTTCATGTATATTGTTAAATTTTAAAAAGCAAGTTATAAAACAGGATGTGGAATGTTACCCTGTCTCTGAATTTTTTTCTTGAAGTCCGTGTTTATGTGCAGAGAAAAGCCTGAAAAGCTGTACAACCAAATGATAACAATAAGTATCTTCAAGTGGTGGAGTAAGAGCTGACCTTTCCCCCACCCCCATTTATCTCTATATTTTCTGAAATGTTTACAATGAACATGGATTACCTTTATTGAAGGAAAGCCATAAAAACAAATAAATAAATGAGTATTTGATTAAAATACTTTAAGAATACTTCCTTTAAAAGATATGAACTCTACTGTCTTAGCAGCTTTCAAATATGCAATACAGTATGATTAACTACAGTCACCATGCTGTAGTTAGTCCCCCGGGGAGCAGGCCTAAGCCACAGTTGGACATCCTTAGCACTGCCAAGGAGGCGGGAGAGGCTCCCCGCCACTTCCGCTGCACTCACAGCCGTCAGCCCGGTTTGTGGCTGAGCAGAGCTCACGCTGTGGGAGCACACTGACCACCAGAGGGCAGCTCCTGCATTGAGCGTCTGTCCCCGGTGGTCAGTGCCTGTCATAGCGACCGGTCATTCCACTGTTAGGGTCAATTTGCATATCAGCCTTTTATTATATAGCATTGGTAATAATCCCTCTCATTCCTTTCTTCATGAAGCTGTTGAAGGAATCTTAGCAATTTGAAAAAAGGTACTACCTCAGTATATTCAACACAGTGCTTCATCAAAAATATTTCAGGGTCAGTATTGGCAATTAGCCCCCACTGTGCCACTCATGAAAAGAGAGGCCCTTTTCACTCATCCTGCAATCATCACTTCCCCGCTTTCATCCCTGAATCCAGTTATAACTCCTTACTTGAAACCTCAGTGCTGAATAACAGGCTTCCCAAAATATTCGGTTGACCATTAGAATCAGTATTTCTTTCTGCTTCTTGGAAATAGCCTGATAATTACCTGATTTCTGCCTGAGGTGTTTCAGGTTTAAACCTGAAAAATACTTTGAAGGAAAGTAACAATTTTGGGTTTTGAATTATGATCAGACACCACTGAGAAAATGCAGTGAGTATACTAGAAATGCAGATTAAAAAAGAGGGGGAAACACAATAAGGAGAAGGAGGAGAGACAGATAAAGAAGGGTGAAGGACAGATAAAGGGAAGAACAGAGACAGAAGTTATAGAAAAAGAAGGCTTTTTCTTCCCATTGAATTGGGCTACTTCAAGCAAGCGCATGTTGCACTCATGCTGTCTCTTGTAGTGTGGACCTCCCTGTGTGTCTTTTGCCTCTTTCTCTGGGCCTCACCACTCACCAGCAATGGGCAATATCCCAAGAACAGAGGCTGCCCACAATTTCTGTTTCTGTGTTCTGGAATCTTGCTCTCAGGCTCCCTCTTGGGATTTTTCTGACTGTAAGTAATTATTCTATTTCCTAACTAGAACAATCACAAGTCAGGGAGGAATTTCCTACATAAAACCCAACTAGAACAATCACAAGTCAGGGAGGAATTTCCTACATAAAACCCTGTTCGAATATTTCCTCTCTGGCCTCTATCCATCACTCCTCAATCCCACTACATCCCATTCTTTTTACTCTGAAAACAGTGAGCATGAAAAGGAGATTTGCCTATTCTGAAAACCAAGAGCTATAGCAACAGCCCTCATCAACTTCCATAGCAGTTTGTGAGTCTGGCTGGTAAAGCCTGAGCAAAGCAAGCAACTGATTTCCATTATCTTGGGCAGCCTCCTGCCAATGGCCTGTCTAACCTTTTCAGTGTCTGCACAGGAAGCCTCACTGGCCACTAGCAGAAGGTGAGGGTCTACCTCCACCCCATCATCCAGCTTCCAGGAGTAGGACAGGATGTGCTTAAACAGGGGGGAAAAACCTGATTTATCCATTGTTGAGTGCTAAAGGCTGGGATGGAGCTCAAAGGGGAGGACCCATGTGAGCCCAGGCGAGTAGTGTCTTCTCCCAACTAGGGCTTGGGGAGTGAGCCAGGGAACATCTCCTGGAGGAAGTGATGATTGGTTTGGGTCCCGAAGGAGAGGAGGAAGAGGACTGATTAGAGGGTAAGGAGGTGGTGGGAACATTCAAGGCAGAGCAGGGAGCTAAGAAAGTGTGGTTGCATACACAGAGGACTGTAAAAATTCAGGTCATTGACACATGGTGTGTATGAATGGAAGAAAGGAGGCCACATCTGGAAGACTTCACACACATTGGAGGGACCCTGACTGCTGGCAATGGGGAGCCAACAAAGAGTTTCCAAGCAAAGAAGGGTTTGGATGTTGCCTTTCAAGTTTCCTCCTTGTCAGTGATTGACACAGATTTGATTGGTATATATGAGATGAGGCCCATTTTCTGTCAACAGCCATTGATCCACAGGTAGAAAACAAAAACAATAAGACAACCTGATAATTTATTTTTTTAAACAAGAACTACTAAATGGTTTACTTTTGAAATTAACCTTTCTATTTTAAAATTACAAGAAATAATAAAAGAATTGAATAGCCACTTCAAATTTGGCTTCCTCCATTAAGTTTTCCCTACCCATTATAGCCAGCTTGTTCTGGGCCTGCCAAGATGTGGGACAGCTTCTCTGGACTAGACTACTTTGACTGCAATGAAGCTAAAAGCTCAGGACATTCAGAGCCAGGTGGTTTCATGAGTATTTTACTTCCATGTGTCCACTGACTGAAGGGGGAGTTGGCTCTCAATTATTCTAATCCCCTGGCTAGTATCACCCACTTAAGAAAATGGATTACCTCACATATCAAGAAGTCATAACATAGGGGAGCTCTGAGCAGGGCTTCCTCTCCATAGTTGCACAAGTCCATCACTGTGTCCTTCTTCAAATGTGTACATTGTCCTCAGACTGGCTTTGTGGCCACAGTTGCCAACAGCAACAGAAACAACATGTTGCCTTGTTGAGAGGCTCTCCTCCAACTGTAGAATAACAGTTCTTCCTCTCAGTCTTATTGGGTCATAGTGGTCACTTGCCCATCCTTAGACCAATAAAAAGCAGTTGCTGGAAGAATGCAATGTCCTGATTGGGTTAAGCCTGGATCCCTGAACCAATCACTGACAAGGAGAGGTGGAATGAGGATGATGAGTTTATTTAAACTGATCAGGACCCATCCCTGGAGTCTTGGGTCATGGAATCATGGGTCAGCTTCCCTTGGGGCACTCAGCCTGCAAAATCTAAGTTCTGACAAAAAAAAAAAAAAAGAGGAAGGACATACATAATACTTGGCGACAGCTAAGAGGGTTCACAACTCTTTAAGAGCAGTAGTCATTATCTGTTAATCCCCTTAGATCTCAATTCTTGGGAGTGCCTCATTTAGGGGTTTTCCTGACACTTTTTCATAGTTCCTCAGTGATGTCCCTCTCTTTGATTTTCCTCAAGAACTCCTTGTCTGAACTGAATCTTGTATTTATTTCACTGTTCTTTTGTTTTCTTATCTTGTCTCTCACTAAAATGTAGGTTTCTGAAGACAGGGCCCAGGACACATAAAACAAATCCTCTGGCAAAGACAGTTTATAATAATTTATAAGTCAAAACTTCATCCATGATGCAGAGACAATGTGAGGCATGAAACAATGTCACTGCTTCTTGAAATCTTTGAAGCTCAGTTCAAATGCCATATCTTCCCTGCAGAATAGGACTGAGGCATAAGGAGCCTAGATTTTATCACCCAGGACTTGTTTCTGCCTACATCACCTGGATCCAGCATGATTTGCCTGTCTCTCCAAAGCTACATTCGCTATAAAGTTTCAGTACACAGGAAAATGTCTTCTTGCATTTGGTGCTCTCATTTCCTTCAATTCTTCTCCTCCCATTATCTGGCCCAAACAAGAGCTATTATTAAGATCTCCATTGAGACCTTGTCAAATCTCCTGATCAGTGAGACCATAGTGATCACCTGTTAGCAGCATCTGACACAAGTGCTCATACCCTCTTCCTGATACACCTTCTTCTTGTGGCTTTGAGGACAACATACTCTCCAGGATTCTTCCCCACCATAGTACATCTTTCTTCCTGGGCTGGCCTCATCTTCTCCCTGAACATTTAATGTTGGATGCCTGGATTTCCTTGGTCTACTTCTCTTTCTCTATGGGCAGTCTCCTCTGGCCTCATGGCTTTAAATATCACTTATCTGCTGGCCACTCCCAAGTTATTTCCAGCTCAGTTTTACCTCCACACTTCAAACTGGTGTATCCAACAGCTTATCTGACATCTCTGCTTGGAAATCAAGTAGACATCTCCAAGGCAACATCCCTGAAATTAAATTCCTAATCAAGCCCTCCTCTCAAAACCTGCTTTATCCATAGCCTTCTCTACCTCAGTCAATGCCAATGTTGTTTGTCCTTTGCTCATAGCAAAACTTATAGTCATCTTGGACTATTCTTTCCTTCCACATACAACTGGTCAGGCTCTGCATTCATGATATATCATGAATGGAATATATTTCTAACCACCTGCACTGGTCCCAGCACCACTGTCTCTTCCGAGGATGATGCAGCAGCCTCCGTCTGGTCTCCGGACTCTGTCTCTGCCCCTTAATTTATCTTCCCAATACAGCAACCCAAATGGCCCTTTAGAAAAAACTTGGATTATGTCCATCCTATACTGTAAATCACCCAGAGGTTCTATATCTCTCTCAGGGAAGAAACCAAAGGCCTCATCTTTTAAGGGTACCAGGATTTGTTTTAATCAGGTGTGGTAAGATAGGCAAACGTGGAAATGACTGTCATGAAGGAAGAAGATTTTATACATGCAGACCCCTAAAATAGGAGGCACAGGATCCCATGGAAAACACTAGGGCCAGTCAGGAGGCAGAGGGAGAAGGGAAAACATTGATACAAGCCTTTATTGTGGTTTCTTCAGGAAAGTACAGGCAAAGTTGGGAAGCCGGTTTCAGATTGGTTGGTTTGAATGATTTCAGCCATCTATGGAGTGTAGGGACTGTCCCTGGTTTCCTGGAAGCTGGTCCTGAGGTGATTAGGCTGGGGAATCATGGTGTGTGAGAGTCCAATAGAGAAGGCAGTTGGGGGCATGGGCTCTGGATTGGTTGGTTTGCATATTTACTCTCTAGGAATTAGCTGATGCTGGGAGGAGCAGTCCCTCCAGGGTCAGCAATGTCCCATGATGTCAAAGCATCAAAAATACAGACTAAGAAAGATGGAACTAGTACATCTAACATGTACTGCTGCCTTCCTCCTGGCCTTTGTTGGCCTCCTTTCCCACTGCCTCCTCAGGTGCAGTACCTTGGCCAAGACAGCTCTTCCCCCAACTACCTGCAGGGTTCACTCCTGCACCTCCTTCATAGTCTTTGTTCAAATGGCACCTTCTCAATGGGATCTGCTCTGCTAACCCTTTTTAAAACTTGCAGTATTATCCATCCCCATCTTGTACTAGCAACCCCCTTACCCTGCTCTTTTTTTTTTCTTAGCACTATTATCTTATACTATGCCACATGGTTTACTTACATTTTTTAAATGTTGATTGCTTTTATTTCTGTATTTTTTGACCGAAATGGGAGTGCCATCATGCAAACATGTGATGTATTCTAACTGCTAAGAACAGTGCCTAGCTCATAGCTGGCCCTCAATAAATGTGTTGAATGAATAACAGTAGTTAAAGGTTGCCAAATGAGAGATTCAAGTTGGTGACAGAGCAACCATGGATCTTGTTTACAACACCTCCACACCAAACTGGAAGTTACAGCTAAATTGGGGAACAATTAACCTGAAATACTAACTGTAGACTATCTGAAGAGGAAACTTTTGACCACAGACTGCAGAAGCCACATCGAGACTGTTCTATCAGCACCTGTACAACAACTTGCATGATGTGGTTGAGGTTAAGTCTCACAGTGAGCTACCCTGAGGGTGGATCCCACACAGAAACAGGCCAACAGTGATCAAGATCCAATTACAACAAAGGGCCCACATAATCCACACAAAGGACATTCCTATATCATACAATTCTGGAGATCAAGGAAACTGCACTAGTGGGCCCCACAGGACACCTACTAATAAGACCACCCCACAAAGACTGGGAATCATAGCATATCTATCTTATACATAGAAGCAAACACAAAGAGACAGCCAAAATGTAGAAACATAAAAACAGGCCCCAAATGAAAGAACAGGGGGAATCTCCAGAAAAAGAGCTAAATGAAATGGGAGGCAAGTAATTTATCAGATATAGAATTGAAAGTAACAGTTATAAGGATACTCAAGGAACTTAATGAGAATTATAAGGAACTTAGTGGGAACTACAACAGCATGAACAAGGAAATAGAAACCATGAATAAAAAAACAGTCAGAAAGAACAATATGATATCTGACATCAAGAATACACTGGAAGGAATTAAAAGTAGGTTGGATTAACTAGAAAATCAAATCTGTGATTTGGAAGACAAGGTAGAAAAAATTACCCAATTAGAACAGCAAAAAGGAAAAGTAATTTAAAAGAATGTGGATAGTTTAAGTAAAATTTGGGAAAGCATGAAATGTGACAACATCTGCATCATAGGGGTTCCAGAAGGAAAAGAAAATGAGCAAGGAATAGAGAATCTGATTGAAGAAATAATGACAGAAAACTTCCTTAACCTGGTGAAGAGAAAAGTCACACAAGTTCATGAAGCACAGAAAGCCCCAATCAAGATGAACCTAAAGAGCCCCACACTAAGACACATCATATTTAAAATGGCAAACATTAAAGACAAAGAAAGAATCTTAAGGGCAGCAAATGAGAGACAAAAAGTTACCTGCAAGGGAGTTCCCATTAGGCTGTTCACTAATTTCTCAACAGAAGCACTTCAGGCCAAAGAGATTGGCATGAAGTATTCAAAGTAATGAAAAGCAAGGACCTGAATCCAAGACATTCTATCCAGCAAGACTATCATTTAAAATTGAAGGTGAAATAAAGCACTTCCCAGACCAAAAATTAAAAAAAAAAAGCTAAAGTACATTACCATCAAATCAGCATTGCAACAAGTGTTAAAGCAGAGGTTCTCAACCTGTGGGTCGCGACCCCTTTGGGGGTCGAATGACCCTTTCACAGGGGTCGCCTAAGACCATCGGAAAACACATATATAATTACATATTGTTTTTGTGATTAATCACTATGCTTTAATTATGTTCAATTTGTAACAATGAGATTGGGGGTCACCACAACATGAGGAGCTGTATTAAAGGGTCATGGCATTAGGAAGGTTGAGAACCACTGTGTTAAAGGGGCTGCTTTAAGAAGAAGAAGAAATGAGAGAGAGGGGGGGGAGGAATATAGTTAAAAAGAATAAAATGGCAATAAATTTGCATCTATCAGTAATCACTTTAAATGCAAAGGGATTAAATGCTCCAATCAAAAGACATAGGATAGCTGAATGGATAACAAAACATGACCCATATATATATACTGTCTACGAAAGAGAAACTTAAAAAAAAAAGGAATCAAACAGACTGAAAGTGAAGGAATGTAAAAATATATTCCATGCAAATAGAAATGAAAAATGTGGAGTAGCAATACTATCTGACAAAATAGACTTCAAAACAAAGGCCATAAAAGAGACAAAGAAGGTCACTACATAATACTAAAAGGATCAATCCAACAAGAAAATATAACTCTTGTAAACATATATGCACCCAATATAGGAGGACCTAAATATATTTTTAAAAGACTCTTTATAAGAAAGATTGACAGCAATACAGTCATAGTAGGGGACTTTAACACCCCACTGACGTCAGACTAGACCTTCCAGACAAAAAACCAACAAGGAAACAGTGACCTTAAACAACACACTAGATCAGATGGATTTAATTGATATTTGCAGAATATTACATCCCAAAGCAGCACATGAAACATTCTCAAACATAGACCACATGTCAGGACACAAACTAACAAATTCAAAAAGATTGAAATCATATCAAGCATCTTCTTGGATCACAATGGCATGAAACTACAAAAAACAATAAAAAACCTTAAAAACATTCAAACATGGAGAGGCTAAACAGCATGTTATTAAACAATGAATCGGTTACCAATGAGATCAAGGAAGAAATAGAAAATTACTTAGAAACAAATGAAAATGAAGACACAACAACTCCAAATTTATGAGACACAGTGAAAGTGGTCATGAGAGGGGAATTTCATAGCATTACAGATTTACCTCAAGAAACATAAAAAATTTTCAAATATACAATCTAACCCTACAATTAAAAGAACCAGAAAAAGAACAAACAAAGCCCAGATTAAGTAGAAGAAGTAAATAATAAAAATCAGAGCAGATATAAGTGGCATAGAGACTAAACACACACACACACACACACACAAACAAAAGATCAGTGAAACCAATTCCTGGTTCTTTGAAAAGATAAACAAGATTAATGAACAATTTGCCAGACTCATCAAGAAACAAAGAAAGAGTACCCAAATAAATAAAATCAGAAATGAAAGAATAGAAGTAATAGAAGGTGAAGTGCTTTATTTCACCTTCAATTTTAAAGAAGTAATAGAAGTATTCCAGAAATACACAAGATAGTAATAAAATAGTATTAACAGCTATATTAGGAAGGATCAGAAAACCTGAAGAGACCAATAATAACTAATGAAATTAAAGTGGTAATAAAAAACTCCCAAAAAACATAAGTCCTGTACTGGATGGCTTCACAGGCCAGTTTTACCAAACTGTCAAAGAAGAACTAACACCAATCTTCTTCAAACTACTCCAAAAAGTTCAAGAGGAGGGAAGTCTTCCAAGCTCTTTTTACAAGACTAGCTTTAGCCTAATTCTAAAACCAGATAAAGACTGTAACAAAGAAAGAAAATTATAGGCTAATATCCCTAATAAACATAGATGCAAAGGTACTAAACAAAATATTAGCAAATCAGATCCAGCAATAAATTAAAAAGATCATACACCATGATCAAGTGGGATTTATTCCAGGGATGCAAGGTTGGTACAATATTTGCAAATCAATAAATGTGATACATCACATAAACAAAATGAAAGATAAAAATCACATGATCATATTAATAGATGCAGAAAAAGCATTCAATAAAATTCAGCACCATTTTTGATAAAAGTGGGAATAGAGGGGATCATACCTCAACATAATAAAGGCCATTTATGACAAACCTACAGCCAACATCATACTCAATGGGCAAAAACTAAAACCATTTCCTCCAAGATCAGGAACAAGGCAGGGATGTCCCCTTTCACCACTCTTACTCAACATAGTACTGGAAGTCCTAGCCACAGCAATCAGACAAGAAGAAAAAAATAAAAGGTATCCAAATTAGAAAGGAGAAAGTACCAGGTAAATCTGTCATTATTTGCAAATGACATGTTATTGTACATAGAAAACACTCATGACTCCAGCTAAAAACTATTAGACCTAATAAATGAATTTGGCAAAGTAGCAGGATACAAAATTAATACCCAGAAATCAGCATTATTATACACCAATAATGAACTATCAAAAAGATACACTAGAAAACAATCCCATTTACTATACTATTGCAACAACAACAAAAAACTAATGTACCTAGGAATAAACTTAACAATGGAGGTAATTGACCTGTACTCAGAAAATATAGGACATTGAAGAAGGAAATAGAGGATGATACAAACAAGTGGAGGCATATACTGTACTCATGGACTAGAAGAATTAACATCATAAAAATGTCCATATATCAAGGCAATCTTTAGATTCAATGCAATTCCTATAAAAATACCAATGGCATATTTCATAGATCTCAAACAAATATTTCAAAAAATTATGGTATGAAAAAAAGATCCGAAATAGCCTCAGAAATCTTGAGGAAAAAAAAAACAAAGTTGGATGGATCACAATACCAATGTCAAACTATACTACAAAGCCATTGTAATCAAAATAGCTTGGTACTGGCACAAGAACAGGCATATAGATCAATGGAACAGAACAGAAAGCCCAGAAATCAACCCATGCCTTTAAGGACAATTAATATTTGACAAAGGAGGCAAGAGTGTACAATGAGTGAAAACAGTCTCTTTAATAAGTGGTGTTGGGAAAATTGGACAGGTACAGGCAAAAAAATGAAACAAACCACCAATTTACACCATACATAAGAATAAACTCAAAATGTGTAAAAACTTAAATGTAAGTTGCAAAACCATAAAAATTCTAGAAGAAATCATAGGCAATAAAATCTCAGACATCTAACATATATATATATATATATATATATATATATATATATATATATATATATATGTATTGAGAGAGGGAGAGACATATAGGAGTGTGTGTGTGTGTATATATATATCCTATCTAATAGAGAGGGAATATGCTAATTGATTGCCCCGTTCTCAAAGATGGCAGTGCCCACAGCCAATAAGGAGGGAATATGCTAATTGACTGTCACACCCTCAAAGACGGCGGTGCCCACAGCCACAAGATGGCAGCACCCAGTTGCCTCAGCCCCGCCGGGGCGGCAGGTACATAGCAAGGCCTGGTGGGCCTGGCCTTGCCGCGTGCCTGCCTCCAGAGTCCCCCAGTCCCCTCAGCCCCCCAGCCACCCAGGGCCGGCCCGAGGCACAGGTAACCAGGGCTGGCTGAGGCTTGCACTGCTGGCAGTGGCAGCAGCAGAGGTGTGATGGGGGCATTGCCTTTCCCTGATCACCAGGTTGCCTTCCACCCCTGAGGACTCCCGGACTGTGAGAGGGGGCAGGCTGGGCTGAGGGACACCCCCTCCAGTGCATGAATTTTCATGCACTGGGCCTCTAGTATATATATATATGCTCCTCTAGTATATATATATATGCTCCTCAACTGAAGATATTTTTCCCATTAATTTTTAGAGAGTGGAAGAGCGAAAGGGAGGGAGGGAGGGAGGGAGGGAGGATAGATACAGAGAGAAACATCGATTGCTTATCTCCAAACATGCCCCAACTGGGGCTGGGGATTGAACCTGAAATGGGGAATCAAACCCATGACACTTTGGTGCACTGGCCAATGCTCTAGCTAGTGAGAAACACCAGCCAGGGCACATAGCAATATTTTTACCAATGTACATAGCAATATTTTTACCAATGTATATCTTAGGGAAACAAAGGAAAAAATATACACAACTACATCAAACTAAAAAGCTTCTGTACAGCAAAAGAAACTATCAAGATGGAAAAGGAATTCACTGCATGGGAAAACATATTTGCCAATGATATATCTGATAAAGAGTTAATTTCCAAAGTATATAAAGAAGACATATGAAAAATGCTCAAGGTCACTAATCATCAGAGAGATGCAAATTAGACTACAGTGAGGTATCACCTCATACTTGCCAGAATGACTGCCATCAATAAGTCAACAAACAACAAGTGATGGCAAGGATATGCAAAAAAGAACCCTAGTGCACTGTTGGTGAGCTGGCAGACTGGTGCAGCCACTGTGGAAAACAATATGGAGTTTCCTCAAAAAATTAAAAATGGAACTGGCTTTTGACCCAGGGATCCCACCTCTGGGAATACATCCTAAGAATCTCAGAACACCAATCAGAAAGAATATATGCACCTTTATGTTCATAGCAGCATTATTTATAATAGCCAAGATCTGGAAACAGTCAAAGTGTCCATCAGTAGATGAGTGGATTAAAAAGCTGTGGTACATTTATACAATGGAATACTATGTGGCTGTAAAAAAGAAGGGACTCTTCTCTTTGCAACAACATGGAGGACCTGGAGACTATTATGCTCAGCAAAATAAGCCAGTCAGAGAAAGGTAAGTATCACATGATCGCACTCATATGTGGGAGCTAATGAACAAAATAAACTGACAAACAAAACTGAACCAGAGGCATGGATACATGGAACAGTGTGACGGAGGTTGAGGGGGGGGGGAGGGGAAGGGGACTAAATAAAAGAAGGGGAAGAGAGTAGCCAAAGAACAAATATGCATAATTCATGGGCACAAACAACAGAGTGGTGAAGGCCTGGAGAATGGTGGTGGGGGCTGGACAGGGGTTAAAAAGGGGGGTGGGGACCAGGGGTATCCTATCTAATAAAAGACAAAAATGGTAATTAATTGTACCTCTGCTACGCTTCCCATTGGCTAATCAGTGAGATATGCAAATTAACTGCCAACCAAGATGGCGGCCAGCAGCCACGCAGCTGAAGCGAGCAGGAAGTTTGCTTGCTCCAGTGATGGAGGAAGCCAAGGTTCCCCGCCTGCCGTGGCCCAGCTCTGAGCTCTGAAAGCAATAGCTCCAAAAGCAACAGAGTTTCAATTATAGAAGCCAAACAAACCCCAGATACCTGCTTTCAGCTAGCCGCGGCCTCAGAGCTGGGAGCGCCAGTGAAGGCAACAGAGTTTCAATTATAGAAGGTAAATAAATCCCAGAATAAAAAAGAAAAAGAAAAAAAGGAGAGGCTGGGAGCTTCAGTTGCCTGCCAGCCTGAAAACAGCCCTCAGCCCCTCACCCAGACTGGCCAGGCACCCCAGTGGGGACCCCCACCCTGAAGGGGGTGTGACCAGCCTGAAAACAGCCATCAGCCCCTCACCCAGGCTGGCCAGGCACCCAAGCGGGACCTCCCCCCTGATACGGGACACCCTTCAGGGCAAACCAGCCGGCTCCCACCCGTGCACCAGGCCTCGATCCTATATAGTAAAAGGGTAATATGCAAACTGACCCTAACAGCAGAAAGACTGGGAATGACCAATCACTATGACACACACTGACCACCAGTGGGCAGACACTCAATGCAGGAGCTGCCCCCTGGTGGTCAGTGCGCTCCCACAGGGGGAGCTCTGCTCAGCCACAAGCCAGGCTGATGGCTGCCAGTACAGCGGTGGTGATGGGAGCCTCTCCTGCCTCCTCAGCAGCGCTAAGGATGTCCTACTGCAGCTTAAGTCTGCTCCCCGCTGGCAAGTGGACATCCCCTGAGGGCTGCTGGGCTGCCAGAGGGATGTCTGACTGCCAGCTTAGGCCCAATCTTCCAGGGAGCAGGCCTAAGCCAGCATGTGGTCATCTCCCGAGGGGTCCCAGACTGCGAGAGGGCACAGGCCAGGCTGAGGGACACCCCCCACCCCCGAGTGCACAAATTTTTGTGCACTGCGCCTCTAGTCTACTTATATAAAAACCATGGGTGGTGTTCATCACGACCACAACTGCCGTGACCAAGCGGAAGGAAGTCAGTCCTGCAGGGGTTGTCTTGGCAACAGCTGCACCCACCCCCGAGCTGTTTCCCGGAGCTGTTTTCGGCCAGGGCGGGGTTTGAGGCAGGAACCCACCCTCGGAGTGTGGACCCATTGAATCCTGGGTCGTTTTGCCAAGGGCTGTGCCCTCCCCAGCTGTTTCCTGTGTGGCCTGAAGGAAGAACCCACCCTCAGAGCATCAGGAGCGCCCAGCAGCAGTCAGTCCTGGGTTGCTGAGGTGGAGGCCACGGCGTGGTAGAACTCTGGGTCTGGCCCAACAGGGGGCATGGCCGACCTTCAAACCAGACCCTGACAGTAGAAAGGAGGGAACCCCATTCCTCATAGAATCCACTGTTGGATAGCATGCTGTCAGTGGCCTGCCAGCCAGGAACCCCATTCTCTTGCAACCCAGACCCTGACAGGAGGGAGGAGGGAGCCCCTTTCCTCACAGAATCGACAGGTGGCCAGTTTGCTGACAGGGGCCTGCCAGCTAGCAATCCTATTCACCTGCACCCTGGCCCCTGACAGCAGGGAGGAGACAATATGTTTAAAGACCAACTATTGGAACAAAGTACCTCTGACGCCAAAAGAAGCCATTGTTGGTGACAGAATAGAGAGTTAGAAACATCGATGAGAGAGAAACATTGATCAGCTGCCTCCAGCACACTCCCCACTGGGGATGTGCCCACAACCAAGGAAAATGCCCTTGACCGGAATTGAACCTGGGACCCTTGAGTCCGCAGGCCGATGCTCTATCCACTGAGCCAAACTGGTTAGGGCAATTAATTCCCTTTTAATGTGCATGAATTTCGTGCACCGGACTACTAGTCTATAATATTGTCAACAATAAAAAGGAAGGATGTCAAATGAGACATATATAGATGTACTGCTCTGCAATTTGGGAGGTGAATTAATTCAGGCAAACATTTAGCAGCTTCCTTGAAAACCCAAAGTTATTACTGAAGGAACGAAGCAGCAAAGGCCAGTGCAGGGAGCAAGTAGGCTATCATTGTGTGTTTTAGGTTTTCCTCCCGCATAGTCTGTAGCTTCTGGCTGAGCCCAAAACCCAGAAAACCCAGGGACTTTCCTAATGAGGAGAGAGGTATGGGGCCTCTTGGCTTTGATTTTTTTTCTCTCAATTTTGCTGCCACATTTATTTTTTATTGATATCTTTTATATACTATAAAGCTCAGCCATTTTAAAGTGTACTTCAGCACTTTAAAAGTCTGTGCCCACAATATTCCATCAACCACCACTATAATCCGGGGGGGAACATTTTTATTACCCTAAGAAGATACCCAACACCCTTTGCCTAACCCCCAATCCCTGCACTCCCCACACCTCTTAGCTTTAGGCAGCCACTTTCTGTCTCTATTTTTGCCTGTTTTGGACAATTCATATACATGTGGTCTTTTGTGTCTGGCCTCTTTCTGCTGACATATTTGATCAGCACCTGGTCCAGAACACTGTGCCTTTTTGCTAGGCAATACATTTGCAGAGCTGGATTTGGGTTTGATCGGCAGAAATTGAGAACCGATCACAAACTTCCCAGGATGCCATAGCTGGAAGGGAAAACAAGGCTGTGTATGCCCAGGACACCCACAAATGTTTCAGTTTTTTACTGCAGAGATTTTCTTTCGGGTTGCTTGTCTGTCCCTTTCTGTCCTAAGAGGCAGGGGAAAGTAGAGGAGTGAGAGCTTAGAACCAAAAAGATCATCTGACGCAGCTTCAAGTCCAACTTCTGGAGGGCTGCAGAACTTGCAAAGTGCTCTGTGAAGTCTGTTCTGAACCTAGATTGGCCCGTGAGACTAAGTAGCTCCAGCCACATGCCAGGTCATTCTGGGCATTGCTGCTCTGACCAGCTTAGAGCAGAGCTCTGGAAACGCCTAGGTGAACCCAGAGACCAGCTCCTCCAGGCCCTGGGTCCCTCAGGAGCAGTGCAGCAGAACTTTATGCCCAACCAATGGAAGTAATTGATCTGTGACTCTGGGTGGCTCCCCTTTTTAGGCAGAAACCACCATGTGGTATCCACTAAAAATCTGTTGTTTAAGGAAGTTTCTCTCCCTGTCGTCAATGGCTGACTACGGGTGGTTCAGTGTGTTTTTCCTTAAGCATATTGCTGGGCTTCTGGCAGGACTATTGTAAACACTTCCCATCATTCCTTCATATTTTTAGCCCCAAGTGTTGTAGTGCTGGGAGAGACTTGGGTCTTTGTCAAGAACCTGCCTGGCAGCAGGATAGAGCTGATTGCTCTGGAGTTGATGATTTTAAAACCTGCGGAACCAGATGTCACCTGACCTGTGAGGTGCCCTACAGAGGTATGAGAAGCCATCAGGAGGGCAATGTCTGGAACTCTGAATACTGAGTGTGAGAAGGAAGAAGGTGGGGTAAAGGGAAAAACAAAGTCAGGCAGGGGTGGGTCTGGCAAAGTTCTTGGGCCACTAAGGTGGCTTCCAGGTGCACCGCGTGACTCACGGACGGTGAGCAGTAGGTGGATGTGAAGGCAGGCGAGGCTTCAAAGGGTGGCTCAGCCTCTGACTCACAGTGGGACCTTGAGCACGTCACCCAGTCTCACTGAAGTTCCTCTGCACCTGGTGGCTTCTTTTGTCACATGAGCCAGGAACATGCTACGGACTTAATAATAGTATCATCACCAGACATTTCTGGTTCCCTCATTAGACCAATAAACTGCTGGAGAGCAGGAACCAGATAGCCTTATCTTTGTAACCCTAGGTACCTACCCCAATATGTACCTGAAACCTATTAAAAATTTTCATAAATCCCGGTGAAATTGAATGAAATTTGAGGTAAGGGAGAGAGTGAGTGCAGATAATTTGGGGAATTCAGTTATCAATTTTCCTTAGAAAAACATTTTATTGTTCTGAGACACTTGGTAATGGGATAGCTCTTACAAAAAAGCAGCTTTTGTGAGTTAAGCGTAGATAATCCAACCCATATGTATCAGATTTCCTGGTAAATGCTTGAACATGCTTTTAGAAATAGAGCAGAGATGGGGGAGGGGAGAAAAGAGTGCTTGGCAGAAGGAATTTTAGTCGAGGCGTGGCTGGATTTTGTCATTGCTAATGAGAAGCAGGTATTGAAAATATGTTATAAACAGTTGAAAATCTTGCCATGAATCGTTTCCTGCTGACCTTTCCCCTCCTCCAGGCCTAGTGACCCCAAATGCACTGAAAGATAAAGATGTTTACATTTAAGTTTAAATTTAGGTTCTACCCTGTTGCTTTATCCAAAATGGATTTGAAAAGAAATGCTAGGGCCACTGAGGCTGCAAAGGCTCATCTCGGAGGCTGTGGAAGGCCTCCTGTTCCCCAACCAAGCTGTGCCTGTTCTGTGCGCTCGCCCTCCCTGTCTCCAAAGCGTTCAGTTCTGACCTTTCTACCAGCCTGTCTCTCTAGCTCAGAAGCTGTTCCTAACTGCCTGCCAGATTTTGGAGAAGAAGGTAACAAGTTCCTACAGAAGGCTAGCCAGAACACAGGTGGAGTAAGAGAAAACTTTCATTTTCATTCCAAAGGAGGAAGTGGGGATCCAGCTAGATCTATTTTATTAACTAATAAAGATCTGTAGCTGTAAAATATTTTTAAAGTTTACTTTGGGGTCTTAAAGATTAGAATCTTGAGGACTCAGATCAGGCAGCAAACCAAACTATTTTTCAAAGAGAACATGAAAAGGCAGGGATTATAAAGGCAAAAACCACAAAGTGAAACTACAAGATGGACA
Source organism: Myotis lucifugus (assembly GCF_000147115.1). Classification (NCBI taxonomy): domain Eukaryota; kingdom Metazoa; phylum Chordata; class Mammalia; order Chiroptera; family Vespertilionidae; genus Myotis; species Myotis lucifugus. Next base: position 6,060,282 of record NW_005871069.1, read on the forward strand.
TGTGCCAGGATGTTTATGGATCCGGGATGGTTAGGGTTTTTTTATTTATTTTTATTTTTTATTGATTTTGAGAGAGAGAATCCCGGGGAGGACGCTCTAATCAACTGAGCTACCAGGCAGGGTAGCTCCAGGATGCTTTGAACTCAGCTTAACAACGGGTTTAGCAACTTAGTAGCTCTGAAAATTAAAGCACAAGACGTGATAGGCCCCACTTTCCTAAGAGCCTCCTGACTATTTTGAAGAACTCTCTTAGCAGGGCTTATTCCATTTTTTCCCCCATTGTTGATTTATAGCCCAAAGGAGGCTGACCTCAGGGAACTGCAAGGGTCATACTTCTGAAAGAAGTACAGGGGGCGCCAGGAGCATCCTGGTGCTGTAAGAGGAACTAGTACTCATTCAAGAGTCTGCACAAAAGAAAGTAAAATTGCAAAACATTCTCCAAAAACAGTCTGCACAGAACAGAATGTGAAGCAATATGGGGGCCCGGGCGTCTTGCGATGACCTAGCAGAGTCCGCGCACCAGATTGTGCCGAGAAAGGTCTGCAAAGGCCTGCGCTGCCCTGAATCACGGCAAGCGGGGCACCATGGGCTAAGAGAGCTTCCCTGCGATGCCACAAACACTCACACAACTCTCCCTCATACAGGGGATTGAACACCAAACACCAGCCCTCCGCTCCAAGATGTGATGCAGCCACAGTCAGAGCAGCTTCCCCACAGGCAGTGGCAGCTGTCTTCCACACACTACCCCTCTCCCACGCCAGGCTCCAGCACGCTTTTCCTGTTTTCTTTTTTATTTATTTATATTTTCTATTTATTTATTTATTTATTTATTTATTTATTTATTTATTGTCTAAAGTTTTAAATATGTCTCCTTTTTCCCCAAATGACACCCCCCCCCCCCGCAGCCATTCCCACCGGGCAAGCCCCCACAGCCCCAGTATCTGTGTCCATTGGTTACGCTAATATGCATGCATACAAGTCCTTTGGTTGCTCTCTAACCCTACCCTACCCTACCATTTGTTTCTGGATCTATTCTTGTTCATCAAATTATGTTGATCATTATATCCCACATATGAGTGAGGTCACGTAATATTTATCTTTCTCCAACTGACTTATTTCGTACAGTGATTCTCAACCTTCCTAATGCCACGACCCTTTAATACAGTTCCTCATGTTGTGGTGACCCCCAATTTCATTGTTACAAATTGAACATAATTAAAGAGTAGTGATTAATCACAAAAACATTATGTAATTATATATGTGTTTTCCGATGGTCTTAGGCGACCCCTGTAAAATGGAACTAGTCAACATGAGATCATCTTTTAGGGACTTCATCTACTTACAGGAAAAGTATTAAGTCACTAGTCATCTTTCCCCGAGGATTAAGAAATCTCAGTCTTTCTTTTTAAAAATTGATTTTACAGAGAGGAATGGAGAGAGAGAAACATTGACGTGAGAGAAAAACATTGATCGGTTGTCTCCCTTTTGCACCCTGACCAGGGATCAAACCTGTAACTTGGGTATGTGCCCTGACTGGGAATCAAACCTGCTACCTTTTGGTGCACAAGATGAATGTTCTCCAGTTCCATCCATGCTATTGCAAATGGTAAAAGTTTCTTCTTTTTTATAGCGGCATAGTATTCCATTGTGTAGATGTACCACAGTTTTTTAATCCACTCATCTGCTGATGGGCTCTTAGGCTGATTCCAAATCTTAGCTATTGTAAATTGTGCTGCTATGAACATAGGGGTGCATATATCCTTTCTGATTGGCGTTTCTGGTTTCTTGGGATATATGCCTAGAAGTGGGATTACTGGGTGAAATGGTAGTTTCATTTTTAATTTTTTGAGGAAACTCCATACTGTTCTCCACAGTGGCTGCACCAGTCTGCATTTCCACCAGCAGTGCACGAGGGTTCCTTTTTCTCCACATCCTTGCCAGCACTTGTCGTTTGTTGATTTGTTGATGATAGTCATTCTGACAGGGGTGAGATGGTACCTCATTGTTGTTTTGATTTGCATCTCTCGGATGATTAGTGACTTTGAACATGTTTTCATATGTCTCTAGGCTTTCTGTATATCCTCTTCGATAAGTGTCTATTTCAGGGGTGGGCAAACTTCAGATCCTTTGCCCATTTTTTGATTGGATCATTTTTCTTCCTTTGTTAAATTGTATGAGTTCCCTGTAAATTTTGGAGATTAAACCCTTATAGGAAATATAATTGGAAAATATGTTCTCCCATGCAGTGGGCTTTCTTGTTTTGTGGATGGTTTCTTTTGCTGTGCAGAAGCTTTTTATTTTGATGTAGTCCCATTTGCTTATTTTCTCCTTAGTCTCCATTGCCCTAGGAGCTGTGTCTGTAAAGATATTGCTACGGCATATGTCTGTTATTTTGCTACCTATGGAGTCTTGTAGGATTTTTATGGTTTCCCGTCTCACATTCAACTCCTTTAGCCATTTTGAGTTTGTTTTTATGTATGGTGTAAGTTTGTGATCTAGTTTCATTTTTTTGCATGTATCTGACCAAACTTCCCAGCACCATTTATTAAAGAGACTGTCTTGACTCCATTGTATGTTCTTGCCTCCTTTGTCAAATATTAACTGAGCATAATGGATTGGGTCGATTTCTAGGTTCTCTGTTCTGTTCCATTGGTCTATATGTCCTTTCTTGTGCCAGTACCACGCAGTTTTGAGAACTGTGGCTTGGTAATATACTTGATATCTGGTATTGTGATCCCTCCAACTTTGTTCTTCTTTCTCAGGACAGCTGTGGCTATTCTGGGTCTTTTTTTTATTCCAGATGAATATTTGGAGGGTTTGGTTTAGATCTTTGAAATATGCCATTGGTATTTTAATAGGGATTGCATTGAATCTGTAGATTGCTTTGGGTAGTATGGACATTTTAATGATGTTGATTCTACCAATCCATGAACATGGTGTGTTCTTCCATATGTTTATGTCTTTCTCTATCTCTTTTCCAATGTCCTGTAGTTTTCCTAGTACAGGTCTTTTACATCCTTAGTTAAGTTTATTCCTAGGTATCTTAATTTCTTTTGGTGCAATGGTAAATGGGATTGTTTTTTCATTTCTCTTTCTGTGAGTTCATTATTGGTGTATAAAAAGGCCATAGATTTCTGGGTGTTAATTTTGTATCTTGCTACATTGCCAATTTCATTTATTAGGTCTAGTAGTTTTTTTATGGACTCTTTGGGGTTTTCTATGTATAGTATCATGTCATCTGCGAATAAGGACAGTTTTACTTCTTTTCCAATTTGGATGGCTTTTATTTCTTCTTATTGTCTGATCACTATGGCTAGCACTTCCAGTACTATGTTGAACAGGAGTGGTGAAAGTGGGCATCCCTCTCTTGTTCCTGTTCTTAGGGGAAATGGTTTTAGTTTTTGCCCATTGAGTATGATGTTGGCTGTACGTTTGTCATATAGGGCTTTTATTATGTTGAGGTATGACCCCTCTATTCCCACTTTGCAGAGAGTTTTTATCAAGAAAGGATGTTGGATTTTGTCAAATGCTTTTTCTGTATCGATTGATACGATTTTGTGATTTTTGTCTCTCAATTTGTTTATGTGATGTATCACATTTATTGATTTGCGGGTATTGTACCATCCTTGCATCCCCGAAATAAATCCCACTTGCTCATGGTGTATGATCTTCCTAATGTAATGTGAATCCAATTTGCTAGAATTTTGTTGAGGATTTTAGCATCTATGTTAATCAAGGATATTGGCCTATAGTTCTCTTTTATTGTGGTGTCTTTATCTGGTTTTGGGGATTAGGGTAATGCTGGTTTCATAGAAAGAGCTTGGAAGTGTGCCTTCCTCTTGAACTTTTTTGGAATAGTCTGAGGAGGATAGGTTTTAGTTCTTCTTTGAATGTTTGGTAGAACTCCCCTGTAAAGCTGTCTGGACCAGGGCTTTTGTTTGTTGGAAGATTTTTTATTGCTGTTTCAATTTCTTCGGTAGTTATCGGCTTATTCAGGATTTTTTATTCTTCTTGATTGAGTTTTGGAAGCTTGTATTTTTCTAAGAATATGTCCATTTCATCTAGGTTGACCAGTTTGATGGAATAGAGTTGTTCATAGCATTTTTTCATAATAGTTTGTATTTCTGTGGGATCGGTTGTTACTTCACCTCTTTCATTTCTGATTTTGTTTATTTGGGTCCTCTCTCTTTGCTTCTTGGTGAGCCTGGCTAGAAGTTCATCAATCTTGTTTATCCTTTTAAAGAACCAGCTCTTGGTTTTGTTGATCTTTTGTATTGGTTGGTTTTTTTTTTTGTTTTTGTTTTTTTGGTCTCTATGTCATTTATCTCCACTCTGATCTTTATTATTTCCTTTCTTTTGCTTACACTGGGCTTTTCTTGTTGTTCTTTCTAACTCTTTGAGTTGTAGGGCTAGATCATTTATTACCATTGTTTCTTGTTTTTTGAGATAGGCCTGTAGAGCTATGAAATTTTCTCTCAAGACTGCTTTCACTGGGTCCGAAAGATTTTGCATTGTTGTGTTTTCATTGTCATTTGTTGGCATGATGCTTTTTATTTCTTCTTTGAGCTCTTTGGTAACCCAGTCATTGTTTAATAGCATGCTATTTAGACTCCACGTGTTTGATTTTTTTATTATTTTTATTGTAGTTGATTTCTAGTTTTATGCCATTGTGATTTGAGGAGAGCTTAATATGATTTCTATCTTCTTGAATTTGAAGAGACTTTGCCTGTGTCTCAACATGTAGTCTATCTCTGAAAATGACCCATGTGCACTTGAGAAGAATGTATATTCTGTAGCTTTGGGGTGAAATATTTCGAAGATGTCAATTAAGTCCATCTGATCCAGTGAGTCATTTAGGATTGCTGTTTCTCTGCTGATTTTTTGTTTAGAGGATTTATCCAGTGGTGTCAGTGGGGTATTAAAGTCCCCTACTATGACTGTATTGCTATTGATCTCTCCCTTGATATCTTCCAGAAGTTGTTTTATGTATTTGGGTGCTCCTGTATTGGGTGCATATATGTTTACCAGAATTATGTCTTCTTGTTGAATTGCTCCCTTAGTATTATGAAGTGGCCTTCCTTATCTCTTGTTATGTCCTTTACTTTGAGGTCTAATTTGTCAGATATAAGTAATGCTACCCCAGCTTTTTTTTTCATTTCCATTCACCTGAAAAACCTTTTTCCATCCCTTCACCATCAGTCTGTGTGAATCCCTTGTTCTGAGGTGGGTTTCCTATAGAAAACAGATATATGGGTCATGTTTTCTTATCCACTCAGCTACCCTTTGTTTTTGATTGGGGCATTCAATCCATTTACATTTAAAGTGATTATTGATAGGTACTTGTTTGTCACCATTTTCATTCTTTATGCCTGTGTTCCTTCTTCCCTTCTTATTTCTTCTTTTTACAGCAGATCCTTTAGCATTTCTTGTATTGCTGGTTTGGTGGTAATAAACAACCTTAGTCCTTTTTTTATCTGTGATTCTCCTGATTTCACCCTCAATTTTGTTTGATAACCTTGCTGAGTACAGTATTCTTGGGTACAGTATTCTTGGAGTCAGACCCTTGCTTTGTATGACTTTGTATATTTCATTTCATTCCCTTCTGGCCTGATGTGTTTCTGTTGAGAAATCAGTCAATAGTCTGATGGATGATCCTTTGTAGGTAACTTTCTGTCTTTCTCTGGCAGCCTTTAAGATTCTTACTTTGTCGTTGGTGTTTGCCAATTTAATTATAAAGGGTCTTGGTGTTGGTCTTTTGGGGTTCATCTTGTTTGGGACTCTGAGCTTCTTGGACTTGTGTGAGTTTTTTCTTCCCTATATCATGGGAGTTTTCTGTCATTATTTCTTCAAACAGGTTTTCTATTCCTTGCTTCTCTTCCTCTCCTTCTGATACCCCTCTTATGCGAATATTATTTCATTTTGTGTTGTCCCAAAGCTCCCTTAGGCTCTCCTGTTTTTTAAGTTTTTTTTCTAGATGCTGCTCTGCTTGGGTATTTTTTCCTACCTTGTCTTCTAGCTCATTGATGTGGTCCTCAGCATCTTCTAGTCCACCGTTGATGCTTTCTATTGAGTTCTTTATTGCAGCATGTCATTTTTCATTTCTTCTGGGTTCTTCATTTTCTCTTGGTTCTTACACATATTGTTGAATTTGTCTTCCATCCTTTTCAGTGACCTTATGACCATTTCTCTGAATTCTTTCTCTGACATATTTCTTGCCTCCATTTTGTTTACTTTCCTTTTCTGGTGATACATCTTTTTCTTTCATATGCTGGCTGTTTCTTTGTCTCCCCATGATCACTCCTCTCCGGGTGTCTGGTTATGTAGCTCTCTCTCTCCTGTATTGACTTAAAGGCACATAATACAACACAACAACACACAACACACAAGGCACCAAACACAAATGTATTTCAGATACTAATAAGCCCAAATAAAGGTGACCACCAAAGAATAGAGAATTAGGGGATTTAAAAAAAGAGTGCAAAAATGATATTGAGAAAAGAAAAAAAATGTAAGAGGGAAAAGAAAGAGAAGAAAAAAGAAGGGGGAAAATATATGTATATGGGGAGAAAACTCCATAAAAATTACAACTAATCCAAAAAATGCAAACAACACCCAAATGAATCTGAGGAGGCAGAGTTTATTTCCAGAAGGTAAGGTCAAGGAATTGAATGAATGGAGAAATAGTCACAATTCGGTATAGAGGAGGTAGAAAGAGAATGAGTGTATAAGAAGAAAAGTAAAAAACAAAATACAAAAAAAGAAAATATATATTAAAAAATATATAAAAGAAATAAAAAATATATATAATTTTTTCTCTTCTTTAATCCATCTATCTATGTATTTGTTAACTATTGGAAAAGGAGAAGAGAGAGCAGACAGGCCTGAGTTTGTGATTGGAATTAGTTAAGCTATTAGTAGAAGATAACAAGCAAGGAGAGAAAAAACAGAAGCAAAAAAAAAAAGAAAACAAACTAATCAACAATCAAACAAGACAGAGAGAAAGAAAAAGGCAAAACAAAACAAAAGAAAACAAAAAAAGGAAGAGAAAAACACTTGGGTAGTGAAGAAAGAGAAGAGAGAAGTGTGTATGGACTTGGAGCAGGGGAGTGGAAATTAGATATATAAGTAAGATCAATTTTTAACAGGGGGTAAAAAAAGGATAGGGGAAAACTAAAGCAGGAACAGGGTAAGAGAAACAGGACAATAAAGGGGAAAAGTGAGAAGAGAGTGTTGGCATAAAATAAAAATTGAGATAGAGTAAAATATTGCTAAAGGAAAAATAAAAATAGAATGTAGAACACTAATCTCAAATTAAAATAAAATAAAGAAAAAATAAAACTTTAAAATGGTAAAATAATAATAGTCATAATAATAATTAAAAATAAAAATATAATAATAAAAAAGGTAAAATCAAGTGAGAAAAAAATTTAGTTTCTTAAGTAAAAAATAAAAATGTGCAGTAGTGAAGGTTGTTCACTTCCTCTACTGTTCTGTTTGGCACGTCTGTTTCCTGTCAGGTAGTCAGGACAGTATTGAAGTTCCCTGCGATCCCCCACTCCTCTGTGTCATAAGCCACAACTCTGTTTTCAAGCAGGCGGGATCTCTTTGTTTCTCAGCCTGCCTTTAGTTGTATTTACACAAGAGTCAATTTGTGATTCAACCCTTGGGTGGCAGTGTTTCTGTATTAATATCCGGGGCTAAAAGACCCCTCTACCCAGTGTTTAGATTGCTTTGCCTGCCGCACTTAATACTGGGTTGGGGGGACAAACTACCCAAGAGCTGGTTTTCTGTTCATCTTTCCCCACTCTGATCCCCAGGTTTCATAAAAACAACTTTCTCCTGTCGTCTCTGTGAGTGTTTTTAAGTGGAAGATCCTATGTACTGGGCTTAGTAATCAAAAGCAATGATTTAAAAAGAAAAAAAGCCAGAGTAAGCACGCAGACTCACAATTTTTTTCCTGGCACTGCATGCGTATCTGCGCATGTCTTTTTCCCCTGGCACTGTGCAGCTGGTATACTGGTATAACTTCAGGCTGCCTTTCTGGGCTCAGCCCAGCTGTGGGTTGATTTCTAGAGTTCCTTTCTGCCAGCAGCCCTATGGGGCTGCCAGTGTAGACCCCCTTCTACACTGACCCCAATGGCCACGAATTTCGTGGGGCAGTCTTCCTCTGAGACTCTAGATCCCTCCAGCCTGGATCCCAGAGCTCACCTTTCTCTACCAGTGGTCGGCAAACTGCAGCTCTCGAGCCACATGCGGCTCTTTGGCCCCTTGAGTGTGGCTCTTCCTAAGCCTTAGGAGTACCCTAATTAAGTTAATAACAATGTACCTACCTATATAGTTTAAGTTTAAAAAATTTGACTCTCAAAAGAAATTTCGATCGTTGTACTGTTGGTATTTGGCTCTGTTGACTAATGAGTTTGCTGACCACTGCTCTAGGCGATATCTGATCTTTCCGTCCGTGGATTGCCTCACCAGCTGTGTTTAATTCGCCAACTCCAGGTGGGTGTTGTTTGATTCAGCTGTTCCTTCTATCTGCTCTGTGAGAAGGCACAGGGCTCATCTGCGCATTTGGAGCCACTTTGTCTAATCCTTGACAGACTATTTAGGCGCCCGTGGTCGGGGAGGCTGGAGTCCCAGTGTTTGTGGGTTTGCAGCTGAGGCAGCTGGTCCCTGGGTGTTGTGGTTGTAGGGTCCTGGAAGGTATCCGAGGTCTCCCCTGTTAAAGGTAAGGCTGGGCTTCGGATCAAAGCCAGTTTCCCCTTCAAGATGGCGCGGTCTCTGCAGCAGAGCCGGCCGCTCCGGGAGAGATTTCAGCAGCAGTAGAGGCTGCCCGGCCAGGGGAGCCTGGTCCGCCAGTTCCCAACAGTCCTGTGGAATATAGATGTCCCTCACTCACAAATACAGACACTGCCCACACGTCCACACACTCTCCTTTCATTCTCTCTCACACACACTATCTTACAGCCTGCCATCCCATTGGCAGCCATCTTGGATCCACCTTTCCTGTTTTCTGCATCATTTGTATTATCTATAAAAACAAATATTCTCCTGACCTAAGTGACTTGGGAAAAGAGTGACGTGGCTGGGTATGTCAGGCCAAAGGCGAAACTGAGCAGTGCAACTCTAGATGAGGTTGTTCCTCCCACCAGTAAGGGTTGGCAATTCTGAAATTACTTTATATGCATTGCAGGGTAGAACAAATAAGAAAATGTAAAGAATGAGAGCCAGGTTTCTTGCTGTTGGAGAAAGAAGTTACAGATGGAGCTAGAATGAACTTGGGGTGTGCAATTGACATCAAGGTGTTACTATCAACCCATGATGTTTTAAATATATATCTACAGTAAATAAATAACAGAACTATTTCCTAGCTCTGTTACTGATAAGGTCTAGAAACAGTGACATCCTCCTAGCACTGAGAATACCTGGCTCCCAGATACTATTCTCCAAAAAAAGAAACAGGGCTCCTTGGAAAAGGGATTGATTCCAGCGATGGGGAAAGGAATAGATAAAATGAGCCTAAGCATCTTGTACTGCAAAAAGCAAGGAAGTGCTAAAAAACAAAAATCAAATGGAGGCAGCCACATAGGGACAACTTGAAGGACCTCTGGATGGTCAGTGCTGGGACAATGCGAGCAACAATATAAATGATGATAATGCTGGATTATAACCATCCCCCAAATAAAATAAGTATTCTTGAGTCCATACTGATATAAGTAAATAAGTCAATAAGTAACTTTATTGAGTGCATTGAGTGCTGGCAAGTGTACCAAAATGTGTAAGTGCATGATGGCTGTACAAATAAAACACGTCTGAGTAAAATGAAATCAAATGTAGGCTAGGAGGATGCATTTAAAGGATAAATACCCTTTGTAAAACATTTGTATTTTGGAGAGCGATTTTTCCTTTATATAGGCATATTTAAGGTGTAAGCTCTTCCTGTTCAAACCAGCAAGTTTAGAATTAAAAATGTAAACGATTTTACATAGTTTATCTCCAAAGGTTTCCTTAAACCAGTGGTCGCCAAGCTTTCAGACCTCACGGACCACCGGTTGGTGACCACTGGTTTATCACATTGGTAATGGGTTGAAATTTAAGTGCTGAAACCAATTTGCTCAAGTAAGATTTGAGCCTGGTGCTCCACTTTCTCCTGTAACACAGGCAGTCTCCTCTCCACCTTCCAGAGGTCACTGGTTCAGGGCTTTGCCTTGCTTTAGCAAAAATCCAGGAGACCCTCTCAAATCCTTCTCAAAAGTTGCCCCTAACACTGCCAATGATCCCCAAGACACTGGTGTCCAGTCACCAAGTGACTGAGCAGAAATGGTGAAACCATCTCAATGAAAAAGGTACTGCAGTGTAAAGACCAGAGGCTGGCAGATGAGGAAATTCCAAAGTTTACCAAATTAACCACAAATACATTAACATTACTTTCCCATAAAAATTCCCAGGAATCTTTTAAAAACCAGATTCCCCTCATGGTGTAGCACCCCCTTTTGGCTCCCAAACTTGCTCTCTCCTCACATCTCCTGCTCCTCCCCTCTCTCTAGCACCTGATGACTACAGACGTCATTCAACCATTCCTCCAGTCTTTCTCACCTATCACCACCCCCTCCCTAGCCTTGGAACCATTTCCTCACATTTCATCACCCTAAGGTAACCCTTCCCACCAACTGACAGCCGTTTCAAAACAAGCCAGAACCACAGCAACCCAACACCACCCAGGTTGCTAAACCCTCTGAGAACCTCATTGACATGTATGTCATTGCTAATCTCATGGGGCTGTTCTGCCCATACACAAGGTCCATGACAGTCACCCAGGGGGTGGGGCTGCTCCCTTGTTCAGCTTTCCACATATTCACCAAGCAGAGTTCCACAGAGACTGAAGGCTCAGGAAATAGTTTTTGCCTCAAGATTAAAAAACATGGTAAGTTTCTGAGAGTATGGGAAGTATATCTCATATATTGCTTGTCACTGTGTAACTTGTTACAATCTCTACAAAGACAATTTGGCAATAATTACCAAAATTTGAAATATACATACCCCAAGACCCATAATTCTACTCTTCAGTGATCATCCTACCGTTATGCTGGTATGAGTACAAAATTGTGTGTTTATAAGCATATCCAAGGCAATGTTGTTTGTCTTACATGTTCATCATTGGTGGCCTGATTAAATAAATCCCGGGTATGTCCCCACAATGGAATAGTAAGTAGCTATGTAATAGGAAGAGTCAAGTCTACATGTACTGATATGGGAAATACCGCAAGATACAATGGTTAAGTGACAAAGCAACATGAAGAATGATGAGCATAGCATATTGCCATTTGTGTGAAAACTATAATACATATTCACAAATGTTCATAGGACACTCAAGAAGTCTACAGATGTTTGCCCTGAAGGTAATTATATGGAATGAAAAGCAGAGGAGAGAGAAAAATTTGCTTTTCTCTTTTATACATTTATAATTATGTTTATTCTAAAAAATAAAATATTAAAAAATATATAGTTTTTATCTCTAATGAACTTGGGGAAAGTGAAAGTGTTTTTTAATTTTAACCCATTGTGGGCCTGGCACTATGTTTATTCCTTGGGAAACACAAAAGAAGAACATGAAATAGTCTCTACTCAAGTGAAAATGAGCAGACGACTGTTAGCAAACAATACCAGGAAGGATACAGTGAAATAATGCAATGTAACCACCCCTCACCCCATCCCCTATAACAATACTAAGGAGTCAGGGAGAGCGAGTGGAACATGCCCAGTCATGGTGCAGACGGCCACTGGGAGTGCTCTGGGCAATGTCAGTAGAAATCCAGTCAGATAGTGATTCTGCCCTGAAAAACCAAGTCTTTACTGCTGAATATACCAGCATTTTTGTGAGGATAGTCATTGAAGGATTCAAGGCAAACAGCTTAACAGAAACAAAAGAAGTGACTTATTTTATGTTCTGGAAGTGATATTTGTTCTGTGACAGGCCATAGTGTGCTACTCTTAGCTCTTAGTCAGGCGGAGGGAGGGAGTTGCCAGAGAAACAGCATGAGTCATAGAAGCCTTCCCTGTGACTCAGGGTTCACGAGCCAGTGTTTAAATGCTCCTATTGCTTCCTGATTTTCTGGACCTTCAAGGTCTTCCATATCCTGGCCACACTCCCCCAGCCTACCTCACTCCCACTGTGGCCCTTCAGGCTGACCCACCTCTCCTTCCCACAGGCTCAGTTCTCTGGGTCAACTTGCTCCAGCTCATTTTACTTATACCTGTCTCCTCCCTCCTGGCTAAATCCTGTGCATCTCTCACTACCTAACTCAAGTCCTACCTTCTTCTTAAAACCTTCTCCTTCTTTGCTCTTCCACCTCCCACTTAGGGTTTTAATGAGTAGTATTACACAGTTTACCTTTAATTAATTCTAATACAATTATGCAGTTTTCTTTTCCTAACAAATCATAATCCTCTTGAGAGCTAGGATTAAGTATTTTCCATTTTGGTGTCTTCTCCAGCACCTACTAGATTCTCACTAAATACTTTTTGAGCCATCGTTCTCAAAACTGCCTGGTACTGGCACAAAAACAGACATATAGATCAATGGAATAGAATAGAGAATCCAGAAATCGACCCGAACCAATATGTTCAATTAATATTTGACAAAGGAGGCAAGAACATACAATGGAGTCAAGACAGTCTCTTCAATAAATGGTGTTGGGAAAATTGGACAGATACATGCAAAAAAATGAAACTAGACCACCAACTTACACCATACACAAAAATAAACTCAAAATGGATAAAGGGCTTAAATGTAAGACGGGAAACCATAAAAATACTAGAGGAATCCAAAGGCAACAAAATCTCAGACATATGCTGAAGCAATTTGTTCACTGATACAGCTCCTAGGGCTTTGGAAACTAAAGGGAAAATAAACAAATGGGACTATATCAAAATAAAAAGCTTCTGCACAGCAAAAGAAACCAGCAACAAAACAACAAGAAAGCCCACTGCATGGGAGAACATATTCGCCAATGTTATCACCAATAAGGGTTTAATCTCCAACATTTATAGGTAATTCATACAACTTAACAAAAGGAAGACAACCCAATCAAAAAATGGGCAAAGGACCTAAATAGACACTTTTCAAAAGAGGACATTCAGGAAGCCAAGAGACATATGAAAACATGCTCAAAGTCACTAATATCTGAGAGATGCAAATCAAAACAACAATGAGGTATCATCTCACACCTGTCAGAATGGCAATCATCAACAAATCAACAAACGACAACTGCCGAAACCGGTTTGGCTCAGTGGATAGAGCGTCGGCCTGCGGACTGAAAGGTCCCAGGTTCGATTCCGGTCAAGGGCATGTACCTGGGTTGCGGGCACATCCCCAGTAGGAGATGTGCAGGAGGCAGCTGGTCGATGTTTCTCTCTCATCGATGTTTCTAACTCTCTATCTCTCTCCCTTCCTCTCTGTAAAAAATCAATAAAAAATATATTTAAAAAAAAAATACAAACAAACGACAAGTGCTGGAGAGGATGTGGAGAAAAAGGAACACTCGTGCACTGCTGGTGGGAATGCAGACTGGTGCAACCACTATGGAAGACAGTATGGAGTTTCCTCAAAAAGTTAAAAATAGAACTCCCATTTGACCCAGTGATCCCACTTCTAGGAATATATCCCAAGAAACCAGAAACACCAATCAGAAAGGATATATGTTCATAGCAGCACAATTTACCATAGCGAAGATCTGGAAACAGCCTAAGTGCCCATCAGCAGATGAATGGATTAGAAAACTGTGGTACATCTACACAATGGAATACTATGCTGCTGTAAAAGAGAAGGAATTCTTACCATTTGCAACACCATGGATGGAACTGGAGAGCATTATGCTAAGTGAAATAAGCCAGAAAAATACCACATGATCTCACTCATTTATGGATAATAAAGACCATTATAAACTGATGAACAAAAATAGATACAGAGGCAGAGCAGTATCGAACAGACTGTGAAACTACAGCAGGAAGGCTGGGGAGGGTTGGGGGGCAGGAGGGGGGTGATAAGAGATCAATCGAAGGACTTGTATGCATGCATATAAGCATAACCAATGGACATAAGACACTGGGGGTTAGGGGAGGCCGGGGGATTGTCAAGGGGGGGGGGGGAGGAGACATATGTAATACCCTTTGTAATACTTTAAGCAATAAAACAAACAAACAAACAAATAAAAAAACAACAACAACAAAAATAAAATAAAATAACTTTTTGAGTGATTGAATGATTTAATCTCCCCTTCCTAATCATCACATCTAAAAGTCAGGGTCAGATATTCTCACTGAAATCACCTAGTGAGGACTTTTAGACATGTGAATCCTGGGTAACCCTTAAAGGGTATACTGAAAAAGACAGAGTTGCTTGCTTCTTATTTACATAGGGAAAATAAAGAAAAGGGATTGTTTGTCTCTGGTCACAAGCAGAGGCAAGTCTTCTGAGGAAAACAAAATGGCATGGGTTCTCCCGGTGAGTGTGATGGACCTCACAGAGCAGCTGCATGGTCAGTGTCACTGCCAACAGGGATCAGGAATTGCTGCTGTCCAGGCTGACTGTGAAATTTCTTCTTGTACCATACAGGAAACAGGGGTCCTCCCCTGAGAGCTGTGTTTCTGTGACCATGGTTGTTCCAGTCCTAATGGTCCCTTTGTGGGTCCCTATCTATTCCTGCTCTGTGTCTGCAGTCCAGCATGCACCAGTCCCAGCCTTTAAGAGTCTGAGAGTTAGGGAGCAGAGCTCATCTCAGTCCCATGTGGGGAGACCTCAGCACACACACCACACACAATAAGTTCAGCCTCATTGGTTAGTAGGCTTGGTACAGGCTCATACTGCAACCAGGCCTTCCATCCCCTCTGGTTCTTCTTCCTGGAAAACCTGTGCTTCCATCCACCCCAAATCAAAGTGTAAACTCTCTTATCTGCTCTATCACCATCACATACAGCACACACACACACACACACACACACACGCGCACACACATGTATAGCACACACACCAGCTCTTTTGATTGATGAGGAAGTGAGATCATATATAATAATAAAAGCATAATATGTCAATTGACCAAATGACCAAAGAGCAGAATGATCGTCCAGACGACCTTCCGGACAACCATGCTATGACATGCACTGATGCCAGGCTAGCCAAGGCAGGTGTGATGCAATTGGTCAGGAGGCCCCCGCCATCACCTCATGATCGCCTCACTGAGGGAGGCCCAGGCCACCAGCTGGTGGGGTGATCGATGCAGGGGGGGGGGGCCCTCTGCAATTGCCCCAAAGAGGGAGGCCCAGACTACCCGGCTGGTGGCGCTGCAGGTGGGCGGGGCATCCCTCTGCAGGGCAATCTATCTGGGGGCCCCCACGATCTATTGCTCCACAGAGGGAGGCCCAGGCCACCAGCCAGTGATGCTGTGGCAGGTGTGCGGGGCTGTCCAGCGATCACCCCGCAGAGGGAGGCCCAGGCCAGCCAAGCAATTGCACCCTAAGCCTGTTGCCCACAGAGGGAGGCAACCAGTGGCAGGGGGAGGGGAGGCATCGCCTCACAGATGGCAAACAGTGGCAGCGGCAGGGGCGAGGCCAGCTGCTGTCAGCCAGGGGAAGGAAAGCCCTGATAGTCCCTGATTGCTGGCCAGGCCTAGGGACCCTACCCAAGGGGTTCTGGATTGTGAGAGGGTGCAGGTCAGACTGAGGGACACACACCCCATGCACGAATTTTGTGCACCAGGCCTCTAGTTGTTGTATAAGGACATGAAGCCATTTTCCCCAGGTTTTTCCATTCAGTATCTACAGACCTAGCTCATTCTTTTTTAATGGTCATATGGAATTCAATTTGAGAAAGAAATTGCAATCTATTTAGTCATCCCCTGTTGGTGGACATTTAGGTTTTTCATTTCTGGCTTTTTTACTGTTAAACCCAATGCTGCAGTAAATATCTTTCTACAAGGGTTAGAAGAGGAGAAGATGTTAGCCAAAATAGGCAGACATTTCTTGTACCTCTTCCCAGGACTAGTCTAGAAATACAAGTAAGTTGTAGAACATTCACCTGGAATTACCAACTGAGGTCCAGCTGAGGAGGAGACACATCCAAGAAGGACAGAAAACCCTGGAGACCGGTAGGAAGGGCCAGGTTGCAAGAGGAGCTGACCCAGCTTCCATGGGTGGCAGGCTGAGAGTGAGGAGGGAGCTCTCGGCTATGGGAGGGGCTGTTCCCTCAGAAGATAGAGGCCCAGAACCCAGGCTGGGCTCCATAGCACGAAGAACCAAACCAGCAGTCCACATAACATCCAGCTGTGAAAGGTGTAGTGCTGCTGGCTGCCAGGGAGTCTGGAGCCAGTCATAAAGCAAAAGTTTGTGTGTTTTGTTTTTAAAGCCCAGAGCACAGGATTTTTATTTATAGCTATTTACCTAAGACTTCAGTGGAGGGCAGGTGGTGCAGATTGAAGGTGCCTGAGGACAGGCTGGGTTAGGAAGCATTGGGAGGAGACGTGGAAAAGAGGTGGCTGTGAGACCTGCATTTGATCGCACCCCACCACTCCCAAACTGAAATGGCTATTTTTCCTGAGAGGTGCTGCCCCCCCCCCACCCCCCGCTCCTCTCCCAGAAGCCACAGCTCAGGAAAAGGGAAAACAAACAAACAAAAAAACTCTTGGTGATACAGTCCACCACACCCTCAGGAGCCCAGCCTACCACTCCCTGCATCTCCACCTTTGCAGAGGAGACAGCAGCAGAGGCCACGCCTAGGGGTTTGAACAGTCTCAAGAAGCATCAGTCACTGGCATCAGGGTGGAGCCAACTGCCCCACTATGCCGGGAACCTGACTGGTGCTTCCCCCTCATGGGAGAGCTGATAAAAACTCCAGGTTTCCAGCAGATCCCACTGGACTGCATAGGAAGATCTCTGCCCAGCTGAGAACAGGAAAATATTCTGGTTCTCTCTCAGAGGAGTAGTAGCTCTGGATCAGGAAACACACCCATCACTTTCCCTGAAATCTGAATGGCACAGAAGACCCAGAGGTCTAGACTCCCAATTCTGCCTAAATCCCTTTCAGAAACAGACTTTTGAATGCTTAAGATTGGTAGCTGGCTGGCAGTTAAAAGCAGGTGGAGGCAGAGCCTGGGGAACCTGGAGAATTTACTGACCCATCACTGGGCCCCATGCCGCTAACAAACCAGCCTTAGAGTAAAGCTTGCCCCCTCTTGTTCTCAGCCAAGTCCTGTGGAGGCAGACACAAATTGTGGATTGCTTGAAGCTTCAAAAGGGATACTGAGAGCCAAAGGATGACAGTTTATGACAGTGGCTAGCACCTAAATACCTCTTGTGAAGTCCAGAATTGGCAGACAAAATAGTCAGCCTCAGTCATCAGAAGGTCAGAATCCAAAGGGAGCTCCCAGGAGGCACTAAACTCTGCTGAGACAAATGCCACTTATTATTTTTCTTTTATCTACCTTATCTTCTTTATTAATTTGTAATTATTTTAGTCTCTCTTTTTTCTTTCAAAGATCTAATTAAACAATGACTGGGTCACCAGAGAGATCAAAGAAGAAATAAAAAGCATCCTGGAAACAAATGACAATGAAAACACAACAATACAAAATCTATGGGACATAATGAAAGCAGTCCTGAGAGGGAAGTTCATAGCTCTACAGGCCTACCTCAAAAAACAAGAAAAACAGGTAACAAATGATCTAACCCTACAACTCAAAGAGTTAGAAAGAGAGCAACAAGAAAAGCCCACAGTATCCAGAAGGAAGGAAATAATAAAGATCAGATCAGGAATAAACAACATAGAGACCAAAAAAAAAATACAAAAGATCAATGAAACCAAGAGCTGGTTCTTTGAAAGAATTAACAAGATTGATGAACCTCTCTCGAGGCTCACCAAGAAACAAAGAGAGAGGACCCAAATAAACAAAATCAGAAATGAGAGGTGAAGTAACAACTGTCCCTACTGATAGAAAGGATTGTCAAAAAATACTATGAACAACTCTACTCCAACAAACTGGACAGCCTCGACGAAATGGACACATTCCTAGAAAAATACTGTTATGCCCAGATTTCAGGATCCCCAAGAAACCACATCAGGGAGCCAGCCATGTCCGATGCAAAAGCATAAGAGTCTTTATTCGAGCTAGCTCGGCTCCCCCACCTTGCCGACACAGCAGCAGGAAGCAGAGAGAGAGAGAACTCTGTGTGGAGAGGGGTTTTATAGGGGGTTGGAGTAAGGGGAGGAGAAAGGGCTGTGGCCTTGCCGATTGGCCAGGCGCAAGTCGGTGTCTTGTTCCTGGGTGTGGCTAGCAGAGGCTTAGACTTCCGGGAAGAAGCTCCTTGCCAAGCACATGGCCAAGGTAAGATGGAGCACTTACCCTGGGGCAAGATGGAGGGCGTAGCCCTTACCCTGGGGCAAGATGGAGGGCCTAGCCCTTACCCTGGGGCAAGATGGAGGGCCTAGCCCTCGCCCTTTCAAATACAAGCTTCCAAAACTCAATCAGGAAGAATAAAAAAACCTGAATAGGCCAATAACTACTGATGAAATTGAAACAGTAATCAAAAAGCTTCCGGCAAACAAAATCCCTGGACCAGATGGCTTCACAGGGGAGTTTTACCGAACATTCAAAGAAGAATTAAAGCCAATCCCTCTCAGACTATTCCAAAAAATTCAAGAGGAAGGCACACTTCCAAGCTCTTTCTAAGAAGCCAGCATTACCCTAATCCCAAAACCAGATAAAGACACCACAAAGAAAGAGAATTACAGGCCAATATCCTTGATGAATATAGATGCTAAAATCCTCAACAAAATTCTAGCAAACCGGATCCAGCATTATATTAGAAAGATCATACACCATGACCAAGTGGGATTTATTCCAGGAATGCAAGGCTGGTACAATATCCGCATGCCGAAGTCCATTTATTGTCTTCACTAGCTGAGACCCCCAAAAGCTAGTAAACTTTGAAGTCCTAGCAAAGGTCAGGGCTGTGCATCACCCAGTTAATTTAGACACCACCCAGTTAATTTAGATAATGGTAGCTGAAGCATCATCCCCACCTTAGTTCACTGAATTCCTTAGATACTTGTGTAGATCCTTGTTGATTATTGTTGGTCAGATATTCTGCCTATTTCTGGAAATTGTCTACCGATGAGCTAATCCATGTGTCATTCAAACCACCTTACCCTAGGGCTACCCCAGACAAACCACCTTACCCTAGGGCTACCCCAGACAAACCACCTTACCCTAGGGCTTCCCCAGATCAAATAAAAGGTTGGAGCGGCCTGAGCATTCGTGGAAGTCCCTCCAGACTTGCCCGCCTGGTCCCCCAACATTTCCAAAATTATCTCGTGTCATTTCTCTCTCATTTGTGTGTGGCCCCTCTTTCAGATACCGAACCCTACTCCACTCAGAACGTGGGGGAAAACATACTCGACATCCACAAATCAATAAATGTGATTCATCACATAAACGAATTGAGAGACAAAAATCACATAATCATATCGATTGATGCAGACAAGGCATTTGACAAAATCCAACACCCTTTTCTGATAAAAAGGCTCAGCAAAGTGGGAATAGAGGGATCATACCTCAACATAATAAAAGCCTTATATGACAAACCTACAGCCAACATCATACTCAATGGGCAAAAACTAAAACCATATCCCTTAAGAACAGGAACAAGACAGGGATGCCCACTTTCACCACTCCTGTTTGACATAGTACTGGAAGTGCTAGCCAAAGCGATCAGACAAGAAGAAGAAATAAAAGGCATCCAAATTGAAAAAGAAGAAGTAAAATTGTCATTATTTGCAGATGACATGATACTGTACTTAGAAAACCCTAAGGACTCCAGCAAAAAATTATTAGACCTAATAAATGAATTTGGCAATGTAGCAGGATACAAAATTGATGCTAAGAAATCTATGGCATTTTTATACACCAATAGTGAACTTACAGAAAGAGAAATTTAAAAAACAATCCCATTTACGATTGCACCAAAAAAATCAAGATACCTAGGAATAAACTTAACTAAGGAGGTAAAAGACCTCTACCCAGAAAACTACAGGACATGGACAAAAGAGATAGAGGAAGACATAAACAGATGGAAGAACATATCGTGGTCATGGATTGGTAGAATCAACATCATCAAAATGTCCATACTACCCAAAGCAGTCTATAGATTCAATGCAACCCCCATTAAAATACCAACAGCATATTTCACAGATCTAGAAAGAACTCTCAAAAAATTCATCTGGAATAAAAAAAAAAAACCCAAATAGCTGCTGTGATCCTGAGAAAGAAGAACAAAGTAGGAGGGATCTCAATACCAGATATCAAGCTATATTACAAAGCCACTGTTCTCAAAACTGCCTGGTTCTGGCACAAGAACAGACATATAGACCAATGGAATAGAATAGAGAACCCAGAAATCAACCCAAACCACTATGCCCAATTAATATTCGACAAAGGAGGCAAGAACATACAATGGAGTCAAGACAGTGTCTTCAATAAATGGTGCTGGGAAATTTGGTCAGACACATGCAAAAAAATGAAACTATACCACCAACTTACACCATACACAAAAATAAACTCAAAATGGATAAAGGACTTAAACGTAAGACGGGAAACCATAAAAATCTTAGAGGAATCCACAGGTAGAAAAATCTCAGATATATACCGAAGGAATTTCTTCACTGATACGGCTCCTAGGGCAATGGAAACTAAAGGGAAAATAAACAAATGGGACTATATCAAAATAAAAAGCTTCTGCACAGCAAAAGAAACCAGCAACAAAACAACAAGAAAGCCCACTGCATGGGAGAACATATTTGCCAATGCTATCTCTGATAAAGGTTTAATCTCCAACATTTATAGGGAACTCATAAAATTTAACAAAAGGAAGATAAACAACCCAATCAAAAAATGGGCAACGGACCTAAATAGACACTTTTTGAAAGAGGACATACATAAGGCTGAGAGACATACGAAAACATGTTCAAAGTCACTAATCATCCGAAAGATGCAAATCAAAACGACAATGAGGTACCATCTCACACCTGTCAGAATGGCTATTGAAAGGGCGAGGGCTAGGCCCTCCATCTTGCCCCAGGGTAAGGGCTACGTCCTCCATCTTACCTTGGCCACGTGCTTGGCAAGGAGCTTCTTCCCGGAAGTCTAAGACTCTGCTAGCCACACCCAGGAACAAGACACCAACTTGCGCCTGGCCAATCGGCAGAGCACAGTCCTTTCTCCTCTCCTTACTTCAACCCCCCCTATAAAACCCGTCTCTACGTGGGGTTCTCTTTCTTGGCCACTTGGCTTGCCGTTGTGTCGGTGAGTCTGGTGGATGGGGAGCTCAAGCTAGCTTGAAATACAGACTCTTATGCTTTTGCATCGGATTGGCTGGCTCCCTGATATGGTTTCTTGGGGATCTTGAAATCTGGGCATAACATTTGGGGGCTCGTCCAGGATTCCCAAGACCATGTAGGGACCCCCCCAATCCGTAGAGTCTGACTGGCAGCGGTAAGTGTCTGTGTGTTGTGTATTCTGTTCTGTGTGATATATGTTATCTCTAAGGGACTTGTCCTGTATCTGGAGGAATGGCTTCTAGATGGTACTCACCATCAAAACTCGGACTGGCTAAGGGTTCGAATCTGGCCTATCTTTTAAAAAAAGGTAGAAGAGAAGCATTCCTAGGCAGTTTTCTACTGCCTCTGTTCAGTGACTTGTTCTTTATCTGTCCTGTGTGAGCTCACTTCTGGAATCTGTAAGTGCCTGAGGGGTCTAGGCGGACGTGCCGTGAAAGACCACAGGCGGGGGAGAATTAGAAGACGTTCTGCTCCCCACGAGGGATGTGTATCCCCCTCACGGATTTGAGGAATGTGTATTCTCCTCACGGATTTGAGGAATGTGTATTCTCCTCACGAGGGATGTGGTTTCCTCTCGCAGATTTGAGACGAGGCGGGTCGCTCCCGCCAGTTTGGCGTAAGGCCATCCGTCTAGTTGCTTCCATGGAGTTGGAAGGCTGTTCTTTGGGGCCCTGTTTGTCTGTGTCTGTGTTTTTCTGTTTTCTGTGGACTTACTGGACGGATGTTATGGGATGGACTAAGACTGCTCCTTTGGGTATTGTGATTGATCATTTCAAGGAGATTGGGGGAGGCTTTAGAGCTCCCTCAGGAGTTGGGAAGTTGTTAGGAATTGAATGGATTGTTTAAACTCTGAATGAATGTCTGGTGAAAGTATGTGAGTATAAAGGCAGGGGAGGGGTCCCCACTCGCCTCCGCTCGCCGCTCGCTCCTTGCCCGCCGCCCACCTGCGCACCTCCCGGGCAGGGAAGGTGAGCAGGGATCACTGTGCCTCGGGCCGCAGGAGAGGATGCGCCTGCCCGCCCGGGAGCTGCCTGGATGCGGAAGCTGAGGCCGGCACATGGAGGCCGCTTGCTGCGCAGTCGGGGCGCTGGGCGGCCGGGGGCAGGTGTACAGGAGCACGGCGCGCAGCGAGCGCAGCCCTCGCCCCAGAGCCCGGCGCGCTGCGGGCCCAGGCAGCTTGGTGGCAGCGGGCAGGCGTCGGCCCCCGAGCTTGTGGCGAGCGAGTGGAGCCAGGCGGAGTGCGGGGGGCGAGGCCGGCGCGTCGCTTGTGGGAGGCGGGAGCAGCGAGGCCCCCCGGCGGCGTCGGGTCCGGGGAAGGTCCCCTGCGGAGCCCGCGGGCTGGACACCCGGGGGGGCCGGCGGCGGCGGCGACTCTGGACGCGAGCCAGGCCCTTCCCGTGGAGATCGCCCAAGCTAGAAGTTAAATGTATCCTTAAATGTAAAAGTATTGATTTGAAAGTCCTTCTTGTAATTGAAAAGTTTTAAAATGCATCCGGGATTTCTGTGCACGTGTAAAGGGAAAAGGCCAGTTTAAAAATGAGTGCGCATAGTTTTGAGCTGAACTTGACCTTTTGCTGTGTACAGAATAAAAACCCGAGACTGTTTTGGCCTTAAAAATGGCAGAGATGAACCTGACAAAGAAATGTTCGGATTGAATTGGGAAAAATTGTGTTATTGTGGTAACTAAATGCCTTTGCTTATTGGTACAGCCACCATTTTGGGCTGCATGACTTGGCAGCCGCCATGTTGGCCGCATGGTTTGCCGCTCCCCTGGGGGCCACCATCTTAAAACAGCAAAGGCCCCTCCCTCTGATTTAGTCAGGGGTGGAGCTTTAAGGCAAAGTTTTATGGGGCTGCAAGTGTGCTTGCTTCTCGGATTTATTTTTAAGCTAATCTCTTAAATCTAGAAAACCCTGCTTTCCTTGAACTAAGGACAATTAAAGGTTATGTCAAAGTCTTTAAAAGGGACTGATAGCAGTAATCCAATTTCTAAAGTCATATAGAAACTGTGATTTCATACTGATCTTCAAGGGCACATTTTTCCTTTGCCTGGGAGGGACAGCACAGCTGTTCCAGGATCGGAGGGCTCCAGTTAACTTATCAACTCAGTGTTCTGGAGACCCAGGACTATAATTTAGATAACATGCCTAAGTTTAACCCAGGTTACCCAAGGGCTCTAGATAATATGTTAATCAAACTAGGTTATCTGTTGGTATTTTGTGCTGTAAATGTGGTATGCGCCTGTGTAAAAGTGTTTTTGTTTATTTCTGTTTTGTTTTGTTTTCTCCTGTGGTGATTCAAAGTTTTTAATGGGAAATGTTATCTGTCTTTATTGAAAATTGTTTAGCTAGTGAAATTTCTGTTTGTGTCTAAAAAAAAAAAAACCACAGGCTTGATTTCTTTGAGGCTGAGTGCTCTGACCGATAGCAAAGCGCCCTGAGCGGCCGCTGGGATCTTTCCCCAAGGGCGCTTGCTCTCAGTCAGAGGTGGAATCTGCCCACCTAACTAGTAAACATCTCTGTGTTTGTTTGCTGGGAACTTTGATTTGCTATGTGATATTCTGTTCTGGGTTGGGATTTTGGAATTCTGGGTAGATTTAAAAGGTATTTGTGGCTTTTCTAGTCTGATTGGGACATTTAAGGGTGGGACTCACAGTTCCTCAGGGCAGAGATTTAATGGCCCTTCCCCCTGCCTGTGCTGAATTAGATAATACAGGCCAGTACTGATTAAGAAAAAAAAAACGGGCCCTAGAATCTGTAAAAATGGCTGGGAATGAAGCTGGTCAAATGTACTGAAAGGGTTTGGTACCTGTTGCTGCTAGCAAAGGAGGGGCTGATACCCCATCCTAGCGCACTCCCTTGAAAAAGGCCTGGTTGCTGCTCTGCCACAAAGGGAACTGGTAGAAAGGCAAGAAAGCAAAGTGCTGTAACTAATAAACAGGGTTCCTAACCTTAAAGCTGACTTTCTTGCTGCAAGAACTATCTCTTTCCTTGAGAGGGCTCCAGAGGGCACACAAGGACATTTGGCTGCGCCTCGGCGCCACCCAGGAGACTGGCCCAACCCCAACTCCTCATCAGCACAGACCAGGAGATTGGGTCTACGTCAAAAGGCACCACCTGGAGACCCTGGAGCCACGATGGAAAGGTTCCTACACCCTACACCATGGTGCTGATGACCCCCACCGCTCTCAAAATAGATAGACGGTGTCACGACCTGGGTCCATCACACCCACGTCTGGTCAGCGGACCCATCCGCAATCCGGAAAGACTTCGTCACCAAATGGAGCGTCGATCAAGATCAACACAACCCGCTCAAGCTCAAGCTATGGCGTGCTCGACCTGCCCGATGCTGGTAACATTGAATAGACTTAGATAATGCCTGCATCTTCATGGACTTGGCTCCAAAAAGACAAGGACAATTCATAGGAAGATCAGGAATAGACTTTAGTATCACATGTTTAGTATGTTTCATTGGCTGCCAGAAGCAGCCATGATGCCAATATTATGTTTCATTGTATTGATATGTTATATTGACCTTTAATTCTCTTGCAGGTTTGAATGTGTATTGGCTGTCCTGGAAGGGAGCTGTGTGGGGTGACCCCCAAAAGTAAAGGATGGCTAGCTGCCAAGAGGGCAGGTGCCCAACTGGGCAGGGAACAGTGCCCATCAGGTTTTGGTCTCTGTTGAGAGACAGCTAACAGTTGGCAGCCTGTAATACTGTCTTGCAGGCCTGAGTCACCATGCCCATGTCAGGGGTAGTAAAGCTGGAAAAAGCCTGTTTAGAATAGAAGGTCTGAGGCATGGTTATGCATAGAAAGAAAGTTTAATGCCAACAATTACTGTTTTGTTAAAAGGAATGGCAAGGAAAGTCAGAAAATCTTAGAGTAGATCAGTATGTTTTTCTCCTTATGTAATTCCTCCTAAATCTGGCAATGATAAATAAATCATGGCAATACATCTCTTTGCATAGATTCAATAAGACCGGTTTCTAATAGTGGTTTTATTAATGGAAAACTTTGACTGGAGTATCATGTTTTAAAGAGCCCTGTCTGAGCTCTAAAGACTTGAAGCCAGTAAGAATGCCATGAAGAAAGCCTGGTATCCTGCTTGGAAGCCCTGAAGATGGCTGGCGCTGGAGCATCAGGCCCATGCCCTACCATCACTGGCGGTTGGTAAGAGTAGAAGGGGAGCAGTAAGGATGCCTCTGCGTCCCTGCGGAACCCCCACACACTCTGGGCCGCAACAAGTAGGAGGGCTACTGAGATGGGCCTTAAAGCCTGGAGCGTGGGCTCAGGTGGAGTTGCTACAGGTGAGGGATTCACCTAACTCAGCAGATACTGCAGGCGGGCCTGATGGCAGCTGGGTGGCGTGGCTTCCTGGCCCTACGGGGCACATTAAGATTCAACCATGAGATTCCAGCAAAGGTAGTCAGTTACCATTCTTGTTGTGTTTATGCAAACATCAGGACAGTAGATAAATTAATCTTGATTTGGCTTTTTGATAGCCATGGAGGAATTTTAAGAAGAAAAATCCTATTTGAATAGAAGTTGTTAAAGCTAAAACGGTTTCTTTCCCTTCCACCAGACCATTTGTTAAGATATGCCCAGTATGGGCCTCTAGCAACGGTGGAATAGAAATGCAGTCCGTCTCATGATTGAGCCAGAAGTTCCAAGACAAAGGGGGGAATAAAAGGGCGAGGGCTAGGCCCTCCATCTTGCCCCAGGGTAAGGGCTACGCCCTCCATCTTGCCCCAGGGTAAGGGCTACGTCCTCCATCTTACCTTGGCCACGTGCTTGGCAAGGAGCTTCTTCACGGAAGTCTAAGACTCTGCTAGCCACACCCAGGAACAAGACACCGACTTGCACCTGGCCAATCGGCAGAGCACAGGCCTTTCTCCTCCCCTTACTCCAACCCCCCCTATAAAACCCGTCTCTACGTGGGGTTCTCTCTCTTGGCCACTTGGCTTGCCGTTGTGTCGGTGAGTCTGGTGGATGGGGAGCTCAAGCTAGCTTGAAATACAGACTCTTATGCTTTTGCATCAGACTGGCTGGCTCCCTGATGTGGTTTCTTGGGGATCTTGAAATCTGGGCATAACAGCTATCATCAACAAATCAACAAACAGACAAGTGCTGGCGAGGATGCGGAGAAAAAGGAACCCTCGTTCACTGCTGGTGGGAATGCAAACTGGTGCAGCCACTGTGGAGAACAGTATGGAGTTTCCTCAACAAACTAAAAATGAAACTTCCATTTGACCCAGTGATCCCACTTCTAGGAATATATCCCAAGAAACCAGAAACACCAATCAGAAAGGATATATGCATCCCTATGTTCATAGCAGCACAATTTACCATAGCTAAGATTTGGAATCAGCCAAGTGCCCATCAGCAGATGAATGGATTAAAAAACTTTGGCACATCTACACAATGGAATACTATGCTGTTGTACAAAGGAAGGAACTCCTACCGTCTGCAACAGCATAGATGGAGCTGGAGAGCATTATGCTAAGCGAAATAAGTCAGTCAGAGAAAGATAAATATCACATGCTTTCACTCATTTGTGGATTATAATGAACAACATAAACCGATGAACAAAAACAGATGTAGAGATAGAGAAGCATTGATCAGATGCTCAAAACTCAGAGGGAAAGTAGGGGAGGGTGGTGTTGAGGGGGAAAGATCAACTAAAGGACTTGTATGCATGCATATAAGCATAAGTGATGGATGTAAACAACAGGGGGTGAGGGTGAGGGCAGGATTGGGGGGAAGAGGGGACATTGGAGGGATAAGGACACATTTGTAATATCTTAATAAAGGGAAAAAATGTAAAAAAATAAATAAATAAAAATAAATGCTCAATACATATTTTAAAAAAAAGAAACAACTCACAAATGAAAGAAAAGGAGGAAACTCCAGAAAGAGAGTTAAATGAAATGGAGGAAAATGAATTAACTGATATAGAGTTCAAAGTAATGGTTATAAGGATGCTCAAGAAACTTTGTGAGAATTTCAATAAACTTACTGATAACTATAGCAGCATAAAACAAGAAATAGAACCATAAATAAGAATCAGTTGGAAATGAAGTATAACATATCAGACATCAAGAATACACTGGAAGAAATAAAAAGAAGATTAAATGAGGCAGAAGATAGAATCAGTGACTTGGAAAACAAGGTAGAAAGAAAATATCCAATTAGAGAAGAAAAAAGAAAAAAGAATAAAAAAGCAGGAGGATAGTTTAAGTGAACTTTGGGACAACATGAAATATAACATTCATATCATAAGGGTACAAGATAGAGAAGAAAGTGAGCAAGGAATTGAGAACCTGTTTAAAGAAATAATGACAGAAAACGTCCCTAACCCAGTGAAGAGAAAATCACACAAGGTCAGGAACCCCAAAAGTTCTAATCAAGATGAACCCAAAGAGACGCACTCCAAAACACATCAGAATCAAAATGGCAAACATTAAAGACAAAGAAAGAATCTTAAAGGCAGCAAGGGAGAGACAGAAAGTTACCTATAAGGGAATACCCATTAGAATGTTAGCTAATTACTCAAGAGAAACACTTCAGGCCAAAAGGATGAAGTATTCAAAGTAATGAAAAGCAAGGACCTGAACCAAAGACTATTCTATCCAGCAAAGCTATTATTTAACATTGAAGGATAAATAAAGAGCTTCCCAGAAAAGAAAAAATAAAAGGCTAAAGGAGTACATTACCATCAAATCAGCACTGCAGGAAATGTTAAGAGGACTGCTTTAAGAAGAAGAATTTGAGAGAGAGAGGAACATAGGTATAAAGAAAAAAAAGGCAGTAAATAAATACTTATCAATAATAACCTTAAATGTAAATAGATTAAATGCTCCAATTAAAAGGCATAGAGTAGCTGAATAGATAAGAAAACATGACCCATATATTTGCTGTCTACAAGCAACCCACCTCAAAACAAAAGATTCACACAGACTTAGAGTGAAGGGATGAAAAAAAATTTTCCAGGCAAATAGAAACAAAAATAAAAAGCAAGGATAAAAATACTTAAAATAGACTACAAGGCAAAGGCCATAAAAAGAGACATAGAAGGCTACTGCATAATACTAAAGGGATCAACACAACAAGAGGAAATAATCCTGGTAAACATATATGCACCCAATATAGGAGCAACTAAATATATCAAAAATCTCTTGAAGGACTCTAAAGGAGAGATTGACAGCAATACAGTGACAGCAGGGAACTTTAACACCCCACTGACAGCACTGGATAGATCTTCCAGAAAAAAAGAAATCAACAAATAAACAGAGACCTGAAATGACACACTAGCACTAGCTCATATGGATTTTATTGACATTTACAGAATATTCTGCCTCAAAGCTACAGAATATACATTCTTCTCAAGTGCATGGGGCATGCTCAAAGACAGACCATGAGTTAGGACACAAAACAAGTTCAAGAATATTGAAAGCATATCAAGCATCTTCTTTTTTTTCTTTTTTTTAAAATATTTTTTTTATTGATTTTTTACAGAGAGGAAGGGAGAAGGATAGAGAGTTAGAAACATCGATGAGAGAGAAACATCAATCAGCTGCTTCCTGCACACCTCCTACTGGGGATGTGCCCGCAACCAAGGTACATGCCCTTGACCAGAATCGAACCTGGGACCCTTCAGTCCGCAGGCCGATGCTCTATCCACTGAGCCAAACCAGTTAGGGCGTCAAGCATCTTCTTGAATCAAAATGGCATGAAACTAGAAATCAATTACAATAAAAATACTCAAAAACATTGAAACACATGGAGGCTAAATAGCATGTGATTAAACAATGAATAGGTTACCAGTGAAATCGAGGAAGAAATAAAAAAACTTCCTTGAAACAAATAAAAATGAATACACAACAACCCAAAATCAAAAGCAGTCCTAAGAGGGAAGTTCATAGCATTACTACCTCAAGAAATAAGAAAACCTTTTAATAAATTATTTAACACTAACACTAATATAATTAGAAAGAGAACAAGAAAAGCCCAAAGTAGAAGGAAGGAAATAATAAAGATCAGAGAGGGGATAAATGACATAGAGATTGAAAATACAATACAAAAGATCAATGAATGCAAGAGCTGACTCTTTAAAAAGATAAACAAAATTGATGAAACTTTAGCCAGACTCATCAAGAAACAAAGGGGACACAAATAAATAAAATAAGAAACAAAAGAGGTGAAGTAACTTCTGATACCATAGAAATACAAAGGATTATAAGAAAATACAATGAACAACTATGTGCCAACAGCTGGACAAATTCCTAGAAAAATACAGTCTTCCAAAACTGAATCAGGAAGAATCAGAAATCCTAAATAGTTCAATAACCACTGATGAAATTGAAGCAGTAATCAAAAAACTCCCAGCAAACAAAAGTTCTGGTCCAGATGGCATTACAGGGAAGTTTAACCAAACATTCAAAGAACTAACAGCCAACCTCCTCAAACTATTCCAAAAATTTCAAGGAGAAGGAACATTTCCAAACTCTTTTTTTTTTATAAGGCCAGCATTAGCCTAATTCCAAAACCAGATAAAAACTCTACAAAGAGCCCAGCCAGCATGGCTTAGTGGTTGATCATCCATCTATGATCGAGGAATTCACAGTTTGATTCCTGGTCAGGGCATGATCAGAACATATGTTTGGGTTGCAGGCTTGATCCCCAGTGTGGGGCATGCAGGAAGCAGCCGATCAATGATTCTCTCTCATCACTGATGTTTCCATTTCTCTCTCTCTCCCTTCCTCTCTGAAACCAATAAAAAAATATATATATTTTTAAAAAGACACTACAAAGAAAGAGAATTACAGGCCAGTATCTTTGATGAACATGGATGCTAAAATCCTCAACAAAATATTAGCAAAATGGACCCAGCAATATATTAAAAAGATAATACACCATGACCAAGTGGGATTTATTCCAGGGATGCACAGCTGGTACAATATTCAGAAATCAATATGTGTGATACATCACATAAACAAAATGAAAGATAAAAAAAATCAAATGATCACATCAGTAGACATAGAAAAAGTATTCGACAAAATCCAACACCCAGTTTTTATAAAAACTCTCAACAAACTGGGAAAACAGGGATCATACCTCAACATAATGAAGGCCATATATGACAAACCTATAGCCAACATCATACTCAATGGGCAGAAACTAAAAGCATTCACCCTAAAAACAGGAACAAGACAGGAACGTCTGCTTTCACACTCTTACTGGAAGTCTTAGCCATACTGATCAGATAAGAAAATAAAAGGTATCCAAACTGGAAAGGAGGAAGTAAAACTGTCATTATTTGTAGATGATGTGATATTGTACTTAGAAAATCCTAAGGATTCCACCAAAAAATTACTAAATTTAATAAATGAATTCAGCAATGTAGCAGGATACAAAATTAACACCCAGAAATCAATGGCATGTTTAGCCACCAATAATGACCGCTCAGAAAAAGAAACTAAAACTTTTTATTTTCTCTTTCTGAGATCATTTATCATTGCAAAAAAAAAAATAATTAATATACTTAGGAATAAACTTAACCAAGAAAGCAAAAGACCTGTACCCAAAAAACTGCAGGACAATGAAAAAAGAGATAGAAAAGATATAAACAAGTGGAAGAATACATCACACTCATGGATTGGTAGAATCAACATCATTAAAATGTCCATACTACCCAAAGCAATCTATTCAATGCAATTTCTATTAAAATACCAATGGCATATTTCACAGATCTAAAACGAACACTCCAAAAATTTGTATGAAACCGAAAAAGACCCCAAATAACCCCAAGAATCTTGAGAATGAAGAACAAAGTTTGAGGGATCACAATACCAGATATCAGGTTACACTACAAAACCACTGTAATCAAAACAGCCTGGTGCTGACACAAGAACAAGCATACAGCTAAATGGAACAGAACAGAGAACCCAAAAATAGAACTAAATTGTTATGCTCAATTAATATTTGACATTGGAGACAAGAGCATAAGATAATGTAAAGACAGGCCTTGGACGGTGATAATGAAGATGATGCAGAAGATGAAAATAACATTGATAACAGAACTAACTCTGATGGACCATCTGCAAAACAGCCAAAAATATCATCTCAACAGTAGCTTGTATGAAATGTAAAAGACTGCTGCCATGCTTGCTTCTGCAGCCCACATACTAAAACTGGAACAATACAAAGATTAGCATAACCCCTGTGCGAGGATGACACACAAATTTGTGACACGTTAAAAAGAAAAGAAAAGACTACAACCATATCGGCATCTGCTCTAATTTAGAAAAGCATTTGTTTTGTTCCTCTGGCACAGTTTTGTCAAAGAAAAAAACTTCTGTTTCCAGAAAAGAAAGATATAATAAAATAAATGTTTAGAAATGAAAAAAACAACAACTGTTTTCAGCTGAGACAAAAGGAAAGATCTTACCTATTTGTAAGTGATATAGGTAAAAAATAAAATAAAATAAAAAACTTAGTCTTGTCATAAGAATTGTTTGGTTCTGTATGTTCTGAGTGACAGGAGAGGGAGGAAATGTTGCTAAGCCACACTGCACATCCCTCCCCAAAACTCCACCATCACCTAGCAACAGGCTGCCTGGTATGACCCTCAGGGTACTGTGAAGTAGAACCTCCACAGGTATGTTGCCTGACAGGCCTATTTGCCTCTTCTCTTCTGGACAGTCATTCAGTCTTGCAACAGATGGGTTTACTGAGTGCTTATGAGTCCCCTTGCCAAGTACTAGGGATACACAGATCAAAAGATGAGGCCTTCAGGGAGAGTTCAGCCTGGTTTTTGGAGAGAGAGATACAGAAACAGATGATTATGCTATAGTGTAGTAGTTGCTAGTATAACGAAATAAAAAACAGGTTTATCTAAACAGCCAAGAGGTCTATCTAGAAGTCTTCATTGAGAGAAAAGTGGCTTTATTTGGGAAAACAACTTGATAAACTTCTGGGTCAGGATTTGGCACATGAGAGACAGATGTTGCTGGAAAGAAGAGTCAAGGATGGGAATTCTTGAAAAAAGGTTGGGGGGCAAGGAAGAGAAAAAACTGATAGCCCAGCTATGAGAAATCCTAGCTGGAAGACAAGTATAAAGAATAGTGTGGCCCTATTTGGTTTGGCTCAGTGGATAGATGTTTGGCCTACAGACTGAAAGGTCCCAGGTTCAATTCCAGTCAAGGGCACATGTCTGGGTTGCAGACTCAATCCCCAGTAGGGGATGTGCAGGAGGCAGCCAATTGATGATTCTCTCTCATCATTGATGTTTCTATCTGCCTCTCCCTCTCCCTTCCTCTCTGAAATCAATAAAGATATATTTTGAAAAATAAGAGTAATGTGGATTACAAGTTCTTTGCTTTTAAAAGCACTCCCTATGAACCATAAACCTTCAATAAATATTCTTCTGCTCTGAACAGAATTCAGATCACTTTTATTGTGAAGGGAGAGATCCAAAGAGAAAGCACCAGAGATAGAAAGCCACAACATGTAGAGAAATGATCAAACAGTTTGGCCAATGCTGAAAATTGGCACGATTGTAACCTTGAGTACACAATCACCATACACACACACACACACACACACACACACACACACACACACACACACTTCAGAGAAATATTGGGATGGTCACTGATTTCCAGTCTGAGAAGCTGGGTAATAAGACCTGAGTTAATCCTATCCAGATCTTAAGGAGTGGTGAGACCTGGGCCAACACCAGGCTTTCCTGTAACACAGGTGAGGGGAAGAGAGTCAGAGAAAGGTGCCCAGTGGATGTGACTCCCATAAGAACTTCTGGGAAGGAGAAGGGGGCATAAGCAAAAGCAAAGAAAGCAAACCTCAGAAAATGGAGAATTTGTCATAATGTGATGGGGCCACATTTAGTACGAAGTAGAGCAGAGGTGTAAACTTCAGAGCTAACATTTCAGCTTCTAAAAATACAACTATATTTTTCTCTCAAATTCACTTCTCAGGAGTATGGCCCTGTCTACCTTCAAGAGTGTCACTATGTTCAGAGGCAGGTAAATGACTAGATAGATAGATAATAGAAAGATGATAGATATCAAGGAAGGACACAAAACACCTGGAGACTGGTAGGAAGGGCGAGGTCACAAGAGGCACTGACTCAGCTCCCCCTGGCAGCAGGCCAGCTGGCCAAGAAGCAGGAGGGAACTCCCGTCCATGGGAGAGTCTATTCCCTCAGAAGATAGAGGCCCAGAGCCCAGTCTGGGCTCCACAACCCAGAGCACCAGATCTGAGACCCACAGCACCCATATCATCAACTGTGAAAGGCGGCAGGGCTGCTGGCTGCCGCGGAGCCTGGAGCTCATAGAACACAGCCGGCTGGAGAGAAAGTGGTAGTTTCATTTTTTTGTTTGTTTGTTTTTCTTTTCATTTTTTTTTTCTCTAAACTGAGAGCCCAGGAGTTTTCATTTGTAACTACTAACCTGAGGCTTCAGTGCAGGGAGGGAGACATGGACTCCAAGTGCCTGGGGAGTGGCTGGGGCGGGAAGCATTGCAGAGAGACTTGATGGAACAGCAGCCAGGAGCATTTGGTCATAGGTCCCCAAACCAAAACAGCCATTTTTCCTGAGAGGAGCTAGCCACTCCCAGCAGCCAGAGGGCAGGTAAAGGGAAAAAAAATCCCATCCTATGTGATACAGCTTGCTCCACCCACAGGTGCCCTGCCTGTTCACCCTGCATTTTGAGCTTTTCAGAAGAAACAAAAGCAGAGGCCACGCTTGGTTTGAATAGTCTCAAGGTGCCATCAGTGACTGGATTGGGGGAGGGACCATCTGCCCCAATATCATGGGAACCAGACTCATGTTTTCTCCACATGGGAGAACTGATAAAAACGCCAGGTTTCCAGCCGACCCTGTTGGTCTCAATACAAGGATCTCTGTCCTACATTCGCAGAGGACTAGCTCTGGGACAGAGAAAAATAACCACTATATTCCCTGAAAGCTAAACAGCACCTCCTCTGCCTAAGACCATTTGAGAAAAAGACTATTGAGTGATTAAGATTGACAGCTGGCTAGCAGGGAAAGGTGGAAAGAGGTGGAGCCAGCGGAACCAGGGGAAGTTTGCTGACCCAGTCCTGGGTCCTGTGCGGCTAACAAACCTACTTTTAGGGGCAGATTGGCCTCTCCTGCTTGCAACCAAGTCCTGTGGAGACAGACACAAGCAGTGGACTGGTGGATCCCTTGGAGCTTCAAGCAGGTTGCCAAAAGCCAAAGGACAGTGCCTGACAGTGGTTAGCACCTAAGATCCTAACAGGAAGCCCAGAAATGGCAGACAGATAATCAAGGTGGGATCCAAAGTGAGCTCCCATTGGAGCATTAAATGAGACTAAAACAAACACCACTTCCGGTTTTTTCTCCTTTTTTTCCCCTTTTCTCTTCTTCCTCCTTTTTTCTTCTCTTTTCTTTTTTGAGTTTTTCTCTTTCCTCTCTTTTTTCCCTTTTAATATTTGTCTTTTTTATCTGCTTTATTGATTTGTTATTATTCTAGACTCTGTTGTTTTGTTCATATATCTAATTTCCCTCTTCTCCTTTCCTACTCAATTTTTGTCTTTTTTCTTCTTTTCACTACTTAATTTTTTTCTCTATTTTCTTTCTCTTTGTTTTTCTCCTGCTTTCTTATGTTTTATTTTTCTCAACTTAGGACTATCTGCTTTCTCCTCTATTTTCCTTTTCAAATTTTTTCTTATCTACTCATTTCTTTTCTCCCTCCTTTATTTTAAACCATTTTCCTTCCCCTATTCTTCTAATTGTTTATTCTTACTTTCTTTGTTTCAGCCCTGAATCTACATATTCTGCCCCCTTGAGTTTTTTTGTGCTTTTTTGTTTGTTTGTGCTTTTTGTTTTCTCCTAGTATTTTTTCTTTCCTTTTTTCTATCATTCTTTTTCTCTTTCCTAATTCTCTACTCTGGTGGTTTCTTTTGTTGGTGCTGTAGGGGTCTTATGTACGTTTCTTTTGTATTTTTTTTTATTGTGTTTTGTTCTGTTCAATCAGCACCTTCATAACAGCTAGCATGACATAACCAGGGTGATCAATATAGTCAGCCAGGCTGAGAGGAGATTCCATCCATGTCAGGATAATAAAATTCAAAACACAACTATAACAGGAAACCCCAAATAACTCAAGTAATGGGCTCTCCTAGAGCACCTAGCTCAGGAGATCTAAAATACTACACCACTGGGTCCCACAAAACACCAACTACATAAGACTACCCCACAAAATCTGGGAGGCATAACAATTTGATCTAATACATAGACACACAAACAAAGGGATAGCAAAAATGGGGAGACAAACTAACAACCCACAAATGAAATAATTGACATAGCTGAAATAAGGAACACCCTTGAAGGTTTCAACAGTAGACTAGAAGAAGCTGAGGAATGAATTAGTGAATTATAAGACAAGGTATAAAAAATACCCATTCAGAGCAGCAAATGGGAAAAAAAAGATTAAAAAAGCAGGAGGAGAGTTTAAGGGAGCTTTGGGACAACATAAAACACAACAACATTCTCATCATAGAGGTACCAGAAGGAGAAGAATCCAAGCAAGGATTAGAGAATCTGTTTGGAGAAATAATGGTGGAAAATTTCCTAACCCAGTAAAAGAAAAAGTCACTCAAGTCCAGGAAACATAGAGAGTTCCAGCCAAAATGAATGTCAAAAGACCCACACCTAGAACATATTAACTAAAATCGCAAACATTAAAGACAAAGACAGAATCTTAAAGGCAACAAAAGAGAGACAGACAGTTACCTACAAGGGAGCTCCCATTAAAATGTCAGCTGACTTCTCAATAGAAATACTTCAAGCCAGAAGGGAATGGAAGTATACAAGGTAAAGAAAACAAGGGGAAACCAAGATGGCGGCATAGGTTAACGCCGGAGTTTGCTGCCTCGAACAACCACTTCAAAAATACAACTAAAAGACAGAACGGACATCATCCAGAACCACAGGAAGGCTGGCTGAGTGGAAGTTCTACAACTAGGAGGAACCGAGAATCAGAGGAGGCGCAGTGCTGAAGTAAAATACTAAGGTGCGGAGTGCGCGCAGCGCGGGCTGGTGGCTGAGGGCGCGGTTGTCTGTTTCAATCCGGAGGGAGCCTCAGACTCTGAGCTCCAGATCCGGGCGAGTCTCTAGGGACCCAGACTCAAACGGGAGAAGCAGGACTGTCTGGCTTCGGTCCCTCCGAGGTTTGCAGCGGTTGCTGGGACAGAGAGGCAGAGCCCTGGGGACGGACTGAGAGCAGCCATAACTGCTCCCTCCTCCACCCTGTTGATCTGGTGGGACCCACCCTGCCCAAGCCCTGCACAGAGCCATTTGCCGGATAGCCTCAGGCAAAGGCTAGATTAGCACCTCCCTAGAGGACAGAAGTTCTCCCACTGCAAACACAGCTGATTCTCACAGCCAGTTGGCCTGGAGGTCAAGTAGTAATTACCTACAACAATCAAGGCTTGACTACAACAAGACTGCTCACAGAGACCACAAGGGGGTGCACCAAGAGTGTCTACCTCAGGTAATTGGGACACTTAACACGGAAAGCCACTCTATCGACACAGCGAAGCATAAAAAAATGCCAAGACAAAGAAACAGGCCACAAAGGACAGAACCGGAGGAAAGCAGGCTACTGGATATAGAATTCAAAACAACACTTTTGAGGTCTCTCAAGAGGCTTCTAGAGGCTGTCAATAAACTTGATGAGATGTACAGGAAATCTAATGAGACCCTCGATGGTGTGATAAAGGACCAACTAGAAAGTAAGCATACACTGACTGAAATAAAGAATATTATACAGATTTCCAACAGCAGACCAGAGGAGCGCAAGAATCAAGTCAAAGATTTGAAATGCGAGGAAGCAAAAAACACCCAACCGGAAAAGCAAAATGAAAAAAAGAATCCGAAAGTGTGAAGATAGTGTAAGGAGCCACTGGGACAGCTACAAGCGTACCAACATCCGAATTATAGGGGTGCCAGAAGATGAGAGGGAGCAAGATATTGAAAACCTATTTGAAGAAATAATGGCAGAAAACTTCCCCTACTTGGTGAAAGAAATAGATTTACAAGTCCAGGAAGCGCAGAGAACCCCAAACAAAAGGAATCCAAAGAGGACCACACCAAGACACATCATAATTAAAATGCCAAGAGCAAAAGACAAAGAGAGAATCTTAAAAGCAGCAAGAGAAAGAAACTCAGTTACCTACAAGGGAATACCCATACGACTGTCAGCTGATTTCTCAACAGAAACTTTGCAGGCCAGAAGGGAGTGGCAAGAAATATTCAAAGTGATGAATACCAAGAACCTACAACCAAGAGTACTTTATCCAGCAAAGCTATCATTCAGAAGTGAAGGTCAGATAAAGAGCTTCACAGATAAGGAAAAGCTAAAGGAGTTCATCACCACCAAACCAGTATTATATGAAATGCTAAAAGGTATCCTTTAAGAAGAGGAAGAAGAAGAAAAAGGTAAAGATACAAATTATGAACAACAAATACGCATCTATCAACAAGTGAATCTAAGAATCAAGTGAATAAATAATCTGATGAACAGAATGAACTGGTGATTATAATAGAATCAGGGACATAGAAAGGGAATGGACTGACTATGCTTGGGGGGGGAAAGGGGTGTGGGAGGATGCGGGAAGAGACTGGACAAAAATCATGCACCTATGGATGAGGACAGTGGTGGGGAGTGAGGGCGGAGGGTGGGGTGGGAACTGGGAGGAGGGGAGTTATGGGGGGAAAAAAGAGGAACAAATGTAATAATCTGAACAATAAAGATTTAATTATTTAATCTGAACAATTAAAGATTTAAAAAAAAAAGAAAACAAGGGAACTGAACCCAAGACTACTCTATCCAGCAAGGTTATCATTCAAAATCAAAGGTGAAATAAAGAGCTTCCTAGACAAAAACAGGATAAAAGAGTATAGTAGACCAAACCAACACTACAAGAAATGCTAAAGAGACTGATGTAAGAAGAAGAAATAAAGAGAAAGAGAACAAAACAGGCATAAAGTATAAAATGGCAATAAATAAGTACCTATCAATAATAACCTTAAATATAAAAAGCTTAAATGCTCTGATAAAAAAAAAACATAGGGAAGCTGAATGGATAAGAAAACATGACCCATATATGTGCTGTCTATAAGAGACCCACCTCAAAACAAAGGACTCACACAGAATGAAAGTAAAGGGATGGAAAAAAAATTTCCAGGCAAATGGAAATGAAAAACAAGCTGGGTAGCAATACTCACATATGACAAAATAGACTTCAAAGTGAAGGCCATAACAAGAGAGAATGAAGGCCAATTCATAATACTAAAGGAGTTAATCCAAAAAAAGGATATAACCCTGGTAAACATATATGCACCCAATACGGGAGCATCCAAATATATAAAAAACTTCTGAAGGATTTTAAGGAAGAGAGTGACAGCAATACAATCATAGTAGGGGACTTTAACACTCCACTGACATCACTAGATAGATCCTCTAGACCAGTGGTTCTCAATCTTCCTAATGCCGCGACCCTTTAATACAGTTCCTCATGTTGTGGTGACCCCCAACCATAAAATTATTTTCATTGCTGTAATTTTGCTACTGTTATGAATCGTAATGTAAATATCTGATATGCAGGATGTATTTTCATTATTACAAATTGAACATAATTAAAGCATAGTGATTAATCACAAAAACAATATGTAACTATATATGTGTTTTCCGATGGCCTTAGGTGACCACTGTGAAAGGGTCGTTCGACCCCCAAAGGGGTCGTGACCCACAGGTTGAAAACCACTGCTCTAGACAAAAAATCAACAAGGAAACAGCGATCCTAAACAAAACACTAGATCAGATGGAATTAATTGACATTTTCAGAGCATTTCACCCAAAATCTATAGAATACACATTCTTCCCAAGTGCACAGGGGACATTTTCAAAAATAGACCATGTGTTATGACACAAACTAAGTTTCTACAAGTTCAAGAAGATTGAAATCATATCAAACATCTTCTCAGATCACAATGGCATGAAATTAGAAATCAACTACAATAAAATTAGAAATCAACTACTCAAAAACAAACACATGGAGGCTAAATAGCATACTTTTAAACAATGAGATCAAAGAAGAAATTAAAAACATCTTGGAAACAAATGAAAATGAACACCCAACTGAAAATCTATGGACACAGTGAAAGCAGGTCTGAGAGGGAAGTTCATAACAGACCTACCTCAAAAAACAAGAAAAAATTTTCATAAGTTGTCTAACCCTACAACTTAAAGAATTAGAAAGAGAACAACAAAAATAAAGCCCAGAGTGAGTAGAAGGAAGGAAATAATAAAAATCAGAGAGGAAGTAAATTACATAGAAACAAAAATAATATATAATACAAAACATCAATAAAAGCAAAAACTGGTTCTTTGAAAAGATAAACAGGATTGATAAACATGTAGTCAGAGTCATCAAGAAACAAAGAGAGAGGGCCTAAATAAACAAAATCAGAAATGAAAAAGGCAAAGTAACAACTGACCCCGCAGAAATACAAAGGTTCATGAAAAAAAAATACTATGAACAAGTATATTCCAACAAACTGGACAACCTGGGTGAAATGGACATATTCCTGGAAAAATACAATCTTCCAAAATTCAGTCAGGAAGAATCAGAAATCCTGATTAGGCCAATAACTACTGCTGAAATTGAAGCAATAATTTAAAAAACTTCCAGCAAACAAAAGTCCTGATTCAGATGGCTTCACAGGGGAGTTTTACCAAACATTCAAAGAAGAACTATCACCTATCCTCCTCAAATTATTCCCCCCAAAAAATCAAGAAGGAACACTTCCAAGCTCTTGTTACAAAACCAGCATTAGCCTAATCAGAAAACCAGATAAAGGCACTACAAAGAAAGAGATTTATAGGCCAATATCCCTGATGAACGTAGATGCTAAAATCCTCAACAAAATATCAGCAAATCAGTCCGGCTGGTTTGGCTCAGAGGTTGAGTGCTGACCCATAAATAGGAGGACCCTGGTTCAATTCATAGTCAGGGGCATATGCCCAGGTGCTGGACTCAATCGCCAGTGTAGGGCGTGCAAGGTACAGCCGATCAATGATTCTCTCTCATCATTGATGTTTCTATCTCTCTCTCCCTCTCCCTTCCTCTCTGAAACAATAAAAATGCATTTAAAAAAAAAATATATATATATATCAGCAAATCATATCCAGCAATAAATTAAGAAGATCATATATCATGACCAAGTGAGATTTATTCCAGGGATGCAAGGCTGGTACAATATCCCCAAATCAATAAATGTGATACATAACATAAACAGATTATAAGACAAAATTCACATAATCATATCAATTGATGCAGAAAAACCAATGAATAAAATCCAACACCATTTTTTGATAAAAACTCTCAGTAAAATGGGAATAGAGGGATCATAACTCAACATAATAAAAGGCCATATATTAAAAACTACAGCCAACATCATACTCAATGAGCAAACATTAAAACCATTTCCTCTAAGAACAAGAACAAGATAGGGATGCCCACTTTCACCACTATTGTTCACCATAGTACTGGAAGTCTTAGCCATGGTGCTCAGACAAGAAGAAAAAATAAAAGGCATCCAAATTGGAAAGGAGGAAGTAAAACTGTCATTATTTGCAGATAACATGCTATTGTCCATAGAAAAGCCTAAAGACTCCATCAAAAAAAAACTACTAGATTTAATAAATGAAATAGAAAACATAGCATACAAAATTAACACCCAGAAACCTATGGCATTTTTATACATCAACTAGAGGCCCAGTGCATGAATTCGTGCACTGGTAGGGTCCCCCGGCCTAACCTGCAGGGATTGGGCCAAAACCAGCTCTCTGACATCCCCCAAGGGGTCACGAATTTCGAGAGGGCAGTTCTTGGGTGGCACCCTGTCATTACCCGAGAACCGCAGCTGCAAAGTCACTGCAACTCAGCAGCTCCTGCATTGAGCATCTGCCCCATGGTGGTTAGTGCATGTCATAACTACTGGTCAGCCGAACAGTCAGACAGTTGGCCAGTCACTTAGGCTTTCATATCCTATATAATAAAAGCCCAGGGACCGAACAGCAGAACGACCAGAACAACGAATTGACCAGTCGCTATGACACACACTGACCACCAGGGGGCAGATGCTCAATGCAGGAGCTGCCCCCTGGTAGTCAGTGTGCTCCCACAGTGGGAGTGCTGCTTGGCTGACCAGGTTGAGCAGCGCTCCCACAGCGGGAGCAGCCACTCAGAGGGTGGGTCCACAGCCACTCAGCTGACCGGGATGATCCCCGATCCCCGCAGGCCATGTCCCCCACCAGTGCACGAATCCCATGCACCAGGCCTCTATATATAGATAATGAACTCTCAGAAAGAGAAACTAAACAAACAATCCCATTTATCATTGCAACAAAAATAAATTAAGATAATTAGGAATACACTTAATCATGGAGGTAAAAGACCTGTACTCAGAAAAATACAGGATGTTGAAAAAAGAGATAGAGGAAGACATAAACAAATGGAAGAATATACTGTGTTCATGGATTGATAGACTCAACATCATTAAAATGTCCATACTACCCAGAGCAATCTATGGATTCAATGGAATCCCATAAATAGGAGGACCCTATTAAAATACCAATGGCATATTTCACAGATCTAGAACAAACACTCCAAAAATTTATATGGAACCACAAAAGACCCCGAATAGCTGTAGCAATCTTGAGAAAGAAGAACAAAGTTGGAGAAATTACAATACAAGATATCAAGTTATACTACAAAGCCACTGTAATAAAAAAAAAAAAAAAAGCCTGGCACTGGCACAAGAACAGGCATGTAGATGAATGGAACAAAACAGAATCCAGAAATCAACCCAGGCCATTATGCTCAAGTCATATTTGAAAAAGAAGGCAAGAGCATACAATGGAGTAACGATAGCCTTTTCAATAAATGATGTTGGGAAAATTGGATTGGTACGTGCAAAACAATGAAACTAGACCACCAACTTACACCATACACAAGAATAAACTCAAAATGGATAAAAGACTTATATATAAGATGTGAAACCATAAAAATTTTAGAAGAAACCATAGGCAGCAAAATCTCAGACATCTCTTATAGTAATATGTTTACCGATACATCTCTGAGGGCAAAGGAAACTAAGGAGAAAATAAACAAAAGGGACTACATCAAAATAAAAACTTCTGCACAACAAAAGAAACCATTAAAAAAAATGACAAGAGAGCCCACTACATAGGAGAACATATTCGCCAATGGTACATCTGATAAGGGGTTAATTTCCAAAATATACAAGGACTTCATACAACTTAACAAAAGAAAGACAAACAATCCAATTTAAAAAGGGGCAAGGGACCTAAATAGATACTTCTCCAAAGTGGACATATAGAATGTCAAGAGACATAAGAAAAAATGCTCAAAGTCACTACCCATCTGAGTGATGGAAATCAAAACGACAAGGAGGTATTTCCTCACACCTACCAGAATGGCTACCATCAACAAATCAACAAATGACAAGTGTTAGCAAAGATGTGGAGAAAGGGGAACCCTAGTACATTACTGGTGGAATACAGACTGGTGTAGCCACTGTGGAAAACAGTATGGTATTTCCTCAAAAAATTAACAATGGAACTGTCATTTGACCCAGTGGTTCCACTTCAATGAATATATCCTAAGAAACATCAATCAGAAAGAATATATGCACACCTTTGTTCATAGCAGCACAATTTACAATAGCTAAGATTTGGAAACAGCCCAAGTGTCCATTAACAGATTAGTACCTA
Source organism: Myotis lucifugus (assembly GCF_000147115.1). Classification (NCBI taxonomy): domain Eukaryota; kingdom Metazoa; phylum Chordata; class Mammalia; order Chiroptera; family Vespertilionidae; genus Myotis; species Myotis lucifugus. The sequence goes on from NW_005871069.1 coordinate 6,103,526, forward strand.
AAAAAGCTGTGGTACATTTACACAGTGGAATACTACACAGCTGTAAAAGAGAAAGAATTCTTACCATTTGCAACAGCATGAATCTACTTGGACAGTATTATGCTAAGGGAGATAGCCAGTGAGAAAAAGATAAGTATCCTATGATCTCACTCATATGTTGAATCTAATGAATAAAATAAATGGATCAACAAAATAGATCCAGAGACATAGAAGCATGGAAGAGACTGTTGAACCTCAGAGGGAATGCAGGGGAGGATGGGTGGGTGGGAAGAGATAAACCAAAGAACTTGAATACATATATGCATAACCCATAGTCACTGACAATAGGGTGGTGAAGGCCTGGGGTGGGGGGTGGGAATGGACTAGAAGAGGTCGATAGGGCATAAAGGGGGACATATATCTTACTTTCAACAATAAAGACTTTTTAAAAAGGAAAAAAGAAAGATGATAGAGAAACAGACACTAAAGAAAACCCACTACTGTCTCTCTAAGTGTGTATCACAGATCCCCCCTGAGATCAGCCTCTGATTGTGGGCATGCCCAGTGCTCACAGAATTCAACCACTATGCAAAATGAACCCATGGTGCTATCTGGTCTTCTTAAATCAGAGTTTGCAAAGTCTTGAGTTGTTAACATCTTCCTTGCCTCCTTATTTTGAAGGGGAAAAAAAATGTTTCCTTTTCTTTCCATGGAAAGGCTCAGGGCCCTCCCTTAGCTGGAATTTCCTGAGCTTGTCATGTCATGTCAGCTCTGTGGCTTCTGCTCCGATGAAGGTAATCTCAGTGCTTAGAGAAAATTGGCACTTCCTACCTGGCAGTGCTGAATATTGGGCTTGGCAATATTGCACAGCCTGCACTTTGGGCAATGGGTGGGTTCAATGTGTCTGCACATGCCTGTCTGTGGGACTGCTGGTTTTCTTTAAGAAGGACAATTAAATTGAACTCAGCAAATCTAGTTAGTTAGTTAGTGGTGAGGAATGGTGGGAGAGAGCATGTCCAGTGTGGTGGTGAAGAACAATGCTGGGAAAGGCTGCCCTTTAGCAGGTGATGGTGATGCTAAGGAAAAACCTGACTCCTGTTTTCACCCATGCCTCCCAGAGCTGTATGGGTGGAAATAAGAAAGCAGATTGCAAGGCATGCCTCACAGTGGGGACAAGAGTCAGGAAGGGTGACAGTGCTATCAGGCTCTGGTCCTTCCTGCTTGTTGGAAAAGCCTTCTCTTGAGCACTCACAAAGCAAGGCTGTGGTAGGTATTACACTGAAGGAACTTTCTTTTTTTTTTTTTTCTTTGGCCATGATAATCTTCTCTGTATCGTTCCAATTTTAGTATATGTGCTGCCGAAGCGAGCACTGAAGGAACTTTCTTGCATGTATGCATTTGTTAAAGGAATATTTGTACGGATGGATTGGATAAATAAATTCCATGTTCCTCATTGGCCATTGTGATCTCGCTGTTTCACACATATACCAAACAGTTCATGCTACAGTGAAACATTAACGGCTCTCTTGAGTCCTCACAGATCCCAGGGTTTGAAAGCAAGTCTGATCTAGGCCCATCAATTCACCTCGTGTCACTTTACTATACAGCTTTCAAACAGATCATACCCTAGAAGAGTGGCAAGGAGAGCAAGCAGGGAGGCCCCAGGTTAACACTGAGCCACTAGGCTGCCATGGCTCCTTTCCCGATTCAGGGTGTGACTTCTGCTTATTGATTCCAGGAACTTGGGAACTCAGTGATATCAGTGCACCAAGGAGGGGGTGGCCATTGCAAATGAGCTGACACTCCCTAGACTTGCACAGCAGAATGCTGTAGGAGATACATGCATGATCCTGTCTATGGGTTCTGCCCAGCCAACTTTACATTTTGCCAATTTGTGCTTCGAGTTTGAAGGTAACAGACATTCTTTAGTATCTGATGAAATCTGCACCTAAGGACCCTTGAAATTGTACTTGAAAATGAAGTCTAGCCAACCAAGAGATGAATCAAAATTTAAAGTGGAGGGAGGGAGAAGCTATAGCAAAAAGAATGGTAGAGAGGGACGACTCTGCAAAAACAGAGTGAAGATTGTACTTCAGGACAAAATGTAAATCTTGGCAGGAGGTTGGGAGAGAAGGGAAGAGGAAATGTAAGCATATTAATTTCCTTATTCATAACAAGGATTTTGTAGATACTACCTAAAGTTAGAACATATTGAAAATTAACTGCTACCTATTAATGCTTTTCATAAACATTTTAGAAACTAGTATTTTTTTTAAGGTAAGGAAACATTTATCTGAAATTCAGCAATTCCTTCAATTATACTTTATATTTTTTCTGTTAAATTCAAGTAAAATTACATTCAGTATTTATTGTTTAAAATACATGTATGTACTAACTGTCAAATAGATTGACACAGTGAAATGCTGTCAAGACAGCATTGAGTGAGTGAAAGGTATTTCATTCTTTCAAAGGCATTTGCAACATATTCCTAACAAAGTAATGAGAAAAAGGCAGACAATCCAGTAGAAAAACTGGACAAAAGATTTGAACAGGCACTTCACAAAACAGAAACCCCAAATAGTTAATAAATACATTAAAAGGTGCTCAACTTCATTCGTCTTCAGAGAAATGCAAATTAATACCACAATGAGCTACTACATTACTTCCAGAATAGCTAAAATAAAGGGAGAAAAACCACCTGTCAATGTCAAATATAGATAAGACTAGACGCTCAATGCACAAAATTTGTGCAAGGGGCTCGGCCCTCGCAGCCCCGGCTTCATCCAGAAGGTTGTCGGAGGGTCGTTCTGCTGTTTGGCCTAATTAGCATATTAGCTCTTTATTATATAGGATTGGGGATCCCTGGAATTCTCATACACTGTAATGGTAAACTGATACTACTACCTTGGGAAACTCTTTGGACTTTTCTGAATAGAGTTGAGCATATTCATATTCCATGACCCAACAATTCTACTCCTGGGTAATATCTAACAGAAATGTGTATGCATGTGTGCCAGAACATTAAAAGGAATTTCTATAGCAACATTATTTAAAATAGCTCCAAACTGAAGTAAACCAAATGCCCATGGACAGTTGAATGCATACATAAATTGTGGAATGCAATGGAATACTATACAATGAAAAATGAAGTATAGAGATATATGCAATGGCATTGAAGAATCTCACACTTTTGACTCAAAGAAGCCAGATGCAAAATAATAACTAACATATGATTTATTTTATAAAAGGTCACAAAGAAGAGGCAAAACTAAGTTACGGTATTAGAAGTCAAGATAATAGTACTTGGATGAAGGAGAGAATAGTCATTAGAAGGACTTTTTTCTTTTTTTTTCTTTCAATTGACAAAATTTCACTTTTTATGGCTGAGTAACACCCATTGCTTCTATATCTTGGCTATTGTAAATAATGCTGCAATAAACACAGGGGTGCATATGTCTTTTTGAGTTAGTGTTTTTGTTTTCTTCAGATAAATACCCACAAGTGGAATTGCTAGGTCATATGGTAGTTCTAGTTTTAATTTTTGAAGAATCGCCATACTTTTTTCTATAGTGGCTATACTAATTTACATTCCTAGCGACAGTGCACAAGGGTTCCCTTTTCTCCACATTCTCATCAACACTTGTTATTCATTGATTTATTGATGATAGCCATTCTGACAGGTGTGTGGTGTTATTTTTTTTTCAGTTTCTTTTTTATTTTTATTTTTTTTATTTTTCGCTAAAAGTATTACAAAGGGTATTACATAAGTGTCCTTCCCCCCCCCCCGCCCTTGACAAACCCCTGCCCTCCCTTACCCCCCAGTGTCTTATGTCCATTAGTTATGCTTAAATGCATGCATACAAGTCCTTCGCGTGATCTCTTACTCCCCTCCCTCCTGTCCCCCAAACCCTCCCTGGCCTTCCCACTGGAGGTTGAGAATCAGTTTGAGGCAGCTCTGCCTATCTATTATTGTTTGTAATGGTCTTTATTATCCATGAATGAGGGGAACCTGGTGGAATTTTCTCCTCATTGACTGGCGTATTTCACTTAGCAAAATAGACGACAGTAGCATAATGCTCTCCAGTTCCATCCATGCTGTTGCAAATGGTAAGAGTTCCTTCTTTTTTACAGCAGCATAGTATTCCATTGTGTAGATGTACCACCGTTTTCTAATCCATTCATCTACTGATGGGCACTTAGGCTGTTTCCAGATCTTAGCTATGGTGAATTGTGCTGCTATGAACATAGGGGTGCATATATCCTTTCTGATTGGTGTTTCTGGTTTCTTGGGATATATTCCTAGAAGTGGGATCACAGAGTCAAATGGGAGTTCCATTTCCAATTTTTTGAGGAAACTCCATACTGTCTTCCATAGTGGCTGCACCAGTCTGCATTCCCACCAGCAGTGCACAAGTGTTCCTTTTTCTCCACATCCTCTCCAGCACTTGTCGTTTGTTGATTTGTTGATGATGGCCATTCTGACAGGTGTGAGATGGTACCTCATTGTTGTTTTGATTTGCATCTCTCAGATGATTAGTGACTTTGAGCATGTTTTCATATGTCTCTTGGCTTTCTGAATGTCCTCTTTTGAAAGGTGTCTATTTAGATCCTTTGCCCATTTTTTGATTGGATTGTTTATCTTCTTTTTGTTAAGTTGTATGAGTTCCCTATAAATTTTGGAGATTAAGCCCTTATCAGATATGACGTTGGCAAATATGTTTTCCCACGAAGTGGGTTTTCTTGTTGTTTTGTTGATGGTTTCTTTTGCTGTGCAGAAGCTTTTTATTTTGATGTAGTCCCATTTGTTCATTTTCTCTTTGGATTCAACTGCCCTAGGAGTTGTATCAGTGAAGAAATTGCTTTGGCATATGTCTGAGATTTTGTTGCCTTTGTATTCTTCTAGAATTTTTATGGTTTCCTGTCGTACATTTAAGTCCTTTATCCATTTTGAGTTTATTATTGTGTATGGTGTAAGTTGGTGGTCTAGTTTCATTTTCTTGCATATATCTGTCCAATTTTCCCAACACCATTTATTGAAGAGACTATCTTGGCTCCATTGTATGTTCTTGCCTCCTTTGTCAAAAATTAATTGAGCATATTGGTTCAGGCTAATTTCTGGACTCTCTATTCTATTCCACTGATCTATATGTCTGTTCTTGTGCCAGTACCAGGCAGTTTTGAGAACAGTGGCTTTGTAATACAGCTTGATATCTGGCATTGAGATCCCACCTACTTTGTTCTTTCTCAGGATCGCTGCAGCTATTCGGGGTCTTTTTTTATTCCAGATGAATTTTTGGAGAGTTCGTTCTAGATCTTTGAAGAAGGCCATTGGTATTTTAATGGGAAGTGCGTTGAATTTATAGATTGCTTTGGGTAGTATGGACATTTTAATGATGTTGATTCTACCAATCCAAGAACATGGTATGTTCTTCCATCTCTTTATGTCTTCCTCTATCTCTTTTTTCAACGTCCTGTAGTTTTCTGAGTAGAGGTCTTTTACCTCTTTAGTTAAGTTTATTCCTAGGTATCTTAATTTTTTTGGTGCGATGGTAAATGGGATTGTTTTTATAATCTCTCTTTCTGAAAGTTCACTGTTGGTGTATAGAAATGCCTCGGATTTCTTGGGGTTAATTTTGTAACCTGCTACATTGCCGAATTCATGTATTAAGTCTAGTAGTTTTTTGATGGAGTCTCTAGGGTTTTGTATGTATAATATCATGTCATCTGCAAATAAGGAGAGTTTTACTTCCTCTTTTCCAATTTGGATGCCTTTTATTTCTTCTTCTTGTCTAATTGCAATGGCTAATACTTCCAGGACTATGTTGAACAGGAGTGGTGAGAGTGGGCATCCCTGTCTTGTTCCTGTTCTTAGGGGAAATGGTGTTAGTTTTTGTCCATTGAGTATGATGTTGGCTGTGGGCCTGTCATATATGGCTTTTATTATGTTGAGGTATGATCCTTCTATTCCCACCTTGCTGAGAGTTTTTATCAAAAATGGGTGTTGGATTTTGTTGAATGCTTTTTCTGCATCAATTGATATGACCATGTGGTTTTTTTCTTTCAATTTGTTTATGTGATGTATCACGTTTATTGATTTACAGATGTTGTACCATCCTTGCATCCCTGGGATAAATCCTACTTGGTCATGGTGTATGATCCTTCTGATGTACTGCTGGATCCGATTTGCTAAGATTTTGTTGAGGATTTTGGCATCTATGTTCATGAGGGATATTGGCCTGTAATTCTCTTTCATTGTGTTGTCTTTACCTGGTTTTGGTATTAGGGTGATGCTAGCTTCATAGAATGTGTTTGGAAGTGTTCCATCCTCTTGAACTTTTTGTAGTAATCTGAGGAGGATAGGTTTTAGTTCTACCTTGAAAGTTTGGTAAAACTCCCCTGAGAAGCCGTCTGGTCCTGGGCTTTTGTTTGCTGAAAGCTTTTTGATGACTGCTTCAATTTCTTCCATAGTTATTGGCCTATTGAGATTTTTAGATTCTTCCTGATTGAGTTTTGGAATGTTGTATTTTTCTAGGAAGTTGTCCATTTCCTCCAGGTTGTCTAGTTTGTTGGAGTAGAGTTGTCCGTAGTATTGTTTAACAATCATTTGTATTTCTGTGGGGTCTGTTGTTATTTCGCCTCTATCATTTCTGATTTGGTTTATTTGGGACCTCTCTCTTTGCTTCTTGGTGAGCCTGGCTAGGGGTTTGTCAATCTTGTTTATCCTTTCAAAGAACCAGCTCTTGGTTTCATTGATTTTCTGTATTGTTTTTTTGGTCTCTATTTCATTGATTTCTGCTCTAATCTTTATTATCTCCTTCCTTCTGCTCACTCTGGGGTTTTCTTGTTGCTCTCTTTCTAATTCTTTGAGTTGTAGAGTTAGATGATTAACTACCATTTTTTCTTGTTTTTTGAGATAGGCCTGCAGAGCTATAAACTGCCCTCTCAGGACTGCTTTCATTGTGTCCCATAGGTTTTGGATTGTTGTGTTTTCATTGTCATTAGTGTCCAGGATGTTTTTAATTTCTTCTTTGATGTCATTGGTAACCCAATCAATATTTAATAACATGCTATTCAGCTTCCAAGTGTTTGAGTATTTTGGGTTGTTTTTATTGTAGTTTATTTCTAACATTATGCCATCGTGGTCTGAGAAGATGCTTTTTATGATTTCAATCTTCTTGAATTTGTGGAGACTTTGCTTGTGACCCAATATGTGGTCTATTTTTGAATATGTCCCATGAGCACCTGAGAGGAATGTATATTCCATGGCTTTGGGGTGAAGTGTTCTGAAGATGTCAATTAAGTCCATCTGATCTAGTGAGTCATTTAGGATTGCTGTTTCTTTGCTGAGTTTTTGTCTATCGGATTTATCCAGTGATGTCAGTGGTGTATTAAAGTCCCCTACTATGATTGTATTGTTGTCGATCTCTCCCCTGATATCTTCCAGGAGTTTTCTTATGTATGTGGGTGCTCCTGCATTGGGTGCATATATGTTTATCAGGGTTATATCCTCTTGTTGTATGGATCCCTTTAGTATTATGAAGTGGCCTTCCTTATCTCTTGTTATGGCCTTCACTTTGAGGTCTATTTTGTCGGATATAAGTATTGCTACCCCAGCTTTTTTTTTCATTTCCATTTGCCTGAAAGATATTTTTCCATCCCTTCACTTTCAGTCTGTGTGAGTCCCTTCTAATGAGGTGGGTCTCTTGTAGACAGCAAATGTATGGGTCATGTTTTTTTATCCATTCACCCACTCGATGTCTTTTGATTGGACCATTTAGTCCATTTACATTTAAAGTTATTATTGAAAGGTACTTGTTTGTAGCCATTTCTATTTTTTTGTGGCTGTTTTCTTTCTGGGCTTTTTATTTCTTCTTTTTACACCAGTCCCTTTAGCATTTCTTGCATTGCTGGCTTGGTGGTGATGAACTCCCTTAGCCTTTTTTTGTCTGTGAAGCTTCTTATTTCCCCTTCAATTTTGAATGATAGCCTTGCTGGATAGAGTATTCTTGGATTCAGTCCTTTGCTTTGCATCACTTTGTAAATTTCCGTCCATTCTTTTCTGGCCTGATGTGTTTCTGTTGAGAAGTCATTTGATAATCTGATGGGGGATCCTTTGTAGGTAACTCTCTGTTTCTCTCTTGCAGCCTTTAAGATTCTCTCTTTGTCTTGTACATTTGCCATCGTTATTATGACGTGTCTTGGTGTCGGTCTTTTGGGGTTCATCTTGCCTGGGACTCTCTGTACTTGTGTAACTTTTTTCTTCCCCATATCTGGGAAGTTTTCTGTCATTATTTCTTCAAATAGATTTTCTAATCCTTGCTGTTCTTCTTGTCCTTCTTGCAGCCCTATTATGCGTATGTTACTTCGTTTCATGTTGTCCTGAAGCTCCGTTAGGCTCTCCTCCTGTTTTTTAATTTTTTTCTCCAGTTGCTGTTCAGATTGAGCTTGTTTCTCTGCCTTATCTTCTAACTCACTAATTCGGTCTTCTGCTTCTTCTAGTCTGCTGTTGAAACTTTCCATGGTGTTTTTGATTGTAGCTATATCACTTTTCATTTCTTCCTGATTCTTGCATAGGTTGTTGATTTTCTCATCCATCCGGTGAATGCATTGTACAACCATTATTCTGAATTCTTTTTCTGTCATGTTGCACGCTTCAACTTCATTAATTTCCTTTCTTGGTGATTCCTCATTGTCTTTCCTCTGGGTGTTGTGTCGTCTCTTCATTCTGATTATCTCCTGATGGTTCAAAGGTCGAGTTGCGTGGGCCTGGGCCGTGTGCAGTGGGAGGCTCCCACCACCCTAGTGTCACTGAAGAGCTCTGACACTAAGATGTGTGGTTGTTGTTGGTTGGTGGGAACCAGGCTCGCTCTGTGTCAGTGTTGCCAACGCTCAATGTGGCCTCGCACGTGCCCTTAGAATTAGGGACCCTGCCTGCACTGTGCTGAAATAGAGGCCCCCCTGGAGCGTGTAGAAAACCAGAGCAGAGCCCCCTAGCTTGCGCCAGGAGTCAGAGTTCCCCAAGAGTCCATTATCAGAGTCTCTGTTGCTTCGCGCGACCTCACCTTGAGAATCAGGGTCCCTGTGTGCCCTTTCACCAGGAATTGGATTCACTGGCTCTTAGTATGAATGCACAGGAAATTAGGATCTCAGGCGCAGGTGATAAGAAACACAGTCAAGTCACTGGTGCTTGGTGCTGCCTCCTGCCCTGAGAAACAGGGTCCCTGGGCCTGTGCTAGGCGGACAAACTCCCGTTCGCGCGATTGCTCCCAGCCCAGGGCTCCGATGCCAGCAGTGCTCGCAGGATTAGTTCCTGGTGCTGTGCGCGCTTTTGCTCCCAGCCCAGGGCTCCAAAGCCCGCAGTGCGCGTAGGATCAGTTCCAAGGTGCTCGCGCACTTCCAGGCCAAAGTTCCTGCAGCGCTGAGGCCCCGGCAAGGGGTAGGTCTATCAGTTAGTTACTCTGGCGCTGCCCGCGAGCCTGGGGGAAGGGGGGATGGGCTCTGGTACTCACGGATCTGCCGCAGGGATTTCTGAACTTTTGGTGTCCGAAGGTCTGTAGCTGTGGTCGCAGGTCTCTGTCCCCAGTAGCTGCAGGGTCCTGGTATGCTTCTGAGATCAGACTGGGTGGTGCTGAGGCCAGGATCCTAGTCTCAAGCAGCTCTGTTTCCCAAGATGGTGTGGTCGCTGTCTGTGTGGTGTTATTTTATTGTGGCTTTTACACTTTGCCAGACAAAACTTTGTTTGTACTCAGTACCTGCTGCAGAAGCTGTGTACCACCCCTCCTGCCAGCCTGAGTCTGTCCTATCCGCAGCTCCTCCCACTGTCTAGCAAGCCAATGGCCATACTCACCAGCATCCCGGAATAAATCACAGAACATGTCCCATTAGAAGACAACATTCTGTAAAAATCCAGCTGCCCCACCCACAGACCCGCGGACCCTGGGACCTCCACCTCCAAAGTTGCACCGCTCCCACAGCAGTAAGTGCAACTTCCCCCCTCCCCAGTGGCAGAACTCCAGATGCCACATTCACGCATTCCCAACATTCCTGCGTTTCCAACATTCGCAACACGTTTCCAGCGCGCAGACTTCCAGGACACACCACTCCATAGGCAGCTCTGGGATGCCGCTGTGAACCCCTGCTGGGTGTGATTTTGAACAGACAAGGCACGCTGTCCGCAATAGAAATTCTGAATTCCCTCTTCCGGAATAACTGCTCACAGAAACCCAGCTAGCATCTTTAGCACCAGGGCCCCTCAGAGTGCGTCAGAGCTCTGCGCCAGCAAACTCACTGCCACAGTCGTGCATTTCCAACAAGCATGCACCCAGAGCCCATCTATCCACAGGGCGTTTGGGAGCCTCTGTGAGCCCCCGCTAGGTGCGATCTTGGACAAACAGGGATGCACTCCCCTCGGCAGTAGAAATTCTGAATTCACTCACCCTGGATACCTACCCACAGACACCTCAATTACGTGGCTTCAGTGCCAGGACCCTTCAGAGTGCTTCAGTATGCCATACTGGCAAATGCACCGCTGGTGCACCTGTGAGCCGCCACTGGGAGCACACGCCTATCCACCACAGGTGCAGCAGCAAAAACTGAGTCTGCCCACCCCACAGCTGCAGAACTCTGGACACTACAGTTGCACGCTTTTCCAGTGCCACTGTGAGTCCTCACTGGGCACATGCAATTTCAACCAAGGGCGTAAGACAGCAAAAACTGTCTTACCCCTTCCACGGCTGCTGCTGACGTCTAGACACCACAGTTGCACATTTCCAGCTCACAGGCCTACATCAAGAGAACCCAAATAGCTCAAGTAGGGAGCTACACTAGATTACCAAGCCCAGGAGACCTGAGAGATCATGCCAGTAGCACCATCCCCAAAAGAACCTAGGTAGCAAAGCAATCAGATCTACAATTAAAATATTACAGCAAAACATGGGAAGACAAAAAAAGCAATCCCCAAAGGAAAGAAAAAGAAGATTCACCAGAAAGGGAGTTAAGTGAAACTGAGGCTAGCAACATATCAGAGGAAGAATTCAGAATAATGGTCATAAGGTTGCTCAAATGACTGGATGACAAATACACACAACTCAATGACAAATACACACAACTCAATGAGAATTATAAAGAGATGAATGAGAATGTCACCAACATGAAAAGGAACCACGAATGAAGAATGACATAGTTGCAATAAAGAACACTATGGAAGGCTTAAACAGTAGACTACAAGAGGCTGAGAACTGCATCAGCAAATTAGAAGACAAGGTAGGAAAAAACACACAAACACAGCAGCAACTGGAAAGAAGATTTAAAAAGCAAGAGAAGAGCCTAAGGGAGCTTTGGGACAACACAAAACAAAACAATATTCTCATAATAGGGGTACCAGAAGGAGAGGAAGAGAAGCAAGAAATAGAAAACCTGTTTAAAGAAATGACAGAAAACTTCCCTGATATTGGCAAGAAAAAAACTATGCAAGTCCAAGATGCACATAGAGTTCCAAACAGATGAACCCAAAAAGACCGACACCAAGACACATCATAATTAAATTGGCAAACACCACAACAACAAAGTAAGAATCTTAAAGGCTGCCAGAGAGAGACGGAAAGTTAGTTACAAGGAAGCTCCTATTAGAATATCAACTGATTTTTCAACAAAAACACACCAGGCCAGAAGGGAATGGAATGAAATATACAAAGTGATGCAAAGCAAGGGACTGAATCCAAGAATACTATACCCAGCAAGGCAAAATTGAAGGTGGAATCAGGAGCTTCACAGACAAAAAAGGGCTAAGAGAGTTTATTACTACCAAGCTAGCAATGCAAGAAATGCTAAAGGTACTGCTGTAAAAAGAAGAAACAGAACGGCAAGAAGAAACACAAACATTAAGGATAAAAATGACAACAAGCAAGTACTTATCAATAATAACATTAAACATAAATGGGTTAAATGCACCAATCAAAAGACATAGGGTAGCTGAATGGATAAGAAAACATGACCCATATATTTGCTGTCCACAAGAGACCCACCTCAGAACAAAAGATTCACACAGACTGAGAGTGAAGGGATGAAAAAAAAATTTCAGGCAAATGGAAATGAGAAAAAAGCTGGGGTTGCAATACTTTTTGTATATCTGACATAATAGACCTCAAAGTAAAGTCCACAATAAGAGATAAGGAAGGCCACTTCATAATACTAAAGGCAGCAATTCAACAAGAAGATATAACTCTGGTAAACATATATGTACCCAATATATGAGCAGCCACATACATAAAACAACTTCTGGACGATATCAAGGGAGAGATCAATAGCAATACAGTCATGCTTGGGGACTTTAATACCCCACTGACACCACTGGATAAATCCTCTAAACAAAAAATCAGCAGAGAAACAGCAATCCTAAATGACTCACTGGATCAGATGGACTTAATTGACATCTTCAGAATATTTCACCCCAAAGCTACAGAATATACATTCTTCTCCAGTGCACACAGGACATTTTCAAAGATAGACCATATATTAGGACACAGGCAAAGTCTCTTCAAATTCAAGAGGATAGAAATCATAACAAGCATCTTCTCAGATCACAATGGCATAAAACTAGAAATCAACTACAATGAAAAAAAAATCAAACACTTGGAGGCTACATAGCATGCTATTAAACACCGATTGGGTTACCAAAGAGATGAAAGAAGAATAAAAAGCATCCTGGAAACAAATGACAATGAAAACACGACAATCCAAAATCTATGGGTCACAATGAAAGCAGTCCTGAGAGGGAAGTTCATAGCTCTACAGGCCTACCTCAAAAAATAAAAAAAACTGGTAATAAATTATCTAACCTTGCAAATTAAAGAATTAGAAAGAGAGCAAAAAGAAAAGCCCACAATATCCAGAAGGAAGGAAATAATAAAGATCAGAGCAGAAAAAAACTTCATAGAGACCAAAAAAAACAATAGAAAAGATCAATGAAACCAAGAGTTGGTTCTTTGAAAGGATGAACAAGATTGATGAACATGTCGCCACACTCATCAAGAAACAAAGAGAGAGGACCCAAATAAACAAAATCAGAAATGAAAGAGGTGAACTAACAACTGACCTTACTGATATACAAAGGATTGTAAAAAAATACTACAAACAACTTTACTCCAAAAAACTGGACAACCTTGACGAAATGGACTCATTCCTAGGAAAATACAAACTTCCAAAACTCAATCAGGAAGAATCAAAAAACCTGAATAGGCCAATAACTACTGCTGAAATTAAAACAGTAATCAAAAAGCTTTCAGCAAACAAAAGCCCTGGACCAGATGGCTTCACAAGCGAGTTTTACCGAACATTCAAAGAACTAAAACCAATCCTTCTCAGACTATTCCAAAAAATTCAAAAGATAGGCACACTCCAAGCTCTTTCTATGAAGCCAGCATTACCCTAATCCCAAAACCAGATAAAGACACCACAAAGAAAGAGAATTACAGGCCAATATCCTTGATGAACATAGATGCTAAAATCCTCAACAAAATTAGAGCAAACTGGATTCAGCATTATATTAGAAAAATTATACACCATGACCAAGTGGGATCTATTCCAGGGATGTAAGGCTGGTACAATATCCACAAATCAATAAACGTGATACATCACATAAAGAAACTGAGAGACAAAAATCACATAATCATATCGATTGATGCAGACAAGGCATTTGACAAAATCCAACACCCTTTTCTGAAAAAAAGGCTCAGCAGAGTGGGAATAGAAGGATCATACCTCAACATAATAAAAGCCTTATATGACAAACCTACAGCCAACATCATACTCAATGGGCAAAAACTAAAACCATTTCCCTTAAGAACAGGAACAAGACAGGGATGCCTGCTTTCACCACTCCTGTTCAACATAGTACTAGAAGTGCTAGTCATAGAAATCAGGCAAGAAGAAGAAATAAAAGGCATCCAAATTGGAAAAGAAGAAGTAAAATTGTCATTATTGGCAGATGACATGATACTGTACATAGAAAACCCTAAAGACTCCATCAGAAAACTAGTAGACTTAATAAATGAATTTGGCAATGTAGCAGGATACAAAATTAATGCCAAGAAATCTATGGCATTTTTATACACCAATGGTGAACTTACAAAAAGATAAATTACAAAAACAATCCCATTTACCATTGCACACAAAAAATTAAGATACCTAGGAATAAACTTAACTAAGGAGGTAAAAGACCTATACTCAGAAAACTATAAGACATTGAAAAAAGAGATAGAGGAAGACATAAACAGATGGAAGAACATACCGTGTTCATGGATTGGTAGAATAAGCATCATTAAAATGTCCATACTACCCAAAGCAATCTATAAATTCAATGCACTCTCCATTAAAATACCAATGGCATATTTCACAGATCTAGAAATAACTCTCCAAAAATTCATCTGGAATAAAATTTAAAAACCCCCAAATAGCTGCAGCGATCCCAAGAAAGAAGAACAAAGTAGGAGGGATCTCAATACCAGATATCAAGATATATTACAAAGCAACTGTTCTCAAAACTGCCTGGTACTGGCACAAGAACAGACATATAGACCAATGGAATATAGAGAACCCAGAAATTGACCCAAACCAATATGCTCAATTAATATTTGACAAAGGAGGCAAAAACATACAATGAGTCAAGATAGTCTCTTCAATAAATGGTGCTGGGAAACTTGGTCAGACACATGCAAAAAAATAAAACTCGACCACAAACTTACACTATACACAAAAATGAACTCAAAATGGATAAAGGACTTAAACGTAAGATGGGAAACCATAAAAATATTAGAGGAATCCACAGGCAGCAAGATCTCAGATATATGCCAAAGCAATATCTTCACAGACAAAGCTCCTAGGGCAATGGAAACTAAAGGGAAAATAAACAAATTGGACTACATCAAAATAAAAAGCTTCTGCACAACAAAAGAAACCATCAACAAAACAAGAAAGCCAGCTGCATGGGAGAACATATTTGCCAATGTTATCACCAATAAGGGTTTAATCTCTAACATTTACAGGGAACTCATGCAACTTAACAAAAGGAAGACAAACAACCCAACCAAAAAATGGGCAACGGACCTAAATAGATACTTTTCAAAAGAAGACATAAGGAAGGTCAAGAGACATATGAAAATATGCTCAAAGTCACTAATCATCCAAGAGATGCAAATCAAAATGACAATGGGGTACCATCTCACACCTGTCGAAATGGCTATCATCAACAAATCAACAAATGACAAATGCTGGCGAGGATGCGGAGAAAAAGGAACCCTCGTGCACAGCTGGTGGGAATGCAGACTGGTGCAGCCACTGTGGAGAACAGTATGGAGTCTCCTCAAAAAACTAAAAATGGAACTTCCATTTGACCCAGTGATCCCACTTCTAGGAATATATCCCAAGAAACTAGAAACCCCAATTAGAAAGGATATATACACCCCTATGTTCATAGCAGCACAATTTACAATAGCTAAGATTTGGAAACAGCCTAAGTGCCCATCAGCAGATGAGTGGATTAAAAAAACTTTGGCACATCTACACAATGGAATACTATGCCACAGTAAAAAGGAAGGAACTCCTACCATTTGCTACAGCATGGATGGAGCTGGAGATCATTATGCTAAGTGAAATAAGTCAGTCAGAGAAAGGTAAATATCACATGATTTCACTCATTTGTGGAATATAATTAACAACATAAACTGATAAACAAAAACAGATCCAGAGACAGAGAAGCATCGATTAGAGCAGTGGTTCTCAACCTTCCTAATGCCATGACCCTTTAATACAGTTCCTCATGTTGTGGTGACCCCCAACTATAAAATTATTTTAATTGCTACTTCATAACTGTAATTTTGCTACTGTAAACAATATGTAATTATATATGTGTTTTCCGATGGTCTTAGGCAACCCCTGTGAAAGGGTCGTTCGACCCCCAAAGAGGTCACGACCCACAGGTTGAGAACTACTGGATTAGACCGTCAAACCTCAGAGGGAAGGTAGGGGAGGGTGAAGGTAAGGGGGAGAGATCAACCAAAGGACCTATATGCAAGCATATAGGCCTAACCAATGGACACAGACAACAGGGGGGCGAGGGCATGAGTTGGGGGATGTGGGGTAATGTGGGGATCAGGCCACATATGTAATAACTTAATCAATAAAGAAATGTTTTTAAAAAGGAAACAGAAAAAAAAAAGAAAAATGAATTTGTGAATAGAAATTGATAGGCCTGGAAGGGCACTCCAAATGGAATTATTCTTTCTTTTATAGTTGATGAAATTGAAGTGCAAGGAGGGTAAGCCACCCACTGCCATGCTAGTAAGTAGTAGGCCCAGAATTTTAACCCTGAGCTATCTGAAAACAAGTTGTTGTTGTTTTCCCAAAAGCCTTGGTTTTTGCACGAATTACCTCATTTAATACTCACAACAATGCATTAAAGATTTTATTCCCCCCTCCTCCCAAACCAGGATCTTTTGGTTTTAAGGAAGATAGACCATGTAAAACATTCTGGTGAAAGGGAGGGTTTTATTTTGCTCGTTTTGCTTTTGGTTGTTTGTTTCTGTTTTAAAATAAAGATATAGGGGCCGCTCAGGAAACCCAAATGAGGGGCCAGGGCAGAACCTTATGCATACTGAATGGAGGTAGGTTCTGACACCCGATGAAGACCCTTAGTCTCCTCACAGTCTCTGTTTCCCTCCCCCCCATTTGCTCTTCTCCTCTCCATTTTTATCTTCCTATGACTGAGTTATCTCTGCTTCTTCATCAGCTTATTCATGTGTCCCAAACTTTTCCAAACCTGAGGAGTATCCAGGCCTTATCTTCTTTAATTCCCAAATGAGACATTTGATTGGAGCTGTTCTCCTACTCTTCAATGCCATCATTCATAAGCTGCTGATCTGATGACCTCTAAGTTCCAAAAATTGTGGCTGGAAGCAGTGGGAGTAGAGATATATAGTTCATGGCCACTTAGCAAAGTGTGGTAGGACTGAGAAATAATATCACCTCAACTTTACAAATGAGAACATTCCTGGAGAGATCACACAGCATTCCAAAGATCACACAGTAAGTCATTGAGTGCAAGCTCTATAGCCATTTGTTTGGTCTCAGATGCATATCCTACCTTGATTGGTTTCTGACTGATCCCAGAAGTGGTCCCAGGAATTCTGAGACTCAAGAATTCTGAGATTGCTTAGATATTTGAGCTTGAAAGCAGCCATAAGCTCTATGCCAATTTACGAAACCGAATGACTTAAATTATCATCTGTGCTGACTTGAGGTGAAGGGCCTCTTGAAAGCAAGATTTTGGAGCATGAAGTAGCTACTGCACTTGATACGGTAGTAATGATGGTAATGGTAGTAATTATGGTAGTACTGATTATGATAGTAATAATGAAGAAGGATGGGGTGAGGGGGAAGCACTAATCTCAGGACTTTAAACTCTTAGTTCAAGTCAAGGCATAGTCACAGAAACAGAACTTCCATAGTTGCCTTAACATAATGTCTCATTTTTTACATCACAGTCTGAGGACTAGACCCAAAGTATAGTTTGCAGGCTTCCAAATCACAAGTCCAACCTTCATCCTTGTCATATCACTTATGTTAATGTTAGAAAATTATTAGTATGATTCATGGGGCCTTGAGATTGAGATGCGGAAATTTGGATGGGTTTGTAAGAATCTGAGAACCTTGCACCCCAAATCCACCAAGACTTCCTTGCCAGCAGAAACATCTGTTTCCATGGCACTTGAGGCCACTAACTTGAGATTATTGTCTTTCAAGGAAATCCCTAGTTTCCTGAAGACTTACTATCACCTGGGCACAGTCCCTTGTCATTGGCACCAATTTAACAGGAGTCCCCAATTTGGGATGTGGTGAAGAAGGAAACTTTATTCAGTGCATATAGCTCTAGGACCAATTCAATTGTGATATAGCATGGCTGTGAGACAGTCCCTCTTCAACAAGACAGCAGTCTGGTGAGATGGCCTAAGTCTTCCATGGAAAGGGAAAGTGCACTCTGAGAGCTAGGGAAGCTGGCTTATATGGACAGAAGTTCTTGGCCCTGGTCTCTGATTGGACTGTTCTCATGCAAATGAGGACTCCAAATTCTTGAATTTTGATTGGTCCAAATGGCACTGTCCTGATTGGTCAGAATAGAGTCACTCTGGTTGGTCAGAGCTGCATAGCTCCAATTGGATGGGGAAAGCCTCAGTCTTATTGGTTGACATAAGATTCCAGGAATTCCTTTAAAAGGGCTAGCTCAGGTGGCAGGAGCACAGCACAGCAGGTAGTTCAGTGCAGGGCAGGCAGTTCAGTGCAGGCTTCTCGCTGCAATGCAGTTTGTGTAACAGGCTCCTGTGTAGGAATGACTACTAGGCTCTGGTTTTTAAAATTTTAGCCCAGTTATCCACCAAAAGCCTTCTTAGTAGGTGTCTTCTTTCTCAGGGTTCATTGTTAGAGTGGAGAGGCCTGTTTCTGGAGGAGAAATAGCTTATATGCCAAAACAATTGCAAGATTTTGCTAAATTTATATACACAAGAACCTGAGATACAATAAAATATTGGACTATGTTTATTGATATGGGAACTATTATCCAAGATTCTGGACTTCTTGTGCTAGCTTGAAGACTAGGCGCGGCTCTAACAATTTGGATGTTTGGTTGACTGAAACCTGGGCCCAATAGTGGTCTACATTTAATAAAGTAGAGAGGCCAGAACTTCCCTGGATGATATCAGGGGAGGAATCCAAAGATTTAGGAATATGAGAAAGGAAATTATTTTGTGCAATTTACCTGCTCACAACCTGACTGTTTCCCAGTATGGCCCAGAGACTCCCCTCTATTACGGTTTTGAGAAATGCTTTGGTGAGCAAGGACCAGCAGCCTTGAAAAGCCCCGTGATAATGACACTGGGAAATTCTCCATTTAAATGAGCTTTCTGATTCAGTGGGAATAATGGAGACCTGGAGCAATCCATGCAGTTGACAGTGCTTAACCAGCAGACAAGGCGAGTACAATCCCTGTAGTGTGCAAAGAGGATAACTTCAGTTTGAACTACAGGGATCACAGTCACCTTTGAAATGAAACAAATGGACACCCTACCAAACCTTTAATTTATGTAATCAAAAAAATTCTCAGTCAGCAGAAACATGACGAGTAACAAAAAGGAAGGTATTTCTCTTTCAATTCCAAGACCTTTGCCTGCTCACAGGAGCCCCAGCCTCTTGATGGAGAGAAAGCTAGGTCTCCTTAGGAAGGAAACTTTAGCACCGTCAGAAATACAACCTGTAAGTCTTCCTCCAAGCATCCCCAAAGGGACCTGAGGTCATTTCCCAGGGTGACCATGCATCTGAGAAAAGGAAACAGCGAGACTTTTGAGCACTCATTAAGCACTAAATACATATTGACATTAATCTCTGGCAAGCTAAAATATCCCTGTGTTCTATAATTCAGATCAAATATTCTGTAGTATACCTTATTCTATAGATAACTATAGTTTATGCTTTTGAGAAACACCTCTGATCTCCCAATGGGCTCTGGTAGAGACTGGAAGGTTGACATGGGACACCAGATCAGTAGGTAAGTCAAGTTGCCATCATGAATTGGGTGCTATCTGACCCACCAAACCATGTGGTTGTGCATGTATGGCAGGAATCCATCATCAAGTGAAAAATGCCTTACTTCCTTTGATGTGTAAGGATTCTTTGGTCAGAATAAGATTTTGCAGGATGCTGTGACAATAAATAAAACATTCTCTGAATTCATGGAGTGTGGGGCTAGCAGAAGCATTGCAGGCAGGGAAGGCAAGTTCACACCAGAACAGCAGACTATTATAGTGAGAACAACTGGCCTCCCCCTCCATGATGGAAAGGGGTCTAATGTCGTTTACCTACCACCTGTAGCCGGCCTCTAACCACCCCACTCTCAGAAATAGTGCCCTATTGGGAAAGAAGTGTTGGCTCCCCCCATCAGCAGTTGGGCACTCAGCAGCGGCAGCAGCCAGAACAGCCTCAGTAAGGGTGGTCCATGCTGCTGAATCCATACACAGCCATCATCTTTGGTGCTGTGGCCACTTTGTAAGAAAAGTGGGCCATTGAGCAAACTGAGGGGAAAAGCTAATATCCACATATGAACATCATCGTGTACACTGACTTTTGATAGTCTCCCCTACGGTGGATGCCATTGAGAAACAATTATATAGGACACAAATATCATCATGCTCTGTTCATTTTGAGAGGTCAGACCTCTTCCCTAGACTTTCTTGCCATGTCTTCCAATTTGTTCTAAGTTCTCAACCAACCAGCCAAACTGTTAGCCACTGTCTGTGAATCAGGGCATCATCTCACATCAGAAAGGTTCAGATGCTCAGTTTGCACACTGGGAAGATTCCCCTTCACCACTGCGCTTCAGAGCCACCTGAAAAGGGACTACATGCAGCAGCAGTCCAGTCCTTGCTGGTGCCAGCATGTTGTGTGAATGTATCTATAAACCAGACCCAAGTTTGTATGTCACTCTCATGTGACCTTGAGCTTCCCTAAGGCCTTGAGATTGGGGTGAGGGAGAGAGATTGGGGTGTAGTAGTAGTAGGTGTCACGACACTCTAACTCTGGACCTTCTTGAGCCCAATCTTAGATTTATTCAGCGATAGAACCAACAGGAAAATGAGGTTGGAGTGCTGCGAGTCAGGGAGCAAATTTGGTGCCTCTTCTTCCATAGCAGAAATTCACAGGTTCTGGCATCAAGGGGTGGAAATGGTAATGAAACCTCTCCGCATTACCGGATAACCCATTTCCATCCTTGAAAACTTGTTGCAGTCTTCGTCGTCAGGGGAGAATGCTTCGCCAGGGAATGCAACAATTCCTGTTGACTTGCATGCTGAGACCCAACTATTTGGGGCCTCCCTATACCACTGAACTAACAGGCAGATGGAGAAGGGGGTTTACTGAACTGACTGGGTTACATCCTGATTTCCAAGGGGACAGTGGATTGGCATTATGCAATGGGAACAAGAGAGGACCAGGTTTGGCACCCAGGGTATTTAGTGGACTCTTCCTAGTACTTCCATGTCCAAAATAAATTCTAATGGAAAACTATAGCTGCCCATTAAAGGCTGGGCTACTGAGGAGTAGAACCACTAAGAAACAAAGGTTTGTGTCATCTGATCACATGATAGAGACGAGAACTTAGATTAAGTGATAAGAAAAAAAGTGATGGTATCAATCTCATGACAGTTACAGAAATGAGAACTGTAGTAGATTTAAATAGTAAAATATAATAAAAATAATATAATACATAAATATAAGTTTTAAAACTATATGCACACATGTACCTATATTTTCACTTTACCTGTTGCCTATTATTTGGTATGAGGAGAGTTAGCAATAATTAACCAGGGTAGTTCATAGGCACCTGAAGCCATATCTGGATCTGACAGAAGGTATTGTGTATCACCAGAGATGCTGGGCTTTGAAATGGATCCAGAGATTGGAGGGAGAGGGTATATTAAGAACTAATCCTGGTCGTTGGACCTATGATGTTATTGAGTGGGAGTTAAATGTGAATAGATATATGAGACTAGATACTGAGCCATAAAAGGAGTGGTTGTGCCAGTTATTTGCCTTTTGCTCTCAGACACCTTCCCAGCACTGCCCATGCTCCACTCCATCAGACTACATTTCCCAGACTTCCTCGCCAGCTCCCAGTTAGGATTGGCCAATGGGAGGTACTGGCAAAAGATTGGTAGAAAGGAAAAGGAGAGAAAGGGTACTCGCTCCCCATTCTCCCTGCTCTTGCTGAGTCTAGGCTGTAACTCCTCTATGCTTCAGCTCTGGCTGGGTGGCTACACCCCCTTAGCCCCAGCTCCAGCTTCACAGCCTTTGTGGCTCACAGTCTCCTCTGTGGCTCCAGCTCACACAGGGCATCCTGGCTTTGGACACCTGGCTTCACCTCCCCTCTTTGTCCTTTCTGCTCTAGGGAGGTAGTGGCTTTCTGCATTTACTAATATCTGGCATACTGTGCCCTCCACTGTGCTCTGTCAGCTTCTAACACACTGTTCCTAATTTCCCAGGTTGAATTCCCACTGTTGATCGTTGTGGCTCCGGCTCTCTTTCCTGAGCCTGGCCACTGCTGTGTGTGCTGTCACATCAATAGAATGTATTGGGATGAGCATTATGAATTTCCATCATCTCCCTGACCTTTGTTTCCCACAAAATGTAAATGAGCACAAATGTTTGTGAATTGGTTGAAAAACCAGAGTTACACACAGTGCCCTGCGATAAACATTTGTAACTGAGGTTATTACGGGAACCATTAGGATCTTTGCAGCCTTGCCCTAGAGCGGCTCACCACTGTTTTGCAACAAATGGTTGCATTTTAAGTTTGTCATTTCATCACATCTACTATGACACACTGCAGAGGAAGGGCTCGTGGCCTCCAGCGGACTGTCACTGTGGCCGCACTCCCAGATCTCTGCCTAAGCAATCAATCGCTCTTTCCCTTCAGCACACAAGGGAGGAGCATTTCTTAAAGGAAGTTGTGTTCTGGAAATGAGCTGTTAAGAAAATGGAATATGAAAAACTAGGAATTTTAAAATAGATAAATGAAAAATTAATCAAATGCTTTACCAAAAATATTTATTTTAGTAAAGTCTACATTCAGAATACCTTTAACTATTAAATCTCTGTAATACATTAAAGCACCATTTTCAAGAACACATCTCACATCAGAAAGGTTCAGATGTCAGCATGCAGGACATCAGGCACTGAGACAAATTATTCTTGCTTTCTAAGCACTTTCTCTCTTTTGCTGCTCCCAACTTATAAGAAGCTTGTTTCTTTCTTTCTCTCTTTCTCTCTTTCTTCTTATTTTCTTTCATTCTTTTTTTTTAATGCTTATGTAGTTGGATGTTTATTTTTTAGTTCTCAACAAGAGCTATAAAATGTTGATTTGTAGTGAGTACTGTGTCTTACCTTGTTCATGGGTGAGGGCAGTGGTTAATAAGCACTGTATTGAAGCAGCAAAAGCTGATTAGCTTTAAATGGGGTAGAGATGAGTCACAGGCCCAAGATTACCTGGTCTGGTTACTTTACGCCTGGTTTGTGAACCAGTGTCACCTGCGCAATGGTTAGGAACACAGTCTCTAACTCCACCCCAGACCTGCTGGATCAGAATCCACATTTCAGCACGATTCCCAGGTAACTCACATTCATGGCCAAGTTTGACAAGCACTGCTCTCTGGTGTAGAGGTTTTCACTAAAGCAATAGAAAGTTAAAATGGTTGTAAGGGCACAGATGGCCAAGGTCTGAATCTGACGTCCAGCCCTGACCATCTCAGACAGGTCCCAGCTCTGAAGGAAGGGCAGAGGGAGGCTCTGGTCCCTGAGGGTCCCATGCACACCTGAGGTAGTGACTGGGGACAGTGAGGGCATGGGGTCTATTTCCAGGTGGGGTGCTGGAAACCAAGATCAACAGTAATTAATATAAATTCGAGAAGTCCACCAGAAGGCTGAGTTTGGGCTTTGATATTCACAGGGTGAATTTGCATTTTATTACCTACTGCTGACTCAATGACCTAAAGCAAACTCCCCCAAAACCTGATAATCTTACTGTTTACTAAACATTACCATTGATATGTCTGTTTGCATTCCTAAAAGGCAATTGTATATTCTAGTAAATAAAAGCAGACTGGAATGGAGACTCAGTGGAACTTGACTTCTCCAGTGGAGTTTTCCCCTGGCTTCCCCCCATAATTTCAAAATTAATTTTTCTTGTTTGTGTGTCAATTTGTGCATCAGGTCTTTCTCCAAGCTTTTCAACCTGAAAGCCACGCTGGCCGTGGCCTTTCACAGTGGGGTGTCTCCTCTTCTCCCCTATGATGCAAGCATAAAGACCACCTGCAAAGGACACCCCTTCCCTCCTGCTGCATTCTCCACAAGGTCTTGGGTAGGTGTCCTGTTCCCAGCTTTGGGAAGACCCTGATCAGCCTACGGTCAGTTCCTTCCCTCAAGAGTGAGGGGCCCCTTCCCAGGCCCTCCGGCAGACTTCCTCACACACCTCACCAGCTGGCCTTTGTCTAAACCGTGGCAAAACAATGAGTCCCAGTGACAGGCTAAGACTGACCAATATTTCTACACTGTGCAAAGGTCACCTTCCCAAATGGTGGATTCCTGAGCGTAACTGGGAAGAAGAAGCTATGTGCATAGAAAGGTGTCCACGCACCTGGTGCAGAGAAAGGTCCTCAGATGTCTGAGTGCCCAGGCTGCACTTCTGGGCCAGCAGGCGGGTGCAGAGGAGAGGCAAGGGCATGGGAAGAAAGGTGGAGGCCGGCATTTCTCTAGCCATGCCCACATGGGCCCACTGCCCCGTCTGCTGTGCTCTGGGGAGGTGGGAGCCTGCTGCCTCAGAGGTGGAACATTTCCTGCTGGACCCATGCGTGAAGGAAGCAGTTTTTGTCATTCTGTTGAATGAATGGTATTCCCCAAGTCCATGGCACCAGGAACCAACTAATCATTTCTCCTGGAGCCTGCCAGGGTGGGAGATGGGGAATGTTTCTGGTTCCTCTTCTCTGGATCTGCCCCCAGTGACCATGGGCCAGTTGCCTGTTGCAAGCAATCTCAGGCACACAGGTCCAGAAAGCCCGGGCTGTGGGATCCCATGTTTGCTTGCTCAGCACACTGGGAAAATGCTTTCCCTCTGTGTGATGATCTCTCATGGCCCTGGTCAGAAGAGTAGGCAGAAAAATGGACTGAACCTAAAGGGGGTTCCTCAGATGGTTGAATATGGGGCCCTTCAATTTAAGCAGCCAACCAGCCTCAGGCCCTGAGCAGATTGACATCCAGGCCTGGTTGACTCAGTAGTTGAGATCAGAAGCCTGCACTCTGGGTCCTTCTTTCACAATTCACAAAAGATGACTATTACGTGTGTGTGTGTGGGGGGGGGGCCCTTCCCTCATTAGGACCCACTGACCCAGTTCTGGCTGAGACAAGGGGGGAAGGTGGTATGGGCTGGGGTCTTTGGGAAAGATTCCCTCACTCTTAAAAGGAAGCTCCAGAGAGAAACTGAGCTTAGCAGTCTGAGGATAGCAGAGCACAGAGATGGAAAGAACCTGGGTCCTTGATAGCATCATGGAGTGGCCATCGCATCTCTGGAATGCCACTTAATAAGAGATAAATATATATTTTTTTAGACAATTTGTTTGAGATATTTTGGAACTTGAAGCTGAAGGCCTCCTAACATCTCCAATCTCTATGTTCCTTTACTGTTTGTTAACACACAACCACTACTTATCCACTAGTGTGTTTGGGATTGGCTGCAGGGAGGGAAGCATTCCTCCATTGTCAGCAATGGACAGGGTGTTCTGGTCAGCATGGCAGCCACCCTATAGCAGTAGGGTCACAAGTTTTCAACAGGCTTGGCTTTGGAGCACACTCATTCTTCTCCCCAGAAATGGTGAGAGCCTGACTCAGGCATGTATTTGCATGGCAACATGTAGTTACTGCCAGTGACGTGTGATACCACTTAGAACAAAAGCGCATCTAGCCTTTCCACCAGACTGGCCACATGATTCACTCCAGAGGAGGGCAAGAGGGCAGGAGGGTGAGGTTGGAGGTCTTTGCAATCTGGGCCAGAGGAGCTCGGCCTGGCTGTCTCATGATCTGTGAGCTTTTGGGCCTGACTAGACACCTCTCTAGGTCTCTAGGTCTATATCTCCAACAGGCTGCCTCACCTTTCTACTTAGGTATCTTGCTCACATCCCAAACTTACTCCATCCCAAAATGTAATCCCCAATTTTCCCCTGAAACTTGCTCCTCCATTGGTTCTTCATCTCAATAACGCCACCAAGTTATTCAAGCCAGAAACTGGGAATCATTTGGTTTCTAGCAGCATACTCCATGATTCAAACCAGATGCAATCAACCAACATTGTAAGAAAGCTGGACAGTGGTTCCCTTTGAGGACGAGGGTGTGGCAGGGGCTGCGAGGGGAATGGGGCTCTGGAGCCGGTGGTGTCTTCTTTCTTGGTCTGGGCAGTGGTTATACAGTGTGATCACTTCACTGAGCAGAAGGAGCTCACCTTCCACTCTCATGTCAGAAAAGCAGACAAGCCCGAGGATATCACCTTGCCTATTTTTAAATATATTGGTACTAATATTACCTTATATTTATATGATTGGCTGTCTCAAAATATTAGAATGTCATGTTAAATGACTCAGAACCTAACTCGTCAAACTGGACAGAAACTGATGCAGTGTGCTGGCTTTTTTCACAGGCTGCCTGAGTTTGAATCCTGGTTCTGCCACTTAAGTTTTAAATAACTCTTTGTGTCTCAGCTTTCCTATCTGTAAAATGGGCTGGTGATGATAAATATCATTGTGTCTTTAGTTCCTTGCTTTCTGTGCAAGTTACTTCTATATCTCTATGCCCCCTTGTTCCAGGGGCCATGAATGACTAATGACACTAAAACTAGAAAATTTGTGTTTCAGCATTCATTCATTTGATTCATTCATTTGAGTAAAGATAAAGGGTAGCCTTGAGGTTGGAGGGCTGATTTGAGCCCCAGCTCTGCACTGATGGCCACTTAGAGTTGTTGTCAGAGAACAATGTTCAGTCATGTAAGTGCTGCTCACAGCACAGGTGCTTCACGGGTGCAGAACAATTATCACATGAGCATTAGCTGTGACGACTCATTCTAAGAACAAATATTCACTAGTGAAGAATGCATTTGTAACTTCTAACTTCTAGACTGCTCTAGGGTTCATGATATCACAGGACGATACTGTCTTACCCAAAGCATCTGTTTGTTTATATTAAGTACCTGACATTGTCGCCCCCTGTACTAGTACTGGGGATAGAAGGGTGAGCAAACAGCTGCAGACCCCTGCCCTCAGGGAGTTACATTCTAGCAGAGAAGACAGATACCAAAGCAAGCAATCTTACAAATATTTGATTACATGATTTTGAGAGGACTCACTTTAGTTTGGGGTCAGGAAAGGATTCTCTGAGGAAGTGGTAAAATGAAACATAAAGGTTAACCAATCAGGCTTTTTGCATTTGCTCAAAATAGCCACTCCTGGTACTGCCATTATACCTGCTAATTGGCACGTTCCTATTATCTTCCACCTGACATTATCTGTCATTGACAATGACAGCCCTACAAATTGTAGCAATGTTATTAGGCCTCCACTATCCTATTGGACTCAGCAAATTTGCCCCAATGATTTTTTTATTCTAAATAATAGAAATCTATGACACCAGCTTAAAGGATAAAAAGGCCTTGTTTATAAAGACATGCATGTAGATCATGGATCCCAAGGCAGCCTCATGAAGAAATACCCAGGACTTACAAAGTTGTTTCCAAGTCCTACTCCTGGGCCACATGACCACTTGTCTCCATTTCTGTCTGAACGGCACTCATGTTCTGTCTTTGCAGACTATTATGTGAGCAGCCACAGCTGTCTCCTTGCCTCATGCCAGCAACAGCACACAGATAAGCTTTTCTGGCCCCAGTTCTCTAAAGGGATCTACTCTGTTTGGCGCAGTCTGGGTCAAGTGATCAGTCAGATGTGCTCAGGAGGCTCACTCTGAATAGACGTTACCTGCAAATGTTAGGTAGGAAGTCAGATATAAGTGGCTGGGGTCCTGAGCAGGGATTGGACCAACATTGCCTTAAGACCACCTCTCTGTGGATGGCCCAGCAGACCCACAGCAGACAGGTTTGGAGCCAGAGGGTTCTTGGTGAAAGCTCAGAAAAAAATGACATGACCTCAATGCCAAAATGATCTTACTAGGGCCCTGGACTAATTATAATAAAATTTGCATTTTTGTTTTGACCCCATCCTGAATGGGTTTTTCTATATGTATTATGGGTAAGGGCATGACCAGAAGAAAGATAGTTTCTATTAATCATCCCTGAATGCAAATGAAAGGCTCCACCCAGAGAATCCCTCTTTTAAACCTGGGAGTTAGGAGCCATGTGCTCTTGCCATTTTGGCTCTCTCTCAAGCTCTACCTCCAAGGAGCACACCATGCCATTCCTTTTCCTCTTCCCTTCTCCCACAGGCACGTATCCCCCAAACTCTAAGGGACCCCATGAAACTTGCAGCCAGGGGAGAAACGGGCAGCTCGTGAACCTGTCTCCAAGGCCCCCTTTTCCCTGACTTCCCAGTGAGCTAAAGCAGCCAGGCCATTCTCTCTCTTTCTCTCAACTGTCCTGCTCCTCATTTGGAATGTATCTTCAATAAACCCATTTTGCTTTACTTTTACTGTCATCAACCTTAAAATCTTTTCTGTGTTAACAAAAAGAGACAAGGTCCCAGCCAAGTAACCCCAGTAACCCCAATTGGTAACTGCTCTTGAGGGCAAATATATATATATATATATATATATATATATATATATATATATATATATATATATATCAAAAGCTAAACAACCAGCCGACTGGCAGACCAGCTGACCGGCAGACCAGCTGACCGGCTGATAGCTATGACACACACTGACCACCAAAAGGCAGATGCTAAATGCAAGAACTGCTGAGTGACAGCAACTTTGCAGAGTGCACTCTCGCACTCCAAGACACCTCAGGGGATGTCAGACTGCCGGTTTTGGCTGGATGTCTCCCAGGCCAGGCCAAGGGACCCCGCCTATCAGAGGGACCCTGCTCACTCTGCAGACACCCTTTGAGCCAGGTGCTGCCCCAGGTACGGGTGGAAAGGGAGGGACCGCAGAGGTTGGCTCCAGGGTATGTCTGGCTCACCTCACCCAGTCCCACCCTGCCGGCCACCTTCTACTTAATTTCCTTTCAATGTGCATGAATCTGTGCACCGGGTCTCTAGTGTTTAAATAAGAGAATAATTTGCTGGGCAATGCCTCCGAAAGGGTTCACACACATGCAGATCATTAGGCCTGAGGGCAGGCCCAGTTGTGCAGCCATAGTGGAGCCCAAGGCAAAGAAGAAAAAGTGCTTGTCTCCTACAGATTTTAATGGATTTTTTTCCCCAAACATTAAAGTAGTTTAAAAAATACTGAAAATTTTAAATGTAGTGAAGTGAAGAACTTTCCTCTACCCTTCTACGTTGTTTTGTCAGCTCTAATAATGAAATTGACATGAAACAGATTAACAAGAGAAAATAACCACATTGAATTACGTATGTACATATAGCAACCCCACATTCATGGGAGTGAGGCAGAAATGGTGTATGGTGTATGTATGGCATTTGGAGCTGAGGACGAGGTAAAGCACCTTGGAGCTACACAGGGGAAGAAGGTCATTTGCAGGACAATAAGAGCAGATGTTCAGTAATTAGAAATTTTCTAGGCGCTATAGATAGATAACAAAAAGTTAGCTCTGATAATCTCTTATCATGGTCAAAGCCCCTAATTTAAATTCTTTAAAGGAGAGTTAAAAGTATCTCATGAGCCTGCAAGGTCTGCATTGCCTTCAAAATAATTCACAGGCCAGGGTGTCAGATCTGGCCAGGCCTGCTCTGAATCCTTCAATAGGCTCTTTGAAACTCACAGCATTATTTTAAGTTTAAATATTTTACTTATATAAAAACCAGAATTTATTATCATTTTACTTTTCAGGCTTTGATGGAAGTAACCACTTTAATAATATTTTATCAAAATCATCAGCCATTTAAAAAGACATAAAAACATGAATATAGGAAGCACCTTGTTCCTTTGGCCTCGGGCTTCAATATGGCTCAGCATAGTGCTGCCAGAACCTGTCTTCATTTAAAGTTTTAATTTTATTATGGATTTCTTTCCATTCACTTGATTTTTTAAAATATTGCATCAAAATATTATTTATCTGGATGACTAAGTTTTCTGACACACACACACATGCAATGTTACACCTGAGGTGAGTGTCTCAGTTGCCTCACCCAGTTCCCTGAGTGAAGTATGGGGTCAATCAACGTGAGGGAGACCAGAACTATGGCCAAGTAACAGGAAATAACCTAGGATTGAGGTGCCTGCGGAGGAAAGTCAGTGGTCGAGAAGTAGGAAGCAGTCTGGATGGGAGGCCACCCAAGGAGAGTACCTACAGGGCTGGTGTCAGGCTTCAAATTTACTGAGATGTTAGTTCCCTTTGGTTCTACCTTGTAACTTAGTTAAGTTCTTATGACTATTGCAGCCTTTCTTGGCTGTGCTAAGAGAAGTAGGTTTAGTCCATACTTGGAGCAGAATGCTTACCATGGGAAGAGTGTGACTCTGGGAGCCAGCACAGGGTGACAGCCATAACCAAATAGGTACTAACACACACAGCTCTAGGGGGCTTACCTATGGCAATGAATTCAAACTTCCCAACAGCTTTGTAAGCTACACACTGGTAGCTTCCTTGGACTGATGAGGTGAGGAACTGAGGCAGAGGGAGGTTGATTTGCTCCTCATTGATCCCCACAGTACTTGATGCTTCGGCTCCAGACAGTCTGACTTCAGATTCCAGGCACAGAGCACTACTCTCTCCCATCCCTCAGGACTTTACCACCCCATCCTCACCTGTTAGATATAAACTTAGGAGGACCTGGAGTTATTTTAATTAAGGCAACTGGCTTTAAACTGAGAACAAAATCTCAGGTGAAAGCATAAATTTCAAATCAGAGGGGGCTGGGTGCCCACTGCCAATTCACAGACTACTTGTCTCTCTAAGTAGCTGAAATTACTAACTAAATTGGTGAGGATTTGCCATGTGAGTCCCAGCTCACCTCCTTCCTGCAAGCTGTCCTTTTCAATTGTACCACCAACCCTGCTTTGCTGGTAGCCAAGGTGCAACGGCAGCAGCAAGCACCGAAGTTCGCTGGGACAAAAAGGTGTACATTCAAAATAAAATATAGTGGAAGAATTTTCCCAACAGATTGAAGAGTAATCTTGCAGCTGCCTTTCTGCTGACTTTTAAGATCACACTGGCTTATGAATCGTGTCATTGTCATTTAGGGCCACACAGTGGGGGAAGCAAACAAAAACTCCTTAGAGTTATCACTGCCTGCCTTCTATCTTGGGAGAGGGGCCAGCAGGAACAAGCCAAGTAGGAAAAAGGCCCTAAAAGTAGACAGTTTAATCTGACCCATTTCTGTTGACTTCCTCCTTTGTTTGTTTTAAGTGATAGGCCTTGAGGCTTGGCAATGGATGGGGTCCTGTGATCTGGAAATCAAATATTGACAAGCAGCCAGGGAACCAGGGCAGGACACAAGGTCCAAGTTTTGATGACAGCTCCACTTCTTTGGGAAGTGGAGTGCTGGCTGTAAGCTTAAATTCCAGTATAAGGCTGCATCCAGGCAGCGTTGCTGCAACCCCCCAGCAACAGGGTTCTAGGAGCCTTGGGAGCGAAGAGACAACAGGAGCCAATTCACAGCTCCTGCAAGTTGAATTTGGTTACTGCAAAAGACTGAATTCTGTTTTTTTGACTTGGAGAAATTTTGCAGATAATTTCTTAGTACTCATCCTAGATTCTGGAAAATTCTTACTCTAACACACACTACTTTTCTTTAACCACATTCTCTCCCATAGTGACCTTAATTTGACCTGATGCTTCAAGTCCTATTAGGCTGATGACACCTAAATGTACATTGTCAGCTCCAACATCTTGCTGGAGCCTCAGAGCTGGACCTCCAACTGTCCACTGACATTTCTAACTGCCATGTCAAACTTAGTGTGGCTAAAACTGAACTGAGTTCTGCTGATCTCTCCCAGTTTTCTGCCTCCTTCAGTTTTTTGGTAAGTTCATGACCATTCTCCCAGTCACTTATAGTCAAAAACCTTGGAATCATAATTGATTTATTCTAGAACCACTAAAAAACAGTTCTATATGCCCCCAAAATATATCCCAAATTCATTCAACTCTCACCATCTCACAGATAGAATCAGAGTAGACCTCTTTTTCTCTCACCTATATATATTCTAAAAGCTTCCCTCCACAAAACATTTTACTTATTTATATATTCATTTTTGTTAATCCTCATTCAAGGATATTTTTTTCCATTGCTTTTCAGAGATAGTGGAGTGGGAAGAAGAGGGGAGAGAGAGGCATTGATTGGCTGCCTCCTGCACGTGCCATGACTGGGGCTGGGCATCGAACCTGCAACCCAGGTACATGCCCTTTGACCCTTCAGTGTGCAGGCCAATGCTCTAACCACTTAGCAACATTTATTATGGAAAGTTTCAAATGTATAAAAAGTAGAGAGAATGATACAATAAACCATCATATACCTATCTCCCAGCTTCAAACATTATCAGCATTTTGCTCCTATTCTTTTTATTTTTTTCTCCCACAAACACTGGTATTCTGTTTCAGAATATTTTAAAGCAAATCTCTCTTATCATGCCATTTTTAATCTGTAAATACTGCAGTATGCATCTGTAACTGATAAGGAATTTTTAAGAAACATAATCATCATACTATTATCATATCCAACAAAATTACAATAATCTTTTTATATAGTACATATGATCTTAAAACCCTGTTTTCACAATTGCTTTGGTAGAATCATGATCAAAACAAATTCCACATATTGCATTTGGTTATTTTGTCCTGTAAGCCTCTTTTATAACCATCCTTTCCCTCCCTTTTTATGCCCTTAATTTGGGGGGGAGGGGTGCTGGTCCCTTGTTCAGTGGAGTTTTACACATTCTGGATTGATTGGTGACATCCTCATGGTGTCATTTAGATTGTTTCACTGTCCCCTGCTGTTTCCTATAAGATGGTAGCTAGTTCTACAGGCTTGGATAATTTAAGCTCCATTTTTTTTAAATTGCAAGAATACTACATAGGTGGTGTTGAAAACTTCCTATTGCATCATATCAGGAGGTATAATGTCTGTAGTCCCAGTTTTAGTGAAGCTATGGCTGATCTATGGGTTTAAGAGCCTTCCTTATTTATTTTTAAAAATGTATTTTTTTATTGATTTCAGAGAGGAAAGGAAAGCGAGAGAGATAGAAACATCAATGATGAGAGAGAATAATTGATTGGCTTCCTCCTGCATGCCCCACACTGTGGATCAAGCCTGCAACCTGGGCATGTGCCCTGACCAGGACTCAAACCATGATCTCCTGGTTCATAGGTCAACATTCAACCACTGAGCCACGCCAGCCAGGAGAGGCTCACTTCTTTTTAAATAGCCTACTATTTAGAATTCTTTTAAGCCAGTATTAATTAAATGGCGTTATAATTTTAAAGATCCTGTGAGAATTCTACTTGGTAATTCAAGCCCAGAGCCTACATGGTAGGTTGGAGAATGGAGCAAAATGATTAGTTGGGACTGTTTGAAGACAAGGGATAAGAAGAGAGACATGAAGATGAGGTATCTAGCCACCTATCTCACTGCTGGGGCCAGATACTGAGTGCCTGTCATATAGAGATGGGCTCTTGACCTTGACTTGCATCCCTTTCTCACTTCCTCCACCCCAACCTCACCTCCACCCTACCAAGCCCTTTGTTCTGTGCTGAACTCCTGGACCAGAGTGCTCTTCCAGAAAGGGGCTTTGCCAGATGTTGTATTGACTTTTACCTTCTGCGTGAAGGAGAAAATGACAGCTACTTCATACAAGGACTGAAAACTTAGTCTCATTAAGAATGGGCCAATCATCTCTTAAACATTTTAGGAGAATGGTGAAGCAAGATCTTTTGTATGCTAACAATTTTCAAAAGATTTTGGTCAGGAAGAAGTTGAAGATGGGGGAAGCTGTTGGTCCTAGGTTTAGTAGGTAGATACTGACAGATACTGAGATAGGTCTTTTTAGTTTTAGTGTCTTCTTAGCCATCAGCACCCATCCATCTACTGCAGGCACACTCCAGAAAATATATAGGCTGATGAAACTCTCCACATGACCCCCATTATTATACAGATGTCCCCCAAAATGTATACATACACTTTGAATAATTACAAAGGCAGTGTTTATTAAAATATATTTTATTTTCATTTAACAGCTTTCAATTGTTGAAGTGTTTGTATATATATTTTTGGGACACCCTATACTAGTATATCCTGTGTGTATCAAGAGGAGAGGATAGTGTTTTGAAAGGGAATAGACAGGACTTTGATGCTATTATCTTCCAATATCATATAAAGGCTCATGTGTAATTCTATAAGATCAAACAAGAGGAATACCTAAATGTATAATGCAAATATTAACAGACCTAAAGAAAGAAATAGACAGAAATACAATAATAATAGAAGACTTTAATACCCTACTTACATAAATGGATAGATCGTCCAGACACAAAATCAATGAGTAAACATTGGCCTTAAATGGCAGATAAACCTAACAGATATATACAGAACATTCCATCTAAAAGCAGCAAAATATACATTTTTCTTAAGTGCACATGGAACATTCTCTAGGATAGACCATATATTATACCACAAAGGAGGTCTTAATAAATTTTAAAAAATTGAAATCACATCAAGCATATTTTCCAACCACAATATTATAATATTAGAAATCAATTACAGAAAACTGAAAAAAAATCACAAATATGTGAAGATTAAATAACATGCTACTGACAACCACGGGTAAATGATAAAATCAAAAGAGACATTTAAAAAATACATTGAGACAAACAAATTTGGAAGTACAACATACCAAAATCTATGGTATAAAGGAACAAAAGCAGTTTTAGGAGAGTCCATAGCAATAAATGCCTACCTCAAGAAATAATAAATATCCCAAATAAACCACCTAATTTTACTCCTCATGGAGCTAGAAAGAAGAGCAAATGAAACACCAAAGTTGAGAGAAAGAAAGAAATACAAAGAACAGAGCAGAAATAAAGGAAATAGAGACTAAAAACACAATAGAAAAGATCAATGAAACTAAGAAATGGTTCTTTTAAACAAAACTGACAAAGTTTTAGCAAGAGAAAAAGAAAGGGTTTAAATCATAAATGAAAGACAAAGACATATTGCAATTGATACTACAGGAATACAAAGGATCATAAGAACTACTATGAAAAATTATACAACAACAAATTTGGCAACCTAGAAGAAAAAGTAAATTCCTAGAAACATCTAATCTTCCAAAACTGAACTATGAATAGAAAATTTGAATAGACCAATTACTAGTAAGAAGATTGGATTAGTAATCAAAAACCTCCCAAAAAACAAAGGCCAGGACTAGGTAGCTTCACTGGTGAATTCTACTAAACATTTAAAGAATAACTAATACCAATTCTCTCAAACTCTTCAAAAAAAAAAAAATAGAAGAGGAGGGAACACTTCCAAACTCATTTTATGAGAACAGTATTACCCTAATCGCAAAACCAGACTAGAACACAATGAGAAAAAACAATTACAGGTCAATCTCTGATGAAAATGCATGCAAAACTCCTCAACAAAATTATAGCAGAGCAGATCCAACAACACATTAAAATAATCATACACTATGATCAAGTGAAATTTATTCCAGGGGTATAAAAATGGTTCAACATTTGCAAATAAATAAATGTGACACACTGTGTTAAAAAATTAAAGATTAAAAATTATGTCATCATATGCAGAAAAAGTATTTGACAAAATTAAACATCCATTTATTCTTAAAAACTCTCAACAATGTGAATATAGAGAAAACATAGCTCAACATAATAAAGGACATATATGACAAGCCCACAGCTGATATTATATCAACAGTGAAAACCTGAAAGCTTTTCTTCTAAGATCAGGACCAATACAAGAAAGCCTACCCTCACCAGTTTAATTCAACATGGTATTAGAAGCCCCCACTAAAGCAATTGGCAAGAAATATCAACAAAAGGCATTCAAATTGGAAAGGAAGAAGTAAAACTGTCACTATTTACAAATAATATGACTTCACCAAGAAAACTGTTAGAAAAAATAAAAGAATTCAGTAAAGTTGCAGAATACAAAATCAATACAGCCCAACAGGCATTGAGCAGCCACCTATGAACCAGGAGGTCACAGTTCAATTTCCGGTCAGGGCACATGCCCCGATTGCAGGTTTGATCCCCAGTGTGAGGTTTGTGTAGGAGGCAGCCGATCAATAATTCTCTCTCATCATTGATGTCTCTCTCTGTATCTATCTATCTATCTATCTATCTATCTATCTATCTATCTATCTCTATCTCTCTCTTCTCTATCTCCCAGCCTCTTCCTCTCTGAAATCAATAAAAATATTTTTTAAATCTATTATATTTCTATACACTAATAACAAACTATCAGAAAGAGAAATTTTAAAAAAATCTCATTTACAATGACATTAAAAAGAATAAATACCTAGGAATAAATTTAACCAAGGAGCTAAAAGACCCATACACTGAAAATGTATGACATTAATCAAATAAATTAAAGAAGACACAATTAAGGAAAAAGATATTCAGTCCTCATGGATTAGAAAAACTCATGTTGCTAAAATGTCTTTACACATGGCAATCTGCAAAATCAATGCAACCTCTGTAAAATGCCAATGGCATTTTTCACAAAAACAAACAAAAAAATTATAAAATTTGTATGGAACCAGAAAAGATCTTGAAGCCAAAGCAATCTTAAGAAAGGAAAAAAAAGCTAGAGACATCACATTTCCTACTTTCAAACTATATTACAAATCAATAGTAGTCAAAACAGCATGGTATTGGCATAAAAACAGACACTCATATCAAATGAAACAGAATAGAGATTCCAGAAATAAACCCACACTTATATAATCAATTAATTTATGACAAAGGAGTCAAGAATATAAAATGGGGAAAGGAAAGCCACTTCAATAAATGATGTTGGTAAACTGGACAACATGCAAAAGAATGAAACTAGACTACTGTCTTAACACCATACACAAAAATTAACTCAAAGTAGATTAAAATTTAAATGTAAGAACTTAAACCAAAAACTCCTAGAAGAAAGCATAGGAAG
This sequence comes from Myotis lucifugus, assembly GCF_000147115.1. Classification (NCBI taxonomy): domain Eukaryota; kingdom Metazoa; phylum Chordata; class Mammalia; order Chiroptera; family Vespertilionidae; genus Myotis; species Myotis lucifugus. The sequence continues at coordinate 6,140,374 of NW_005871069.1, forward strand.
TAAGCTCCTTGACATCAGTCTTGGCTATGATTTTCAGGATTAGACTCCAAAAGCAAAGGCAACAAAGGCAAAAATAAGTAAGTGAGACTATATCAAATTAAGAAGCTTCTGTACAGCTAAGATCATCAGCAAAATGAAAAGAGAATCTGCTGAATGAGAAAAAATATTTGCAAATTATATATCTGATAAGGGGTTAATATGCAAACTATATAAAGAACTCATGCAACTCAATAGCAAAAAAAAAAAAAGCATACAGTCTGATTTAAAAATGAACAGAGAATCTGAATAGAAAATTTTCCAAAGAAGATATACAGATGACCAACAGGTACATGAAAAAATAATCATCAGGAAACAGCAAATCAAAACCACAGTAAGATATTACCTCAAACCTGTTAGAATGGCTATAATCAAAAAGTCAAGAAATATAAAGTGTTGGTGATGATGTGGAGAAAAGGGAACCCTTGTGCACTGTTGGTGGGAACATAATTGGTGTAGCCACTATGGAAAAGAGTATGGAGAGTCCTCACAAAATTAAAAAGAGAACTACTAGATGAATCAGCAATTCTACTTCTGGGTGTTTTCTGAAGAAATCCAAAACACTAATTCAAAATTATACAGTCATCCAGATGTTCATTGCAGCAGTATTTACAACTAGAGACCCAGTGCCCCAAAATTTGTGCACTCGGAGGAGTCCTTCAGCCCGGCCTGTGCCCTCTCGAAGTCTGGGACCCCTCAGGGGATGACCACCTGCTGGCTTAGGCCTGCTCCCTGGGGGATTGGGCCTAAGCTGGCAGTCAGACATCCCTCTGGAAGCCCTGGAGCCCTCAAGGGATGTCCACTTGCCAGCGGGGAACAGGTCTAAGCTGCAGTCGGACATCCTTAGCGCTGCTGAGGAGGCGGGAGAGGCTCCCACCACCACCACTGTACTGGAAGCTGTCAGCCTGGCTTGTGACTGAGCAGAGCTCCCCCATGTGGGAGCGCACTGACCACCAGGGGGCAGCTCCTGCATTGAGTGTCTGGCCCCTGGTGGTCAGTGTGTGTCATAGTGACCAGTCATTCCCAGTCGTTCTGCTGTTAGGGTCAATTTGCATATTACCCTTTTATTATATAGGAGTGCCTGGCCAGCCTGGGTGAGGGGCTGATGGCTGTTTGCAGGCTGGCCACAGCCCCTTCAGGGTGGGGGTCCCCACTGGGGTGCCTGTCCAGTCTGGGTGAGGGGCTGAGGGCCATTTTCAGGCTGGCTAAGACCCCAGTGGCGACCCTCACCCCATGAGGGTGTGGCAAGCCTGGGTGAGGGGCTGATGGCTGTTTGCAGGCTGGCCACAGCCCCCAGCCACCCAAGCTCCCAGTGGAGGCTGGCTGGAAGCAGGTATCTGGGATTTATTTGTCTTCTATAATTGAAACTTTGTTGCCATGAGCAGAGGCCACAGCCGGCTCAGGGCAGGCGGGAAGCTTGGCTTCCTCCATCGCCCGGGCAACCAAGCCTCCTGCTTGCTCCAGCTCCGTGGCTGCCAGCCGCCATCTTGGTTGGGTTAATTTGCATATAGTTGCTCTGATTGGCTGATGGTCGTGGCTTAGGGCATAGCGAAGGTATGGTCAATTAGCATTTTTGTCTTTTATTAGTGTAGGTAGCCCAGATACATAAGCAACCTAGGTATCCATCAATAAATGCTTGGGTAAAGAAGATGTGATACACACACACACACACACACACACACACACACACACACACACTGGAATATTAATTGGCAATAAAAAGAATGAAATATTACCATTTGTGACAACATGGATGGATCTACAGGATATTATGGTAAGTTAAATAAGTCAGATGGAGAGAGACAAATACCATATGATTTCACTTATCTATATGAAATTTAAAAAATCAAAACAGCCCTGACCCATTTGGCTCTGCAGACTGAAGGGTCCCAGGTTCAATTCTGGTCAAGGGCATGTGCCTTGGTTGCGGGCACGTCCCCAGTGGGGGGTGTGCAGGAGGCAGCTGATCGATGTTTCTCTCTCATCGATATTTCTAACTCTCTATCCCTCTCCCTTCCTCTCTGTAAAATATCAATAAAATATATTTTTTAAAAAATTAAAACAAATAAGCAAACAAAACAAAAACAGACTCAGAAACAAAGAACAAACTAATGGTTGTCAGAGGGGAGGGAACAGAAGGGATAGGTGAAAGGGTGAAAGGAAATATAGACAATAGTAGTGTGATAAGTTTGCATAGACACAGATGCTTACAAGACCCAGTATGGTGATCTCATTTTAAGATATATTGCACCTGAAACTTGTGTGCCAACTACACTTTAATAAAAACATAAAAAGAGCCCTGGCAAGTAGCTCAGTTGGTTAGAGCATCGTCCTGATATGCCAAGGTCACTGGTTTGATCCTGTCAGGGCACATAAAGTATCAACCAATGAATGCATAAATAAATGGAACAGCAAATCGACGTTTCTCTCTCTCTAAAATCAATAAATAAAAAATAAAATACATTTTAAAATGAAAAGAAAAGATATATGCAAAATGAAATACTGTTCAGCCATAAAAAGAAGAAAATCTCACCTTAGCCTGTGTTGTTCAGTAGTTAGAGCATTGGCCCATGTACCAAAGGGTTGTAGGTTCAATTCCCAGTCAAGGGCACATACCTGGGTTGCAGGTTTGATCCCCAGCCCTGGTTGGGGCAAGTGTGGAAGGCAACCAATCAATGTGTTTCTCTTACATGGATGTTTCTCTCTCTCTTTCTCTCTCTCTCTCTCTCTCTCTCTCTCTCTCTCTCTCTCTCTCTCTCTCCCTTCCTCCCTTCCACTCTCTCTTTAAAAAAAATAAATGGGAAAAATACCCTTGGGTCAGGATTAACAAAAAGAAGGAGGAGGAGGAGGAGGAGGAGGAGGAAATCTTGCATTTATGACAACATTGATGGGCTTTAAGGGCTTTATGCTAAGCAAAATAAGTCAGACAGAGAAAGACCATATGATGTCACATGTGAAATCTAAAAAACAAACAAAAAGAGGATGGAAGATGGTGGTGGAGTAGGTAGAAGCTGCATTTACTTCCTCCCAGGACCAAAATGGAACTGCAACTAAAATGTAGAACAATCAACCTGAATAACCAACTGAAGACAACCTGAACAGAAGTCCTATAACCAAGGAACATCAAGACAGGCAGGAAGGGTGGAGACACAAAGGGGACTGGCCCCGCTCTCACAGGCAGCCGAGATTCTGGACGGATATGTCAGCTGCAAAGGTTCCCGCTGAGAAGAAAGGGATCTAACCCCTCTCTGGGCTCCCCATCCCAGAGCACCAGACACAAGAAGGGGTGCCCACATGACATTTTGGCTGTGAAAATCAGCAGGGATTCTGTCTCCCAGGGAGAGATGGGAGTCTGCTGTGTGCACAGGCGCTCTCTTAAAGGGCCAATTAAACTCGTTCACAGCAACTCATCCTGGGCTCTCACAAAAGGAGGATGAAGTAGACTAGAGTTGTGTGAGGACAGACAGGGGTTTGTGCCTCTGGGAAAGAGCTGAAGGGTCAGCTGCCAGGATCCCTGTGCTGAGTCCCTCTCCCACACTGCAGACCCCATTTATCTTGAGTGGAGCACTCCCCTTCTCATGGCATCAATCTTTTGGAATATAATAGCCCCATTCTCTGGTCTCTCTGTCATCCATACCCCATTGTATGTTTTTTACTCCTTTTTCAAATATTAATTGACAATAATGGTGTTGGATTATTTCTGGGATCTCTATTCTGTTCTATTGATCTATAGTTCTCTTTTTATGCCAGTAACATGCTGTTTTGATTACTATGTCCCAGGAGTATAGTTTGATATCAGATAGTGTAATTCCTCCAACTTTGTTCTTCTTTCTCAAAACTGCTATGGCTAGTGTTTTTTGGTTTTTTTTGTAGTTCTATATACATTTTTGGAATATTTGTTTTAGTTCTGTAAAATATGCCATTGGTATTTTGATAGAAATTGTGTTGAAACTATAGATTGCTTTGGGTAGTATGGACATTTTAATGATGTTAATTCTTCCTATCCCTGAACATGGTATATGTTCCACTTATTTGTATCTTGTTCAGTTTCTTTCTTCAGTATCCTATAATTTTCCAAATACAGATCTTTTACCTCCTTGGATAAATTTATTCCTAGGTAACTTATTTTGTTTTGTTGTTGCAATTGTAAGTGAGATTGTTTTCTTAGTTTCTCTTTCTGGTAGTTATTTATTAGTGTATAAAAATTTAACTATTTCTGAATATTAACTTTGTATTAATTTTGTAATTACTGAATTCATTTATCAGGTCTAGTACTTTTGTATGTGGAGTCTTTAGGGTTCTCTATATATAGTATTATATCATCTACAAATAATGACATTTTTACTTCACCTTTTCAACTTGGATGCCTTTTACTTCTTCTTGTCTAATTGCTGAGGCTCAGACTTCCAGTACTAAGTTGAATAACAGTGATGAAAATGGACATTTCTGCCTTGTTCCTGATCTTAAGGGAAACACTCATAGTTTTTTCCATTGATTATGATGTTGGCTGTAGGTTTGTCATATATGGCTTTTATTATGTTAAGGTTGATTCCTCTATTCCCACTTTGCTGAGAGTTTTTATCATAAACTAGAAGCCCAGTGCACGAAATTTGTGCACTGGGGTGGGGGGGCCCTCAACCCGGCCTGTGCCCTCGCGCAACCCGGGACACCTCAGGGGATGTCTGCCTGCCGGCTTAGACTTGCTCCCTGCGGAAGCGGGCCTAAGCTGGCAGGCAGACATCCCTCTCTCAGTCCAGGACCACTTGCTTCTTACTGGCCGCCTTCTTGCTGCTCCTTACTGCTCAGCTTGCTGCTCCTTAGTGCTGTTGTAGAGGTGGGAGAGGCTCCCGCCACTGCTGCTGCACTCGCCAGCCATGAGCCCGGCTTCTGGCTGAGCGGCGCTCCCCCTGTGGGAGCGTGCTGACCACCAGGGGGCAGCTCTTGCATTGAGCGTCTGCCCCCTGGTGGTCAGTGCGTGTTATAGTGACTGGTTGTTCTGCCATTCGGTTGATTTGCATAGTAGGCTTTTATTATATAGGATGGGTGCTAGATTTTATCAAAATTTTTTTGCATTTTTATCTTTATTTTTTTACGTGGTATATCATATATATTGATTTGTGAGTAGTGTACCAACTTTGCATCCCCAGAATAAAACCCACTTGATCATGGTGTATGATCTTCCAAAACTAAATCAGCAAGAATCAAAAAATCTGAATAGACTGATTACAACTAATGAAATTAAAACAGTAGCCAAAAAACTCCCCCAAAACAAAAGTCCTGGACTGAAAGTCCTGGACTGGATGGCTTCACAGGTGAATTTTACCAAACATTCAAAGGAAAACTAATACCTTTCTTAATCTTTATTGTTGAGGGTATTACAGATGTCACCCTTTCCCCCCTTCCCATTGACCCCTCCCTACCCAAGCCCAGGCCTTTACCACATTATTATCTGTGTCCATAGGTAATATATATATGCATATAAGATCTTTGATTAATCTCTTCCCACCCCCACCCCCTTTCCCACTGAGATTCATCAGTCTGTTCCATGTTTCCCTGCTTCTGGTTCCATTTTATTCATCAGTCTATTTTGTTCATTAGATTCCTTATTCTTCTATTTTGATTTTTAGATTCAATTATTGATAGATATGTACTTATTGCCATTTTATTGTTCACATTTTCTTCTTCTTTTCTTCTTCGTCTTTTTCTCTCCTTCTCCTTCTCCTTATTTCTCTTCTTAAAGAATACCCTTCGCTCGGCCAGTGTTGCTCAGTGACTGAGCATCGATCTAGGAACTAGGAGGTCACAGTTTGATTCCAGGTCAGGGTACATGCCTGGGTTTTGGGCTCGATCCCCAGTATGGGGGCATGCAGGAGGCAACCAATTAATGTTTCTCTCTCATCATTGATGTTTTTATCTCTCTCTTCCTCTCCCTTCCTTTCTGAAATCAATAAAAATATTTTTAAAATAATACCCTTCAACATTTCAAGTAATGCTGGTTTGATGGTGATAAACTCCTTTAGCATTTTCTTATCTGGGAAGCTCTTTATCTGACCTTCAATTCTAAATGATAGCTTTGCTGGGTAGAGTAATCTTGGTTGTAGGTCCTTGCTATTCATCACTTTGAATATTTCTTGCCATTCCCTTCTGGCCTACAAAGTTTCTGTTGAAAAATCAGCTGATAGTCATATGGGTGAGCCCTTGTAGGTAACTAATTGCTTTGCTCTTGCTGCTTTTAAGATTCTCTCTTTGTCCCTTGGCATTTTAATTATGATGTGTCTTGTTGTGGGCCTCTTTGGGTTCCTCTTGTTTGGGACTCTCTGTGCTTCCTGGACTTGTAAGTATATTTCTTTCAGAAGGTAGGGGAAGTTTTCTGTCATTATTTCTTCAAATAGGTTTTCAATTTCTTGCTCTCTCTCTTCTTCTGGCACCCCCATAATTCAGATGCTGGTACGCTTGAAGTTGTCCCAGAGGCTCCTTACACTGTCTTCAAATTTTTTAATTATTTTTCTTTTTGCTGTTCTGATTGGGTGTTTTTTGCTTCCTTATATTACTAATTCTAGATTTGACTCTCAGCATCCTCTACTCTATTGTTGATTCCCTTAAGCTATTCTTTATTTCAGTTAAAGTATCCTTCATTTCTAACTGGTCCATTTTTATGTTGTTGATATTCTCACTAAGTTCCTTGAAATTTTCAGTAAGTTCCTTGAGCATCCTTATAACCATTGTTTTAAACTCTGTATCAGGTAATTTTCTTGCTTCCATTTCATTTAGTTCTTTGTCTGGAGATTTCTCCTGTTCTTTCATTTGTGACATGTTTCTTTGTCTCTGCCTTGTGGCTGTTTCCCTGTGTTTGTTTCTATGTATTAGGCAGATTTGCTGTGTACCAGACTTGGTAGAGTGGCCTTGTGTAGTAGGTGTCCTATAGAGCCCAGTGGCTCAGCCTCCCCAGTCACCTCAGCTTGGCACTCTAGGTGCGACTCTGTGTGAACTCTGTACACTATCCTATTGTAGTTGAGCCTTGATTAATTTTGGTGTCACTGGGAGAAATTGACCCCAGGCCAATCAGTTGCAAATATTAGCTGCAACTACAGCAGAAGAGCTGCTATGAAGGAAACACCCTTATAGATAAGGACTTGCTTCAGTGAGGCTTTGGTACTCACCAAGTCTACCCATTGAATGTGTCCCTTGTGGAGCTGATAGGGTTGTAATCTGGCATGGTGGAAGCTGACCATCGGGTGCACTGGCTATGAGGCCTCCTGAGAGGTACAAAGTCAACCACTGCCTGTGCCCTTCCAGAGGCCACCAGCTTGAGCTACAAAGCAATCTGCAGATGGTTGCTACTTGTGTTGGGCTTAGAGGTGCCCAGGAGAGGTCAAGCTATGAACCAAGGCCGGCTGCCACTAGTGCTGGGTCTAGGGCCACTTTTTGAGAGGTACAGGGCATGCTGAGGCCAGCTGCTGCTTGTTTGAGGGATGTTACGTAAGCCTGAAGCATGAGAACAAGAGAGGCCAGTTGTATGGAAAAGCCACTAGAATGGATAAGCAATTAGGGAGGGGCACGGTCTCAGGGAATCACCAGGGCAGGGGAAAAAGTGTGAGCCAGGTTGATGGAGATTCAGATATGGTGCCCTGCCCACCAGCTCTGTGGCAGGGAAAGCTCATCAATGGAACAGTGGAACACTGGTCTCTGCCAGCACTTTTGTCTTGGAGAAAGGTACCCCTTCAGCTCTTGCCCTGATTCCAGGCAAATTAGTTCTTCCCCTAATGTCCCACGTTCCTTCCAAGCTGCTGTCCTACCCATGGAGCTCAGAGGGAATGAATCTGAGTAAGTCCATGCACAGGCCCTTTAAGAGGAACTGTCTGGGCCCTGCTGGTGTGGCTCAGTGCTTCAGCATCAACCTGTGAAGGAGGAGGACACCGTTCAATTCTGGGTCAGGGCACATGCCTGGCTTGTGGGCTTGATCCCCAGTATGGGGTGTGCAGGATGTAGTCAATCAATGGTTCTCTCTCATCATTGATGTTTCTATCTCTCTCTCTCCCTCTCCCTTTCTCTTTGAAATGAATAAAGATATATTTTTATAAAAAAAGGAACTACGTGGGACTCCAGCAGTTTCTGTGTCACTCAGACACAATCCCTGCTGGTTTTTATAACCAGAAGTTGTGAGGACTTCTCTTATCAGCACTGGAACCCTGGGCTGGAGCAGGGACCCCTCACACCTCAGGGAAACCTCCACACCCAAGATATCCCTCCTGATTTTAAACTGTTCAGTGATTCTGCCCCACATCTCTGCTTCTCCTACTAGTTTTGATATGTATCTTCTTTAATTCCCTAGTTGTAGGACTTCCATTCAACCAGATTTCAGGTGGTTCTCAATGATGGTTGTTCTATGTTTTAGTTGTAATTTTCATGTGGTTGTGGGTGGCAGCGAGTACTACATTTACCTACTCCACCATCTTTACCAGAACCTTAACCATGGTTTTAGAAGAGGAAACAGCCCGATATGCTAAGAGAAAAAGAAAAAGGAATATGGACACTGGACTTCTTTAATTCCACATGTTATGTGTTTATAGTATTTTAAACCCTCCACATGATATATCTTTTGAATATCAAAACAACTATGTGTGATGGGCTATACAAGATATCTATATTATCTTCAATTTATACGTGAACTATTGAAACAAAATACACAGTGCCTCAGTTTAAATGGCATGTAAATGGCAGATCAATTTTCCAGAGATCAGGAGACAGTGGTCACTTTCAAGGAGAAAATAAAGAATCTACATTTTGCATGAGTCAATTTTATCTAAACAAATATTTTAAGTAGTATAATTAATTATAATTGGGGGTCAGATCAACATGAATTTATGAAACTTCTGAATTATAAAATATTACAAGTACAATGTTTCTATTTAGTAAACTCTAAACTAGGTTGACAAATTTTTGCTTCTTCATAGGTTCCAGAGTTAATGAATGGTGACAGTGACCTGCAGCCAAGTTTCTGGGGCATGAGATTCAGTATCTATATACCAGAATATTCTACCTAAAATGACCTCAAAGTTTATCCTGCCAACTTTACACTCAGTTCAGAAACTCTCTTTTCACTATTCCACCAGAACGGTAGTGTTAGCCTGGAATGAAAGGCACGCTGTGGTGATTTCAAGTCCTCACCTACCAATGTTTTCCTTAAATACTCCTTTATTCTGTTCATTTGTTTACCAAAATATCTCTTCATAATTAGTTAAGAGTTTAATTTCAATGTAGACCAAATCTAAATAAGTAGATTTTCAGTGTGTAAGCAAGAGGCAGTGAGAGATGTGGAGGGCACAGGGAGAGAGCGGCTGCAATCATCATCATAGTCACACACATCTAGACTATACTTGTTACCTCCCCACAGAAAGAAAAAGAAGAGCATACCCCAGACACATTCCCCAGACAGCTCACAGATGGCTTCAAATGGAAACCTGAAGAAGCAGTCTAAGAGTCTGAACTATGTTTATGAAATGGGCAAGTTTGGTTGAAAGCATGTTTCATGTTCCAGAATATTGCTCAAAATTATAAAAGCAATTAATTGTGAGAGATCAATTTTCTTAAAATATAATATGCATCATGTTGCTATCCTATTGAAAAAACTCACCAGAGTATGGATAAACTTCTCAGCCTGACATTCAAAACTTTCTAAGAGATGGCCCCTACCTGCTTTTATGCTTGTCTCCTGCCAACCTTCCCTGGAGCACCCCTAGAATGGAGGTTACCTCAAAACAGTTTTGTATGATAGGCTGGACCATGGCATTTATTTTTGTCTTAGCCTCAGACCATGTTCCCATGGCCTCCTTTGAACACATTTGGACTAAGCAACTATCATGTGCAGAGCACTGTTGTAGACTATGTCAAGGCAGCCTCGCCCCTGTCTTCATGGAGCCAGCAGGCCAACAGGGCATGCCTAGCCCTGCAGTGCACAGAAGAGCAACCACCATATTTGTGTAGAATTAAATTGGCACAAAGATGACACCCAGAAGAAAGTTTTGCAGCCCCTCCCTTTGCAGTGTATCCCAGGAACCTCAAGAGCTTCCCTTTTTTGTCCAGACCCCATCTTGGGCTGTCTTTGTGTCCTCTCCTCTCCTCCCTCCACCACAAACTTACTAATCTTGCTTATGAAGTTACTAGAGGCCCAGTGCACGAATTCGTGCATGGGTGGGTCTGGCTGGCCCAGCCCCAATCTGGGCAGATTGGGGCCAGGCCTGTCGGAGGAGGAGATGGCGGGAGGTTGGCCGGCTGGCCCACCCTGCTCGGGGCCTGATCAGGGCTGGGCAGGCTTCAGGGAGGTACTGAGGGCAATTGGCTGGTGGGCCCCACCCCTGTTTGGGGTGGGGGGCCAATTGGGGGTGGGGCTGGCTGTGGGGAGGGGCTGTGGGCGGTGGGCTGGCTGGCCTCACCCCTAAATGGGATAGGGAGAGCCGATCAGGGGCCAGCGGCCTGGGGGAGGGTCCATGAGTGGTTGGCCAGCCGGCCCTGCCCCTGATAAGAGTGCA
>NW_005871069.1:6151043-6170823 GCF_000147115.1 Myotis lucifugus
TGAGTGGGGGGGGGGAAATCAACGGAGGGACAGCCAGGGAGAGGGCTGAAGCCAATCGGGTAGTGGGGGTCCATCAGGGTTGGGACAGCCAGGGGGAGGGGCTGCAGGAGGTTGGCTAGCTGGGCCCGCCCCCTATTGGGGTGGGGGGTGATCAGGGGCAGGGCCAGCTGGGGGGAGGGGCTGTGGGGGGGTTGGCTGGCTGCCCCACCCTCGATTGGGCTGGTTCGCTGGCCACAGTGGGCATCATAGCAACTGGTCGTTATGGTTAATACAGAGTTCCGGTCGCTGGCTTTTTATATATATAGATTTTGGGAGATTAATTTTGTTTTTGAAGGTGTTATTTCTAGTGGTTGATTACTTCACCTGGAAGGAACTTTCCCACAGTGTGCATATAGGAGGGTACCTTAATCCCGGAACACTTAGGCTTCTGAGGTAAGACATTGGGAAAGGTAATCAGGGTGGGATAGCTTTTAAACAAGTAACATCACCCTACCCAGATACCAGATGCACCTGCCAGAAGCTATCCACCTGGGCCACTTGAGGTTTTGAGAAAAAGAAGCTCCAGATGTATCCTGTCTTAGAGATCTAAGGACTGTGGGGAGAGGTGTGGCTGGCAAGAAGAGCTGTTATCCCCTAGTCTTTAAAGAACTCCTAAGAGCAAGTGCACCTCAGGATGTCTGGGCATGAGGAGCTGACAGAGGTCAGGAAAACCAGGAATGGATGATACAGGGACACTCATGGGTTGAGCAAAGCACAGAGGAGAACATTGTCAGCTGGTCAAGGAGGAGGGACTAGGGATTTCCAGGCAATGAAGAAACTCGACTACTAGTCATCCACACAGCTTGGAAAAGAACATGGCTGGAAAGGGCACTATATTTTGTGAACCACAAGGAGCTTGGTATGTCCAAAGCATGGTGCAGGGTGAGGGGATGGAAGGCAAGTGAGGGGAATGGAAGCCAGAAAGGAGAAAGTAGGCTGGGAGATTGCAAAGCCTTCTCCTTAGTTGAAGGCCAGATGGCATAGTCAGCTGTTCATTTGCAAATCTCTCTCTGGGAAGGGTTCAGTGGACTGGTGGGGAGAACTCTGAGATGGAGCCAGGGCCTGAGTGAAGCTTCCTGAGGAACCTAAACTATAACAAGTCCTACTTTTACCTCTGAAGCCTTATAGTTAAGGTGTTCTTTGGATAAGAATCTAAATACTAGCTGTGTTTCACTTCTTCGATATCTGCATTAGGTATAACCCAGTAAAAACGGAATAAATTATTTTAAATCAAAGAGATATGCTAGCCTGAATTAAAGAAACGTCAAATAATTTAAAGTATAGAAGGAACCATTAGCTGAAGTTACACTGGAAAATAAATAGAGAAGAAATGAGTAGTTTTTACTTTTCACCCTGTTTCTATACTGTCATTTGTTTAAATCCATGAGTATACATTTTTATATAAAAATAGTTCATAAATTAAATAAATTATTAAATCAATTAAAATTTAATTTAATAATAAATTTAATAAATAAATGATTTAATATTAAAGTTTTGTTCATTTGAAGTACATGCATAGTTAACAGACAATAAGCCAATGTCTTCTGTTCTTAAATACATTTAAATATCACTCTTAGTAATAGAGCTAAGGTAGGCCTCTGCCTATTCCAAAAGGAGTTATCAAAATTCAGATTTAGTGTTACAAATTTATAAATTTATGGTAAGGAAAATGGGTACTGTGTTGCTGGTTTCCTTTCAGGTTTGCCTTCAGTCTCACGGATATGTGGAAGGGGGTCTGAGTTTTTCTATTAGTGCTTAAGTGTTTAGACAAGGTGCTGGGGCAAGGCATGGTGCTGGGGCAAGGCATGGTGCTGGGGCAAGGCAAGGTGCTGGGGCAAGGCAAGGTGCTGGGGCAAGGCATTGTGAGCCTAAAAATAGAAACATAACCACACCCTGTACATTTTAGAAACTCTACCATTCTGACCTAAGGAAATATTCTTCCCCAACCCAAATGAATTTTATTCTAGGTGAGATGGAAAAAAAACCCAAACACCTAAAATTTTAGTTCTAATCTGTTCCTGTGCATCTGTCTTAACCATTAGTGCTTGTTTATGGTTTTTGTTTGGTCTCTTGTAGAGAGACTATGAATTTTCTACATTTCTACATCACTAGGTGGTAGCCTGATAAGTGTGGACAAAAGGGGCCATATGCTAACCTGACTAGCTCAGGGAAGGCCTGTGTGGTGGCCTTGCAAACTCAAAAAGGGACCTAAAGTAACCACAAAGGATGGTCTGAAATTAATAACTCAAGTACTGGACAACCTGATGATGCAAGAAGAAATTGCTATTGTCTACACACCGGGTCATCAAAAGGGGGGACCCTGGAAGCCTGGGGAAAATAGGTTGGCGGATGAGGCTGCTAAAGAGGCAGCGCGACAATCTGAAACTCCTATATTAACTCTGGTCCCAGTCCTGCTACTCCTTGAAGTTATTCCAAAGTTTAGCATGGAGGAAGAGACAATTAATACAGATGGGAGCTTGTCAGAGCCAGCCTGACAGGTTGAACTGGGCTGAGGTAGGGAGGTGGGAATTGAGAAAAGAAAGAAAGACAGGAGAGCGGGATCTGGAGGACTACAGATCAATCGAGGAACTGCAGTAAGTTTATTAACCACGCAATGCCTTTTATACACAAAACACTGAATAGGAGGTCTGTCAAGAGGAATGTATTCTTTGTTCCTCTTAATCTCTAAGGGAGAGACAGAGCGGAAGGACAAATTCTTGGTACAGCAAATCTCAGTAAATAGTTACAGACTTCTTGATAAGCCATGAAAGGCTGTTCTCATTCTACAAAGGTTGCTCTCATTCTACTGATAACCGCCATCCAAACAAGTCTGGGAAAACTGTGTGGGTAAGGGTCCCAGCCTTGGTAGCCCCTTCAGGTGCAAGGACCGTGTCAGCTTACACCTGGTCTCCAACAGGAGCTGTGAATGATAAAGAAGAAAAATGGAAATTGCCTGATGGAAGGGAAATGATTAGAGAACTTAAGACCCTCCTTCACAAAGGGACCCATAGGGGGCCACAAGCTATGTGCGATGTCATTCTAAGGACAGTGGCAAAACAGGTCCAAGAGGGCTGCATTACTTGCAGAAAGGTTAATAAACAGGCCTGAGGAAGCAACTCCCAGGGGGAAGACCTCCCCGGCTCAGATCCTTCCAAAGCATCCAGGTGGATTATACAGAAATGCCCAAAGTAGAAAGACAAAAATACCTACTGGTGATAGTAGATCACTTGACAAATTGGATTGAAGCCATTAAAATATAGATTCTGATAACGGGATCCACTTTACTATCACCATTATTAAGGATATTATGGGTTAGATATAAGATGGGAATGTCATATCCCCTCGTACCCCCCTTCTTTGGGAAGGGTAGAAAGAATGAACCAAACTGTAAAGAGACAGATCACCAAACTGATGCTGGAAACAAAGCTCCCCGGGACTAAATGTCTCCCTGTTGCACTTCTCTGGATTAGAACAGCTCCAAGGAAGGATGTAGGGCTATCCCCTTATGAGATGTTGTATGGCCTTCCCTACTTAGGAAGGCCTCAAGATCTTCCTACAATGGAGACTAAAGATTAATTTCTTAAGAACTATGTACTGGGTAACTCCTCTACTCTAATCTCTCAGGTTAAAAGGCCTCCTAGCCCAAAACCCTCCTCATGAGTTTCTGGTTCATCACCATTAACTGAGAGACTATGTTCTAATCAAGACTTAGAAGAAAAACAAGTTGGAACCCTCCTGGGAAGGACCCTATCTTGTCTTGCTTACCCCTGAGACCACTTTTCCGCCTGCAGAATGAGGTTGGACCCTATCACACCCGGGTTAAGAGTGTACCACCAACCTCTCAGGGTAGAGACACCTCAACTTTTCAGCCATACCAGGACATAGTCCCTTGAAATTAACACTAAAGCAACTGTTAGATGTCTTAATGGCCATCATGTACTAGATTCTATTTGCTTTAGGGCTCTGGAAAATTGCAAGGGCTTACAATGTGGGCTGGGGAAATGTATACAATCTGGATCATGCTTACCCAGTTAAGTTATTGATTAATGTGACCAAGGAGATAAGCCCATAACCCTTCAATTTGATGCCTGCCAAACCATCAAAGGCAGCTAAAAGGCCCTTTTTTCCTTTTAAAAGGGTCTCCGATACCCCCCCCGGGAGGGGAGAAAAGGTGTTTTCACCCGGGTGGGCAAAACTCCGGCTCCCCAAAACCACCATGTGGTTCTTTTGGCCCCCTTGAGTGTTGGCTCTTCCCACAAAATACCGACTTTTGCGCATGGGCCACAAAGTTTCAATCGCACTGTACGTGCGCACCCGCACGTGGTATTTTGTGGAAGAGCCACACTCAAGGGGCCAAAGAGCCACATGTGGCTCACGAGCCACAGTTTGCCGACCACTGGTCTATCCCCTTGTCCTACCTGGAATGATGTATGGTGGACCACCCTACCAAGGCTGGATGGCTATATCCTGACCAGCAGATAAAAAGTTTAGTCAACTAAAGGCTAGAATACATCTATATAGAGGTACCCCTCCCCATGCTTGCCAGAACTTACAGTGTAATCCCTTGTTCTTCACTATAAATAACTTGAATGACTTGAATATTTCAGCCTCTAGGCCAAAAGATTGGCTAGGACTAGATTTATGAGTAGATGTCACAGAACAAGATCCCCAAGGGAGGTTTGCTCTGAGACTGGTAGCCCCACCCAAGGACATCATCACTGCCACCACCATGACTAGTTCTACCTCTAAGCTGGGGGAAAATCCCTTTGTACCACAAAATGATCCTACAAAAGAGACCCTAATTGAGTTGAGGATTCAAGACAAACTTTGCAAATAGAAGAAGGATATAAGGAAATGAATGCCTGGGTGGAATGGATTAAATATACTGTATGCCCCCTACATAAAAGCAACTGTTACGCTTTTTCGGCAGGAAGGCCAGAGGCCCAAGTGGTCCCATTTCCATTTGGATAGGCCTCAGACAGTAACGGGATGGAATGTATGCTTGCCTTGTATCAGGAGGAAACCACCTGGGGAAACACTTCCTGTAAGACTCCCTATTGTTCCCATCCAACAGAGGTAAAGAGCAAGGGTTCCCCAAAATGATCCAGCCCTCATCTTCTGAAGTAAATTATACCTCCTGCCTCTCAAGGTAGAGAGGGAACAGTATTCGGAGTTCATGGGAAATTTATTTGGATATGTAAATGGTCGAGGATCCTCAGAAGCCAATCATTCTGCTCTGTCAATAACCCGTGCTGATGTCTGGTGGTATTGCTGGGGACCATTACTTGCGGCCTTGCCTAGCCACTGGAGTGGAACTTGTGCTCTGATACAATTGTCTATCCCTTTCACTTTGGCATACCATTAGCCTTTTTCAATGGACAGACAGACTAGGAAGAAAAGAGAGAGTTCAGAGGGCTCTTTTAATCCCCATCTATAATTATAAAAAGCGTAATTTGCTAATTAGACCGACAACCTTCCAGACGAAGCTGCTGCAGCAGCGGGGGCCAAGGCAGAGGCAGCTGCCGTGGTGGCGGCGGCTGAGCCCCTTGCACCAACTTCATGCATCGGGCCTTTAGTATTTACATAGATTCCATTGGGGTTCCAAGAAGAGTGCCAATGAGTTTAAGTCTAGAAATCAAATTGCTGCAGGGTTTGAATCTGTCCTGTTCTGGTGGTCCACTGTCAACAAAAATGTAGATTGGATTAATTATATTTATTAAAATCAACAGAGGTTTGTCAACTTTCCTTGAGATGCATTTAAAGGTACAGCTGAAAAACTAGATGCTACCAGCAGAATGACCTGGGAGAATAGGTTGGCCTTGGATATGATTCTGGCAGAAAAAGGGGGAGTTTGTGTAATGATGGGGAGGGGGGGGGCAATGTTGTACATTCATCTCTAACAACACAGCTCCAGATGGAACCATCACTAAGGCCCTATAGGGATTAACAACTTTAGCTAATGAGTTAGCTGAGAATCCTGGGGTTGAGGATCCTTTCTCTGATTTACTAGAGCAATGGTTTGGGAAGTGGAAAGGAATGATGGTATCCATATTCACCTCTTTGATAACCGTGTTAGGAGTTATGACAGTAATGGGATGTTGTATCATCCCATGTATGAGAGGTCTTATCCCAAAGGGTTAATTGAAACCACATTGACCAAACAGACCCCAGTATCATACCAACAAAACAATCTCCTTCTCCTAGACACTGCAGAACATGAAAATCAACTAATGCGGACCGAATTAGAAGAAAAGAGTGAAATCAGTTAAATAAGAAAAAAGGGGGAATTGTGAGAATTATGAGAATCAACCCGTAATCTTTTCTGTCAAAGAAGGAAGTTCCTTAGCTTACGAGCAGCCATTTTGAGAGATGGCCGTCATTCTAAGTCACATGATTTAGGAGGCCACCATTCTAAGTTTTGGTTTCTTTCTTTTCTTTTTTTTTTTAAATATATTTTATTGATTTTTTACAGAGAGGAAGGGAGAGGAACAGAGAGCCAGAAACATCGATGAGAGAGAAACACCGATCAGCTGCCTCCTGCACACCCCCCACTGGGAATGTGCCCGCAACCAAGGTACATGCCCCCGACCGGAATCGAACCTGGGACCCTTCAGTCTGAAGGCCGACGCTCTATCCACTGAGCCAAACCGGTGAGGGCAGTTTTGGTTTCTTAAATTTCAACCCCTCCCTGTTCTTTGAATTAGCTGATCATGCAAGAAAGTGAAATTGAGCCTTAACCAATTAGCATGAGGGGCAGACTGCATCAGGAATAAAATCCGAGCGGACTTCCTGCTCCATGTGCTTGCTTACCAGACTCTTTGTTGGTTGCACACCCTCTTGCAGAGGTAAAGATATTGCCTTGCTGTCTGACTCCTGAGTATCCTTTGTGTTCTAACAGGACCCTTAACTCTGGTGATCACCTTCTTTCTAATAAATTGGAATAGGGAAACTGAGGCAGGAAAATTAAAGCCAAAAAGCTATGCAGGTAGCTTGTAGCAGGACCTTATCTTGAGAACAAAAGGTTAAAACCTCTCCTTCTCACAAAAGAACGCAGGAGAGGAGGGGGAATCTTAATGCAACTAGAAAATACATAGCTAAATCACCCTGAAATTACTAAAAGACAGCAGAATGGAGGTTAGAGGGGGAAAGAAGAATGCCCTACTGTTCAGTGAAGCCAGCAGTCTTTGACTGGTCAAGATAGAGTTTCCAGGTGCTTCTCATAATTGTGGAAAAAGCCATAACAAGGAAAAGGGGGGAACTTCAGAGTTAATCTGTACCAAGATATCTAAGCAGAGGAATTTAAAAAAACTTATAGATAAGAGGGTATAGAAGGCAGAAACCCAGCACCCCACTTGCTCTTCAGATTAACTGAGGGCCCATTTGCACTTCATAAACCAGATGTATAGATTTGCTTACCTTACTAAAGAAGTAAGTGCATGCTTTAATTTTTTTAATAAATTGGCTTTATCACAACACAATAGTCTGAAGTCTCTCATTTAAATTCATTTATATGAGAAGAGAAGAATGAAGGTGGGGGACAGCCCTCTCCCTCTGACTCGGGGGGGGGGGGGGCGGGGGGGGGTGGTTGGCTGTCTGATAACACCTCTCTGGAGTCTGTGAAAGGTGCCTGTCACAAAACTGTGACAATTGCCAGAAGCAAAATCTCTGAGATAATGCTCCAGGGAATGGCAGTTTTGCACCTTATTTTATACATTACACTCAAAAGAGAAGACATAAGTGGGTTACTTGAAAGTCATTGGTGGTAGGTTAGGGAGGCTGGAGAAAGCAAAGTGGGGGAAACCACTGGGATTGGATAATAAGTAAAATGATCCATCTTTAACATAGGTCAGTACAGAATAGTTAACAGTCAACAATTAATATGATAAATATGATAAAAACAACAAGAGGATTTGTAGTCTCTGCTTTGGTGCATTGGTTGTGCCCTGAGGTATCCTGACATTCCCAAGGTATGTTATCATAGATGCAAAAGACAAGAGACAGGCTTACTTAAGGTAAAGATTGACTTTTGTCAGGGAAGATTCTAGCCTAGGACATAAACTGCCATAAACTGCTTTTTTTTTTAAAAAAAAAAAAAGAAGAGAAAGTTTTAATTTCAGATCATCCTTTGTGGTTACTTTAGGTCCCTGGGATTTCAAGGTCACTATACAGGCCTTTCCTGAACTTGTCAGGTTAGCATGTGGCCCCTTTTCATCCACACTGAATGCTTGTACCCCCAAATTCATATGTTGAAATCTAATCCCCAATGTGATGGGATTAGGAGGTAGGACCTTTGGAGGTGATTAGATCATGAAGGTATTGCCCTTAATAAAAAAGACCTCAGATATATGTAAACTTTCAACAATAAAGATTTAAACTAAAAGAGAGAGAGAGAGAGATCCCAGAGAACTCCCTTCTGCCATGTGAGGACACAGAAAATATGTTAGGGGCAAAAATAGAATATTGGGGAATAGCTATGGTTATGGGAAATATTAATGATGCTCATGCTCTGTTAACCATGATTACCTTGTGTTGGTTAAAGAAAGGATATTCTGACCTGGCTGGGAGTTGTACACTGCCAGGACCTGGGAGTCAACCTTGGACCTAGGAATCAACCTTGGAATGTGGTCCAATCTTATTCAGGAACTGCCTATTATCATGGAAAGATTAACAACCTTGTTGCCCAAACAATGGAGTCCCACTCAGCCTGCATTGCCAACTTCCCCATGTAATCATTGTCCTACCCTATATAAACACCTGGTTTATGGGGTCTGCAGAGCAGATTTTTGTGGATGACCTGCTGCTCTCCCATACTGCTAGCAGTATTAGAATAAACACTCACATAGGCTTCAACCCTGTCTCTGCTGAATTGGCTCAAGTAGTGATAGGCAGCCTAGACCCATTGATTGTCTGGTTTCAAATAGACGAATGCCTATGAACCACGAAGCAAGCTCATATCAGAGACTGAATCTGTCAGTTCCTTGACCTTGGACTTCTCAGCCTCCGTAACTGCAAAATCGGTTTCTATTGTTTATAAGTCACCTAGTCTATTATTCTGTTATAACAGCCCAAAAACAGACTAAACAAAGCTTGAAGATCACATTTGTCAATATCAGACAATTCTGGACAAATTTCAAGAATAATCAATTATATTTGTACTATTAAACTCAATGTTTCTTAGAGACCCAGAAGAGTATTCAAAGGGGGCATTTCCAGGTTCTCTGATCAGAACAGCATAAAATTGTGTTTAAAAAAACAAAACACAAAAACTTAAATGACCCTATTTCTCTTGTTAAATTCATTCTCAGTCAGGCCAGTTTTGGCTAAACCGTTGGTCAGTATGGATATGACCTAGAGCAAAGTTTCTTGAGACACAATCAGTCACAGGGATGCTTTAAATGATCGATTTTAACTTTTCACATGCTCACATAACCTCTGACCAATTCTTTCCAAAGGTTGAGTGTTCCACTTCATGGGACAGTCCATGGCAATCTTTATTTATTTTTTATTTTTTTTATTTTTTTAAAAAATAATTTTATTTCTTAAAGTATTACAAAGAGTATTACATATGTCTCCTTTTTTCCCCCCCTTGACATTCCCCCGGCCCCTACCCACAGCCCCCTGCCCCCGTGTCTTGTGTCCATTGGTTAATCTTATATGCATGCATATAAGTCCTTCGGTTGATCTCTTAATCCCCCCCAAACCCTCCCCAGGCTTCCCACTGTAGTTTGACAGTCTGTTCAATGTTGCTCTGCCTCTGTATCTACCCCTGTTCATCAGTCTATACTGGTCTCCATTATCTGTCCCAACCTCACTGGAGTAGTCTCAACCTCACCAGGGCCGCCTGAGCCTCACCAGGGCCGTTACAGCCTCACCGGGGCCGTCCTGACCTCACCGGGGCGTTTCAACCTCACCGGGGCCGTCCCGACCTCACCGGGGCCGTTTCAACCTCACCGGGGCATGGCAATCTTTAAATGACTATTAGAAAGCCCTCTAGGCAAAACTAAACATCGTCTCTTCACAAAATAAGCAGTCTTTTGAATACTGACAATAAAATATTTAAAGCCAGGAAACGTGAGTTTTCTAATCATAGTTTCATATAAACAAACATCTAAATAACTGACATAACTTCAATTAATGATAAATACAACTCCACAAATTGACTTTTATAATCTCAATTTGGAAATTGAAAAATAAGAAGACTATAGAGTTAAAAGATTCTCCTAGGGATTATGTACTTGAGTCAACTTGTAAGGTAAAACTTTTTTATATCAATTTTACTCTTAAAAATCTCTTAAATTGCCCTAGCTGGTTTGGCTCAGTGGATAGAGCGTTGGCCTGCAGACTGAAGGGTCCTGGGTTCGATTCCAGTCAAGGGCACATGCCTGGGTTGCAGGCTCAATCCCCAGTGGGGGCATGAAGGAGGCAACCAATCAATGATTCTCTCTCATCATTGATGTTTCTATCTTTCTCTAGCTCTCCCTTCCTCTCTGAAATCAATAAAAAATATATTTTAAAAAATTTCTTAAATTGCTCACAAAGTAAAATTCCAATAAAGCTGATTTTACCTCCAGGATTAGAATAGATTGTTCTTTTGACTAAGTTGCAGATAAAGTGGTTGTCTGGCATTTAGAGCCATTTGTATGAATAATACCTCTAATTCACTTGGTATGAAAGCACATTGTTGAAATTATCCATATGATGTAACATTACAAAATGTTTTTTTTAGTGTTTTCCATTAAAAGGAAAGAAATACTTATTGAGTACCTTTAAGATGCCAGGCATTGTGGAAGGGTGGCAGCACTTGTCACATATTCATCAATAAATGTGGAGTAATAGATAACTGAATGGGGAAGCCAGTTCCTGAGATGAAACTGATATCTAAAAGAGAAGATTGAAAAAAGAGTATGATAACATGAAAGTAATGTTCTTTAGAGGAAAAAAAAGTGGATAGTAACACAAACAGCTCTACTGCTATGTCTTGAAAAATTAGTTCACAAGTTTCATCTTCCAGTCCTCTAATATTAAGTATTTCATGAAAACTTGACTCATCATTGAAGGAACAATGGTTTGCAGAGTATTCACTTTTAAGATTAACTTGCAAGAAGCTCTAAATAATGCCATTATTTAGCAAAATAAAAAAATAATTTTCCACTAGGAAAAATTACAAAGATATGTTCAAATGGATTGCTCAATGAATCCTTTCCAGATACATATTTCTAAGGAAAAAAAGTCATTTTAGAAACAGAAACTAGATTTATCTAGTACTTCAGGTATAGTGAAAAAAGTTGTCATAAATCAACAGCAATAACAGAAAAACCAAGCACCAATCATAACAGGATCTTCCAAGAGGAAACAAGGGCGGACAATTATACTGAGTCCTATATCCCTCTGTCATCTGATAGATGCCAACCTTGTTAAAATAAAGATCAAAGGCAGGCTGGGGAGGAATTGAATTCATTAATGTCCAATACTATTGATGGATACTGAAGAAAATAGAAAAAGGTATTCTCCATACCTTTCTGAAGGTTTGGTCTGGGTGGGAGCATTCATGGTAGGTAGGTGGTATGTGCAGGAGCCACAGGCTTTATTTTTTTTAAGGTAGTAGTAGAGGTAATACTTTCTCTGTAAGTTGACTCATCCATCACTGTCAAAATTTTGCCATTTGAAGTGTAGAAAAAATGTGAAAAAACACCCAATCTTAAGATCTTACTGCCATTTACTTCATGACCCTGAACAGCCATCAACCTTTATTCCTTACATGTAGAGGCCCAGTGCACGAAATTCATGCATGGGTACAGTCCCTAGGCTTGGCCTGTGATTAGGACCATCATCCCCGGCTGCTTGCAGCCAGCCCTGCCCCCAACCCCAGTTCCCCTTTCACCATCAGGTGATTGAAGCCTGATGGCCGGGGGAAGGGACGGAGAGGTTGGCTGTTCCCGCCCGCTCGCTGGCCCTGCCCCTGCCGCAGGTTGCCCTCTGTGTGTGGGGTGACTGGCGGGGCGGGGGCCTTGGCCTGGTGCCATCCACATCCCCAACCACCCATCCCCAGTTCCCCATTCGGCCAGGGAAAGGGACTGAGAGGTGGTCAGTGCACCTCATAGTGACTGGTTGAGTGGTCATTCTGCCGTTAGGGTCAATTTGCACATTACCCTTTTATTATATGGGATAGAGGCCCAGTGCATGGGTGGGCGCCGGCTGGCCTGCCTTGGGGGCCCCAGATCGGGGTGGGGGTCCCCGCTAAGGAGAGGGGCCACGGTCATTCTGGTCTCTGGTCATTCTGGTCGTTCCGCTGTTTCGGTCGCTGGGCTTTTATTATATAGGATTAGGGATATATGATCAATAACTTCAAGGGAAAGGAAGAGACCAAATAAACTGAAACGTCAAAACGCATTGTATGAACCATAAAACATGATAAAGGACTAGAGATATTTAGACAATTCAGAGAAAAAAATCTAGTATGAACCTTTTATTTTTGACAAAACAAACTACAAATTTTACATTCTAAGCTCCCAAAGTTTCATTTATTTAAAAAATAAAAGACAAGGCATCCTGGACACCCAGATTTCAGGTATGAATAAAATAGTACCAGATTTTCAAGTTATATTAGCTGGTTGCATTTTATATACCATAAATGTGAAGAGAACTATGACATACATTCATTAGTTTCAAATGTACCTTTAAAAAACACATGGACATTCTTGAGTTTCCTAACTATACAGTTTCATATCAACAAACATCTAAGTAACTGACATAATTTCCATTAATGGTAAATACAACTTCACAAATATCAAATTACACAAATAATTTGCTTTTTATAATCTCAAATTGGAAAGTGAAAAATAAGAGGAATTAGAGTTAAATAGCTGAAAATGCTATATGAGCACATTGTGACAAGGAATGTACAAGTAGTTTCCCTCAGGAATGATTTTTGAGAATTTAAAGTAAATTTTATCAGAAAAGTTAAAATCTCTAGTGTGAAAAGAAAGTTAAATGAATTATTAGCTCAATTTCTAAAGATCTAGCAAATTACAGATTTTTGTGCAATTAATTAGTAACATACACATTTAAGAGCTTAATACTGACTGTTTAATAGAATGTTTAGGTGGTTCTGAAGTGTATACTCTTTATAGTTTACTTTAGCTTTACATGTCAATGAAAGATAAGATTCTTCAGTGGGAAGTTATAGCTTATTCTGCACTAGATACAGGTAATGTGTACCAGATTCAGAGCAAATAGTAGCTTTCACCTTCAAGGATTCTACTTTTAATTTATACAAAATTAGATTTTCACCCACATGTGTGGAAAAAGTGCTTCTCAAATGTACATGGCCCCCATTTCCATAATCCTAAAATAAAAATAAAGGCACATAAATGGATAATAGTTTATATATTTTATGTGAATATTTTTCATTAATCTTTAAACAGATTCACTCTAGAGATGTGTGATAAACTTGTTACAAATTTCTATGACTTGGGGAAATTAAAGATCTAAGACCTCTCTAAAGATTGCAGTGGTATACAATTAATATATTGGTTCATTACTCTGCACGCCAACTCACCTCTTAATCTCTATAGGCTGCAGGTACTTGTTTCATCAATAATGAGACCAAAAAGACTAAAGGACGACTTGTGGAATTAGTCTCCCAGAAAAGTTGTTTTGAATATTGTTACAAATAGATTTAATATGCTTGTGAGTTAAATTTTACAATTATAAAATATTCACACTAATGTATTTGAATGGAATGTAATTAACAATCATGTGTAAGTCTTTAATTTTAATGACTGGTATTTTTCACTTACATGTAAAGAAATTCAATAGCCAGCGGCATTTAAATATAGAAATAGTACAATCTCTTCTCTTTTCCCTTTTATAAAGTGCTATTCTTAACTGGGTAGAGTTACTGTCCAGCTTCTCATTAACTTCACTGTATGTCTATTTAGATTCAAGGAAACCATGAAAAATTGAGAGGATTTAGTATTTTAAATATTTGCAAAATATTGCTACAAAGTATAGACTATGAGCATGTTTTATTAGTAAAACAAAAAGTGTACCTTAGGTTGATTTAATTATTACTTGAGAGAAGCATAGGCTCACATACACTTATGCCAATTTTTGCTAATCATCTAAACCAGAAACAGTTCTGTAGGCAATTCAAGTCTAAGCACCATCAACTAGGGTGATGTCAAATAGAAAGAATGGTTATATAACCCCAGAATAAAAACTTCAGCAAATTTAGACTTTTAGAATAGCAAAACAAGTTAGTGAGAATCAGAACCACACGTAATATTTTACTTTAAAGTAACACAGGTTGTTCAAGGTATTTTCTTTAAATAAAAGTTTGTGTAGTTATTAATAACGCACCTTAATACTGAGTGCAGTATGATAGTTAAGAGGAAAGCATACTACAGATTAACTCAAAGTGAATGTTGCTTATTTCTTTAGTTGAGTGATTAAAGCTGAGATTGCTTTTTATAAACAGCTGAACACTTACAATACAGTAGGATACCAACAGGATTCCCATTTTTATTCATTTACTAATTAGAATTTTTGCATTTCAACTCTTACCTGACCTTCGCAAAATCTTAAAAAGCAAATGCAATTAGTTTTCGTTCACACTTAACAAATGTTACCAATTTCATTACAATTTGCCTATCTTGTTTTTGGAAGAGTAACCACTTTTAACAATCATAAACGAGCAATATTCCTCACTTAGCATGGCATCCAATAATGGTTAAATCAAAGAAACCCTCAGTCATCAATTCTGTACCCCCAATTTAGATACATCTCTAGTCTTTACAAACAGGGACTCCAGGGCAGAGGAATGGCATGGAGAAAAGAGGCCTAGGGCAAGGTTTGATGAATCACTTGGAAAGCCACCTCACTCAGAATACTAGGGGAAACTCCCCCCCCCCACTTCCGCCCTCCCCCACTCCAACCCCCCAAAGTAAGAATGCATAATTTTGCCTAAATCTTTTCTGGTCTCACTTGCCTACCTCTAGTATTGTATTTCGGATGACAAATAACCCTTAGAATTTTCTACAAAAATTATTTTTACCCAAATACATTGGACTTCGGTCTCAATTTGAATGAGGGTAAGTGGCCTTTAAGAGATCGATCCTCTTCTTCCTGCTCCCCCTCTTCCAGGGCCTGCTCCGGGTCTCTGAAAAAGGGTGTGGTGTGGATGATCTGGGTTTTGAAGTGGATTTTGTTGAGTCTGGGTTTTATTCGCCCACTAGAGCTGCCTGAGGCTTTGCGACCTGGGTCCTTTGCTTTGCCTCCTGCCCATCCCTCAGCCAGGTGGTGGTGGTGGTGGTGATGGTGATGATCCCCTCCATCCTCCAGGACGTGCGAGAGTTTGTAGGTGATGAGGTGGGAAGGGAGCACTTTTGAAAGTCTCCAGCGCCCACCCCCGCTGCCTGAGGCACTTTCACCGTCGTCCTCGTCCAGGGCTCCCACCAGGTTCTTGATCTCCTCGGCGATGCTCTGACTCAGGTACTGCGAGGCCTTCTTCCCACTGTAGTCCCTGACGTCCACGTCTGCGTCGTAGGCCCCCACCAGCAACTTCACCACCTCCACGTGCCCGTGCATGGCTGCCAAGTGCAGGGCGGTGTAGCCTCCGCTCGTCCTGGCGTTGATGTTCACTGGCAGCTGGTGTTTGTTGGCGAAGTTGACTAGCATGGCCAGGAGCTCCTGCCGGCCGTGCTTGGCAGCCCAGTGCAGGCAAGTGAAGCCGGTGATGAAGTCCCGCTTGGTCAGCAGGCCAGGCTCACAGATGAGCAGCGCCTCCAGGCTGTCCCACTTGCCGTCCGAGGCCGAGAGCATCCAGGCGTGTTCCAAAGGGTCCAGCGTCACCGAGGCCCCGCTGCTGATCTCCTCCTCCGCGGACGACGAGGCAACGGAAGCGCTGTCCGAGTCACCCCCACCTTTGCCGCGTCCTCCCCCAGAGCAGCCCCCGGTGCTGCTGCCCCCCAAGCAGACGCTCCTCTTCAGCTGCGGGGAGCTGCCCATCACAAGGTCCCGGAGGTTCTGGCGAGTCGACCTTGGGGTGGTGGTTCCCCCGGGAGAGCTCCCTCCGTCCGCCTCCTCGCAGCCCTGGGGCTGGGGTTCCAGGTCCTCGCTGGGCTCGGGGGTTGGTGCTCGGGCCGGAGGCTGCGCGCCGCGCCGCGAGTTCTTTCTCCTGGCCCCGCCGTTCAGGGACGGCCCGCTCCGGCCGTCGCCGGTCAGGCTGGGCAGCCCAAGCGCGGCGGCGGAAGACTCTCCATCGCCGGGTTCACGGCCCGGACCCGGGGTCGCTGCCTCGGGGCACAAGCCGCTCTCCCAGTACTTGGCCGGGTCGTCGGACCCCTCCGGGTCACCGCCGCCATGGGGCTCGGGCTCTGCGGTCACCGAGATGCGGGGTAAGTCCCGAGGGGGCGCGGCCTTGGGTGACTGTGGGCCTTCGCAGAACCTCCTTTTGAGGTGCACGTACTTGGAGCCGTCGGCGGGGTCGGTGCGCACAGTGGCCACGGCATTGACCAGCTCCTTGAAGTGGGCGCGCCGCTCGGGCTCGCCGCCCAGAGCACCCCTGAAGTGCTGCACCAGCTCGGCGTGCCGGGCCCGGCCCCGCGCTCCGCGAGGAAGCGCAGCACCGCCTCGGGGCCGAGCTCCGCCGGGTCCTCCATCCGGGGTCGCGCTGCTCGCTAGGCGTTGGGAGGCTCAGCCCGGCCCCATCGCGGTGCGCTCCCAGGTGCGGGCTCCGCGAACTCCAAACCTCTGGTCCGCGGCCGGAGACACTGCCACTAGCTCACAGGGCCGCGCCCCGCGCAAACACGCCTCCGCCGGCCCCGCCCCGCCCCGCCCACTTCCGGTCCCGTGCGGCCGCAATCTCGGCTCCCGCCGACCGCCCGCGGACACGGCCCCGGGCCGCCCACTTCCGGCCCTCGCGCGGGAGTGCCTCCAGCCGCCGCCAGCTGAGTAGTCCTGCCCGCATCCCCTCTCCCTCCCGGCCCAGGTCCTGCAGCCACTGCCCCGCACTGACTCGTCCGGCGACACGTCGTGGGACACCCCTGTGAGAGGCTCGCTCCGGCCCGCGTCACTGAGGCAGCCGTCTTTGCCCCGCCCCTGCCCATCGCGCCGGCTCCGGCCCGCGCCCCGCATCCCGAGCCCTTCCCGGCCCCCGGCTCCCTCCGCCGACGCGCTGCTCGGGCGGTGACGAGACCGCCGCTCCGGCCGCCCTTGGCTCACTTCGCCCAGCTCCCGCCGGAACCATGAGCTCTGAGGAGGCGCGGCACCTGGTGAGTCCAGGCGACCCCCCTAGGGCCGGGCTCCCAGGGTCTCCGCCCCGCCGTTCCCGGGGTCCCAACGTAACTTCCTCCCGCGGCGTCCGGTAGGGCGGTGGCGGGTCCGGTCCTCGGAGGTCCTTGCGGGCTCCGCGGTCCCCCTTCTGGGGGGAACGGGATTCTCTCTCCCCTCTGTCCACGGGCGTCGGCGGGCGGCCCGCACCCGGCGCGCGAGGTCCCCCAGCTCTCCGCGCCGGGCGGGAGCGGCTCAAGTTTTTGCGCGGCTTCCCGTCTTCGCCAAAAGTTAAATGGGAAACAGTGATCGTGGGTCCGTGTGTTTGTAACGGTTTTGGGCACCGAGCCGATGGCTACAACGGTAGCGACCTTCTGGAGTC
The DNA here is from genome assembly GCF_000147115.1 of Myotis lucifugus. NCBI lineage: Eukaryota > Metazoa > Chordata > Mammalia > Chiroptera > Vespertilionidae > Myotis > Myotis lucifugus. Next base: position 6,168,736 of record NW_005871069.1, read on the forward strand.
GCGGCCTTTCCCTGACCCGACCCTCGGGGTCCGGCCCGCGCTCCTCCTCCTCGCCCTCCGCTAAAATTCGATTCCCCCACCCTCTTTTGGGGGGCACCTTGGCACCCTCGTGCTTTAAAAGCCGGGTGACTGAGCTGTCCGCTGTTTTATACCTTTCAAACCAGTTGTATCTTTTTACCTCATTTGAAGCCGGCGGTCCTCAGCGTGTGGTCACAGTTATTTTCCTAACAATACCAAGCTGTTATTTGCCTTTTCCACGCTTGTTTTCTTGTGAGTTGGTTGTTTTTCAGAGGCTGCATGATGTGGACCTCACCGTCCGGAGGGCCGATGGAATGTGTCTCTGTGCACACTTGTCTTGTAAATTTTAATTTTAATTTCTAATACTACAAATATCAATGGTTGTAATCCATGCAAACAAAAGCTCCCCGGGGGCCCTGAGACCAAAAAGTCTGAGAGCTGGTCTCAGCAGTCTCTTGAGTCGGAAGGCGCCGCTGTAGGAACAGCTTACGGATTGCAGCCTGAGAGGCGGGGTGATGTGTCCCCGCTACACCGCGGTTCTGTGGTGGCGCCCGGACAACCCTAATCCCGCCAGGGCTCCTTCTACTCTGTGATGTACTTAGAGAAGTCTCGGTTTTTCTATCGGAACTGCCTTGTTACAGTGGCCGTGTGTGTGTGCATGTGTGGGTGAGAAAAATGTGTTTTGTAAACTTTGGTTCGTAGTAATCTTCAGAATTAAACTTGTGCTGAAGAAAGCGCTTCATTTAATTGGCGTTGGATTTCTTGTCAATTGCACTTATTTTGCAGTTCAGTAGTAAGGCTACCTTTATTTTCTAATTAAACTTTTCATTTTGAGATAATTGTAGATTCACATACAATAGAGATGCCTGTACCCTTTATTCAGCTTTATTCAATAATAATATTTGCAGAACCATTGTACAAAGCCCACACCCAGGACACTGACATTGATTGTTTAGAGAACTTCCCACACCAGAGGGATCCCTTTTAATACTCATACCCCACTCCCATTTCCACTCCACCTCCTTCTTAATCTCCAACAACCGCTAATTTGTTCTTCATTTCTATAATTTTGTCATTTCGTGACTGTTATTTAAAGAACCACACAGTATTTTAACCTTTTGGGATTGGACTTTTTTCACTCAGCAAAATTCCCAGATTTATCTAGGTTGTTGCATGTGTCATTAGTTTGTTCTTTTTAATTGCTGAGTAGTATTCTATGGTATGGATGAATCACACTTTGTTTGAAGGACATCTAGGTTGTTTCCATTGTTGGGCTATTATGAATAAAGCTGCTATAAACATTGATGTACAGTAACATGTGATGTAAAATAATGAACACATAAGACTTAAGTTTTTTGGGATAAATTCCCAGGAGTACAGTTGCTGGGTCCCCTAGTATCTGGGTTTAAAGATTTATAAGAAACTGCTAAATTGTTTCCCAGCATTTTTGCCCATTTTCCATTCCCACCAGCAATGTATGAGAGATCAGGTTCTCCACATCCTCACCAGCATTTGGTGTTCCTATCTTTTATTTAGGCATTCTGATAGGTATGTAGTGATTTATTGTGGTTTTAACTTGTTTTTCCATGATGGCTAATGATGTTAAACATCTTTTCATGGGTTTATTTGCCATCTGTATATTCTCTTTAGTGAAAGTCTGTTGTGCATTTCCTAACTGGATTTTTTAAATTGTTGGTTTTAGAGGTTTATTTTTAATATATTCTAAATACTAGTCCTTCCTTGATATGTGATTTGCAAATGTTTTCTCTTAGTAGTTTTTTTTTCCTTCTTAATAGAACCCTTGGCAGAGCAAACATTTTTAATTTTTATAAAATCATTTTTTTCCCCATTTTTCCTCTTATGGATTGTACTTTTATTAAGTCTAAGAATTATTTACCTAACCCTAGATCCCAAAAGTATTCTCTTATTTTTTCTTGTAAAAGTTTTCCACTCTATGTTTTACATTTAAGCCCATTGACCCATTTTGAATTAAGTTTTATGTAAGGTGTGAGATGTAGGTTGAGGATCATTTTTAGCCATGCTCCAGCACCAGTTGTCAAAAAGGCTGTC
>NW_005871069.1:6172554-6175033 GCF_000147115.1 Myotis lucifugus
TCTGGGGTTTTGTTTAGCTTCTATATTTGCAACATAGTTGCTTAGAGTTGCAGCTGAGAGGCGGCAAGTCAGGCGGGGAACGTTGGAGTCCGCAGTCACTGGAGCAAGCAAGCCTCCCTGTTCGCTTCAGTGCATGGCTGCCGGCCACCATCTTGGCTGACAGTTAATTTGCATAAGGATATGCTGATTAGCCAATGGGAAGGGTAGCGGTCGTACGCTAATTAACATGTTTCTCTTTTATTAGTGTAGATATCCTCCCAACCCCATGAGTTGAGTAATGTCTCCATTTGTGGGGGCGAGGGGGGGATTAACATTCTCAAACTTTGTTGGACAAATCGTTTCTTATTTTGTTCATGTTGTCATTGTACCTCCTTGCCCCATGCTCTTATCCGTGGTTTTGGCAGTTACTTAGTGCACTAGCAGTTTGCATCTGTTGCCATCCATAAATAGTTAATTCTAACAGCCTTCTTAAGCCATACTTTTATTAATTCTAGGAGATCTCTGTTTTGGCAGAATCCATATGCTGCTTGTAATATAGTAACAGAGATTCTGTTGTTTAGAAAAGAATTATAATTTACAGTTTCCACATAGCAAGAGCCAAAAGAACCTAATACTGCATTGTAATTTGAACAATTGGAGAAAATATTTTAATCTCATTTTGCATTTGCATATTTTGCTGTATATTTTCTTTTTTATTACTGTTTAGAAAATAATACATCTATTGTCTTAACCATGTCCAAGTTTTTGTTAACTACTACTTTACCATGTATTGATTACTTTTAGTAGATATTTTGTTATATCTTTTATGATTAACTTTTTTTAATGAGGTATAATTTACATACAGTGAAATTTACTTTTCTTTTAGTAGAAAGTTTTATGAGGTTTGATGAATATATATAATTGTGTAACCATAACCACAAACATATAGAATAGTTCCATCACTCCCCTTTCCCCAAATTCCTTTGTGCTTCTTTGTAGTCCCTCTCTTAATCTCTGACAATTACTGATCAGTTTTGTGTTCCTGTTGTTTTGCCTCTACCAGAATTTCATATGTATGAATTATTATACTGAGATTCATCCATGTGTTGCATGTTCCTTCTTATTGTTGACTAGTATTCCATTGTATGGTTGTGCCACAATTTATTTTGTTCATCCTTTCTCCAGTTGAAAAACATTTGGGCAGTTAGCAGTTTTAAAGAGTTATGAATGAAGTTAACTGTATATATTCACATGTAGGTTTTTATGTGAATATAAGTTTGCATTTCACTTGGGATGATATCTAGGAGTAGGATTACTGAGTGTGTGTTTAACTAAATTAAGAAACTGCCAAACTCTTTTGCAAATGTTTGTGACAATTTGCATTCCCACCAGTAACAACTGAGAGTTCTTGTCTGCATTCTTGCCAGTATTGTCAATTTTTAAAAAGTAATTCTGATATATTGTGATATCTCATGATTTAATTTTCATTTATCTAATGACTAATATTATTGAGCATCTTGTCATGTGCCTATTTGCCATCCTATATCCTTAGTGAATTGTCTGTTTAAATCATTTTTAAAAATTGAGTTATTGTCTAATTATTACGGAGTTATACAAGTTTTTAAAGTATATATACTTTTATAAGTCCTTTATGAGATAAATTATTTACCAGTGTTTTATCCAAGTATGTGTCTTTTTTTTTTTTTAATTCTCTTAACAGTATGCTTTGAAGAGCAGAAGATTTTAGTTTATTAGGTACAATTTAGCTTTTTTTCTTTCTGGATCATGCTTTTGATGTTATAGTAAGAAATCTTTACTTAATGTAAGGCCACAAAGATTTTGTTTATACCTTTTCTTCTATTAGGTCTATGATTCATTTAGAGCTAATTTTTGTATATGGTACAAGGTATGAAGGTATGAATTGAGGATCACTTTTTTTTTTTTTTGCATATGGGAGTCCAATTGTTCCAGCACCATTTAAAAAAAAAGATTGTCCTTTCTCCATTAAATTGCATTTGCATCTTGTTGAAAACTCTTGCATACCCCTTCCCCCAACACACACACACACACACACACACACACACACACACACACACTCTCTATATCACAGTAGTTTTCAACCCTCCTAATGCCACGACCCTTTAATACAGTTCCTCATGTTGTGGTGACCCCCAATTTCATTGTTACAAATTGAGCATAATTAAAGCATAGTGATTAATCACAAAACAATATGTAATTATATATTTGTTTTCCGATGGTCTTAGGCGACCCCTGTGAAAGGGTCGTTCGGCCCCCAAAGGAGTCTTGACCCACAGGTTGAGAACCGCTTCTATATCACATCACTCTTTCCTGGAGGCATGGTTGTTGACGACATTACTTCTCATTGCCACTTCCAGGTCATTCTTCTCTCCCTAAATACTCCCAATTTTGATTCTCACTTAGCTATCACATTATATACTCACCATCTTTGTTCAGTCATCTCTGAAACCTCACCTCCCCC
>NW_005871069.1:6175137-6187320 GCF_000147115.1 Myotis lucifugus
TGTTGTTGTCGTGAGTCAATAACTGCTACCCCTCCTTGCAGGATTTCACTCTGACCATACTTCCGACTTTGCCTGATTGTTTACTCCCTCAGATGACTCCCAGTCCCATAATTCTTTGACCTAATCTGTTGAACCTTTCCCCTTTCCCTCATATCCTTCATGCCTTCTTTTCCTTTTTTTGCCAGATTTAAGTCCATCTTGTAACATGTATAATTTTTTTCATGCACATCTCAGTTTTCTCTCTTCTTCATTCTTCCCTGACAACCCCCTTCCCCCCCCCCCCACACACACACACTTAAACTCCCAGGACTCTGCTCTTGTACCCTCACTGCTGAATATGATGGGGGAAAATCATGCTGTGTGGTTTTACTCTAACATCATGATCACTAGTAAACTCAAGAGGCTGCCTAAAAATTGTACTGCATTTTCCTCATTCATTCACCCTCTCATTCTTCTTGATAAAGGGTGAGCAAACATTTAAAGGGTTAAATAGTAACTAATTTCAATGCTGTGATCCACAAGGTCTTTGTTACAATTATGCAATGCTCTTGTTTTCTGAAAGCAGCCACACATGGTAAGTAAAGGAATGGTAGGAGCACATTCTTCGTTCCTCCCTAATAGGCTTTTTTTTTTTTTAACCTGTCTTCCAGGACTCCACACTTTTCTGGATTTCTTTCACCCTCCTTCTTAGCCATTTGGACTGGTTGCTCCTCAGTTCTCCAACTTTTAATGTTGGAGTCCCCCAGGGCTCCATTCTGTGATCCCTTCTCTTTTTTGAATACCTTCAATCCCTGGGTGATTTCATCTCATTCCACAGCTTTAAGTACTAGCCATATATTAATGACTTCAGAATTGTTTTCTTCAGTCCAGATATCTCTGCACTCTCAACTTGTTTATCCAACTACATACTCAGTCCCTTCACTTCAGTATCTAATAGGCATCTCCAATTTAACATGTTTTAAAGAGAGCTCCTGATCTTCCCCACTCCTCCTCCTCCTACAGTCTTCCCAGTTTTAGTAAATGGAAGCTCCCTCCTCCTTATTGTTCAAACCAAAAACTTTGGAACCATTCTTCATATCTCCTCACATCCCACATTGAGCCCTCAGCAAGTTCTGTTGGTTCTGCCTTCAAGGTAGATGAATTTGACCCCATCTTACCTCTTCCACCACTAACATTCTGCCATGATGTCTTTCCTGGATTAGATGAATGAAACAGTCTCTTAACTAGTCTTGTTTTTGCCTTGCCATTCTTTAGTCTACTTTCAACATAGTAGCTTTAGCAAACCCTTTAGTACAAAGAGAAATCATGTCCCCCTTATACAAAACCCTTCAAACCCAAGGCCTTACAACAAGCCACAAGAACCCTGTATGTTCTGGCATTGCATTTCTCTCTGGCCACTCTGTCTCCCTCTCTCTGCTCCAGCTGCTTGGTCTTATTGCTATTCCTCAAACACTGCAGCACACACTTGCCTCCGGATCTCTGCCATTGTTAGTTCCCTCTGCCTGGAATGCTCTTCCTCCAGACATCCTCTTCACCACTCTCTTTTAACCCCTCAGGTCTTTTCAGGTAGGCTTTCCCTAACCACCCTGTTCAAAATGGCACCCTCACCTCTAATTTTGGAAAAGTAAGCTGGTACAGCCTTTTTGAGGGGCAGTTTGGCAATATGTTTATACCTTTGACTACATTCTAGGAATTTATTATGAGGAAATTAACAGTTGCTTCTACAGGACTGTCCCTTTGGACCCACCGGGAAGCAGATGTTGGAGTTAGGAGTGTTAGAGATTGATTAAGGGTAGACACTGGGGAGAAGTGATGCCTGCGGAAGAGAAAGGGGGAGGAAGCTAGACTAGAGAGGAAAAATATTCATGCCTTGGTGCAGATTTTGATAGCTGTGAAAGGAAAGAGGTTAGGAAGCAGAATTGGGCACAAAAAGCCTCAGAGGTCTTGCATATCTGGCAAAGTTTGGGTCAACCCAGTGGAGAGCTTTGACTGTTAGGTTTGCCTGCTTAGGGCAGAAGGGGCCAGGTCCTGACATCCTGACACCCTCACTGTGCTCAGTCTTTGGCTTGGGGCTTCCTGGGAAGAGCTGGTCTTGGGTTGAGTACTGTGCAGACCCTGAAGGCTCTGCAGCTGGAAGCTGTCAGCATTCTTCATAGCCAAAGAGCAAGTTCTTGCTGGAAGGGAGGGAGATCTGAGTGGAGGACCTCTTTGGCTGCTGCATGAGGGACATTTATTGCAGTATTAATTTAAAAAGACATAATTAGAAATGGTATTTTTTCCCCTATAATAAATATGAAATACTGCTTTTCTAATTAAGGGAGGGAAAATAATTTCAAAGTAAGCTTGCATTTGTATTTTAAGCAGCCATGTTAATAAGCTTTTGTTAAGCTTGAAACTCCTCTTTTACTAGTACATAAACAATTATCAAGAATTTCCTTATCTTGATATTTTGAGGCTGAATGTTAGACTGTTTAGTTACCATTTAGGTTTTGTATTTATTGAAGAGGATGGTAAAATTGAGGCAAAATGGATATATTGACGGGACTTGGACTACCCTAAGCTGCCCTAGACTGAGACTATCCTGGGGGAGATCCAGGCAGGCTTGCACACGGGAGGCCAATGTGTTGCTTTGTCTTATATTACCAAGTCTTACTGATTTCAGTTGAATTCTTTTTTTCCCTGGGTTGTAATTAGCATCTAATTCTAGAATGATCCTATGCAGAATTTGAATAAGGTAATATTACTATTTATTTTTAGGAAATGTTTAGATCAGCACTATTAACTTTCTTTTAAAGTTTCCTTAACCTGAAGATGTAATAAAATGATTTTAAAGAATGAGTCTGTGTAATCTTTTAAATTATTGTTTTAAGCCAAAGAACCCTTCCCTCAAAACCCATTAAATGGGCCCAGATTTTTATTTTTTTATTTTTGGTCTTAAAAGACTCCAAGAAACACCAAGGGACAATTTGAAAAGTTTGCTTCTATTTCTTTAACTTTATAAAGATAGAAATTATAGGTAAATGAAGTTAAAATGAAGCTATTTTTAAAGTCAAGTCTGAATTCTGTTCCCCCCAGGCTCATTGTTATACCCAGAGGCTATACGCAGTCTCTAAGGAATGTTTCCAAGTAGGGTAAGGAAAGTATTCTAGGGTCCTGTTGTGAAAGAATCACCATATGTTTTCCTATAATTGGCCCATACTCCCCACACTGAAATTTTGAAGAAGGGGAAGAACCTGATTTTCCTCCAGCTACCCCAGAATGTTCTGGCACTTTTTTCTATGACTCATTACATACTACATCTTTAAAAAAATGAATAAATAAGTAAATAAATATGTTAGACTTTGCTAGGAATTAAAGGTACTGTTTAATATTTTTTCTTCTAGGTAGTAAGTATAGAGATTTAAATGTATGTTTCTGTATTTATGTCGTATATGTGTATTTAAAATTAAAAATTCAGGAAAAGCAAACTTGTGTGACAGTGTAATCAAGTGTAGGAATAGTGATTTTGTTAGTCTTCTTTGTGTTTAAGAATGGGATTATGATTGCCTGCTATAAGTTTGTGTTCTCTGAGATTAAGTTCTTAAGATCAAGGGACATGTCTTCCTCCTCCCAAGACCCCATTGCTCAGCATAGTGATTTCATATAGTAAGTAGGTGGTCAGTGGTAGAGCAGACAGAATTCCACTTCTATGTGGTTGTTACTAGGTACTTTTAATTCAGGGTTTACCACTAAAGGGACTGGGTCAAATCTGGTCCGCTTATTATTTTACCTTTAAAAATGGGACAGGACATTTATTAAAAACTGTTTTCATTCTAAAAGTTGTTTTGGAAATTTGACTAGTAAAGTAGTACCAGTGGAAAATATTAAAAGCAACTATTTATAATACTTTTTATGTGACTCATTTTTTCCTGATCAAAACATTTATCCACAAAGATTTTAAAGTAGGTTTTTTCGCAAGTATTCAGAAACACCAGAAATGAATAAACAAAAGCAGATATTTGATATGAACTTACATAAATGACAGAAATGTAACATAGGTTTTTGTTTTGTTTGTTTGTTTTCTGTGCAATTTAAAACATGTTTAATTCTGGAATTTTCATATAGTTTTGGACTGAAATCATAGAAAGCAAAACTGAGGATAAAGGGCACTTCCATATGCCCCTGTCCCGAAATGCTCAACAATCTTGCCTGCAATGGACAGCCATAGGTTTGTTAGGATCCCTAGACATTGATGCATCACCACACAAAGTAGCACAGTTTTTGAAGCTGGTGAGGGCTAGGAAATTCTCCACGAATATCTAGGATAAAGAAATGGACTGGGCTGTATCTGTCCTTCGTAGATACATTCCTGTTTTTAATCCTGTAAATTATTTCCCAATTGTGGCCAGAGAATAGGGACCTGTTTGGGAGTGGGGAGGAGTTGGAGACATCCAGATTAGGATTGCTTCAGAATTAAGGAATCTAGTAGGAGTTTCAGAGGGGATAGAGGGAGAAGGTAGACCCACTGTCCCATTTTTTCTCACCAGGAAACTGACAGCTTCAATTGTCACATGCTGCCGGGTGACAATTGAAGCTGTCCGTTTCCTGGTGAGCAAAAAGGGGACAGTGGGTCTACCTTCATCACAGAGTCCTGAAGACAGTGGATAGGGAAATGTTTTGTGAACTGTTAAAGCCTATTTAAATGCAGGTCAATACCTTGTTTTACTTAGTCCACCTCTCCTAAAAGGAAGAAGGCTAATCAACCTTTCTGAAGGTCTGGGCCTCTCATTAGGTGCTACTGCTACACACTCACCTGTGCATTTCCATTTGTACCCTCTGAAGTGCCGGCTTTATAAGGTCTCTTGCTGCCCCTGTCTTTAGAAAGTGTCATCTGTTGCACTCACTGGCCTTTAGCCGATGGTACCTCGCGTTGCCTAGAAGGTTCCTCTCGTAACACAGGTTTTTTTTAGTCAAAGTTTAATGACAGATGAGCACAAAAGCAATCATTGTGTCCTATGCAAATTTTACTGGTACTTACCAACCAAACTGCTTGCTGAACAGCATTTCACAAAACCCAAGTAATATGTTGCCCATTATATTAAAAACTATTTTCTTACTGTAATTTTTAAAAGTTTAATTAAAGTTCTATAGTTGATAAGTAGAAACAACACAGTCTTCAGTAAATTAGATGTGTGGCACCTCACTTCCATCACTGATGTGAGCAAATGGCACCTTACATTAGGAAGTAACATTGATTGTGGAGTGTTCTGCTCTCTCATTCAGTTTATCTCATGCAAGGCTCTGAACAGGGCTCCTAAAAAGACATTTTCTGTGGCACTGTTTTGCCTTTACCACAAGTCAGCCTCTTCAGATCAGGGATGGGGAATGTCTGGCCTGTGGACTGTATAAGGCCCATGAAATAATTTGGTCTGGCCCTGCCAAGGCATGAGGAGTAAATTAATTAAAGGTTTGACCAGATACAGCAGGCTAATTTTTAAGTTGATAATTTTGTATGGCCCGAGAAGATGTTATAAATATCCAAATAACCCTAGGCAGAATAAAGGTTCCCCACCCTTGCTTTATTTTTTTATTTTTATTTTTTTATTCTTTTTAAAAAAAAATTATAATAAGTATTACAAACGGTATTACATATGTGTCCTCCCCCACCCCGCCCTTGACAATCCCCTGCCCTCCCTTACCCCCCAGTGTCTTATGTCCATTAGTTATGCTTATATGCATGTATACAAGTCCTTCGGTTGATCTCTTACTCCCCTCCCTTCTGCCCCCCAACCCTCTCTGGCTTTCCCACTGCAGTTTGACAATCAGTTTGAGGCAGCTCTGCCTCTGTATCTATTATTGTTCAAAAGTTTGTAATGGTCTTTATTATCCATGAATGAGTGAGATCATGTGGTATTTTTCCTTCATTGACTGGCTTATTTCACTTAGCATAATGCTCTCCAGTTCCATCCATGCTGTTGCAAATGGTAAGAGTTCCTTCTTTTTTACAGCAGCATAGTATTCCATCGTGTAGATGTACCACAGTTTTCTAATCCATTCATCTACTGATGGGCACTTAGGCTGTTTCCAGATCTTAGCTATGGTGAATTGTGCTGCTATGAACATATGGGTGCATATATCCTTTCTGATTGGTGTTTCTGGTTTCTTGGGATATATTCCTAGAAGTGGGATCACAGGGTCAAATGGGAGTTCCATTTCCAGCTTTTTGAGGAAACTCCATACTGTCTTCCATAGTTGTTGCACCAGTCTGCATTCCCACCAGCAGTGCACAAGTGTTCCTTTTTCTCCACATCCTCTCCAGCACTTGTCGTTTGTTGATTTGTTGATGATAGCCATTCTGACAGGTGTGAGATGGTACCTCATTGTTGTTTTGATTTGCATCTCTCGGATGATTAGTGACTTTGAGCTTGTTTTCATATGTCTCTTGGCTTTCTGGATGTCCTCTTTTGAAAGGTGTCTATTTAGATCCTTTGCCCATTTTTTGATTGGATTGTTTATCTTCTTTTTGTTAAGTTGTATGAGTTCCCTATAAATTTTGGAGATTAGGCCCTTATCAGATATGACGTTGGCAAATATGTTTTCCCACGCAGTGGGTTTTCTTGTTGTTTTGTTGATGGTTTCTTTTGCTGTGCAGAAGCTTTTTATTTTGATGTAGTCCCATTTGTTCATTTTCTCTTTAGTTTCAGCTGCCCTAGGAGCTGTATCAGTGAAGAAATTGCTTTGGCATATGTCTGAGATTTTGTTGCCTTTGGATTCTTCTAGAATTTTTATGGTTTCCTGTCTTACATTTAAGTCCTTTATCCATTTTGAGTTTATTCTTGTGTATGGTGTAAGTTGGTGGTCTAGTTTCATTTTCTTGCATATATCTGTCCAATTTTCCCAACACCATTTATTGAAGAGACTATCTTGGCTCCATTGTATGTTCTTGCCTCCTTTGTCAAATATTAATTGAGCATATTGGTTCGGGCTAATTTCTGGGCTCTCTATTCTATTCCACTGATCTATATGTCTGTTCTTGTGCCAGTACCAGGCAGTTTTGAGAACAGTGGCTTTGTAATACAGCTTGATATCTGGCATTGAGATCCCACCTACTTTGTTCTTTCTCAGGATCGCTGCAGCTATTCGGGGTCTTTTTTTATTCCAGATGAATTTTTGGAGAGTTCGTTCTAGATCTTTGAAGTAGGCCATTGGTATTTTAATGGGAAGTGCGTTGAATTTATAGATTGCTTTGGGTAGTATGGACATTTTAATGATGTTGATTCTACCAATCCAAGAACATGGTATGTTCTTCCATCTGTTTATGTCTTCCTCTATCTCTTTTTTCAACGTCCTGTAGTTTTCTGAGTAGAGGTCTTTTACCTCTTTAGTTAAGTTTATTCCTAGGTATATTAATTTTTTTGGTGCGATGGTAAATGGGATTGTTTTTATAATCTCTCTTTCTGAAAGTTCACTATTGGTGTATAGAAATGCCTCAGATTTCTTGGGGTTAATTTTGTATCCTGCTACATTGCCAAATTCATGTATTAAGTCTAGTAGTTTTTTGATGGAGTCTCTAGGGTTTTGTATGTATAATATCATGTCATCTGCAAATAAGGACAGTTTTACTTCCTCTTTTCCAATTTGGATGCCTTTTATTTCTTCTTCTTGTCTAATTGCAATGGCTAATACTTCCAGAACTATGTTTAACAGGAGTGGTGAGAGTGGGCATCCCTGTCTTGTTCCTGTTCTTAGGGGAAATGGTGTTAGTTTTTGTCCATTGAGTATGATGTTGGCTGTGGGCCTGTCATATATGGCTTTTATTATGTTGAGGTATGATCCTTCTATTCCCACCTTGCTGAGAGTTTTTATCAAAAATGTCCCCACCCTTGCTTTAGATGGACTGGACACTTCAAACTTTTTTAGTCAGATACTGATCTTTAGTGTCCCTAATCTGTTTCTCAACCTTATTCATAACTTGGCAGTAGGAGACCAATGAACCCTTTCTTCTCTTACCAAATTCCATAATCACTATTTACTTTCTCCAGATATGAAATTCTGCTTCCTTCTGGTGCTCAGGGTTTTTTTTCTACCTTAAATGCCACCTCATCTGATGCTATACCACCTTTCTGACTCAGTTCAATATCATTGTCTTCCTAGAAACTGCTCTGGCCTTTAGTGACCTCTTTCTCCAAATCTCCATTAACTACCACACTCTTCTAGTTACTCTTACCTTTCTGTTCTGGTGTAGAAGAGGGACTCAATCAGCTTATGCCAACACAGTGACTAAAGTGAAGGGGCTTATTAGAATGGCAGGGGCTGGCTGGAGGGAGTAAGGTGAAGTGTTTGTATAGTTACTAAAAACAAAATCTTAGGCCAATCTGATGTGCTTTTACTTTTTAAATTGTGAAACACAGCCAGTAGGTGTACTTTCATATAGTGGCATCTTCCAACTGCTAAGAGCTGTTTCATGTTGGAACAGTGTGTTCAGTTAGCTACTTAGGATTTGGAAACACTATATGTAGTGATTACTTAACAAGTCTAACCTTCAGTAGCTTAGATTACTTAACAAGTCTAACCTTCAGTACCATATGTACCAGAGGAAGGTGGTTGTTAGCATTCTGTAATATCCAGTCATGAAATACACCTGAGTGTCTGAGTGGGATTGCATTCACACCTGGTGGAGGGATGGGGGCGGAGGTGGAGGGATGGGATGGGGGTTGGTGAGGTGTAGAAACACCACTCCCTTGCTGCAGTTGGTATGGTTCTCCCTTTTATCACTGTAGCATAGTTCGTTGTATTAAAGACCAGGGGACTGCTTAAATAAACGTAAAACATTTACATATACTCTAGTATACAGAACAGAATGCTACACTATAGAAACAGTGAGGTAGATCTGGGTACTAGTGAAATGGCCTCCAGGACAGATTAAGCAAAAAAAAAAACAACAACACACAAACAAACCAAAAAACAGTATAGAACAATAGGCTACTCCTGTAAACAAAGGAGACCTGCATATTCATGTATGTTTCTACATGTATGGTCTGTCTCTGGAAGGAGACATAAGCTGGTGGCCTCTGGGGAGCAGAATTGCTGAGGGATTAGGGAATCAAAGTTAGGAAGGGAGTTTATTGGCACTGATATGGAGTGCCAATAAATATTAATAATATTTATTACATTTATTATTAATAATTAATAATATTAATAATTAATATTAATTAATAATATTAATATGTCCATATTAATATTACTTTTTAAAAATGCACACATTTCCTCAGTATTGTGTGCTGCACTCAGTAGTAGAGTAGTAATGCCTCTAAGGCAGCATTGCTTTGAAATTCACAGAACTTCTCTCACACCTGTCTTCCCCCATTCCTATTCCTGACTGTTACAAGCACAGTGAATATGTATTTGGTTTACCACTTGGGACAGTAGAAGGAACAGCTTTGCAGTCAGATCAGACCTGTCTTACTGGCCTGTATGATTACTTTCTGAATTGTAGCTTTCTCATGCAGGGAATATTAAAACTCGGATCTGTTGTAAGGTTTAAGTAAGAAAATGTACTTAATAAGCTAGCATAGTGATGGGTATATAATAGGAGTTTGATAAATGATAATTATTTCAATTTTAATTGGATAACCAAGGGACATTTAAAAATACCTGCTTTTCTGACTATACTGAAATTGGAGCATTAACATATCTATTTCCCCTGGCATGCTACAGTGGAATATAACAAATTTTGAGTGCCTCTTGACTCCTAGAGTAGTTTTTAAGTGAAATGGCTTATTTTCCTTTTTTTTTTAATCCAATAAAGTCTTTCAAATAAAAGTGATATTCTTTGTTTTCCTTTATGTAAATGGGCATTTGCTAATTTTTTAAAATAGTTTGTGTGTGGGTAAATGCATTAATGTATATTATATGTTGACTATTATTTATTTATGCAGATATCTATCTAGCACGAAAGTTTTAAACATGAGTCAGTTGTATAGATTACAAGTCAAAATTTGGTAATAATGACTATTAGAATTTCTTTTTAATGTAAATACATTATTTAGATGTAGGTTTTTTTGGAGTAATATGTATATTTTCTATTAATTTTTTTTCAGCTCTTTCAGTCTCCGATGGCACCAAAGTCTTGTGTGTCCTCCCAAGTATCTGATGATGAACAGAGAGTGAGTATATCTTTTAAATAGATCCATAAAGTACTCCAGATTATCTCTGTGATTTCAAGATAATTATTCAGAGACCTAAGAGACTTTTGTTTATACTTATCTTGAATGTGAAATAACTTTAATGTTTATTCAAGTTAAAAATCAATGATGGAGTGAATAATTGCTATGTTTCCAGTGTCTCTATCCTACTTGACATTAAGCAAGTTAAAATTCTAACTGAAGACTAGCACTGCTTTTGCTGGGCATACTTGCAGAACTTGGTGGATGTGGAGAACTCCTGTAGTTCTTGAGAGTGTGGGAAGTCACAGGACAGCTGTCAGATGCCTTCCTGAGTGTGAGGTCAGACCTTAATGTTTCCAGGGTCTTAAAGTCCTAAATGGGCAGTATAGCAGGGATGTGTTTCAGTAATTCCTAATAAAATTTATATTTAAAAGGATGGATAAATTTAGCTTGGTGAAAGAGAGGTTGTCAGTTTTTTAAAAAAAGAAAATTACAAATATAAGCCTGGGTAATTCGATAAGATTAAATAATTGCCTTTAGTTCTGTGTTCCAGTTAAGTCTCTTCTTATTTTTCCTTCTTTCTCTTCACATGCTAAAGTCCTCATGGGTTCGATAAGTCATAATCAGACCACCAAACTGCCATCCTTTTAATTTTTTTCTCATTGGTAATAATAGTATATTTCACCTTTATTTTATCTCCTCAAAGGCTTTGAATTACTCTTAATGTGCCTACTAACACACTGCTTTGCTGAAACTATTGTCATAGTAATCTTTAGTGACTAACCTATTGAGTGCTGATTGCTTACTCCTCATTTTCTCTGGCCCCTCTTCAAATAATTTATGGTGACCAATCCCATATTTTTGAAAAGCTTCTTTTGTTTTCATGACATGAAAATTACATAGCTTTACAAAGCTTTTCAGCTTTTCGTCTGGCACTTTGAATAATTGGAGCCATATTTGCCATTGATTTTGATGTCTGATACAGGTGTGTTATTTCAATGTGTTGGTTCCTACCCCTCTCTGTTAGCCATATGATTATTGTAATAGCATGTCTTAAATACTCGGGATTATTTTGAGATACACATATTAGCATAATCCTAATTATTAATGTAATAAAAAGCCTCTTAGCTTAAAAAAATTATATAGCTTTAGAGCCACAAGGAATTCTGCAGCCACTTAGTTCAACTTTTGCATATGCTTATCAGATAACAAGAATTATTTGAATCTTCTTGAATACTTTCAATGACTGGGAAGCATAGTGTTTCTTCACTCTCCCTTTTTTAAATTATAAAGATAATATGCTTACATGACTAAAAGGGATTAAAGAGCACAAAAGAAAATACAGTGTACTGGTTTTCTGTTACTCCATAACAACTTGCCACAAATTTACTTGGTTAAAACAACACCTGTTTATTAGCTCACTTAGAGGTGAGAAAGCCAGGCACAGCACAGCTGACTTCTCTGTCCAGGGTCTCACACTCAGGATGTTGGCTGGCTGGGTTTTTATCTGGAGGCTCCCCTTCTAAACTCAGTTTGTTGGCAGAATTCAGTTTTTGGCAGGCCAGTTGCTCATCATTCTTAGGTACTTGCTATGTGGCTCCTTTGTACCCATACAACAGTGTAGAACTGGAATCCCCTTCATGCCTCAAACCTCTTTCTTCAGAAGTTCTCAGCCCTATATCACACTTGATGATTATAGCTTTGAGTAGGTGGTATAAGTCCTTCAATCCTGTCTTTTACAGAACTGTTTTTACTATTCTAAATCCTAGATTTTCATATAAATTTTAGAATTAGCTTCTCAGTTACCATATTGACAGCATATAGTTGGATCTTGTTCTTTTATCCAACTTGACAATTCCCTTCTTTTAATTTAAATGTTTTGTCCTACACTGTCCAGTATGGTAGCCACTAGCCACATGTGCTATGTATATTTAAATTAGTTAAATAAAATTTTAAAGTTACGTCCTCAGTTGTATTAGTTATATATTTTTTATTGTCTAAAGTATTACATGTCTTCTTTTCCCCCAATTCACACCCC
>NW_005871069.1:6187502-6243219 GCF_000147115.1 Myotis lucifugus
TCATGGGCATTTAGGTTGTTGCCAAATCTTAGCTATTGTAAATTTGTGCTACTATGAACATAGGGGTGCATATTTCCTTTGTGATTGGTGTTTCTGGTTTCTTGTGATATACTAGTATTCCCAGCAGTGGGATTACTGGGTCAATGGGGAGTTCCATTTTTAATTTTTGAGGAATCTCCATACTCTTTTCCACAATGGCTGCACCAGTCTGCATTCCCACCAGCAGTGCACGAGGGTTCCTTTTTCTCCACATCCTCACCAGCACTTGTTGCTTGTTGATTTGTTGATAGCCATTCTGACAGGTGTGAGATGGTACCTCATTGTTGTTTTGATTTGCATCTCTCAGATGATTAGTGACTTTGAGCATGTTTTCATATGTGTCTTGGCCTTCTGTATGTCCTCTTTCAAAAAGTGTCTATTTAGGTCCTTTGCCCATTTTTTTGATTGGATTGTTTATTATTTTCCTTTTGTTAAGTTATATGAGTTCCCTTTAAATTTTGGAGATTAAACCCTCATCTGAGATAACATTGGCAAATATGTTCTCCCATACAGTGGGCTTTCTTGTTGTTTTGTTGATGATTTCTTTTTGCTGTGCAGAAGCTTTTTATTTTGATATAGTCCCATTTGTTTATTTTCTCCTTAGTTTCCATTGCCCTAGGAGCTGTATCAGTAAAGATATAGCTATGATAAATGTGATATTTTGCTGCCTATGGAGTCTTCTAAGATTTTTTTTTAATTTTTAAGTACTTCCTGTCTTTAATATTTGTGGAAGTAAGTGGGAGAGACTTAACACATCATATAATCTTTTTTAAAACTTTTTTTATTGATTAAGTTATTACATATGTGTCCTTATCCCCACGTTACCCCCTATCCCCACGTTACCCCCTATCCCCCTCAATCATGCCCTCACCCCCCTGTTGTCTGTGTCCATTGGTTAGGCCTATATGCTTGCATATAAGTCTTTTGGTTGATCTCTCCCCCTTACCTCCACCCTCCCCTACCTTCCCTCTGAGGTTTGAGCATCTTATCGATGCTTCTCTGTCTCTAGATCTGTTTTTGTTCATCGGTTTATGTTGTTCATTATATTCCACAAATGAGTGAGATCATGTGCTATTCATCTTTCTCTGACTGGCTTATTTCACTTAGCATAATGTTCTCCAGTTCCATCCATGCTGTTGCAAATGGTAAGAACTCCTTTTTTACTGCAGTGTAGTATTCCATTGTGTAGATGTACCACAGTTTTTAAATCCACACATCTACTGATGGGCACTTAGGCTGTTTCCAAATCTTAGCTATGGTGAATTGTGCTGCTATGAACATAGGGGTGCATATATCCTTTCTAATTGGTGTTTCTAGTATCTTTTTCTAAGATTTTTATGGTTTCCTGTCCTACATTTACCAGGTGTACCAGTTAATGTGGATTATTTTCAATAGATGGAGTTACACATATGTTGATATATATGCAATTTGATATGTATGCTGTTGTGTTGTATTGACAGCAAGCTTCAAAACTTCATATGTCAAATTTGCTGAAGGTATTAACATATCATAAATATTTTTATGCTTAAAAATGTTAAATTTCGTGCCAAAAAAAAGCATTTGCAGGAAGTTTTAATTCATTACTTTATTTTGAAGAAAAGTGCTGCTGAAAGTTATCATATACTTTGTGAAGCTTATGGTGAACATGCTCTATCTCAAGATACTTGTGAACACTGGTTTAAACTCTTTAAAGTTATGATTTTGATGTGGAAGACAAAGAACATTCAGGTCAACCGAAAAAGTTTGAAGACCAGCAATTACAAGCATTATTGGATGAAGATGCATGTCAAATTCAAAAACAACTTTCAGAAAGATGAAACATTGCTCAGCAAACAATTTCCAATCATTTACAAGCAGTGTGAAAGATTTTAAAGGAAGGAAAATGGGTGCCACATCAACTGAACAAAAGACAAATGGAAAACTGAAAAGTCATCAGTAAAATGTTGCTTCAATGGCACGAAAGAAAGTCTTTTTTGCATTGAATTGTGACTGGCGATGAAAAGTGGATTTATTTTGAGAATCCCAAATGCACAAAATCATGGGTTGATCCAGGTCAACCGTCAACATCAACTGCAAGGCCATATCGCTTCGGAAAGAAGACAGTGGTGGGATTAGAAAGGTGTGGTGTATTATGAGCTTCTAAAACCAGGTGAAACTGTTAGTACTGATCGCTACTGACAACAAATAATCAATTTGAACCACGCTTTGATCATGAAACGACCAGAATGTACCAGAAGACACAGCAAAGTAATTTTGGTGCATGATAACGCACCATCACACACTTCAAAACCAGTTAAAGACACGTTAAAAGATCTTGCCTGGGAAGTATTAACCCACCCGCCGTATTCACCAGACCTTGCTCCTTCAGATTACCACTTGTTCTGATTGATGGCACACGTACTTTCTGAGCAGCACTTCAAAACATACGAAGAAGTGGAAAATTGGGTCTCTGAATGGTTTGCCTCAAAACAAGAAAAGTTCTATTGGGACGATATCCACAAATTACCTGAAAGATGGGGGAAATGTGTAGCTAGTGATGGACATTACTTTTATTAACGCACTTTTGATGTTTCTCTTGAAATTATCATGTTTTATTATTAACCGGTACACCTTGTAAGTCCTTTACCCATTTTGAGTTTATTTTTGTGTATGGCGTAAGTTGGTGATCTAGTTTCATGTTTTTTTGCATGTAGCTGACCAATTTTCTGAGCACCATTTACTGAAGAGACTCTCTTGCCTCCATTGTATGCTCTTGCCTCCTTTGTCAAATATTAACTGAGCTTAATGGCTTGGGTCAATTTCTGGGTTCTTTGTTCTGTTCCATTGGTCTCTATGTCTGTTCTTGTGCCAGTACCAGGCAGTTTTGAGAACCGTGGCTTTGTAATATAGCTTGATATCTGGTATTATGATCCCTCCAACTTTGTTCTTCTCTCTCAGGATTGCTGTGGCTATTCGGGGTCTTTTTTTATTTCAGATGAATTTTTGGCGAGTTTATTCTGGTCTGAAATATGCTGTTGGTATTTTAATGGGGAGTGCATTGAATCTATAAATTGCTTTGGGTAGTATGGCCATTTTAATGATGTTGACTCTACCAATCCATGAACACAGTATGTTTTTCCATTTGTTTATGTCTTCCTCTATCTCTTTTTTCAGTGTCTTGTAGTTTTCCAAGTACAGGTCTTTTACCTTCTTAGTTAAGTTTATTCGTAGGTGTTGAGCGATGTTTAATGAACCGAAGACGCAGAGGTAAGACGAGCACACAGGCGATTGATACCAGGCAGAGGGCTACAGCTCGCTCAGGCATGTAGCAAACTCTGTACCCTCAACCATTGCTTTTATTGGGGTTTCGCATGAGGTTAGTGCGTCAGCAGTTAATCACAAAATTTTGTTTTGTTTCATATTACAACTAGAGGCCCGGTGCACAAAAATTTGTGCACTCGGGGGGGGAGGGGGGAGATCCCTCAGCCCGGCCTGTGCCCTCTCCCAGTCTGGGACCCTTGGGAGATAACGACCTGCTGGCTTAGGCCTGCTCCCGGGTGGCAGAGGGCAGGCCCAATCCCTAGGTGCAGCCCCTGGTCCGGCTTAGAGCAGGGCCGATTGGGGAGTTGGGGCGCCGCCCCCTGTCATGCACAGAGCAGGGCGGATTGGGAGGTTGCGATGCCACCCCTAGTCATGCTCAGGGTAGAGCCGATTGGGGGCTTGGGGCACTGCCCTCTGTCACACTCAAGGCAGGGTCGATGGGGAGGTTGCGGTGCCACCCCCTGTCACGCACAGAGCAGGGCCGATCAGGGGGTTGGGGCACTGCCCCCTGTCACTCATAGAGCAGGGCCCATTAGGGGGGTTGGGGCTCCGTACCCTGTCACGTACAGAGCAGGGTCGATCAGGGGGTTGGGGAGCTCCCCCCGTCACACAGAGAGCAGGACCCATCAGGGGGTTGGGGAGCTCCCCCCTGTCACGCACAGAGCAGGGCACATCAGGGGGTTGAGGAGCTCCCCCCTGTCACGCACAGAGCAGAGCCGATCAGGGGGTTGAGGAGCTCCCCCCTGTCACGCACAGAGTAGGGCCGATAGGGGAGTTGGGGCACCGCCCCCTGTCATACACATAGCAGGGCGGATCAGGGGGTTGGGGCACTGCCCTCTTATCACCCACAGAGCAGGGCCGATCAGGGGGTTGGGGCGCCACCACTGTCACACTCAGGGCAGGGCCGATGGGGAGGTTATGGCTCTACCCCATCACACACAGAGCAGGGCCCATGGGGGGGGGGGTTGGGGCGCCGCACCCTGTCACACACAGAGCAGGGCCGATCAGGGTGTTGGGGCACCGCACCCTGTCACACACAGAGCCGCAGGGCGATCAGGGGGTTGGGGCGCTCCCCCCTATCAGGCACAGAGCAGGGCTGATCAGGGGGTTTTGGCGCTGCCCCCTGTCACGCTGATCCCGGTGCCGGGAGGCCTCGCGGCTCCGCTGATCCCGGTGCTGGAAGGCATATTACCCTTTTACTATATAGGATAGAGGCCTGGTGCACGGGTGGGACCGGCTGGTTTGCCCTGAAGGGTGTCCTGGATCAGGGTGGGGGTCCCCACTGGGGTGCCTGGCCAGTCTGGGTGAGGGGCTGAGGGCCGTTTTCAGTCTGGCGGGTGACTGAAGCTCCCAACCGCTCCTTTTTTTCTTTTTTTTTTTTATTCTGGGCCAGCTTTAGCTCTGAGGCTTGGCTCCAACTCTTAGGCCTCGGGTGCTGAAAGCAGGTATCTGGTTTGTTTGGGTTCTATAATCGATACACTGTTTCAACTCCAGCTCTGAGATCCTGGCTGGCTGAAAGCAGGTTTCTGGGGTTTTGTTTAGCTTCTATATTTGTAACAATGTTTCAAACTGCAAGCTCAGAGGCCAGCAGCCGCAGGCGGGGAACGTTGGAGTCCTCCGTCACTGAAGCAAGCAAGCCTCATGTTTGCTTGAAGCTGCCTGGCTGCCGACCGCCATCTTTGCTGGCAGTTAATTTGCATATAGCCCTGATTAGCCAATGGGAAGGGTAGCGGAGGTACGGCTAATTACCATGTTTCTCTTTTATTAGATAGGATAGCGCATTGAAGACAACTTGGAGCTGTGCATTCCCTTTTCTGCTCTACCCACGACTTTTTAATCTTATCTTTTCTCAGGGAGGTAAATGTTCTGGGAACTCAAGAGTGTGTGCAATCTTGACCCAGCGTGACTCGCTTGCAAGTCACGCGGTGAACATTCACTTCTTCTTGGCAGGAGTTCAGATCCTTGTTTACAAATGTCCAGCTACAGTAGGTATCGTAATTTTTTTGGTGCAATTCTAAATGGAATTGTTGTTTTAGTTTCTCTTTCTGTGAGTTCATTATTGGTGTATAAAAAAGCCATAGATCGGGGTGTTATTTTTGTATCTTGCTACCTTGCTGAATTTATTTATTAAGTCGAGTAGTTTTTTGATGGAGTCTTTAGGGTTTTCTATGTACAATATCATGTCATCTGTGAATAATGACAGTTTTACTTCTTTTCCAGTTTGGATGCCTTTTATTTATTTTTCTTGTCTGATCGCTACGGCTAGCACTTTTAGTACTATGTCTAACAAGAGTGGTGAAAGTGGGCATCCCTGTCTTGTTCCTGTTCTTAGGGGAAATGGTTTTAGTTCTTGCTCATTGAGTATGATGTTTGGCTGTAGGTTTGTCATATAAGACTTTTATTATGTTGAGGTATGATCCCTCTATTCCCACTTTGCTGAGAGTTTTTATCAAGAAAGGGTGTTGGATTTTGTCAAATGCTTTTTCTGCATTGATTGATATTATGTCATTTTTGTCTCTCAATTTGTTTATGTGATATATCACATTTATTGATTTGTGGATATTGTATCATCCTTGCATCCCCGGAATAAATCCCACTTGGTCATGGTGTATGATCTTTCTAATGTAATGCTGGATCCGATTTGCTAGATTTTGTTGAGGATTTTAGCACCTGTGTTCATCAGGCCTATAGTTGTCTTTCTTTGTGGTGTCTTTATTTGGTTTTAGAATTAGGGTAATGCTGGCTTCAAAGTGTGCCTTCCTCTTGAATTTTTTGGAATAATCTGAGGAAGATAGGTTTTAGTTCCTCTTTGAATGTTTGGTAAAACTCCCCTGTTAACACTTGGAGTGCGGGTACGAGTTAAGTCGGCTCGCGTGAATTGCGCGTACTCCGCGGGAGCCGTCTTTAACTCGGTTCATATAGATTTGCGGTGGAGTGCGGGAAACGTGTAAACTCGGGCCGATTGTAACTGCGTATTACCAAATATTTGTTTGTAATCCACCCTTTTGGTGGATGGAACAAAACCAAAAGACAGAGCCATCTTATATTTTGGCGGGAAATTCACCCGCACTCCAAGTGTTAAGCCATCTAGGCCAGACTTTTTTTTTTTTTTTTTTTTTTTTTTTTACTGTTCATCAGATTATTTATTCACTAGATTTTTAGATTCACTTGTTGATAGATGTGTATTTGTTGTTCATAATTTGTATCTTTAACTTTTTCTTCTTCCTCTTCTTAAAGGATACCTTTCAGCATTTCATATAATACTGGTTTGGTGATGATGAACTCCTTTAGCTTTTTCTTATCTGTGAAGCTCTTTATCTGACCTTCACTTCTGAATGATAGCTTTGCTGGATAAAGTAATCTTGGTTGTAGGTTCTTGGCATTCATCACTTTGAATATTTCTTGCCACTCCCTTCTGGCCTGCAAAGTTTCTGTTGAGAAATCAGCTGACAGTCGTATGGGTACTCCCTTGTAGGTAACTGACTTTCTTTCTCTTGCTGCTTTTAGGATACTCTCTTTGTCTTTTGCTCTTGGCATTTTAATTATGATGTGTCTTGGTGTGGTCCTCTTTGGATTCCTTTTGTTTGGGGTTCTCTGCGCTTCCTGGACTTGGAAGTCTATTTCTTTCATCAGGTAAGGGAAGTTTTCTGTCATGATTTCTTCAAATAGGTTTTCAATATCTTGCTCTCTCTCATCTTCTGGCACCCCTATAATTCGGATGTTGGTACGCTTGAAGCTGTCCCAGAGGCTCCTTACACTATCTTCGTATTTTTGGATTCTTTTTTTCATTTTGCTTTCCCGGTTGGGTGTTTTTTGCTACTTCATATTTCAAATCTTTGACTTGATTCTTGCGATCCTCTGGTCTGCTGTTGGGAGTCTGTATAATATTCTTTATTTCAGTCAGTGTATGCTTAATTTCTAGTTGGTCCTTTATCACAACATCGAGGGTCTCACTAGATTTCTTGAGGATCTCACTACATTTATCGGTGGTCTCACCAGTCTTTTTGAAGGCCTTACTAAATTTATCGGCGGCTTCTAGACAGTTCTTGAGAGACCTTAAAAGTGTAGTTTTGAACTCTATATCCAGCAGTTTGCTTTCCTCCATTTCTGTCATTTGTGTCCTGTTTCTTTGTCTCGGCATTTTTTGTGCTTCACTGTGTCGATAGAGTGGCTTTCTGTGCTAAGTGTCCCAATTACCTGAGGTCAACACTCTTGGTGCACCCACTTGTGGGCTTTGTGTACAGTCTTGTTGTAGTTAAGCCTTGATTGTTGTATGTAAAGCTGGGAGGATTTGACCTCCAGGCCAATTGGCTGTGAGAATCAGCTGTGTCTGCGGTGGGAGAACTTCTGTGCTGAAGACACCCTTATGGGGCAAGACTTGCTTCAGTGGGGCTTTGGTGCTCACTGAGTCTGCCCCCTGAGTGTGTCCCTTATAGATCTGAGTAGTTGTAATTGGATGGTCCCACTCTGACCACTGGGTACACTGGCTTTTGGATCTAAGGAGGTGCTAATCTAGCCTCTGCCTGAGGCTACCCAGCAGAAGCCAACTGTAAAGCAATGCAAGTTGCCCTGGGGCCTTGGGGCAGCTTCAGTTTGTTAAGTTATTTTCAGATTACAAAGGGCCGGGCCTTTCATATGCAAAAGCCTTCGTGCACGGCTTGAGCTGGGTGGGACCCCAGGGGATCAACAGGGCGGGCTGAGTGAGCCAGTAGTATGGCTGCTCTCAGTCCTGCCTTCAGAGGTCCTGGCAATTGCCGAGAGTGCCTCCGAGAGAAAGCTGCCCTCAAGTTCCGACCGATGCCAGACAGTCCTGTTTCTCCCGTGTGAGTCTGGGTCCCCAAAGACTCGCCCGGAACTGGAGCTCAGAGCCTGAGACTCCCTCCCGATTGAAAAAGACAACCGTGTCCTCAGCCTCCAGCCCTCTCCACATGCAACTCCGCACCTTTGTATTTACTTCAGAGCCGCACCTCCTCTGAGTCTCGGTACGCTTTTCTCTTTCCTTCTAGTTGTAGAAATTCCACTCAGTCTTCCTGTGGTTCTGGATGATGTCCGTTATGTCTTTTAGTTGTATTTTTGAAGTGATTGTGCGAGGCAGCAATCTCCGGTGTTTACCTATGCCACCATCTTGGTTTCTCTCTAGGCCAGACTTTTGGTTTGCTGGAAGATTTTTGATTCAACTGCTTCAATTTCATCAGTAGTTATCAGCCTATCCAGGTTTTTTTTCTTCCTGATTGAGTTTTGGAAGCTTGTATTTATATAAGAATATGTCCATTTTGTCTAGGTTGTCCAGTTTGTTCCAGTAGAGTTGTTCATAGTATTTTTTTTTTTTTACAATCCTTTGTATTTCTGTGGGGTCTGTTGTTTCTTCACCTCTTTCATTTCTGATTTTGTTTATTTGAGTCCTCTCTCTTTGTTTCTTAGTGAGCCTCACTAGAGGTTCATCAGTCTTGTTTATCCTTTCAAAGAAACAGATCTTGGTTTTATTGATCTTTTGTTGTTTTTTTTTTGTCTCTATGTTGTTTATTTCTGCTCTGATCTTTATTATTTCCTTCCTTCTGCTTACTCTGGGCTTTTTAATTCTTTAAGTTGTAGGGTTAGATAGTTTATTACCATTTTTTGTTGTTTTTTTGAGGTAGGCCTTTAGAGCTATGAACTTCCCTCTCAGGACTGCTTTTACTGTGTCCCATAGATTTTGATTGTTGTGTTTTCATTGTCATTTGTTACCAGGATGCTTTTTATTTCTTCTTTGATCTCTTTGGTAACCCAATCATTACTTAAGGGCATGCTATTTAACCTCCAACTGTTTTGTTTTTTCATTATTTTTATTGTAGTTGGTGTCTAATTTTATGCCATTGTGATCTGAGAAGATGCTTGATATGATTTCTATCTTCTTGAATTTGAAGAGACTGCCTGTGTCCCAATATGTGGTCTATCTTTGCAAATATCGCCATGTGCACTTGAGAAGAATGTATTTTCTATAGCTTTGGGGTGAAATGTTATGAAGATGTCAGTTCCATCTGATCTTGTGAGTCATTTGGGATTGGTGTTTCTTGGCTGATTTTTTGTTTAGACCATTTATCCAGTGGTGTCAATGGGGTATTAAAATTCCCTATTATGACTGTATTGCTATTGATCTCTCCCTTGATACCTTCCAGAAGTTTTTTATGTATTTGCATGCTCCTGTATTGGGTGCATGTATGTTTGCCAGAATTAATACCCTCTTGTTGAATTGCTTCCTTTAGTATTATGAAGTGGCCTTCCTTATCTCTTGTTAAGGCCTTCATTTTGAGGTCTAATTTGTCAGATATAAGTATTGCTACCCCAGCTTTTTTTTCATTTCCATTCGCCTGAAAAAATTTTTTTCATCCCCTCACTATCAGTCTGTGTGAGTCCTTTGTTCTGATGTGGGTCTCTTGTAGACAGCAGATATATGGGTCATGTTTTCTTATCCATTCAGCTCCCCTATGTATTTTGATTGGAGCATTTAATCCATTTATGTTTAAAGTTGTTATTGATAGGTACTTGTTTATCACCTTTTTTATTCTTTATGCCTGTTCCTTCTTCCCTTCCTATTTCTTCTTTTTACAGTAGTTCCTTTAGCCTTCCTTGCATTCTTGGCTTGGTTGTAATAAACTCCCTTAGCCCTTTTTGTCTATGAAGCCCTTTATTTCACCTTCAATTTTGAATGATAGCCTGGCTGCATATAGTATTCTTTGATTCAACCCCTTGCTTTGCATCACTTTGTATATTTCATTCCATTCCCTTCTGGCCTGTGTGTTTCTGTTGAGAAATCAGTTGATAGTCTAATGTGAGATCCGTTATAGGTAACTTTCTGTCTCTCTGGCAGCCTTTAAGATTCTTACTTTGTCGTTGGTGTTTGCCAATTTAATTATGATGTGTCTTTGTGTTGGTCTTTTGGGGTTCATCTTGTTTGGAACTCTGTGCTTTTTGAACTTGTGTGAGTTTTATCTTCCAAATATCAGGGAAATTTTCTGTCATTTCTTCAAGCAGGTTTTCTCTTGCTCAGTTTCCTCTCCTTCTGGTACCCCTATTATGCATATGTTGTTTCATTTTGTGTTGTCCTAAAGCTCCCTGAGGCTCTCCTCCTGCTTTTTAAGTTTTTTGTGTTTTTTTTTTTCAATTGCTGCTCTGCTTGGGTGTTTTTTCCTACCTTGTCTTCTAGCTTGCTGATACGGTCCTCAGATTCTTCTAATCTACTGTTGTTGTTTTCTATTGTGTTCTTTTTTGCAGCTATGTCATTCTTCATTTCTTCTTTCTTCTTCATTTCATCTTGATTCTTACACATGTTGAATTTGTCTTCCATCCTTTTCAGCATCCTTATGACCATTTCTCTGAATCCTTTCTCTGACAAATTGCTTGCCTCCATTTCGTTTACTTCATTTTCTGGTGATTCCTCCATTTCTTTTGTATGTGGGCTGTTTCTTTGTCTCCCCATTTTTCCTCCTCTCAGGGTGTCTGGTTATGTAGGTCACTCTCTACCACGTTGACCGAAAGGCACAAAGTACAGTTTGACAAGACACGACACAGAGGGAAGAAAACACAAATGTATTCACCACACCGATAACCCCAATAAAGGTGACTACAAGAGAAAACAGAATTTTGGGAGAGAAAAGAGCACAAAAATGATATTGGGAAAAGGGGAAACAGTAAGAATGAAAAGAAAAAAGAAGGGGAAGGAACATACATATGTGGGGAGATAACTTCACGAAACAAATAAACAAAAAAATGCAAACAACAAACACCGAGAGAAAAGGGGGGCGGGGGGGGGGACTGAATCTGAAGAGGCAGAGCTTATTTCCAGAAAGTAAGGTAAAGAAATTGAATGAATGGGGGAATGGCTATGGTTCAGTATAGAGGAGGTAGAAAGAGAATGAGTGTATAAGAGGAAAAGTAAAAAACAAAATAGTAAATATATTAAATAAATAAATAAATAAATTTCCCCCTTTCGTTAATCTATCTGTATACTCACCATATTTTTGAAAAGGAGAATAGAATAGAGAGCAAATAGGCTTGAGTTTGGTGAGTGAAACTAATTAAGTAATTAGGAGAAGAAGAGAGCAAGTGAGGAAAGGAAAAACAAAAGCATAAATAAATAAATTGGCTAATCAAGATAGAGAAAAGAGAAGGGTGCATGGACTTGAGCAGGGGAGAGGAAATTAGATATATGAGTTAGCCAACAGAGACTACTATAACAACACATCAATAAAGCAGATAAAAACAATCAATTTTTAACAAGGAGCAAAAAGAAAGAGAAAAAAACTAAATCAGGAACAGGAGAGGAGAAACAGGATGAAAAAGGGAGCAGTGAGGATGAAAAGGTTGGCAAAATGAGATAAAGCAAAATAATGATAAAAAATAAAAATAGCATGTAGAGCACTAATCAAAAAAATAAAACGTTAAAAAGTAATAATAATAAAACAAATTTTTTTCTTTCCCTTTCTTAAGTAAAAGGTAAAAATTAAAAAAGTGAAGTGTTGTTTGCTTCAGCTGAGTTTTAATGTCCCATGGGGGCTGGATTAAGACCCCTCTCTACTG
Source organism: Myotis lucifugus (assembly GCF_000147115.1). NCBI lineage: Eukaryota > Metazoa > Chordata > Mammalia > Chiroptera > Vespertilionidae > Myotis > Myotis lucifugus. The sequence goes on from NW_005871069.1 coordinate 6,199,398, forward strand.
TTCTGTTTGCCATTTTTCAGTTTCCTGTTAGGTAGTCAGGACCTGTTGAAGTTCCAAGCAATCTACCACTCCTCTGTACCTGTCTCCACAGGCTTGGATTTAGGCATGCAGGACACTCTGCCCACTTTGTTTGTCTCTCTGCTTTCAGTCATATTTACAGAAGCGTCTATTTCTGACACGGGCTCTAGGTGGCAGTGTTGCTTTATTAGTTTCTGAGGCCGCTAGGAGGGGCAGCTCTTCTGGAGAAAAATGGCTGTTTAGGGTTGGAGGGACCTGGCTGTCCCAGAGCTGGATTCCTGGTCGCCTCTCCCTGCTTTGCTCCTCAGCCTCAACCAAACCACGTCCACCTCGGAGTGTGTTTGTAATTGAAAGATCCTATGCACTGGGTTTAGCGAGTAAAAGTAAGGGCAATATAAAGATAGAGCAACCATGCTGCTGAGTGATTCTCTCCCCCTGGCACTGCATGGCCAGTATAGAACTTCAGGCTGCTTTTCTGGGTGCATCTTCCCATGGCTGTGGACTAAGATCTAAAGTCCCCCACTGCCAGCAGCCCTGTGGACCCCCTTTCACAGTCGAGTGTTACATGTGTCCCCACGGGACGCAGACTTGGTGCAGCGCAGTTTCCTTCTGACCCTCTCATCCCGGTGGTTGTGCGTTTCTCTTTCCAGCCCAGATCCCTGATCCTACCATTCTCCAGATGTCCTCTGTCCTTTCGGCCATGGATTATCTCACCAGCTGTGTTTAATTCGCCAATTCCAGGTGGATGTTACTCGATTCAGCTGTTTCTTCTATCTGCTCTCTGAGAAGGCGCAGGACACGTCTGCCTATTCGGCTGCCATTTTGTCTTCCCCCAGACAAACTTTTTAGGAGCCTGCGGCCGGGGAGGCTGGAATCTCGGTGTTCGTGGGTTCACAGCCGAGGCAGCAGGTCCCTGGCTGGTGTTGATGCAGGGTCCCGGGTGGTGTCCGAAGGCTCCCTGGGTGGAGGTGAGGCTGGGCTCCCAGTCACAGCAGCTCTCCCCTTCAAGATGGCACAGCTTCTGCAGCGGAGCCGGCCGCCCTGGGAGAGATTTCAGCGGTAAGAGAGGCCACCCAGCTAGGGGAGCCTGGTCCGCCAGCCCCCAAAAGTCCTGCGGAATATAGCTGTCTCTCATTCACACACACACACGCCCCACATGCCCACGCACTCCCCTTTTGCTCCCTCACTCACACTCCCTCCCTCACGGCTATCCTGTCGGCCGCCATCTTTGATTCTATTAGTTACATTTTAAGTGCTTAATGTCTGTATGTGACTAGCAGAGGATACCTGTTGCACAGCTCAGATAAAGAATATTTCTATCATCACAGGAAGTCCTGTTGGACAGCGCTGGTTTAGATCATTTACATTTAATTTAATTATAGATAGAGCTGGATTTAAGTCTATTAATTTGTTCCAGGTTTTTTCTTTAATTTTTTTTCTTACCCTGTCTTCTTTTGGATTAACCGAGTATTTTTATGATTGCACTAGAGGCCCGGCACACGAAATTCGTGCATGGGTACGGTCCCTAGGCCTAGCATGCAATCAGAGCCATCTTCCCCAGCTGCCTGCAGTCGGCCCGCCCCCCGCCACCACCCACCCTCAGTTCCCTGTTTGCCATCAGTTGATTGGAGCTGCCGACTGGGGGGAGGAACCGAGAGGTCGGCCATTCTGCCTGCTCGCCAGCCCTGCCCCCTGCCGCCACTCACCCTGTTTCCCCGTTTGCCATTGGGCAATTAGAGTCTGACAGCCGGGGGAAGGGACCAAGACATGGGCCATTCCCGCCTGCTCACCGACCCCGCCACGGGTTGCCCTCTGTGTGTGGGGTGACTGGTGGGGTGGGGGCCTTGGCCTGGCGCCACCCACATCCCCTGCCACCCACCCCTGGTTCCCTGTTCACCGTCGGGTGATTGGAGCCTGCCAGCCGGGGAAAGGGACCAAGAGGTGGTCAGTGTACCTCATGGTGACTGGTCGAGTGGTCGTTCCGCCATTAGGGTTTTGCATATTATCCTTTTATTTTATAGGATTTTATCTCCTCTATTGGCTTATTAACTATACCTCTGTTTTTAAATTTTTTTTAAAATAGTAATTGATGCAGGCTTTAACTGACACACACTACCTTCAAACTGTGCTATAGTAGTTCATGTATGACATGAACCAATAGGACTTCCTGTGATGATGGAAATGCTCTATATCTGAGCCGAGCAACAGGTATTTACTAGTCACATGTAGATATTAAGCACAGAAACATTGCATGTTCAGTTCCTATACATGTGCAGATCTAGTCCCCTTCCTATCCTTTGTGCTGTCATTATTATATGTTCTGCTGCTTCATGTATTATAAACCCTGTAATAATTGTTGTTGCTTTAAACATTCAGTTATATTTTCAAGAAATTTAAAAAAGCAAAAAATTCTCTCATATTTACTCATATTTTTACCTTTCCTGTAGTCTTCATTCCTTTTTGCAGATCTGAGTTTCCATTGTCATTTTCCTTTCTCTTGAAGAACTTTTAACATCTCATATAGTGTATGTCTGCTTACAAAGAATTTTCTCAGATTCTGAAGATGTCTTCGTTTTGCCTTCATTTGTAAAGGATATTTTCACTGGATATAGAATTTCTTCTGGAATTTTTTTCACACGCCCTTATCTCCAACTGACTTGTCAACCCAGTAAGACTGCCATTTGCATGTTAACCTCTATCTTTGTATAGCAGTGACTGAGCAGCACTCTTAGGAGAAAAGCTAGTAAGTACCATCTCACCTTATATAGTTTCCTTCTCTCAAGAGTCTCCCCTTCAGTGTCTGTCAACCTTTGGTTGCACTCCAGTTCCTTGAAAAAAAATTGATTATAATTATTATTAACGGGGAGGTTAGTGTTATATAATTACTCTACCATTACTGGGCGCTAGAACTATAGCTATAATTTTGTATTGTACTTTTTTCACTTAACTTCTTAACATAAGAATTAAAGTATTCCTTTTTCTGTGGGAGCCATTGAGTTGAGAGGAGTGTAGCCGCCTCTCCATGCACTTAGTGTACTCCAAAAAGGGGAAATTATCTGGCAAAAATGTCACTTTGCCTACTGTGTTCAAGGCTCCCTTTCGACCAGATATTGTGGGCTTTGTTCACATCAACTTATGCAAAAACAATAGACAGTCCTGTGCTGTCAGTGGTCAGTGAATTGGCAGGTCATCAAACCAGTATGGAGTCTTGAGGTACTGGCAGAGCTGTGACTCGAATTCCCAGAATTTGAGGTGGTGGGACTCCTTGTTCTACACAGGGTGCTTTTGGAAATATGTGTCATGGGGCCACCACCTGTTTGTACCAACAAAAACCTGGCGTCATTGGCACCACAGAGTGAACACAACATTTAAGTGCTATGCCATCTGCTCTGCCGTGGCTGCCTTGGCCTTCCCAGCGCTGGTCATGTCTGAAGGTCATCATATTGAGGAAGTTCCTGAACTTCCTTTGGTGGTTGAAGGTAATGTTGAAGGCTACAAGAAGACCAAGAAGGCAGATTTATTTTTTAAGATACTTAAGGCCTGGAAGGATGTTAAAAAGGTCTATGCCTCTCAGCTAATGAGAGCTGGCAAGGGCAAAAGGAGAAATCATTGTCATATCCAGGGCAGGGGACCTTGCATCATCTATAGTGCAGACAACGGTATCATCAAAGCCTTCAGAAACATTCCTAGAATTACTCTACTTAATTTAAGCAAATAGAACATTTTGAAACTTGCTCCTGGTGAACATGTGGGCTATGTCTGCATTTGGACTGAACATGCCTTCTGCACGTTAGATGAACTCTATGGCACTATGTAAAGCTGTCTCCCTTAAGAGTAACTACAACCTTCCATGCACAGGATGCTCAATACAGACCTGAGCAGAATCTTGGAAAGCCCAGAGATCCAAAGAACCCTCCGAGCACTACGCAAGAAAATTCATCGCAAAGTCATAAAGAACAATCCCCTGACAAACCTGAGAATCATGTTGAAGCTAAACCCATGTGCAAAGACCGTGCATCAGAACACCAGTCTTCTCCAGGCCAAATCAGATGAGAAGGGGGTTCCAGGCATGAAGCCTGTGGTGTGGGAAAGGAAGGAAAAAAGGTCTTGCCGTTACGAAGGAGAAGAAACCTTTGGTGGGAAATAGGCTGCAGATACCAGGAAACCGGCAACTGAGAAGAAACCCACAGAAAAGAAACCTACCACAGAAGAAAAGAGGCCTGCAACATAAATTTAAATTTGTTTCATAAAAGTCAAATCAGCCGAAACCGGTTTGGCTCAGTGGATAGAGCGTCGGCCTGCGGACTGAAAGGTCTCAGATTCGATTCCGGTCAAGGACATGTACCAGGGTTGCGGGCACATCTCCAGTGGGAGATGTGCAGGAGGCAGCTGATCGATGTTTCTCTCTCATCGATGTTTCTAACTATCTATCTCTCTCCCTTCCTCTCTATAAAAAAATCAATAAAATATATTTAAAAAAAAATAGAAGTCAAATCACTTTGGATAGCTAATTTTGAATAAAAACCTGATCAAAGGCAAAAATAATTAAACTTATTAAAAATGTATCACAAACATCTTTAATGACTTTAAACATTCTGTTTTATGAGTGAATATGCCATAGTTTACTTGAGTATTTTCCTATTTTGGAAATCAAATATTTCAATGTTATAAATAGTGCTGGACTCATTATATGAAGAGAAGAACTATGTTATGAGGGTCTGGACACATTTCTCACAGATTTACTTAAATCAGTTGTATCTTGGGGAAGTATAATGGTCATAAATTCTTTAGTTTCTTTGATTTTTTTTATTCTTTCAAACTTGCTTACACCCTATTTTAGTAAAAGTTTTATTTTTATCATTACGGTTTTTCTTCTGCAGAAAAGAGAAAATATTCGTTCTTTAACTATGTCTGGCCATGTTGGTTTTGAGAGTTTGCCTGATCAGCTGGTCAACAGATCCATTCAGCAAGGCTTCTGTTTTAATATTCTCTGTGTTGGTAAGTGCCAGACTTTTCCTCTAAATTGTTCTTTCATATTCCTTGTGCTCACTTCATTCTTGTAAGATGTGTGGTGCTCATGTTATCAATTTGAGATCATGATCACAGATATTTTTCAGTTATTTAAATTCTATGAGTTTTTTTTTAGCTGTACTACTTTAATTTTTTTGTTTGTTCTTTAAACATTTCAGTACTTTCTTCAACGTTCTGAGTAACTTACTCATTTTTATGTTCTACTAATGACTTAGTGGACCACCCTTAGCATATATTTCTGTCTTGGACAACTCAGCTATTGAAATATTTGAAACATTTGGAATCCTTAAAACCATTCTAAGAGTTTATAGTTCTATTTTTTTCTCATCCATCCTGTGCACCTGTGAAGATATACCTTTGTTTCTTTCAGGGGAGACTGGAATTGGAAAATCAACGTTGATTGATACATTGTTTAATACTAATTTTGAAGACCATGAATCCTCACATTTTTGCCCACATGTTAGACTTAAAGCTCAGACATATGAACTTCAAGAAAGTAATGTTCGATTGAAATTGACCATTGTGAATACAGTGGGATTTGGTGACCAAATAAACAAAGAAGAGAGGTACATGTTTTCTTCTTGTAATAAAACAAATTTTTCTTAATTCAGGACATTTGTATTCTTGCCCTATGAGCTATGATTTGATTTTCTACTATGGAAATCCATATCTTAGCCTCCCAGACTTTTAGTTTTTAAATCATTAAGCAATATTTTATTCTCACTAATAATCGACATTTCTATATTTGGTTATTTAATTTCTTTAGAATAATTTGAATTACATTATTAAAATGTCTGTTTCAGCAAAAATAGTTTTAATTATTTTCTGATATATGCCAATATAGTGTATTTTAAGTGACTTGTACTTATTTTCAGACAAGACTTATTTCAGTGAGGGTAAAAAAAAACCAGTAAGACATACAGTGGCAAATATAAATGGCCAAATCCATGGTGCATGAATTTTTTTAATGAAATTCTAATCAAATTAGCCAGGTACCTTATTATGCATTACAGGAAAGGTTTGGTAATGATATTTCTATTTTATATTATGTTATTATTTCTCTTGTGTTATTATAAAGATTGATTATAGGTTCTGTAATCAGATTTAGTTTATATCTGAAATTTAAACTAAAAAAGGAGAAGTAGATTGGAGTAAAGCAATAACTATTGTTCTTTTTTTCCTTTTTTGGAATGTATATATTTTCATTATTAGAGGTAATTTCCTATTTTTCTAAAGTTTGCTTTAGAGAGAAAATATTTTGCATAATTGACTCTTATGTAACTTATGTTAGCCTTTTCAGCGCATTTGTGTGTTCGCTTTAAATTTCAAGAAATGATTTGTGTGTGCTTTTTGGAAGAAACAGACCAGTGGCAGAGGCAAAGGCCTGTGACATGCTACTTTAAATCATATTAGTTTTTAAAATAATGTTCTATATAGAGATCTTGGGCATTTTCAATGATCTCTACATGGTACCTTTTAAAAGTATTTCATTTTCTATAGAAATATTGTATAGAAATATCAATTTTAAATATAGCAACTTTTGTAAATTCTCTGATTAATTACAGTAATTCACTTCTAATATTTAGATTTCCTGTGTATGTTATAGTATAATGACGTTTATATTTCCAACCCTTTTTTTTCTTTTTAAATGTTTTGTTGCTATATAATTTACATAGAAAAAATAAAATGTATTGATTTTATTCAGTGTGCAATTCAGTTAATTTTGACAAATGTGTAGATTTGTTGTCACCACCATGACTAGATATAGGAGAAGGCCATAGTCTTGAGTGCTTTTCTCATATGCACGTGCACATGCAGATGAGGGCTTTGCCAAAGCCAGACGGGCCCTCTCCAGACCTGCATTGCTTTCTCTTGGTGTAGCTCCTTTTCCCAGTGTTCTTGCCTACAAATGCTAATTGTGTTAGCCTCCCTGAACTGCTGTCTATATCTCTCCAGTCAGAGTTGGCCAGGCTCTGTTCTCTCTTCTGTGCTATGCCCTGGAAACCTGTCTCCAGGCAATAATCTAAGGAAATTGTTGAGCTCTCTTCATTTACTTCCCACCTTTGTGACCACAGTTTTATACTGCCTATTGTCCATTGTCTGAAAACCTTTGTCCAAGTTTCTGGCTGTTTAAGGTGGGAGGGTAAATCCAGTCCCATTTACTCCATCATGTCTGGAGACAGTAGTCTTTATTTTTCTTTCATTTTATTTTATTTTAACTTTTTTTTTATTGCTTAAAATATTACAAAGAGTAGTACATTTGTCTCCTTTTTATTCCCCTTGACCTTCCCCCAGCTTCCCCTATCCCTCAGTGTCTTGTGTCCATTGGTTATGCTTATATGCATGCATACAAGTCCTTTGGTTGATCTCTTACCCACCCCCCAACCCTCCCCAGTCTTCCTGCTGTAGTTTGACAGTCTGTTTAATGCTGCTCTGCCTCTGTATCTATTTTTGTTCATCAGTTTATAATGGTCTTAATTATCCATAAATGAGTGAGATCATGTGGTATTTTTCTTTCATTGACTGGCTTATTTCACTTAGCATAATGCTCTCCAGTTCCATCCATGCTGTTGCAAATGGTAAGAATTCCTTCTTTTTTACAGCAGCATAGTATTCCATTGTGTAGATGTACCACAGTTTTCTAATCCATTCATCTACTGATGGGCACTTAGGCTGTTTCCAGATGTTAGCTATGGTGAATTGTGCTGCTATGAACAAAGGGGTGCATATATCCTTTCTGATTGGTGTTTCTGGTTTCTTGGGATATATTCCTAGCAGTGGGATCAATGGGTCAAATGGGAGTTCCATTTTTAACTTTTTGAGGAAACTCCATACTGTCTTCCATAGTGGTTGCACCAGTCTGCATTCCCACCAGCAGTGCACCAGTGTTCCTTTTTCTCCGCATCCTCTCCAGCACTTGTCGTTTTTTGATTTGTTGATGATAGCCATTCTGACAGGGGTGAGATGGTACCTCATTGTTGTTTTGATTTACATCTCTTGGATGATTAGTGATTTTGAGCACGTTTTCATATGTCTCTTGGCTTTCTGTATGTCCTCTTTCGAAAAGTGTCTATTGAGGTCCTTTGCCCATTTTTTGATTGGATTGTTTATCTTCCTTTTGTTAAGTTGTATGAGTTCCCTGTAAATTTTGGAGATTAAAACCTTATCGGAGATAACATTGGCAAATATGTTCTCCCATGTAGTGGGCTTTCTTGTTGTTTTGTTGATGGTTTCTTTTGCTGTGCAGAAGCTTTTTATTTTGATATAGTCCCATTTGTTTATTTTCTCTTTAGTTTCCAATGCCCTAGGAGATGTATCGATGAAGAAATTGCTTCGGCATATGTCTGAGATTTTGTTGCCTTTGGATTCCTCTAGTATTTTTATAGTTTCCCGTCTGACATTTAAGTCCTTTATCCATTTTGAGTTTATTTTTGTGTATGGTGTAAGTTGGTGGTCTAGTTTCATTTTTTTGCATGTATCTGTCCAATTTTCCCAGCACCATTTATTGAAGAGACTGTCTTGACTCCATTGTATGTTCTTGCCTCCTTTGTCAAATATTAATTGAGCATATTGGTTCGGGTCAATTTCTGGGCTCTCTATTCTATTCCATTGATCTATATATGTCTGTTCTTGTGCCAGTACCAGGCAGTTTTGAGAACAGTGGCTTTGTAATACAGCTTGATATCTGGTATTGAGATCCCACCTACTTTGTTCTTTTTCAGGTTAGAATAAGGGAGTTTCCCTATGTTACAATAGTTGTGGGTGTTTTGGTTTTTTTTATTATTCATCTATATATATAAAAGATTAATATGTTAAGTGTCCCTCCAACCGTCTGACCAGCCACTATAACACGCATTGACCACCAGGGGGCAGACGCTCAACACAGGAGCTGCCGTAATGTGCACTGGCCATTTACAAAGAAACAGCACTGTTGACCTGGTGCCAACAAAGCAACACTCAGCTTTCCCCAAGTGGGACATAGGCCCCGCCACCACCCCAAGCAACATCCCACCAAATCGCAGCCAATGCTGCCGACACCCCATGGTGCAAAATGTGTCTCATAGCCCAGCCTAACCCAGAAACGTCTCTGTGGGCACCAGGTAATGACATCATGTAGCAACTCCCGGTTTCCTCTCCCTAGTGACTAGCCGCCGTGGAGTTTCTTCAGCCCAGGATCACGACTTGCTTTATAGCCAGGTGCAAACATTTTACACTTTAACCAAATGTCTGTGAAGCATTTTCCTGTGCCTCATCTCATTTGATTCTCACAGAAGTCCTGGAGCAGGTAGATAGGAGACTTGGTGGAATCCTATTTTCTTTTCATTAACCAGAAAATGGAGATTTTACCCTTTTATTAGTATAGATGTGGCCAATATTTTTTATCCTTTTAACCAAAATTTTGTTTTGCTTTCATAGTTGAAATTTGAGTTGGATATACAATTTTTGATGGGCAATTACTTTCTTTCTTCCCATTGAAGATAGATTCCACTTGTCCCATGGCTTTTATTTTTACTGTTGAGAAGTCAGCTGTTGGTCTGTCTGCTCCTTTAGAGTACTCTTCTTTTTTTCTTCCAGTGCTTTTCAGATCTTTCTTTTTGCTGTTCTCCAGTTTTACCATAATGTCTAATTTTTTATTTATTTCTAATTTATTCTGTCAGTGATTTGTTTGACTTCTTGAGCCTGAATAGTACCATCAGTTCTTTAAAATAATCTGAGACATCATCTTTATATATTGCTTCTACCCTTTTTATGTTTCCTTTCCTTCTGAAACTTTGGTGAAATATGTTAGATTTTCCCATTGTGTCATTAATGTCTCTTACTTTTAATCTCTCTTCCATATTTTTATTTTTCCCCTCTTTCTACATTGTTTTCATAGTTGTTATTTATCTTCCAGTATAGTAATTCTCTCTGTAGCTTTGTCTAATATAGGAGTGGAGAACATCTGGCTTGCGGGCCCACAAAATCATTTGGTCTGGCCCTGCCAAGGCCTTAGGGATATTTAATTAAATGTTTGGTCAAATACAGCAGGCTAATTTTTAAGTTGATAATTTTGTATGGCCTGAGAATGATGTTATAAATATCCAAATGGCCCTTGAAAGAAAAAAGGTTCCCCAGCCCTGGTCTAATGTATACTATTAAACTAATACATTGCGTTTTATATTTTGGTTATTATATTTTTCAAGTGTGTACACTCTGTGTAGTTCCTATCTGTAGGATCACTTGTTATACTTTACTATTCCCAGCACATATGTTTAAGCTGCCTTTTATTTCTGTTTCTTTTATCTCTACTCATAATTATATCTTATAATTCCAGTATATTAAAATTTTGCAGTTAATTTACTGATGTTTGTTTTTTCCTTTGGTTTTCATTCATTGTGCTTTTTATTTTCTCATGTGCTTGGTCCGTCCTTCCTTCCTTCCTTCCTTCCTTCCTTCTTTCCTTCCTTCCTTCCTTCTTTCCTTCCTTCCTTCCTTCCTTCTTTCTTTTTTTATTTCCAGAGATACTTTGAGGTCTAAGGTGAACATACCTTGCTATGAACAGATTTGTGTTTGCTTATGTTAAGCCCCTCTGGGCATTAATACTCTGAAGATCCCTAAACCTTTCTTGTGGCTTGAGGTTTCCAGAATCAAAGAGGCAATGTACTGCAGATATGGGCCACAACTACTCAACAATGGGTCTTTTCTTCCTTTCCTTTTATTTTTCCTGCTACATTTAGTGCCAGGCAGCCTTCCCTATAGATTCTTGGGGAGAGAGTAGGAAATGTAGACTTATTCTAGTTCATTCTTACCCTGAAGGTTTAGGCTTTTAGGATCTCAGCTCAACGTGGGGAGGCAGTCTCAATAGATTTCCACCTTGTGTGGGTCTTGGACTTTGATTCTTCCTTCTCATCGTATAAGTTCCTCAGAAGCAAAGCCCAAGAATTAGAGTGACAAATGACTTCAGGACGAACTAGCACTGATGCTTTAGTGTAGGGATTAGTAAACTTTTTCTGTAAAAGGCCAGATAGCAGATATTTCAAGCTTTGAAGGACATATAGTTTCTGTCTATACTATTCAACCCTTAGTACAAAAGCAGCCAAAGTGCATAAACAAGTGAATGTTGCTGTTTCAATAAAACTTTACTTATAAAAACAGGCATCAGGCTGGATTTGCCTCTGCTTACTTTCTCAGTTTCCACACACTCTTCAAGTTAAAAAAATGTTATTAATTTTTAGAAAGAGAGGAAGGGAAACATGAATGAGAGAGAAACATTGACCGGTTGTCTCCTGCATGCCCCCTACTGGGGATTGAGCCCGAAACATGGGCATGTGCCCTGACTGGGAATCAAACTGGCAACCTCTCAGTGCATGGGATGGGACAATGCTCAACCAGCTGAGCCTCACCGGCCAGGTCGTGTATTCTCTTCAATTTTTACCTGGTTAGTTCCTTACCACTTTATGAGTACTTTGATATTTTAAGAGGTGATTCTTCTGTTTTAAGCCAGTGTCTTTCATTTCATTAGAAGAGTGATCCTGCAATTTACTGGAAATGGAAACCTAGGGCAAATTACTATGGAATGGCATATTATTTAACTGAGAAAAGACATGAGTATCAATAACTTAATAGACACTAAAGTAAAATTTCATGACTTCTTGCTTCTTAAATGAGATTTGTAAGGCATGAAAATCATGAACATATTAAGGAAGGAAGGCACACATCAAGTGAAAGGATAATATCAATAACTCAGGCAAGTGTGGGAACCTTGTCAGAAAGGGGTCCATTGTATGAATGAATGTGAGAATGAATCAATGTAAATTCAGTATCATTTCTGTAAAACAGTTTAAAGCCCTATCTTTGCACGTGCATGTTTTGCACAATTTAATACTAAAGTTATCTGTTTTGCATAGAGATTAAGTGTTTATTAATTGATGAAAATATAGATCTCAAAATTTAGAGGTATAGATATCTTATTAAGGTCACATGAATATGTTGTATTCAGTATTTAAATAATTATTTTTCCAGCTACCAACCAATAGTTGACTACATAGATGCTCAGTTTGAGGCCTATTTGCAAGAAGAACTGAAGATCAAGCGTTCTCTCTTTAACTACCACGATTCTCGTGTCCATGCATGCCTCTACTTCATCTCTCCAACAGGCCACTCTCTGAAGACATTGGACCTCTTAGCCATGAAGAGCCTTGACAGCAAGGTGGGTTTGGAAGAGGAATAAACTTATCCTGCTGTAATATTTATTTTGAATTATTAAAATACCTTTATGATAATATATGTAGAACTTTCATTCTTTGCATTTTTAAAATATTTGCTAAGTTTCAATCTTAGGTTATTTTCCAGAGAAATTTAGTTTGGAAGATGAGACGCAAAGAAAAAACATTAACATAAAACTTTAGTTCCTTTTTAAATGCTAGTAGCAGCACTTTTTAAAATATATTTTTATTGAATTCAGAGAGGAAGGGAGAGGGAGAGAGGTAGAAACATCAATAAGAGAGAATCATTGATCAGCTGCCTCCTGCATGCCTCCTACTGGGAATTGAGCCCGCAACCCAGGCATGTGCCCTTGACTGGAATCGAACCCGGGACCCTTCAGGACACAGGCCGACACTCTATCCACTGAGTCAAACTGCCTAGGGCAACTTTAGTTCTTTTTTTATAATAAATTGTATGTCAGAATATGAGAATTTATTTACATTTTCTTTAAAAATGCCTATCAGTACTCCATTCCTTTTAATTAATTACTGAATAATATTCCATTGTATGGATATGTCATATTTTCTCTATTCATCAGGTGATGGACATTTGGGTTTTGGCTCCTCTGAATAATGCTAGTTTGTCTGCTAGAGCTGCTATAACAAAATACGACATACTGAGTGGCTGAAATAACAGAAATTTTCTCAGTTTTGGAAGTTAGGTGTCTGAAATCAAGGTGTAAGCAGGTTTGATGTCTTCTGAGGCCTCTCTTCTGGGCTTGCAAAGGCATTCACCAGCAGAAAACTAACTTTTTTCTTGCTAAAATATTTTTTTGATGACAAAACTTGTAGGGCCTTATCATGTTAAAAAAAAATCGGGGTAGAGGAAAAATAGGGTGTGCACACATGACATAAAATCCCTTTCTTCACATTTGGTTAATAACACTTGCAAAATTCTATTTAGAATCTTTATGCCATTGGTGCTTTGTAAGAGCCAGTATATAAATGGACAGGGTACATCCAGGACTGTTCGTTTCTCTTGTGTAGTGAAAATCCTATGGCCCAGGGTCCTGGTGGAATTTAGTTTTGGAGGCTGGAAGTTCGAGATCAGGGTGCCAGCAGGGCTGTGTGAGGGTCATCTTCCTGGTTGCAGACTTCTCATTGTAGTCTCACATGGTGGAAGGGTCACTTACATTTTTTTAAATGTGGAATTTATTTGACGCTAATTTTACTTTATGACAAGTTCATTGACAAAGATTAAGATGAAATGTTTTATCATATATTACTGTAAATTGTGTTTTAATGTGAACTATACCAAAAAAACTATTTTTGAATTTATGAGCCAAGGACATATATATAAATTTAGGGATCTATAAAAAATATTATTCACAAATTAACTCACTTTGGATTTTTTTGTTTAAAAGGTGATTATAGACTACTATCTTATACTAAAAAAATAACTAGAAATTTTCTGTAACCTCAAATATTATGAGAAATTCAGTTTTCATTATCCTGGCTAGTTATTTTATGAGATAGTATTCAGAAAGCAAGGTCATTCTGGGCATTACTACTTTCTATGTAGATATCAGAGTGGAAAGCATGAAGGACTGCCAGTGAAGTCTTGGTGCATAGATCAGTCGACTTTTCACTAGTTGCAGGCTCCTGGTTTTAGCAAAAATTTGATGAAGCTTATTTGATAGCTGGTTCATCTCACCAGACTTTGTAACCACTTAGCCAGTTATTTTCATTATTTAGTCTGATTATATGGAAGTTCATATTTATTAATAGAACATAAAAGCAAGAGTGTGCAACTTTGTCTTAGCTGGACAGAAGCAACATGATGTAGTTTGTGTAAAGATCATAGAATTTGGTGTCAGTAAAGGCTGGTTTTTAAATATTAGCTCTGTCACTTAATAGCTGTATGTTCTTTGGCAAGTTATTTAGCCCTCTGAGCCTCAGTTTCTTCACCTCTAAAATAAAAGCTAGGGAGTTTTAAAAAGAGGTGATCTCAAGAGGCAGATGTGAAGATTAATTAAAATTGATAGTTTGTCCTTTGTTCCTAAAAGCAGAACACTCCACTGCTCACATGGAAACCTACCTTATCTTACCCTCAATGTGAAACATGTTGCTTTCCCTCCCCCTGATACACAAATACTCATTAGGTTTATCTTTCGGTCTGTGTGTGTCCTCAAGCCTATTGATAGTGATGCTCGTGGTTAGAAATGCCGAAGGTACTCCTCCGACTGGATTTACTCATAGTATGAGCTCCACAGACATCTCCCACCCCTGCCACCATCACCAGAGTTTGTGTCCTGGCTGGGCCAGCCCTTGTGGTTCTTATTATGATCTTAGGATGCACTTTAGCAAGAAACCATCAGGGAACTTAGAAGAACAAGATTTGTTACAGATTCCTGGAGGGTACACAGCACACCCAAGGACCACACAGGAGATCAGGAGAAGAGGGAAAAGGAGGGAGTACAAACCTGGAACTCTGTGTTTATTAGGGTTCAAGGGTGGGGTATCTCGGGTGTTGTGGGTTTGCTCTTTTTGGTGAATGTAAAGCCTAAGAGTGAGAATTAGAGTGTGGAAAGGGAGATGTGGGTCAGTTCTTTAGGTGGCTCAGGCTATCTAAAAGGGGAACTTCATGGGTCGGACAGCCTGGTTCCTTACTGGTGTTTTGCTAGTAGCTTTGTCATATACCTGGCAAAATATTTATTCAAGTTTGATGTCTTTGAAATGGATACCTTAGCAATTGAAAGCTTAAGGTCAGGCACTTTTATTACAGTCAAAAAGCTTAACATTGGGCACTTATACTGCAGCCTGCTTTCTGTACTTATTGTGGATGCAATTACATAAGTTATTAGCATAATTTATTGAATATTTAAGTACATCATATTGAACTTTGCATCAACTTTTTATGTACTGTACTCTGACTAATTTAACATAAAAGCTATTTTTACCCTCAATTGTTGGAAAGTTTTCTGTCATTTATTTCATGGATAGTTAGAAAAATTTTCACTTCCATATTTAAGACTAATAAATCCAAATATACCAGTAAATCAGTGTGAAATTGGAGACGAGAAAGAAATTTAAGAATTGAGTAGAAATTATGATTTTTAGTTTTCATTTTTATTTTTGAAATTATATTGATATCTCACTCTCTTGACACACGTGACTAGCCTGAAATTTCTCACTAAAAACAAACTAAATAACCAAAACCCAAAAAATCTACACACCCCTAAATTTGTGTAGGTATCCATCTTTTATGGTGACATTAATTTTATAGAATTAGCTTTTTACAAGTTTGTTGGCCTTCATGACCCCAGATCTCTTTCTCTCTGGCTGGTGACAGGACTTCAAATAATGCTGAGAAAGTTAGTCCTTTGAGTTAGGAACATTCTCAGTTGGTCATAAAATTTTCTTCCTTTAACATCTAGGTAGGAGTCACTGCTGATGAGGCACAGTTTGGATAGATTCTTTGGGGAAAGGGAGCTGTTGAAATGAGAGGCAGAAGGAGAAACAACCTGTTTCACAATTTTGTATGGGATCAATCATCCTAATTATTTAGTGCTTATATTATTAACAAATAAAAAATTAGTGAATTAGCAGGCAGGTTTGACTTAATGTTACATGTTACTTATTTGTGTATGATAGGACTGTAAGAGATTTTGAGAGAAGAAAATGTGAGATTTTTAAACCGAAATTCAGGTGAAAGATTAATCTAGGTCGGGTCGGCAAGCTTTTTCTGTGAAGGGCCAGGTAGTAAACACTTTAGGCTTCTCAGGCCACATGATCTCTGATTGTAGCCTGAAAGTGGCCGTAGACAATAAGTAAATGAATGGGCCCAGCTGTATTCCAATAAGTTCCTTCCTTCTTTCCTTCCTCCCCCCCTTCTCTCTCTCATTATTTGTCTTCCTCCTCCCTCCTTTCCTTTATTCCTCCTTCCCTCCCTTCCTTTCTTCCTTCCTTCCATTATTCCTGACCCAAAGATATTTTTACCATTAGTTTTTAGAGTGTGGAAGGAGTGGGGAGGAAGAGGAGAGAGGAAGGAAGGGAGGGAGAGAGGGAGGGAGGGAGGGAGGGAGGAAGGAGAAACATGAGAGAGACACATCCATTGGTTGCCACCCGCAACTCAGGTACATTCCCTTGATGGGGAATCGAACCAGCAATCCTGTGGTGTGAGGGCCGGTGCTCTAACCATTTAGTCACAACAGCCAGGGCAATAAGTCTTTATTTCTATAAACAGGCAATGAGCTAGACTATAGTTTACCTATCCCCTAATCTAGGTTAAGGAAATTTCTCAGAGACTTAGTGGTTTTGAATGCAGAAACTAAAGGATTAAAAAATAAATCTTCAATTACAAGATTTTGTTTTTCTTTATTCTTAATAGGTGAATATTATACCAGTGATTGCAAAAGCAGATGCAATTTCTAAAACGGAATTACAGAAGTTTAAGATCAAGCTCATGAGTGAATTGGTCAGCAATGGTGTCCAGATATACCAATTCCCGACAGATGATGAAACTGTTGCTAAAATCAATGCTTCAATGAATGTGAGCTCCTAACTGAATATTACATCTGTTTTATATGTGAAAAAAGTAATTTATAGATAACATTGCTGCTAACATATTTTCACTTATGTCTTCCAAAAAGACACCAAACAAGGTGAATTTTCAAAAAGTCCAGTATAGGAAAATGTTTTGTTTTCTGGAGTTGAAAAAAGTATAATGAGCCTATATTTTTTAGCATATTTTCTTTCTTCCATATTTTCATGTAAATCAAATGATACATTGTGAGACTGGGATACTCCTTTTCTGGAACCATAGTTAAAGATACCTTAAAGCAGTGATTCTCAACCTTCTGGCCCTTTAAATACAGTTCCTCATGTTGTGACCCAACCATAAAATTATTTTCATTGCTACTTCATAACTGTAATGTTGCTACTGTTATGAATCGTAATGTAAATATCTGATATGCAGGATGGTCTTAGGCAACCCCTGTGAAAGGGTCGTTCGACCACCAAAGGAGTCGCGACCCACAGGTCGAGAACCGCTGCCTTAAAGATACCTTAATTGCCTTAAAGACACCTTTTAACTCTGTCTTTAAAAACAGAAGACTTGATAGCTTCCTTTGGTTACTTAGAATCTTAAAATCTTTAAGGAGATCTTTCTGATCTGTTGTTTAAGCTCATTCTTTCTTGCAGTGTCACAAGTACATAATAAACATTCATATAACCTTTAGTTTACTATAATTGAAGACAGCTAAGTTTTCATATTACTTGCTTCAGGCTTCCAAATCTTTAAAATATCGGCTTATATTTTGAAGGATCATGGGTTTTGGAGTCGGACAGATTTAACCATATATTCTTGTGGAAGTTATTAACCTCCCCTCCCCTAAGACTGTTAACGTATCTATAAAGTGGGATTAATAATGCCTATCTTAAGGGTTGTTGAGAGGATACAACTTTGATGCACTGTCAACATCGTGACATTCGATTAACTGTTCATTCCATTTCTCTTTTTTCCCTTTTCTGACTTTTCATACTCCCATTTACTTTACGATACTTAAAACTAAAAATATAAAAAAGCCTGATTAATTTAAATGACATATAAATGTAAGTGATCTTAATTCTTATGTGTCATATTGTCTCTACATCTAATTTTATTTCTATGTCCATATGGAATAATTTTTCAGAAAGGCACAATTAAGAGACTAATAATGTCAATTATTAAATATTAAACATAATACTTAATATTTTTTACATTTGTCTTTTCCTTGTATTAATCCTTAACTTCAGAGAGATCAGTCTGCTCATTGACTCTAAATCTACCTTTTGTATGTTTGCTCAACATTTTCTCCTTACCTCCCTGGCCAGTGTGGCTCAGTTGATTGGGAATCGTCCTGTGCACCAGGAGGTTGCCAGTTTAATTCCTGGTCAAGGGCACATGCCCAGATTGTGGGCTCAATCCCTAGTAGGGAGGCCTGCAGGAGACCGCCGATAGATGTTGCACTCTCACATGGATTTTTTTTGTGTGTTTTTTTTTCTGTCTTTCTCCTTTTTCCTTCCTTTCTCTCTAAAAAGCAGTAAACTATTCTTCAAATAAGTTTGTTTTTCTCCTTACTTAAGCTAGTTTTCCAGTCTGCTCGATTCATCTTTAGTTTGGATTGTATCTTCTTGCTCATAGTAATATCTCATTTCTCTAAATTTCAGAAACATTTTCTGTATTTAGCAGTAATTTGGGACGTAAATATTATTTTGGGTTAATAGTATATATCTATGCGCACACTAAATATATATATGGTCAAGTTTTAAAATCTGGAGCATAGTAGATTTGATTTTAAGAAATTTGCTATTTAACCCCTAGAGTGCCGGGGAGCACGATTGCACTCCTCCTGTCTTTCACCAAAAGTGCCGGGAGCGCTGTTGCGCTCCTCCTGCAGTGTCACTATTAGATGCTAGTAGTTCACTCTTTATGTGGGAAAAATATTTAAAAACCATAACTCAAAATGGCTTGGCAATTTTAGCATAGTTCCAAGGATATTGGTTGGCACTCAAAGAGTTAATTAATTTTATGTTATTTTTATAAAACTGTTTTAGTATTTATCACACTGGTATGAGATGTGATTGATATTGTGGCTTCTTTCCAGGGACATTTGCCATTTGCTGTTGTAGGAAGTATGGATGAGGTAAAAGTTGGAAATAAGCTGGTCAAAGCTCGCCAGTACCCTTGGGGTGTTGTACAAGGTAAATGAGATAAACAATGACTAGAAATATTTGTCACCCAATAGTCTCAAAGTTGCATTTAATGCATTCTTTAAAATGATGCTTATTTATTTATTTATTTATTTATTTATTTATTTATTTTTTATTGCTTAAAGCATTACAAAGGGTATTACATATGTGTCCTTTTTTTACCCCGCCCTTGACAATACCCCGGCTTCCCCTACCCCCCAGTGTCTTATGTCCATTGGTTATGCTCATATGCATGCATACAAGTCCTTCAGTTGATCTCTTACCCCCCTCCCTCCTGCCCCCCAACCCTCCCCGACCTTCCCGCTGCAGTTTGACAATCTGTGTGAGGCAGCTCTGCCTCTGTATCTATTATTGTTCAAAAGTTTATAATGGTCTCTATTATCCATGAGTGAGTGAGATCATGTGGTATTTTTCCTTCATTGACTGGCTTATTTCACTTAGCATAATGTTCTCCAGCTCCATCCATGCTGTTGCAAATGGTAAGAGTTCCTTCTTTTTTACAGCAGCATAGTATTCCATCGTGTAGATGTACCACAGTTTTCTAATCCATTCATCTACTGATGGGCACTTAGGCTGTTTCCAGAGCTTAGCTATGGTGAATTGTGCTGCTGTGAACATATGGGTGCATATATCCTTTCTGATTGGTGTTTCTGGTTTCTTGGGATATATTCCTAGAAGTGGGATCACAGGATCAAATGGGAATTCCATTTCCAGTTTTTTGAGGAAACTCCATACTGTCTTCCATAGTGGCTGCACCAGTCTGCATTCCCACCAGCAGTGCACAAGTGTTCCTTTTTCTCCACATCCTCTCCAGCACTTGTCGTTTGTTGATTTGTTGATGATAGCCAGTCTGACAGGTGTGAGATGGTACCTCATTGTTGTTTTGATTTGCATCTCTCGGATGATTAGTGACTTTGAGCATGTTTTCATATGTCTCTTGGCTTTCTGAATGTCCACTTTTGAAAGGTGTCTATTTAGATCCTTTGCCCATTTTTTGATTGGATTGTTTATCTTCTTTTTGTTAAGTTGTATGAGTTCCCTATAAATTTTGGAGATTAGGCCCTTATCAGATATGACGTTGGCAAATATGTTTTCCCACGCAGTGGGTTTTCTTGTTGTTTTGTTGATGGTTTCTTTTGCTGTGCAGAAGCTTTTTATTTTGATGTAGTCCCATTTGTTCATTTTCTCTTTAGTTTCAACTGCCCTAGGAGCTGTATCAGTGAAGAAATTGCTTTGGCATATGTCTGAGATTTTGTTGCCTTTGGATTCTTCTAGAATTTTTATGGTTTCCTGTCGTACATTTAAGTCCTTTATCCATTTTGAGTTTATTTTTGTGTATGGTGTAAGTTGGTGGTCTAGTTTCATTTTCTTGCATATATCTGTCCAATTTTCCCAACACCATTTATTGAAGAGACTATCTTGGCTCCATTGTATGTTCTTGCCTCCTTTGTCAAATATTAATTGAGCATATTGGTTCGGGCCGATTTCTGGGCTCTCTATTCTATTCCATTGATCTATATGTCTGTTCTTGTGCCAGTACCAGGCAGTTTTGAGAACAGTGGCTTTGTAATACAGCTTGATATCTGGTATTGAGATCCCACCTACTTTGTTCTTTCTCAGGATTGCTGCAGCTATTCGGGGTCTTTTTTTATTCCAGATGAATTTTTGGAGAGTTCGTTCTAGATCTGTGAAGTATGCCGTTGGTATTTAAATGGGAAGTGCGTTGAATTTATAGATTGCTTTGGGTAGTATGGACATTTTAATGATGTTGATTCTACCAATCCATGAACATGGTATGTTCTTCCATCTCTTTATGTCTTCCTCTATCTCTTTTTTCAACGTCCTGTAGTTTTCTGAGTAGAGGTCTTTTACCTCTTTAGTTAAGCTTATTCCTAGGTAGCTTAATTTTTTTGGTGCGATGGTAAATGGGATTGTTTTTATAATCTCTCTTTCTGAAAGTTCACTATTGGTGTATAGAAATGCCTCAGATTTCGTGGCATTAATTTTGTATCCTGCTACTTTGCCAAATTCATGTATTAAGTCTAGTAGTTTTTTGACGGAGTCTCTAGGGTTTTGTATGTATAATATCATGTCATCTGCAAATAAGGACAGTTTTACTTCCTCTTTTCCAATTTGGATGCCTTTTATTTCTTCTTCTTGTCTAATTGCAATGGCTAATACTTCCAGGACTATGTTGAACAGGAGTGGTGAGAGTGGGCATCCTTGTCTTGTTCCTGTTCTTAGTGGAAATGGTGTTAGTTTTTGTCCATTGAGTATGATGTTGGCTGTGGGCCTGTCATATATGGCTTTTATTATGTTGAGGTATGATCCTTCTACTCCCACCATGCTGAGAGTTTTTATCAAAAATGGGTGTTGGATTTTGTCGAATGCTTTTTCTGCATCAATTGATATGACCATGTGGTTTTTTTCTTTCAATTTGTTTATGTGATGTATCATGTTTATTGATTTGCGTATATTGTACCATCCTTGCATCCCTGGGATAAATCCTACTTGGTCATGGTGTATGATCTTTCTGATGTACTGCTGGATCCGATTTGCTAAGATTTTGTTGAGGATTTTGGCATCTATGTTCATGAGGGATATTGGCCTGTAATTCTCTTTCATTGTGTTGTCTTTACCTGGTTTTGGTATTAGGGTGATGCTGGCTTCATAGAATGAGCTTGGAAGTGTTCCTTCCTCTTGAATTTTTTGTAGTAGTCTGAGGAGGGTAGGTTTTAGTTCTTCCTTGAATGTTTGGTAAAACTCCCCTGTGAAGCCGTCTGGCCCTGGGCTTTTGTTTGCTGGAAGCTTTCTGATGACTGCTTCAATTTCTTCCATAGTTATTGGCCTATTGAGATTTTTAGATTCTTCCTGATTGAGTTTTGGAATGTTGTATTTTTCTAGGAATTTGTCCATTTCCTCCAGGTTGTCTAGTTTGTTGGAGTAGAGCTGTTCATAGTATTTTTTAACAATCATTTGTATTTCTGTGGGGTCTGTTGTTATTTCGCCTCTATCGTTTCTGATTTGGTTTATTTGGGTCCTCTCTCTTTGCTTCTTGGTGAGCCTGGCTAGAGGTTTGTCAATCTTGTTTATCCTTTCAAAGAACCAGCTCTTAGTTTCATTGATTTTCTGTATTATCTTTTTGGTCTCTATGTCATTTATTTCTGCTTTAATCTTTATTATCTCCTTCCTTCTGCTCACTCTGGGGTTTTCTTGTTGCTCTTTGAGTTGTAGCATTAGATGATTTACTACCATTTTTTCTTGCTTTTTGAGATAGGCCTGTAGAGCTATAAACTTCCCTCTCAGGACTGCTTTCATTGCGTCCCATAGGTTTTGGATTGTTGTGTTTTCATTGTCATTAGTTTCCAGGATGCTTTTAATTTCTTCTTTGATCTCATTGGTAACCCAATCAATATTTAATAACATGTATTCAGCTTCCAGGTGTTTGAGTATTTTGGGTTGTTTTTTTTTGTAGTTCATTTCTAATATTATGCCATCGTGATCTGAGAAGATGCTTGGTATGATTTCAGTCTTCTTGAATTTGGGGAGACTTTGTTTGTGACCCAATATGTGGTCTATTTTTGAATATGTCTTATGAGCCCTTGAGTAGAATGTATATTCCGTGGCTTTGGGGTGAAGTGTTCTGAAGATGTCAATTAAGTCCATCTGATCAAGTGAGTCATTTAGGGTTGCTGTTTCTTTGCTGATTGTTTGTCTAGAGGATTTATCCAGAGATGTCAGTGGTGTATTAAAGTCCCCTACTATGATTGTATTGTTGTCGATCTCTCCTTTGATATCTTCCAGGAGTTTTTTTATGTATTTGGATGCTCCTGCATTGGGTGCATAAATGTTTACCAGGGTTATATCTTCTTGTTGTATTGATCCCTTTAGTATTATGAAGTGGCCTTCCTTATCTCTGGTTATGGCCTTCACTTTGAGGTCTATTTTGTCTGATATAAGTATTGCTACCCCAGCTTTCTTTTCCTTTCCATTTGCCTGGAAGATATTTTTCCATCCCTTCACTTTCAGTCTGTGTGAGTTGCCTGGAAGATATTTTTCCATCCCTTCACTTTCAGTCTGTGTGAGTCCCTTCTAATGAGGTGGGTCTCTTGTAGACAGCAAATGTATGGGTCATGTTTTTTTTATCCATTCAGCCACTCGATGTCTTTTGGTTGGAGCATTTAGTCCGTTTACGTTTAAAGTTTTCTTTCTGAGCTTTTTATTTCTTCTTTTTACACCAGTCCCTTTAGCATTTCTTGCATTGCTGGCTTGGTGGTGATAAACTCCCTTAGACATTTTTTGTCTGTGAAGCTTCTTATTTCCCCTTCAAATTTGAATGATAGCCTTGCTGGATAGAGTATTCTTGGATTCAGTCCTTTGCTTTGCATCACTTTGTAAATTTCCGTCCATTCTTTTCTGGCCTGATGTGTTTCTGTTGAGAAATCATTTGATAATCTAATGGGAGATCCCTTGTATGTAACTTTCCGTCTCTCTCTTGCAGCCTGTAAGATTCTCTCTTTGTCCTGAACATTTGCCATGGTAATTATGATGTGTCTTCGTGTGGGTCTTTTCGGGTTCACCTTGTTTGGGACTCTCTGTGCTTGTGTGACTTTTTTCTTCCCCACCTCAGGGAAGTTTTCTGATATTATTTCTTCGAGTAGGTTTTCTAACCCTTGTTCCTCTTTCTGTTGTTCTGGCACCCCTATTATTCGTATGTTGTTTCGTTTCATGTTGTCCCAAAGCTCCCTTAGGCTCTCTCCTCCTGTCTTTTAATTTTTTTCTCCAATTGCAGTACAGTTTGGATGTGTTTTGCTTCTTTGTCTTCTAATTCACTAATTCGGTCCTCCGCTTCTCCTAGTCTACTGTTGATGCTTTCAATGGTGTTTTTTATTGCAGCTATATCGCTCTTCATTTCTTCTTGGGTCTTGCATAAGTTATTGATTTTTTCATCTGTTTCTTCTTGCTTCTTGCATAAGTAGTTGATTTTTTCCTCCATCCGGTTTATGCACGCTAGGACCCTTATTCTGAATTCTTTTTCTGTCATGTTGCATGCCTCTGTCTCACTTAGCTGCTTTTCTGGTGAGTCCTCCTTTTCTTTCCTTTGGGGGTTTCTTTGCCTACCCATGTTTGATCTCGCTGACATATGTAGATGTTGAGTCGTTCAGTGGCTGCTCCCTGGGTGGCAGGGGCTCCTTGGGTCGTGGTTGCTGCTCGGACGGTTGTGGTAGCAGCTGCTTCCCAGTTGGCAGCAGCTCCTCTGGTGCGTGCTGTTCACAGCTGTGGTGTCTCTTCTGGCTGGTGGGGGGAGGCTTCACGTACAGCTGCTGTTCCTCAGACAGAGGGTGTGGTGATCAGGTGGTGATCAGGAGGCTGCGGTGATCAGGGGGCTGCTGTTGCTTGGATCTGCTGCGTTGATTTAAAGGCACAAGATACAACACAACAAGGCACAACGTACCAGGCACTGAACACAAGTATATTCACGATATTAATAACCCCAAATAAAGGTGATCACCTGAATTAAGAGAATTAGGGGATAAGGAACAAAGAAGAGAAGAAGATAAAAGCGAGAAAAGAAAAGAAAAATAAGAAAAAAACAAACAAAAAAAGTGCAAAAATAGAATTGGGAAAAAAGAGGGGGGGAAAAAAGAAAAAAAAAAAGAGCGAAAAGAGAGAATGAAGTAGAATGGGGAAGAGACTGTTTGTATGAGGAGCAAACTCCAATAGAACTGCCACTGATCTCAACAAATTCCAGCAACAGATCCCTGGAGATGAATACAAACTACAAACCACCAGTAATATCAAGAGGGGCAAGGGGAAAACAGAAGCCCAAAAATAACCGGTGGGGGGGGGGGGGGGAGGAAGGGAAAAACCAGCAGAAAAATAAAATAAAAAGAAAAAGCAAAACAACCTCACAACCAGTCCTAGAAAAGAAAAAGAAAAAACACAAAACAAAACAAACAAACAAATAAAAAAAAAAACCCAATATATTCAACAATCAAGAAAACAATAGAAAGATAAGAGAAAAAAAATGTTTGGAAAGTGAAGAAGGATAAAGAATAGGTGTATAAGGATTTAGAGAAGTGGATTGGAAATAGGATATATAAGTAGGGTGGAATTAGACAGGGGGTAAAAGGACGGAATTGGGAAAATCTAAAGCAGGAATAGGGTAAGAGAAACAGGACACCAAAAGGGGAAAAGTGAGGAAGAGGGTTTTAGCAAAGAGGTGAAATTGAGATAGGGAAAATTAATGCTAAAGGAATGATGAAAATAGAATGGAGAACACTAATCCCAAAAGAAAATAAAGAGAAAATAAAATGGCACTTTAAAAAATGGTAAAATGGTAGCAGTAATAATACTGGTTAAAAATAAAAATGTAGTAATTGAAAGGGTAAAATCAGGTGATGGAAAAAGAAGAAAAAGAAAAAAAAATTGGTTTCTTAGTAAAAAGGCGAAAAAAGAAAAAAAAAAGAAAAAGAAAAAATTTGCAGTAGTGATGGTCTTTCGGTTCTTCTACTCTTCAGCCTGGTTCGCCTTAGTCCTGCCAGGTATTTAGGAGAGTGTTGAATTTCCCTGCGTTACACTGTTCCTCCGTGTTATAAATCACAGTCCTGATTTTAAAGCAGGCCGTATTTGTGATCCAGTCTGCCTTAACTTGTATTCACCTAAGAGTCAGTTTGTGGCTCAGCCTCTGGGTGGCAGTGTTTTTGGGTTGGCCTCTTATTATTTATTTTTTTAATATATTTTTATTGATTTCAGAGAGGAAGGGAGAGGGAGAGAGAGGTAGAAACATCAGTGATGATAGAGAATCATTTATTAGCTGCCTCCTGCATGCCCCACACTGGGGATCAAACCCGCAACCTGGGCATGTGCCCTAACCAGGAATCAAACTATGACTTCCTGGTTCATAGATCAACACTTAACCACTGAGCCATGCGGGCTGGACAAAGTGATGCTTAGTTTTTATTATGACTCATTGTTAGTCAGGTCTGTAGAGACCAGGCAGAGCCTCTCCATTACCTGCCCAGGTGCACCAAGACATGCAGAAGGTGGGACACACTGGTCAGGCAGTTTGAACAAAAATTTGAGTGTAAATAACAGTGTGTAAACATGATACATAATAATTACCAGGTAATTCTGGGGTATAGTAAGTTATCTTATAAATTTACGTATTTTTTACTACAAACTATTGCCAACTATTTCCAAAATAAACCAGTCAGCCAACTAAAAAAATTTTAGGATTTATTTAGCATTATAATAGTAAGTAATTAGAACTATTTGGTTCATTTACTTGTAATGGTAATTACTAGTACTGATTTCCCAATGCTGCTTTTTATTAAATTGACAAATTTTATAATAAATTTAAATATTGAAAATTAAACATTTTTAATGTATAAAAATATTTAAAAAACAGTTGTACTTAAACAGTAACATACTTATTTGTGATTTTCTGGTCACTATAAACATAGGGGGAACATTTAAGTTTATTAACTGTCTAACACAAGATTGTAAATGTGGCATTTGTATCAAAAGAATTTGATAGCATGCACAGATGGGATTCTTGAGTATGCAGAATTTACTACTTTGAAGTGAAATAATGTTACTTCTTTTTTAAAATATATTTTTATTGATTTCAGAGCGGGAGAGAGAGATAGAAACATCCATGATGAAGGAAGAAACATTGATTGGCTGCCTCCTTCATGCCTCTTACTGGGGATCAAGCCCACAACCCGGGCATGTGCCCTTGACCAGAATCGAACCCGGGACCCTTCAGGACACAGGCCGACACTATCCACTGGGCCAAACCAGCTAGGGCTGATGTTACATATTTTTTAAGCACTATGTGAAGTATCCTGAAGATGTTTTGTAAACGGTTAGCACTATGTTAGTGAAATAACTGGAGCACGTGTTGCCTATAATTTAGTGTCTTATGGAAGAGTTTCTTCCTTGGCTACTTATACGGATATCAGACTTACCATTTTCCTGTTTGTTATTTCAGATATTTTCATTTAATTACTCATTCAACAAATGCTAATTCTGTGTCCGTAATTAAAAACTGGTGTTGCTGTTTCTCGTTTTTCTGGCCAGTGGAAAATGAAAACCACTGTGACTTTGTAAAGCTTCGGGAAATGCTCATTTGTACAAACATGGAGGATCTGCGAGAACAGACCCATACGAGGCATTATGAACTGTACAGGCGTTGCAAACTGGAGGAAATGGGCTTTGCGGATGTGGGCCCAGAGAATAAGCCTCTCAGGTAAGTGGGGATTATACTTCTTTATTTATCCAGAGGATGGAGAATGTCTTTTTCAGAAATCTCCCAATATGAAGTAGAACCATTTGATATTGATTAATTATTGTGCCTTTAGGTCACTTAAAGCCTTCTTGTTTTTAAGGGTCTCTAAGTCATCACATAAAAGGAAGAACATATGGTAAAAGCTTATTATTTCAGTATGTGCTGAAATGAATAACTAAAGAAAAACTTTTAATTTGGTTTTGTTTTTTATTTATCTGGAAAAAAAGCATATTATTATAAAAGAAAGTTGAAATGGGAATCATATTAAATAAATTTAAAAACTGTTGGTTTTTGTCCTGATGAATGTTTTTAGAATGACTTAAATTTAGGAAAATAAAGAATGAAAGTACTTATAGGGAGTTAGAAATTAGACTGTGTCTTAAATATTGCAATGTACTTACAAGAATTTTAGAACCTGATGACCTTCTTATGATGAACATTAAATGTAATTTTTTATGCTGCTGCATCCCATTTTTTTTAAGATATGTAAACATGAAACTCTAATCGTAAATACACTAATTCAGATTTGACAGAGCATTCCAGGAGGAAAGCATGAGATCTTTAAACTATTTTAAACTCTGTTATGAAACTAAGGATTTCTTCTCCTTCTGACTATTTGTATTTCAGTCATTTTTCTGGCTATTAGTAATTGCACCATAGTAAACAAAAGGAAGTAAGAGAAGAAATTAAATTGATGCTGCTATTGCAAATGACTTTTGGAAAGATTTAATAAATGACATTAAATTTTTAAATTTTTTTCAATCTATGGATTTAATTAGTGTTTTAGTTCTTGGAAGCATTTTATGTACTTAATCCCTGCTCACCTATTCAGGAATGCTATACTTCCAGTTCTGGGCCAGTTCTGGTAAAATGATTATGTTCTTTATTGAAGATAAGTCACCTAGAGTTGATTCCTCTAATGCAGTGGTTCTCAACCTTTGCTGCACATTAGAATCACCTGGGAATCTTTTTAAAATCCTGATTTCTGGGCCTCATCCTCCGGAAATTCTGTTTCTTTGTTACTAATGTTTGGCCCCACCCCATAACAAAGAAACAGAATTTCCGGAGGATGAGGCCCAGAAATCAGGATTTTAAAAAGATTCCCAGGTGATTCTAATGTGCAGCCAAGGTTGAGAACCACTGCTCTATGTTTCCCAAAGGAGGCTTTGTCTTTCATTCTTTCAAGTTTCAGGGTCAATTCAGAGGTCTCTGTGTGCATTAGTGAGACACAGATCCTGAGTGAGAGCAAGTAGGACAGCCTTGAAAGACTCCAAGAATTGGATTCAGGTTGCCAGGTGGATCAGTCATTAGTCACCTGTGGATGACTAAGGGATACAGATTCAGAATTTCTAGGGATGGAGCCCAAGAATCTGCATTTAAAGTAATATCCTAAGTTCAGTCATTTAGCAGATACTTAACTGTCTGCTGTCTGCCCAGGATGATGCTAGTCAGTGGGCATGTAAGGTCTGTGGAATTAAACCGAGACCCTGCCCTTGTAGAGCTTCTGAGGTGGGAGTGGGAGGAAGACACTGGCCCTGTGTGGAAAAGAGAGTGTGGAATGTGCTCAGAAGTGGAAGTGCGGAAACCAAATTAGGAGTGTACTTTAGTAGTCCAGGCATGAGAAGTAGAGGCTTGGATTGAAGAGTGGAGTAGAGGTTGTCAGAAGCATACTTAGGATATGTGATTTGAAGGTAAAGTTAATAGGACTCATTGCTGGTTGGACATAGGACGTAAAGGAAGGAGGGGAATTGAGGATGACTCTAGTCCAGCCGTGGGCAAACTACGGCCCGCGGGCCGGATCCAGCCCGTTTGAAATGAATAAAACTAAAAAAAAAAAAGACCGTACCCTTTTATGTAATGATGTTTACTTTGAATTTATATTAGTCCACACAAACACTCCATCCTTGCTTTTGTTCCGGCCCTCTGGTCCAGTTTAAGAACCCATTGTGGCCCTCGAGTCAAAAAGTTTGCCCACCCCTGCTCTAGTCACTAATTGTGACCTAAGAAACTGGATTCATGGTGGTGATGTTTATTGATATGAGCAAGATTGGGGAAGGGCTAGATTTTGGGTGTTGTGTGTGGTAATTGAGAGGTTTGGGACATGTTAAATTAAAGTTGCTTATTAAATACTAGAGGCCCTGTGCATGAAATTCGTGCACTGCGGGGGGGGGGGGGATGTCCCTCAGCCCAGCCTGCACCCTCTCCAATCTGGGACCCCTCAGGGATCGGGCCTAAATCAGCAGTCAGACATCCCTCTCACAATCTGGGACTGCTGGCTCCCAACCGCTTGCCTGCCTGCCAGCCTAATCACCCCCTAATCACTCCCCTGCCAGCCTGATTGCCCCCTAACCGCTCCTCTGCCAGCCTGATCCACGCCTAACTGCTCCTCTGCTGGCCTGATCGCCCACAACTGCCCTCCTCTGCCGTGATTTGCCCCCTCCACCGGGCCCCGCCTCTGCTATGCACACGGCCATCTTGTGATGGCCATCTTGTGACGACGTTAGGGCGTGATGCGTGAGGGTGTGACGACCCAGGGGTCCTCAAACTTTTTAAACGGGGCCAGTTCACTGTCCCTCAGACCGTTGGAGGGCCAGACTATAGTTTAAAAAAAAAACTATGAACAAATTCCTATGCACACTGCACATATCTTATTTTGAAGTACAAAAACAAAATGGGAACAAATACAATATTTGTATTTGCATGTGGCCCGCGGGCCATAGTTTGAGGACCCCTGACCTAGGCTATTAGTATTGATTGTCCACGTGGGAAAGCGCTGTGGTGAGGTGGAAATGTAGAGCACCCATCTCTGTTATCTTTTGCTAAGACTTCAGCGTAGTCTGTCATGGCGGTTAGGATGGCTTTCGAGCAGGTTGGCTCTGGCTCGTATCCCAACTGTGTTACTTTGAGCAGATTACTGTACCTCTCTTTAAGTTTTCTTACCTGTAAAGCAGAGTATTAATGCATGTTCTTCCTGGTTGCCCTTAGTTGCCACGGAATTACTGAAAGGAACCCAGACAAGTAACTCGCTGCTAACAACTACTCAACAGATGTTAGGTCTTTTTACTGGGTAGATTTCTTTTCCTCCTAAGCAATTCCAAGTGCTTATATAAGTAGATTAAGAAGAATTTTTTAAAACTTATATTTGATAAGAATTCAAGACATTATTTAAACCAAGTTTGTCATTAAAGGCTACCAGCCCAGTGTAGGACCAGCAAAATGTGGTGAGGTTTCTGAAAATGGTGAAAGTAACCTGATAGATTTAGAGGCTTCTTTAAAATACTACCAGAACAAATACAGAAAAATAAGAAACCTGTTAAAAACTAAAATGCTTTTAGTTAAAGTTAATTTCAGCATGCCTCCTTGAATTTGAAGCACTTATATGATTATCCAGAGCATTTTGTACATTTATAAGCTTTACTTTTTTTTTTTAATTTTTATTGAATTTATTGGGGTAACATTGGTTAATAAAATTATGTAGGTTTCAGGTGTACAATTCTATAATACATCATCTGTATATTTTATTGTGTGTTTTCCACCCAAAGTCTTTCCTTGGTCACCATTTATCCTCCCTCCCTTTACCCTCTCCCATCTCCCCACATTCCCCCTTTCCCTTGGCAATCACCATAGTGTTGTCTGTGTTTGTTGTTGTTGTTGTTTTTGTTTAATCCCTTTCCCTTTTTCACCTAGCCCTGCCTGGCTCTCCCATCTGACAGCTGTCAGTTTCTATCTGAGTCTGTTTCTATTTTGTTTATTAGTTTATTTTGTTCTTTGGATTCCACATATGAATGAAATCACATGGTATTTGTCTTTCTCTGACTGGCTTATTTCACTGAGCATGGTGTTCTCTGGGTCCATCCATGCTCTCAGACAGTGTTCAGGATCTGGTGTTCCTTGGAATGCCTGTTATGTGTACCGCACATTCACTGGCAGCCGTGGTAACTACTATGCAACATTTATTTATTTTTCCTTACACTTATAGAATTCTATATTTAAAATATTTACTTCTCCAGTTATAGTATTTTAAATTGGTAAAATTTCTTTTCTTTTCTTTTTTCTTTAACCATGAAGGGTGTTTATTTAAAAAAAAAAAAAAAAGAGCATCCTCCTGATGTGCAATGATTCTCTCTCCCTCGCTTTCTAAAATCAATTTGTAAAAGTTAAAAAACAAACAAACAAAAAACCAGTTGTATAGAGTTATACTGCATAGGGCCTAAACATGCTTGCTCCTTTCGGAAGTACTGACTTGGGTTCTTTCCCTAAAATTTCTTAATTTATCACATTTCCCCCCATTTCTTTTTAGAGAGAGTGGAAAGGAAGGTGGGAGGAGGAGAGAGAAAGAGAGAAACATCAATTGGCCGCCTTTGCAGGAGCCCTAACTGGGGCCAGGATTGAACCTGCAACCCAGGTCTGTGCCCTTGACTGGGAATCGAACCCAAAACCTGTGTACAGGCCAATGCTCCAACTACTGAGCCACACCGGCCAGGGCAATTTATCACATTTTTTTTGGACAGTCCTTGCTTTGCTCGGTTAAATTTGGCTCTACATCCTGACAATTTCTGTCATTAAATGAACATTTACGAACACACTGAAATGTCTAGAGAGCTCTGCTGCAGAATGGGGTTACAAATATAAAGATGGTCTGTCTGTTAGAGGAGAGGCAGGTGGCTATTAATGACAGGGAAGAGGTGTGAACACAATGCCATGGGAGTGCTTGGAAGGGGCAGCTAGTTCCAAATGGGAAGATCAGAGAAGACTTTAGAGTGGAAGTTGCATTTGAATTTGGCCTTAAGGAAGAGCTGGGTAGAGGAGGCGGCAATAGCATCGGAAGCAGAGGAGGTGCAAGCTGAGGAGGTGCGGCAAATTAAAGCATGAAGCGTGTAGCATGCTTTGGGGTGAATAGGCCGGTATGGCTGGGACCTAAGGGGGTTTGGGTTTGTTTGGAAGAAATGAATCTGGAAAGGTGGAATTAGGTCACATTGTGAAGTTCCTTAAGTGCTCTCTGAGGAGGTGGGACTTCATTCTGTAGATAAACTCTAATGCAGAGGAAAAGGTAGTGAGCTCTGTGGTTTTGGTGAAAACTCTTAGGAGTGGCAAGAAGAACTAAGTTCAAGAAAGGAGAACTAAAAATGCAGAGATCAATTAGGATATTATTGCAGTAGTGAAGACAGAAAATCACAGAGATCAAGTTGGCCTGTAATAGGAAAACTGTAGAAATCAAAAGAAGACTAGATTTAGATGATGTTTTAGGTTCACAGGCCTTGGTGATCAGATATGGAGATAAGAACAAGGGAAGAGTCAGAGATGACGTCAGGACTTGGAGGTCTCCAGACACAGTAATGCCAATTAACAAATTTTGAAAGGAATTCCTTTGAGGTAAAATGCGAGTACTTACTGTGAAGGATTTGATAAAGCAGTTTTCAAACTCTTAGTGCTCTGTTGGCTGTAGCACTGTGGCTTTGTATGTTTCCTGCTATGGGAAATCTCATGTTTTGGGTTGCTGTATATGGGAGGATATTGGCACATGTTATAGTTATGAGACTTCACCTGAGATATTTGAATTTTTGCAAGTTTATTCACATTTTTAACCTGAGATTACTATAAAAACTTTTTAGTCTTCAAGAGACCTATGAAGCCAAAAGACACGAAATTTATGGGGAACGTCAGAGGAAGGAAGATGAAATGAAGCAGATGTTTGTGCAGCGGGTGAAGGAGAAAGAAGCCATACTAAAAGAAGCTGAAAGAGAGGCAAGTACACTAGTTTGTTGGGATTTGCATTTTTTTAGGTGTCCTATTAATTTGGGGGATTTATCTCAATTTAGTTGAGATGCATTTGGAGACTACTTGTTATTCTTTAAAAACTAGCTATTTTATACACCTAGTCTTTTAAAAAATTGTAGTCTGAAATCAATTTTGGCCATTATGAGCAAATGGTCATCCTTTAGAAGTGGCTTATCAAGAACTTGTAATGCACCAGTTTACTAAGAAGTATTTTAAGTATCTTAACCAGGAGCCAGAAATGTTGTAGCTCTGGCTTGCTAAAGCCCTTTTTGAGAATTTAGGTGACGTTTGGTCTAAATGACCTTTGGCACAGCTAAACATCAGCAGTGAATTCCTTTAGTTCTGTTTGCTTCTCATTCTTCAAGCAACAATTTTAATTTTATTTGTTAAGCTATTTTCTATAGATCTGTAGACCTAATTGCAATGGCTACTTTTAAGTAAATGGCTGCATTTTCAAATGAGGCTCAAAAAGGGTGAGCTGCAAAAAAATTTCTAGAAGACAGAAATGTTAATACAAGTGAACTTGATAACACAAGAGTCCCTGAAGAGTTATTTGTAATTAATTTTACAAATTTATTATGTCAAGTACACTTACAGTACTTGGTATTTAAATAGTAAATGGTTTGGTAAAATAATCTAATATATCCTACTTATAATTTGAATTTTGGTCTTTTGAAAAATTTCAGATAATAGAAAAGGGAATCCAGAGTACACCCGTGTCCCTCCCACACCTAGATTTAGTAGGGAACATTTTGCCATTTTTATTTTACATGTGCGTATGTTGCGCATGTGTGTGTATGCGGGTATATGTGTGTATGTACATGCATGTGTATTTTTCCCGGTCATCTGAACGCTGGTTGAGACATCATGGCACTTTATCTCTAGACACACCAGTGTGCATCTCTAAAGGTTAGGTGTATTTTTCTTCATAACCATAGTACCAATTTACACCTAAGAATATTAATAGGAATGCCATAATCTCGCCTAATTGCTAATCCATATTCAAATTTCCCCAGTTGTCTCAAGATTGTCTATTATTATTTCTTTTTGTTTGGTGATTTTTGTTTTTGAACCAGAATTAAATCACAGGTCTTATTGCATTTGGGTGTTCTGTTTCTTTAGTTTTTTGTTCTCTTTTAAACTAGTCCCTACTTTGTAGCTATTTTTAAATACAAATATTGAGGAGGAAGGAGTTGTGATGAGTAGGAAATAAGGATGCTGGTTTTTCTTTTAATCAGTGGATTAGTCTTTAAGGTGGTAGTGGAGTGAAATTCTTCCAAGAGTTTCTCATAGATCAGGATTCCTTGTCTCTCCAGTGAGGAGAAAAGTTGTAGAAGTGGTGTATAGATAAGTTTTAATTTTTAAAATTCCACATAATATTTTGCTTAAATGTTTATTATTTAAAAGGATGTTAAAAAAATTCAGGTGACTAAATGATTGAAAGAAAAAGAGGAATACTATTTGTTAGTAGGTGCTTTGTAGAGTTTTATTTTTATGATTCAAATGCTTAAGAGTATGTATTAAACAAACGAAGTTAATTTGAAACTAAAGCACCAACAATCAGTTGTCACAGGAGTTCTAAACTTTTAATTATGTAGTTTTAATTATGTAGTAGATTACTGGCCTGCTTGTTTCATGACCACTTTTCATGCTGTTAAGCCACTGTTGTTGATACTTGACAGAGTTACGGTCAGTTTGCTGAAGAAGGGCGTCTAGTCAATCATCATTACTCCGTGAGACTAGAATCATCTACTCCAGGGCTGAGGAAGACAGGATACGTTATTGCCTTAATTACGATGGTTTTAGAGGGAAAGGAGGCTTATTAATAATTACACTGGGGCAATAAGTAGGTGTAAACCAAGTCTTTTCAGGGTAAACTGGGATATTTGATCCTAATACTTGACTGCCAACATTTTAAAGTTAGTTATGTCAATAAGATACTGGCAGTCACCAACAAAAAGATAATTTTGGTAACCCAAAACAGTACTTAATTCCATATTAGGAGACCTTGTTATTTAAAATATCCTTGCCAATGTTATAAAACAAATACCTCTTACTTTATATTTTGTATAAAAATGGATTTTATTATATAGTTAATTGAAAATGTTGTGAACATTAAATAGACAACTAGAGTAGGGAGATGCACAGAACAAATGTTATCTCAAGATACTGTCTGAATATTGTATTTCTTACATCTTTATTACATCATTCTGAATGTACTAATGAGGCATGTTATGTATTATACGCAGATTTCCCATTCCTTTTCCGCTACTACAAGAAAAGTACAGTTTTTATTTATCCCTCCAATAAAGCACATAACCATCATTACATCATTACTACTTCCCCATTTTATATATGTCTACTCTGTCGTTAATATTTCATTTAATTTAGGCCTTATTTTCAAAAGTCTTCTATATGATTTCCAGTAAAAATACAGCTGCATTATAATCCTGAACATGAGAATACAGGAAGAAGACTTATAATACAGGGCAGGAAGGAAGGGTTCACCATAGGTGCAGCCAAGAACTGAGGCCCAAGGTGACTTCTCAGTGAGCACAGGCAGCTCACCTTCCAGGCAGTCATGGCAAAAAGGCCACTGGGAGGCACAAAACTCACAGTAAAGATAATCTAGTTCAGTGATGGCAAACCTTTTGAGCTCGGCATGTCAGCATTTTAAAAAACCCTAACTTAACTCTGCTGCCGTGTCACATATAGAAATTTTTTTATATTTGCAACCATAGTAAAACAAAGATGTATATTTTTGATATTTATTTTATATATTTAAATGCCATTTAACAAAGACAAATCAACCAAAAAATGAGTTCGCGTGTCACCTCTGACACGCGTGTCATAGTTCAATCAAAGAGGAATGCTGTCTTTAGCATTTGTTTCTAAAAATTGGTAAGTTTAAAAGGAACATTGAACATCAGAATGTATGACATTCTTAGAAATAATGTTGACAAAAGATACAGCAATGTACCATATTGGTGATAGTCTTAAGAGCATTGGTGAGTAGTTATCAGGAGCACAAAAGGTATACTGTTTTTAACTTTTTTGATTAGTATTTGAAAATACGTTTGAATAAATGCCTGTTGCAGTGACTAATGGAACCATGAGTGAGTGCTTCATGTACATGGAATAGATTGTTGCTATCAAAACTGTGAATGCCACATAATATGAATAATGTTCCCATTCACACCTTTCCCACTCCCCCTTTTAAAACATTTTTCTTGTTACAGTTTTCCTGGAATTTTTATCAACCTCAGGAATGAAATATATGAAGCACTCTATATATAAACCTTTAAAGATATTTATGTAGGTTTATAAAGAACCCATTTAAGTAATCAGTTCTCTGTCTCTATTCACAATAATGCAGATCTGCCCCTGTAGCTTCAGTTTCTGTTTCAGCCTCCACGCCGCTCCTCTCCCATATTTACAAGGGACGCACATGTGCTCAGAGAGCTGTAGACTTTATACCACTGATGGGAGTGACAGCTGGAAGAGTCCCGCCCTGTAAACACATGTGCACTCACACACACACCTTTTTATAGAAGCAGGAACCATTTAATAAGCCAGCACCAAGTACTGTGCTTCTCTGAAATGGCCCCCTCAGAAAGGATCTGAGGCAGCAGGTCACTCACCTATTTCAGCTTCTCCCACCTTAGTCTCAGGCCTCCGTCGGGTTTTCTGGCTCAGGACACACTGCTCCATATTTGGGAAATTTACTGTTTATTAGGGTGGGGTTTAGCTCTCTCCAGTTTCTACCCTCAGCCTCTGGTTGCTAGTAGCGTATTTCTATTTCCTCAGCTATTATATGCCATCTTTCTGGAAGCCAAGTTTTACTTTTCATTGAATGCTAGATTGCTGCCTAAAACTAAAAAGACTAATTTAACATTTGTTTAACCAGGCTAGGAGATCAGAAAAGAAAAGGTATCTTTTTTTTTTTTTAAATCAAGATGTAAAATGTTGTGCTTATATACACGGCACACAGCGGATTCATATGGAGTCCACTGAAGTGCCCAGATTTGTTTTCAGATTAACACCAATTAACCAGGGAAACCTCATGTTATAATGTTATAAACTTTTGTAAAACTCGTTTTCATGGCTGCATTGAGTTATTCAACATAAATTTATGGTTTTACTTTATTTCTATTAGACACAGACTATGTTTTTCCATTATGGGGTACATACTACAGTGAGTATTATTTCTCTGAATTTAGGGTTTTTTGATTTAGTTTAAATTTCAAGAAAGTCAATGACTGTGAAAAAATAGAATCAAGTTTTAAGGTTCTTGATTTTAATTGATAATTGACACTTAACTTCCCAAACAGATTTTTCAGTATAACTTTTAACAGCTTTCTCACTACAAATGATAACTTAATTTGGAAAATAAGGGTTTCTTTTTCCTTTTTTGTAACTTGCTTCTGTAATTTGTGTTCTTTACCTTTATTAAGCATGAATTTTAGAAAATCTAATTGAAGAGGCTTTGTGGAGAAACTAGAGCAAGAAAATAAAAACTTCAAGGAAAGGTCATGTTTTAAAAACAGGTTTGTTCCTGGGGCTATGGTTTTTCATTATATTTTGTTCATGCATTTTTTTTTGCTTGGGAACTTATTTAAAATTGAAGTTGCTAAGGCAAATTCATAATTAAATTTTTTCTGAAGCATGAACTTGAGCCACCAGGTAGCTTGTGCAGATGCTGTGTTCGTTAGCGTGAATTAGCAGTGTGCTTTAGGCAGGAGGACACCCCTGCGCAGCTGCTGGCTTGTGCAGATGTTGTGTCCATTAGCATGAATTAACAGTGTGCTTTAGGCAGGAGGACACCCCTGCGCAGCTGCTGGCTTGTGCAGATGTTGTGTCCATTAGAGTGAATTAGCAGTGTGCTCTGGGCAGGAGAACAGCCCTGCCCAGCTGCTGGCTTGTGCTGATGTTGTGTCCATTAGCGTGAATTAGCAGTGTGCTCTGGGCAGGAGAACAGCCCTGCCCATCTGCTGGCTTGTGCAGATGTTGTGTCCATTAGCATGAATTAGCAGTGTGTTCTAAGCAGGAGGACACCCCTGCTCGGCTGCTAGCTTGTGCAGATGTTGTGTTCATTAGCATGAATTAGCAGTATGCTCTAAGCGGGAGGACACCCCTGCCCAGCTGCAGCCATTCTGTTTCACTGCTAAAAGCTGCACCTTGTTTACCAGCTGCAGGCCAAATTCGAGCACCTCAAAAGAGTTCACCAAGAAGAGAGAATGAAGCTTGAGGAGAAGAGAAGACTTTTGGAAGAAGAAATAATCTCTTTCTCTAAAAAGAAAGCTACCTCCGAGATATACCAGAACCAGACCTTTATGGGCAGCAACCTGAAGAAGGACAAAGACCGTAAGAAGTAAGCCATTTCCAACCACCCACCTCGGGTAGCCTCGCCCCTTCCCTCTCCCTCTCATTGCCCTCTTTGATCTTTATTGTGCTTCTGTCTGTTTCCTTTTCCTTGTCTGCCTCCTGCGGTCAGCTTGTTGTTCACTGCTGCTTCCCTAGCATCTACAATAGCACCTGGCACATAGTAGGTGCTCATTAAATATTTGGCAAAATGAAAGAATGAATGAAATAAAAATACATCACAATGTAAAATACATCAATTACCTGGGGGGGAAAGTCGGCTGCTCTTATTTTATAGCCAAGCCTGTGGCTCTAATACACTGCTGACCTACCATTAGTTACGTTGAATTTCTTATCTAATTGGAAGCTGTATGCTTTCTTGTGGAATCATAGGTGTCAAATAATATTTGATTTTAAAATACTAATTCTTAGGTTCACTTTATTTTAATAAATACTACTGATAATGATTTTGTGAGAATTTTTATTTTAATAAGGGAACCAGGCTATCGATGTGAACTCCTGTGCTTTGATGTCAGAGCTTATGAAACCAATGGTGGACGCAATGATGCAGAGGAAGGTAGAGAGGGTCCCAGTACAATGGGGCGGCATGAGTAGCATTTGGATGATATTCTCAAAGCTTATAGGTTGGGGTATGTGTCACAATTGAAATTACCAAAGTTTTAGAAAATAAGGTTTTATTCCTCTTTTGTACTTTGTGTCCTTCATTTTATTTCTCCCACTTAATATGTCCTTGTCAGTTTGCCTGTTTGTGCTGTTGCGAATTCTCCATTGTGGTCTTTGCCTCGGTTTCTCCAGTTGTCACTGCTCTAGCAGCATATGTTCTCCTTATGTCCTTACAGAGCAACCCTTCCATTGTTGATTTCAAAACCAGGCCTGATTTCAAACCCAGCATTTTCAGATCATTGTAACTCCACTTGAGAATAGTTAGGAAAACGATGCTAATCCATGGTAGCTTTCTATTTTTGAACCGTGGAGAAGTAAATCCACAGGGTTTTGGTATATTTAATTGACCTGTGGATTTTATAGCTTTGGGGAAAGAAAGAAGAATTCTCACGTATGAACTTTTAACATTGGCTCCATGAGGGCATGGATCTATTTTGTTCATGGATGTATCCATCCCCAGAGCCTAGCACAGTGCCTGGTCCATATGATGAATAATAGCTATGTTTATTCAAGCACTGAATTTTAAAATATAAACTATAAATATAATTATTGCTTTTTATTACAAAGCTATGGGACCTTTTACTTTATCTTTTTATCTTAATCCAGTGTTACTAAAATTGGATTCCCCCATATTTATTTCATATATGAAAGACGTTTTACACTTACCTTGTGGAAATTATCACCCTGCTCCACTTGAGAATCGTTGGTATGAGCTGTTGATGACAAAATCAGGTCCAAGCCCATAGTTTCAGAATTCGTCCTCAAGAAAATAGATTTTGGTGGGGTTTTTTTCTCTTTCTTTCCAAAGTTCCATAACTAGATATCCTATAGACATTAGATGTATATTTGCTCTTTCTGGGAAAGCTTTGTAAAACCATTGATTCTAATAATTTTTATTTCTTAGTTGATTTTATATTGTACCAATCAAAATTTTTTCTCTCTCTTTTTTCAGCTCCAATTTTATGTAAAACAAAGGTTCCAGATCACAGAAGGTCATCACAAGCAAAAGTTATTAAAAAGTTAGAAATATGCTGTGATTTTCTTGCTCATTTTATTTGCTGTATCAGTTATTTTGTATCTGGCAAATGGCCACAGTTACTGTCTTTTATGGAAAAATACTTTCAAGTATAAGGTCAATACATAAACCAGAGTGGGTGATAAGAATTTATGCGTCCACTACTGTGAAGTTTTAAGCTGCTGGTTTGTGATGGATCGAGATCATTGCCTCTACTGCCGACTTACTGTCACTTTGCAGAGCGCCACCACAGAGCCGTGCCACTGCCTTTGACAGCAGAGCTCGCTCACATCAGGCTGATTGCATTTACGTTCTAAGATGAACCTTTTGTTTTGTGCACACTAAAGGTAAAATTTTGAGAATATGTTTTAAAATGTATTATGTACCTAAAACTCTAACCTCTCAATAGTTTTATAGAACTTTTTAATTTTTGATATGATTATCCAGTTAGTAACATGATCCTAAGCTTTTGTATAAAATGTTATATAATATGATGGTCTTCCATGCTTCAGTACACTTTATGGTGGCTGATGTATGATGATGAAAAAAAAAAGTTTAAAAGTAAAAACACCCACGTATATATACCCTTTTTCTAGTGAAAAGTACTTTTGAATTGGTGTTATCACAGTATTTTTATTAGGATGTATTACATATTTGTTGCTTAAAACTGTCTTCCAAGGGAAAAATAAGATTGAATTACCTTACTAAAAATATTTCTAAGAAAATAGCTATGAGCATCTGAATATTAAAGATATAAACATTTAGATAATTCATATCAGTGCCTTAGTAGTAGTCTCAGAACAATTAACTTTTTCTTAACAGTCATAGGTATATAATTTTTTTATTTTTTGTACCTAAATATTCTAAATAAAACTGACATTTACTCTTGACAAATAAAATATATCTGCATATTTACTAAAATGTGTTTACATTAATTTTTCTGTTTACAAACTGTCATCATAAGAAACATTTTATCAAAGTTCATTTAATTGTATGTCTGAACTATTTTAAAACAAGCATATTACCAGTATTTTTCAGACAACAAAATGTTTAAGTTAGCCTATGTTAGATTCTGAACAGTGCTTTTTTTATGAAGTTGTATAAGTTGCAAATAAAACCTTTCATTTTTTAGCACAATTTATCTGGACAAATACTTTACTTTCCATTTTTATATTTGAAATTCACAAATATCTCTCAGCCTTTTTCAACTGTAGTAAAGTAAGTATCACAGAAAAAGCTCTGAACTTCTTCTCAGGATAAGTAATGTTCAAGTTCTGGAAGGTGAGAGCAGGAGAGGCGGGGGCGTCCCTGCAGGCAGGTGACCTGTTGTACAGAGCCCAGCCAATGCCACAGCACCCAGTGTGAGCAAAGGAGAATGTATCCCCGAAGCTCAGGGATGTGGTGTGCATGCTGGTTATTAGTAGTCATATCATATTAAACTGTATGAAACAGCTGTCCTAAACTCTGTTTAAGTTCTTTTTAAATTCCAGATTGGAGGTTGACATGTTCGAAGTCATTTGAGTTTCCAGTTAAAAAGGTTGTAGAAAGCTGCCTGAGATTCTCACTTAGAAGGGGGCTCACTCAAGCCTCACTGTCAAGAAGATGTGTGCTCACACCATGTGAATGTTAAGGTAGTCCATCCATTTGGGATTCTGTATACGACTTTATTTTAAAAGAGTTAACACTACAGCCCTAGCTGGTTTGGCTCAGGGGATAGAGCATTAGCTGCGGACTGAAGGGTCCCAGGTTGATCAAGGGCACATGCTCCAGTTACAGGCTTGATCCCCAATAGGGGTGTGCAGGAGGCAGCTGATCAATGATTCTCTCTCATCATTGGTGTTTCTATCTCACTTTCCCTCTCCCTTCCTCTCTGAAATCTATTAAAAATCCTATATAATAAAAGGCTAATATGCAAATAGACCAAACAGCAGAATGACCGGTCACTGTGACACACACTGACCACCAGGGGGCAAACGCTCAATGCAGGAGCTTCCCTCTGGTGGTCAGTGTGCTCCCACAGGGAGAGCACCGCTCAGCCAAAAGCTGGGCTCTGGCAAGCACAGTGGCAGTGGTGGGAGCCTCTCATGCCTCCATGGCAGTGCTCAGGATGTCTGACTGCTGGCTTAGTCCCGCTCCCCAGCGGGCCTAAGCCGGCAGCTGGACATCACCCAAAGGCTCCCGGACTGCAAGAGGGCGCAGGTCAGGCTGAGGGGCACCCCCGAATGCATTATAATAAAGAGGGAATATGCTAATTGACTCTCATGCCATCGCAAAGATGGTGACAACCACAACCAGTAAGGAGGGAATATGCTAATTGACTGCCACGCCCTCAAAGATGGCAGTGCCCACAGCCACAAGATGGCGGCACCTAGTCCCCTCAGCCCTGCAGCTGCCCAGGGCCGGCCCAAGTCAGGCAAGCCTCAGATGCTAGTTGCCCAGCCACCCAGGGCCAGCCCAAGGGACAACCAAACGACTGAACAAGTAGGCTGCATGGGGCGACCAGGCTGGCAGGGGGGGTTAGTGAGAGACGACCAAATGACTGAACAAGCAGGCTATGTGGGGCAACCAGGCCGGCGGGGGGTTAGTGAGGGATGACGAAACGACTGAACAAGTAGGCTGCATGGGGCAACCAGGCCAGCAGGGGGGGCAGATGGGGGTGATTAGGCTGGCAGGGGGGCAGTGAGGGGTGACTAGGCCAGCAGGAGGGCAGTTGGGGGCGACCAGGCTGGCAGGGGGGGCAGTTAGGGGCAACCAGGCCAGCAGAGGGGGGTAGTGGGGGGCGACCAGGGCAGCACGCAGAGTGGGAGATCAGGCCGGCGGGGGGGGAGGGCGCAGTTAGGGGTGACCAGGCTGGCAGGGAGGGGGCAGTTGGGGGCAACCTGGCCGGCAGCAGGGAGCAGTTAGGGGCGACCAGGCTGGCAGGGGGTCAGTTAGGGGTGATCAGGCCCGCACGCAGAGGCAGTGAGGGATGATCAGGCTGGTGGGGGCGGGGGGGCAGTTAGGGGCGACCAGGCAGGCAAGCAAGTGAGTGATTAGGAGCCAGTAGTCCAGGATTATGAGAGGGATGTCGACTGCTGGTTTAGGACCAATCCCACATGGATCCGGCCTAAACCAGCAATTGGACATTCCCCAAGGGGTCCCGGATTGGAGAGGGTGCAGGCTGGGCTGAGGGGCCCCCCCCGTGCATGAATTTTGTGCACTGGGCCTCCTATATGATAAAGAGGTAATATGCAAATTGACCCTCTGTCAAGCCATCACAAGATAGCTGCACCCACAGCGGAGGCAGGGTTCCCGTAACACAAGATGGTTG
Source organism: Myotis lucifugus (assembly GCF_000147115.1). Taxonomy (NCBI): domain Eukaryota; kingdom Metazoa; phylum Chordata; class Mammalia; order Chiroptera; family Vespertilionidae; genus Myotis; species Myotis lucifugus. The sequence goes on from NW_005871069.1 coordinate 6,242,825, forward strand.
TACCCACATCGGAGGTGAGGTTCCTGTAATGAGCCACAACAAGCAATCAACAGGGACCTGAGGCTGCGTGGCACTGGGGTGGGGGTCCTGAGTCGGCGCCCCCCTGCCTGGCACCTGGCTGGGGGACCTCAGGCCACGACCCCCGCCCCGACGCAGGGTCAGGGGGACTGCGGGTGCGCCAGGGGACATGAAGCTGTGTCCCCCTGCCCCAGCACCCCAGCTGGGGGACTGAGGCTGTACCCCCTGTCTGGTGCCAGGGTCAGGGACCTGAGGCTGTGTCCCTGCCAGCACCAGCTGGGGACCTGAGGCTGTACCCCCTGCCTGGCACTGGGTCTGGGGACCTGAGGCTGTGCCCCCGCCCAGCGGGCTTGACGGGGGTGGGACCGGCCAGGTCT
>NW_005871069.1:6243319-6285017 GCF_000147115.1 Myotis lucifugus
CCAATGGGGTGGGGCCAGCTGGGTCTGGGTCTTGCACAATTGGCGAAGTGCACACGGGTGGGCGGGGACTTGACTCTGGGTCTGGCGGCGTGTCCCAGACAGGATGAAGATTTTCATATACATTTTACTAATTTTCTTTCATCTCTGACATTTCTATTAATGTTTCTATTAATAGCAACATTAAAATATTTCCTCTAATTAATTCCCTTTTAATGTGCATGAATTTCATGCACCGGGCCACTAGTCCTATCTAATAAAAGAGTAATATACAAATTAACCATCACTCTGACACAAAGATGGCGGCGCCAGTCTTTTCAGTCCCGCTGGAGGGCGGCCACTGAGAGCAGGGCCTGCTTGGCCATGACCAGTGGAAACCCGGGAGCGGCCAAGCAGGCTCCGCAGACAGCAGAGAACCACAGGGAGCGGGCCTAAGCCATCAGTAGGACATCCCCTGAGGACTCCTGGATCGCAGGTCGGGCTGAGGGACCACCCCCCCCTCCGCCCCCCGTGCATGAATTGTGTGCACCAGGCCTCTAGTATCCTATCTAATAAAAGAGAAACATGGTAATTAGCGTACAACCGCTACCCTTCCCATTGGCTAATCAAGGCGATATGCAAATTAACTGCCAGCCAAGATGGCGGCCGGCAGCCAGGCAGCTGGAAGTGAACATGAGGCTTGCTTGCTTCAATGAAGGAGGACTCCAACGTTCCATGCCTGCCTTGCCGGCCTCTGAGCTGGCAGTTTGAAACATTGTAACAAATATAGAAGCTAAACAAAACCCCAGAAACCAGCTTTCAGCCAGCAGGGATCTCAGAGCTGGAGATGATACAGTGTTTCGATTATAGAACCGAAACAAACCAGATACCTGCTTTCAGCAGCAGAGGCCTTGGCCCAGAATTAAAAAAAGAAAAGAAAAAAAGGAGTGGTTGGGAGCTTCAGTCACCCGCCAGGCTGAAAACGGCCCTCAGCCCCTCACCCAGACTGGCCAGGCACCCCAGTGGGGACCCCCACCCTGATCCAGGACACCCTTCAGGGCAAACCAGCCAGCCCCTACTCATGCACCAGGCCTCTATCCTATATAGTAAAAGGGTAATATGCCTCCCGGCACCGGGATCAGCGTGACGGGGCAGCGCCAAAACCCCCTGATTGCCCTGCGGCTCTGTGTGTGACAGGGGGCGGGGCCACAACCTCCCTATCTGCCCTGCTCTGTTCATGACGAGGGAAGGCGCCCCAACCCCCTGATCAGCCCTGCTCTGTGCCTGATAGGGGTGAGCTCCCCAACCCCCTGATCGCCCTGCGGCTCTGTGTGTGACAGGGTGCGGCGCCCCAACCCCCCAATCGGCCCTACCCTGAGTGTGACTGAGGGTGGCATCGCAACCTCCCAATCCGCCCTGCTCTGTGCATGACAGGGTCGGCGCCCCAACTCCCCAATCGGCCCTGCTCTGAGCCCGACCAGGGACTGCACCTAGGGATTGGGCGTGCCCTCTGCCACCCGGGAGCAGGCCTAAGCCAGCAGGTCGTTATCTCCCGAGGGGTCCCAGACTGGTAGAGGGCATAGGCAGGGCTGAGGGACGCCCTCCCCACCCCCCCCCCCGAGTGCACAAATTTTTGTGCACCGGGGCCTCTAGTATATATATAAAAAACAATTGCACTGTAATGTTCAAAATCTCCTTACAAAGTGAGTTACCATCTACTGATGCTTAAATTGATGAATTTCCTGGAAACAAAATAAAGCTAGACATGTTTTATTTATATTTTCCCATAAGACATGTGAAACAGAGTTGCTTCTCACTACCAACCTCTAATCTTTGTACACACTGCCCTGGATTTTAAAGCTCACAGGCTATGATTTCAGCTTCAAAATAACACAAAGGAGAAGGTGATACAGGCATTATTATTATCTCCATTTTGAAGATGGACTCAATTTAGTCCCTATGTTCCTCTTGGGCTGGGAGACTCTCCATGCCCTTGTGGAGCAACAGTAGTAACAAGACAGAGTAAATCTGCCATAGAGCACTCTGAGGGCTCCTGCCTCTACCTCGGCACAGAAAGCATCTGGGGAAGTGACTGGGTTCTAAAACATTGGAAGTAGTTTTTCAAATGTAGGAATGGAGGAAGTTAATCCAGGCACAAGGAATAACATGTTTTTGATAAAATCTGTGTACTCCAGAAGGTAGCCAGATATGAATAGAGAGTAGAGGGGAAATGTGGGGTAGGAGGAAGGTGAGGTTTTAGAGTGAGATAGGAAACAAATCAGGAAAGACTATAAGACCAATCCACCAGGCAGTAGGAGCCATGGAAAGTTATACCTCACATGGTCAGCTATTTCTCCAGAGCTCATGGGAAAGATGTATTGGAGGAAAAACTACAGGGAGCAAGTGACTTATGAGAGACTGCAGTCTAGGCCAGTAGTTCTTAACACCGAGTATACGAGAAAATACCCTTAAGTTGTGTTAAAAAAAAAAATGATGCATAAGGAATATATAGTAATGGAAGTGGTCATTACATGGATAAATCTAAATGAATGACTGTAAAACAATGGATATGCCTCATGGTTAGAAATAGATAAAGAACTAAAATGCAACACTAGTGGCCTGTCAATTGGGAGAGGGGCAGATCCAGTGGTCTACGTACAGTTCTTTTTTTTTTTTAAATATATTTTATTGATTTTTTTTTTTTTTTTACAGAGAGGAAGGGAGAGAGATAGAGAGTTAGAAACATCGATGAGATAGAAACATCGACCAGCTGCCTCCTGCACATCTCCTACTGGGGATGTGCCCGCAACCCAGGTACATGCCCTTGACCGGAATCGAACCTGGGACCTTTCAGTCCGCAGGCCGACGCTCTATCCACTGAGCCAAACCGGTTTCGGCTACGTACAGTTCTTGTGTTAACTAGGAATGCAAAGTGATTCGACCACTGTGGCAGTTTCTTATCCTTACCATATGTGTTAATTTTCTACAGCTGCTCTAACAAATTTATCACAAACTACATGGCTTAAAATAAGACATATTCTTATAGTTTCGTGAGTCAGTTAACATGATTCTCACAGGGCTAAAATCAAGGTATGGACAGGGCTGTGTTATAGGGGAGACTCACTCTTGGCCTTTTCCAGCTTCTGGGAGATACCCATATTCCTTGGCTCCTGACCTGGAGTCCATTTTCTTTTTTTTTTTAATTTTTAAATTTTATTTTAATGTTTAAAGTATTACAAATAGTAGTACATATGTCTCCTTTTTCCCCCATTGATCTCCCCCTGGCCCCCCTACACCCCTCGGCACATGCCCTCACCCCAGCCCTCCAGTGTCTTGCGTCCATTGGTTATGCTTATATGCCTGCATACAAGTCCTTCAGTTGATCTCTTACCCCTCTTAACCCTCCCCAGCCTTCCCACTGTATTTTGACAGTCTGTTGGATGATTCTTTGCCTCTGTATCTATTTTTGTTCATCAGTTTATAATGTTCTTTATATTCCATAAATGAGTGAGATCATGTGGTATTTTTCTTTCACTGACTGGCTTATTTCACTTAGCATAATGCTCTCCAGTTCCATCCATGCTGTTGCAAATGGTAAGAATCCCTTCTTTTTTTTTTTCTTGGCGCGACTCTTCCTACCATCTGAGCAGCCTTCTTTCTCCTGCCAGTGAATGAATAGCCACAAGATGAAAATTATTAAATTACAACTTGTTAAATACTAATACGGAATCATAGACTGAAGAGAAGAACCCAAATTCAAACAGCTTCATGGAGGTCTTATCTTAAGTTCTCCATTAAGGCACAATGGCGACTCTTAAGGAAAAACTGATTGCACCAGTTGCCAAAGAAGAGGCAACAATCCCAAACAATAAGATCACTGTCATGGGTGTTGGACAAGTTGGTATGGCGTGTGCCATCAGCATTCTGGGAAAGTCTCTGGCTGATGAGCTGGCCCTTGTGGATGTGTTGGAAGATAAACTCAAAGGAGAAATGATGGATCTGCAGCATGGAAGCTTATTTCTTCAGACACCTAAAATTGTGGCAGATAAAGACTACTCTGTGACCGCCAATTCTAAGATTGTGGTGGTACCTGCTGGAGTTCGCCAGCAAGAGAGAGAGAGTCGTCTGAACCTGGTGCAGAGGAACGTTAATGTCTTCAAATTCATTATTCCTCAGATCGTCAAGTACAGCCCTGATTGCATCATAATTGTGGTTTCTAACCCAGTGGATATTCTCACATATGTTACCTGGAAACTAAGTGGATTACCCAAACACCGTGTGATTGGAAGTGGATGTAATCTGGATTCTGCTAGATTTCGCTACCTTATGGCTGAAAAACTTGGCATTCATCCCAGCAGCTGCCATGGATGGATTTTGGGAGAACATGGCGACTCAAGTGTGGCTGTGTGGAGTGGAGTGAATGTGGCAGGCGTTTCTCTCCAGGAACTGAATCCAGAAATGGGAACGGACAAAGACAGTGAAAATTGGAAGGAAGTGCATAAGATGGTGGTTGAAAGTGCCTATGAAGTCATCAAGTTAAAAGGATACACCAATTGGGCTATTGGATTAAGTGTGGCTGATCTCATTGAATCCATGTTTAAAAATTTATCCAGGATTCATCCAGTATCGACGATGGTGAAGGGGATGTATGGCATTGAGAATGAAGTCTTCCTGAGTCTCCCATGTATTCTGAATGCTCGGGGATTAACCAGTGTTATCAACCAGAAACTGAAGGATGATGAGGTTGCTCAACTCAAGAAAAGCGCAGATACCCTCTGGAACATCCAGAAGGACCTCAAAGACCTGTGACTACAGGGTTCTAGGCTGTAGAAATTTAAGAACTACAATGTGATTAACCATGAGCCTTTAGTTTCCATCCATGAACATGGATCACAGTTGCTTTTATCCTCCTAAATATGTGAATCTGGGCTTACAGAATCAAAGCCCATACCTGGTGTAATGCTTGCAACATGAGTCCTTGAACAAATAAATTAACGATGGTAGTGTGAAAAAAAAAAAAGAATCCCTTCTTTTTTACAGCAGTGTAATATTCCATTGTGTAGATGTGCCACGGTTTTCTAATCCACTCATCTGCTGATGGGCATTTAAGCTATTTCCAAATCTTAGCTATTGTAAATTATGCTGCGATGAACATAGGAGTGCATATATCCTTTCTGATTGGTGTTTCTGTTTTCTTGGTATATAATCCTAGAAGTGGTATTACTGGGTCAAATGGGAGTTCCATTTTTAATTTTTTGAGAAAATGCCATACTGTTCTCCACAGTGGCTGCACCAGTCTGCATTCCCACCAGCAGTGAAGGAGGGTTCCTTTTTCTCCGCATCCTCTCCAGCACTTTTTCTGGCAGGTGTAAGATGGTACCTCATTGTTGTTTTGATTTGCATCTCTTGGATGATTAGTGATTTTGAGCATGTTTTCATATGTCTTAGCTTTCTGTATGTCCTCTTTCAAAAAGTGTCTATTGAGGTCCTTTGCCCATTTTTTGACTGGATTGTTTATCTTCCTTTTGTTAAGTTATATGAGTTCCCTGTAAATTTTGGAGATTAAAACCTTATCGGAGATAACATTGGCAAATATGTTCTCCCATACAGCGGGCTTTCTTATTGTTTTGTTGATGGTTTCTTTTGCTGTGCAGAAGCTTTTTATTTTGATGTAGTCCCATTTGTTTATTTTCTCCATAGTTTCCATTGCCCTAGGAGCTGTATTGGTAAAGATATAGCTACGACATATGTCTGATATTTTGCTGCCTATGGGGTCTTCTAAGCTTTTTATGGTTTCCCGTCTTACATTTAAGTCCTTTAGCCATTTTGAGTTTGTTTTTGTGTATGGTGTAAGTTGGTGATCTAGTTTCATTTTTTTGCATGTATCTGACCAATTTTCCCAGCACCATTTATTGAAGAGACTGTCTTGACTCCATTGTGTGTTCTTGCCTCCTTTGTCAAATATTAATTGAGCATAATGGCTTGTGTCGATTTCTGGGTTCTCTGTTCTGTTCCACTGGTCTATATGTCTGTTCTTGTGCCAAGCTCTTTCTGTGAATCCATCATTACCCTAATCCCAAAACTGGATAAAGGCAATACAAAGAAAGAGAATTTCAGGCCATTATCCCTCATGAACATAGACGCCAAAATTCTCAACAAATTCTAATAAATTGAATCCAGCATTACATTTGAAAGATCATACACCATGACGAAGTAGGTTTTATTCTGGGGATGCAAGGATGGTACAGTATCTGCAAATCAATAAATGTGATACAGCACATAAATGAACTGAGAGATAAAATCATATAACCATATCCATTGATGCAGAAAAAAAATTTTTGACAAAATCCAACATTATTTCTTGATAAAAACTCTCAGCAAGGTTGAAATAGAAGGATCATACCTCAACATAATAAAAGCCTTATATGACAAACCCACAGCCAACATCATACTCAATGGGCAGAAACTAAAGCCATTTCCCCTAAGAGCAGGAACGAGACAGGGATGCCCAATCTCACGACTCCTGTTCGAGATAGTACTGGAAGTACTAGCCATTGCAATTAGACAAGAAAAAGAAATAAAAGGCATCCAAATTGGAAAAGAAGAAATAAAACTGTCCTTATTCGCAGATGACATGATATTGTACATAGAAAACTCCAAAGAGTCTATCAAAAAACTACTAGGCTTAATAAATGAATTTGGCAATGTAGCAGGATACAAAATTAACACCCAGAAGTCTATGGCTTTTCTATACACCAATAATGAACTCACAGAAAGAGAAACTAAAACAACAATCCCATTTACCATTGCAACAAAAAAATTAAGATACCTAGGAATAAATTTAACCAAGGAGATAAAGGACCTGTACTTAGAAAACTTGAGGATGCTGAAAAAGATATAGAGGAAGAAATGAACAAATGGAAGAATATACCGTGTTCATGGGTTGGTAGAATCAACATCATTAAAATGTCCATACTACACAAAGCAATCTATAAATTCAATGCAATCCCCATTAAAATACCAACCACATACTTCTAAGACCTAGAACAAGCTCTCAAAAAATTCATCTGCAATAAAAACGACCCAGAATAGCTGCAGCAATCTTGAGAAAGAAAAACAGTGTTGGAGGTATCACAATACCAGATATCAAGCTATACTACAAAGCCACTGTTCTCAAAACTGTTTGGACCCCCTTTTCAAAGCCAGCAATGTCTCAGTCTGACCTTCTCCTCTTCCTTGCTCTCCCACTTACTGGGCCCACCAGCATCATTCCCCTGCCTGCTGGTTAGCAACCTTAATTCCCCTTTCCATGTAACCTAACATTCAAAGGGTCCAGAGATGAAGACCTTTAGGGCCATTGTTCTGCCTATGATGCCATACAGTCCAACAATTCTAAAAGTGCATTGAAGATAACTGAAAATATCTCTCCATTCAAAGACCTGTACTTAAATATTTATAGCAGACATTTTTCATACTCTGCCTAACTTGAAACAACCCAAATGTCCATCAACTGATGAACGAATAAACAAGTTGTAGTTCATCATACAATGGACAAACTACTGATACATGCAGAACATGAATAAGTCTAAAAGTAGCATGCTAAGTCAAGCCAGACGCAGAAAGCTATAGACTACGACTCCTCCTCAGGTGACATTTTTGTCAAAGTGAAACTAGAGGGATAGAAATTGGCTATGTTTGCCAGGCCATGTGGAGGGGCAGGGCACATGGACTTGAAAAGCACTCAAGGAAAGCTTTGGGGGGTGGAAATATCTCATATCTACTGTGGTGGTGGTTACCTGGCTATGTACATTTCTAAAAACTTAAGCAACTACACATAGAAATTTTTTTACTAAATGTAAATTATTCCTCAAAAATAAAAAGTAAAAGTTAAAAGGCCAAAACAATGGGAATGAAAAAATCACTACAGATTTTGTAGACATTAAATTGTCAAAACATTTGAAAATATAGAAGAAATGATAAATTCAATTTAAAAATTGACTTACTGTTATAAGAGTTAATGGAAAAGCCTATATAATAAAGAGGTAATATGCAAATTGACCATCACACCCTCGCACAAGATGGCCGCATCCATGTTGTCACAAGATGTCCACCCCCATGTGGTCACAAGATGGCTACGCCCATGTCATCACAAGATGGCCACCGCCATGTCATCACAAGATGGCTGCCACAAGATGGCCGGCAGGGAAGGGCAGTTGTGGATGATCAGGCCAGCAGGGGAGGGCAGTTGGGGGTGATCAGGCTGGCAGGGGAGCAGTTAGGCGTCAATCAGGCTGGCAGGGGAGTGGTTAGGGGGTGATCAGGCAGGCAGGCAGGTGAGCAGTTGGGAGCCAGTAGTGCCAGATTGTGAGAGGGATGTCCAACTGCTGGTTTAGGCCCAATCCCACAGGCCGAGGGGTCCCATATTGGAGAGGGTACAGGCTGGGCTGAGGGACACCCCCTTCCCCCAGTGCACGAATTTTGTGCACCAGGCCTCTAGTGTCATAATAAAAGGCAATCCATAATTAAAATTTCCTTAGGCTGTGATAACTCTCCCAGAATCTTACCAGACATTTAAAAAAGAAAGCCGTTCATTTCATAAACTTTCCCTGTTGTAGGTAAGACAATGCCCTCACCTCAAGATGCCCATTCCCTAATCCCTGGAACCTATGACTAGGTTGCCTTACCTTGCAAAAGATACTCTATAGATGTGGTTTAGGTTACAGCCTTGCGATGGGAAGGCGATCCTAGGTGGGCCCAGTCTAATATTTAGGTCCTTAAAAGCTAAGAGCTTTCCTGCTGTGGTCAGAGGAAAATGAGACAGAAGCAGAATCAGAGATGCAACTCTGTGGACAAGACAATGGAGGTGGGGCCACGAGCCAGAGAGTGCAGGGGAGGGGGCGGGATAGGGGGTTGGGGGAGGCCTCCAGAACCTGGAAAAGGCAGGAAATGGGTTCTCTGCTGGAATCTCCAGAAGGAAAGGAGCCTGATGAGACCAAAGGGAGACTTCTGTCCACCAAAATTATAAGATGAATACATTTATATTGTTCTTACCACTACGTTTGTGGTCATTTGTTACAGCAGCAATGGAAAACATTCCCCAAGAATAATAGGTAAAGGAAACACTCCAAACTCATTTTATAAAGCCAGTATAACTTTCATTTCAAAGCCTAACAAGGACATTCTAAGAAAGGGTGATTATGCAGGAAATGATGCAAAAATCCTAAACAAAAAAACCTAAAATACTAGCCTAATCCAGCAGGCACAGTGCAGGCTCCCTGCCGCGGGCTCTGTCTGGGCTCAGGATGGCATACCCAGCCTGGAGCGCTGGGGCCTCAAGCAACCTTTCCAGGGAAATGGAGGTCTGTGTGAGGCCTGAAGAGTGCCCGTCAGCCAGAAGAGAGTGGGAGCTGTGCTGCAGGCAGAGCACAGTGACCAGGAGCACAAACCCCAGGCTCTGACCTGGGTGAGGCTGGGGTGCAAGCAAAGCCGGGGCAGGAAAGGCCTTGTACCTGGTGTGAAAGGTTTTGGACTTCTCTTGAAGATGATAGGAAGCCATTAAAGAGTTGCAATAAGGGGTATGACATCATCACATCTATGTTTTGGGAATAAGTCCCTGTGGCACCCTATAAAAGTGGATTTAATTGTAGGTGGGAGTTGGGAGGGGGAAGGTTGGGGAGCAGCTTGCTGGAGGGCTCGAGGCAATGGAAATGATGTGGGCTGGGCTCAGGAGAGTGAGGATAGGAGACATATTAGGTCCTGGGGAGATAGGACTGTGGGATGGGCCTGGTAGGATGTTGGAGTGATGGCTAGGAGGGCACCTCTGGCTTGTTCATCTGGGTATATGGTTGTGTGACGACCTGGGCAGGGTAGCCAGGGGCAGGGGCAGATTGTGGAATGAAGAGGCAATGACTGGGGAGGCCAGTGCGGGGTTCAGAGGGGTCAATATTGTGTGCAGATGGACTCGGGGGCCCAGGAGAGTGTGAGATCACTGGGCACACATGTGGAGAGAGGAAAAGTGCCCCCACAGAATCCAGAGGAAAAAAATATATAGGGACAGGCCAGGGGAGAGGAGCCTACAACAGGACAGAAGGGACAGCCAGGGAGGGAGGAGGAGAGCCAGGAGAGGGGCATCTGGAGAGAAGAGGCAGAGCAGACAAGACAGGACTGATGTTAAGAATGAATCCAGGGCAACAGAAAGATGTGTAGAGCTTGGATTTCTCAACAATGATGTCACTGGTCACCAGAGACATCAGTGAGACAGTGGTTCCACTGGAGGAAGGAGAGGCAGGAGATGACTCAGGTGGGGGGTGGGGGCACTGAGTGCACAGGGGAAGGAAGGACTTTCCTAGGAATCTTGGCTATGACAGGAAGAGACAGGAGGCAGTGATTATCAGCTAGCTGTTACTAGTCATAAGGCATCCCCAAAATGTGTACAACAGCACGATGTATGTGTTATTTCCCACAAGTTCTCAGATGGGCTAGACCTGCTGTTTAGGGCCAGGCTGCAATCAGCTGCTCCAAGGAGCGGGGCGCACCCACAGGAGAGCCTGCGCTTGTTCTCAGATGAAGTGTGCAAGGCATCCCCTGGCCAGCCATCACTCGCACTGCACTGCCGTGGCCACAGCAAGTCTGGCCAGCCGGGCCCAAGGACGGAAGCCCACCTCAGATGGTCAGAGGAGGAGATGTAGGCAGAGGAGTGTGGCGGCGTGGACACTTTGTCGTCTGTCCTCCACGGCCCTGAGCAGCCTCTCTGCTCCCCTGCCCTCCGCTGACCCCGTCCTCACAGCAGCCACAGTGACCTGATCACAGGCCCTCGCTTCAAACCCGGGTGCTGACGGTGACTGCAGCCAGTCCGCTTCCTGTCGGCCGTCCCCTGTGCCGTGGGCTCCCCCAGGGACGCGTGTGCTCTTCGGCCCCCCAGGAAGTAGCTCTCCCGCCCCGGCCTCTGGCAGTGGGGGCTTTTTCACGTGCCGGTGTGTTTCCGCCGGGACCTTGTTTCTGGAGACGGCCCGCTGGGGCAGGGGCCTTGCGGGCCACGTTCACCTCCATCCCAGGGGTCACTCCTGGCAGCGGGCGTTTGCGGAGTGAACAAACAGACACAGCCAGCCGGAAGGGGCAGAGGCCGGGTGACTGTTGCCCTGAGGTGCTGGCGAGAAGACCAGATGGGCTGCAGCGGGCCTCGCCCACGTCGAGGCCCACATGGGGCAGAGCCAGGCCACCAGCGTGTCGGGGCTCGTTGTCCTCCATGGCCTGCCTTTCCCTTCTCTTCAAGGCCTGTGAGGACGCCCAGGACAGTGTGGAGAGGGTGGTGAGCAGAGCCCTGGCTTGGTTCCCCGAGGAGGAGAAGCCTTCGCTTTTCACTGGTATGTCTACACTGGGGTTTTCACGGAGCCCCTGGGGTGAGGAACTTCCCTTATGTCCTAGCTTTTGAGTTAGTTTTGTTTTTAGTTAAGAATGGATGCTGGATTTTTGTCAAATGCTTTCTCTGTATCTATTGAAATGACCATATGCTTTTGTCTTTTCTAGTTACTTTTCTTAAAGTTTATTTTTATTGTGAGATAATGAACATATAGCATCATGTAAGATTAAGGAGCACAGCGTGCTGATTTGACACACTTAGTTGCTGCAATGCAATGGTCACTTCAGGTTCCCTAACACCCTGATCACGCTCACTTTTTTTTTGTGGTGTGAACAGTTAAGATCTGGTCTCTTAGCAACTTTGAAGTTTGTTATACAGTAGTGTTCTCTACAATCTCTATGCTGTGCATCAGGCTTCAAAATTTTATTTGTCTATTAGTTGCTAGTTGTACCATAAAACAATGTATTTCCAATTCCCCTAACCCCCAGCCCCTGGTAACTACCACTCTACTTTCTATTTCTGTGACTTCGGCTTTTTTAGATTCCACCTGTAAACGGTGTCATGCAGGATTTCTCCTTCAATGTCTGACTTTTCTCAATTAGCTTACTGCTCAAAAGGTCTATCCATGTTGTTGCAAGTGGCAGAATTTCCTCTTTCTCATGACTGGATAATATTCCACTGTGTGTGTGTGTGTGGGTGTGTGTGTGCGTGTGCGCGCGCATTACATTTTCTTTATCCATCTATGCATTGACACACAGGCTGTTTCCATATCATGGCTACTGTGAACAGTGCTGCAGTAAACATGGGAATGTCCTCCTTTCACTGCCTTTGACTAGATACCCAGAAGCAGAATTGCTGGGTCATATGGTAGTTCTATTTTTAAATTTTTGAGGAATGCCCACACTATTTTTCATAGTGAGTAAGCCAATTTACATTCCCAACCACAGTACATAAATGTTCCTTTTCTCCACATCCTCACCACCAGCACGCAGTCCTGTCTTCTTCATAGCAACCATTCTAATAGGTGTGCAGTGATATTTCATGGTTCTGCTTTGCATTTCCCTGATGATTAGTGATGTTGAGCATTTTTTCATGTCCTGTTGGTCATCCGTATGTTTTCTTTAAAAAATGTCTATTTAGCTATGCCTCCTATATTGTAATTAGATTGTTTGTTTTTTGTTATTGAATTGTATGAGTTATTTATCTACTTTGGATATTAACCTCTTAGACAATATATGGTTTGCAAATATTTCCTCCCATTCTATAGGTTGTTTTTTCATGTTGGGGGGGTTGGTTATTTACTATCCTGAAGTGTTTTAGTTTGATGTCCCACTGGTGATATTTGCTTTTGTTGCTTGTGCTTTGGTGTCATATAAAATAAACAAAAACAACAACATTGTCTACACTGATATCAAAGAGCTTCCTCACTATGTTTTCTTCTACGTGTTTTATGGTATCAGGTCTTATGTTTAAGTCTTTAATACATTTCAAGTTAATTTTAGTGATTGGTGTAAGATAGGCATTCAATTTTATTTTTCTTCATGTGATTATCTAGTTTTCCCAACACCATCTGTTCTTTCCCCACTGAGTGTTCTTGGCTCCCTTCTCAAACATTAGCTCACTATGTATACAGGGATTTATTTCTGGGCTCTCTATTTTGTTCTATTGATCTATGTGTGTATTTTTGTGCCAGTACCATACTGTTTTAATTACCATAACTTCATAGAATAGTTTAAAATCAGAACGTGTGGATGCCCTCAGCTTTTCTCCTTTTCATGGTCGCTTTAGTTATGGAAGGCCTTTTCTGGCTCCATACAAATTTTAGGATATTTTTTCTATTTATGTGAACAAATGCCATTGGAATTTTGATAGGGATTCATTGAATCTATAGATAGCTTTAAGTAGTATAAATATTTTAACAATTCTTCTGACCTATGACTATGAAATAAATTCCTACTTGTTTGTATTTTTAATTTCTTCATGAAACACTTGTAGTTTTTATTGTTTAGATCTTTCAGTTTTTTTTCAGTTTTATTGAGACATAAAACTTATACATATAGCACTGTGTAAGTTTAAGGTGTACAGTATAATGACTTGACTTTTCATATATTGTAAAATGATTACCACAATAAGTTTAGTTGACATGTATTATATCATAGAGATATAAAATACGAAAAGGGGAAAAAAGTTTTTTTCCTTGTGATGAGAATTCTTAGGATTTACTCTTAGCATCATCTGCACTTTCATCCCCAGTACTTCTTTATCTTATAACAAGAAGTTTGTACCATCTGACTACCATTAGATTCCTCCTCCCGCCAACTTCATTCAATTCCCCCTCTTTCACTTTTTTTGTTACATTTATTCTTAGTACTTGTTGTTTTTGATACTATTGTGAGTGGGATTGTTTTTAAATTTCGTTTTTAGCTGTTTCTTTGTTAGTGTATAGAAAAACAACTGACTTCTGTATATTGATTGTACATGTTGCCACTACTGAATTTGTCTATTAGTTCCAACAGTGTTTTGGTTGAATCTTTACACTTTTCTATAAATAAAATCATATCACCTACAAGCAATGGCAGTGTTACTCTTTTCTTTCTGATTTGGATGTCAGTTCTTTCTCTATCATGCCTTCTGTCTTCTCCTTGTGGAACTAGATTATTCTCATATTTGTTCTTTTGCTGAAATTCCACAGACCACATAAGGCTTTCTTCATTCTTTTACATCTTGTCTTTCTTTGTTTTGCTCTAACTGGGTTACTTAAAAATTTTGTTCTTCAGCTCATACATTCTGTCTTCCACTTGCTTTACTCTCCCCCACATGCTGTCTATGGCATTTTAAAAATTTCATCTGTTGAATTCTTCAGCTCCAGAATTTCTGTTTGGTTCCTTTTTATGATTTCTATCACTTTGATAAATATCTCATTTTGTTCACATGTCTTCTTCTCTTCTTCCTAATCTCAATGAGCTGTCTGAGTTGTGTGTGTGTGTATTTTTAACTCACTGAGTTTCTTCAAAACATGTATTTTGAATTATCAGCCACATTGCAAAATGCTCTGAGCTTGATTATTGGAGAAATGTTTCCTTTTGGTAACAACTTTGGTCACAAGTTTTGGTAACAAAACTTCCTTGATTTTACATTGTTGCTGTTTCATTTGAAGTAGCAGTCACCTCCTTAAATCTTTTTTTCTTTTTACTGTTTTTGTGTGTTTTTTCTTTATTGATTAAGGTATTACATATGTGTCCTTATCCCCCCATTGCCTCTCTACCCCACTCCACCCCCACTCATACCCTCAGCCCCCTGGTGTCTGTGTCCATTGGTTAGGCTTATATGCATGCATACAAGTCCTTTGGTTGATCTCTCTAGTTGCCTTCAGATGGGATTTTTCCCCCACCTTCCGCATTTTCCAGATGGTGGCACTAGAACCTAATTTTGTGGTTTCTCCCTAGCCCAGAGATCCTGGTTTGTTTTTCTGATAGCATTTATTTATTGTATTCCCTGTTGCCACTGTACTTGGGAGGGCATACAAGGAGCCAGCTGCAGAGTGGTGGGAGATTTGGTTAAACATTTTAGGTGCTGGTGGTGCCTGCAGACCTGGCGAATAGATAGATTCCAGGGTGAGGGACTCCCAGAGCATCCTGATCAGACTTCCTACTGAAGTCCTGAGCACCTTCCCCAGTCCTGGAAGCCCCACCTCAGTACTCTTCCGTGCTGTTGGAGAGAAACAGGTTTCTCCAGCTGCTTTCAGCCCCACTAAGGAAGCCAGGCACTCCCTCTCCTCCCCTCCTCCCTCCCCCTCCCCCCACCCCCAGAGTCTGAGTGGGGGTGCAGCATTGCTTTGGCTGAGGGGAGAGGTGGGGCGTGGTGGACAGAGTTTTTTTTTTGTTGTTTTTTTGTTTTTTTTTTATCCTCACCAGAGGATATATTTCCATTGATTTTTAGAGGGAGTGGAAGGGCAAGGGAGAGACAGAAACATCAATGTGAGAGAGACGCATCCATTGTTGCCTCCTGCACACAGCCTGCAACTGAGATACATACCCTTGACCTGAAATACCCTTGACCTGAATCAAACCCGGGACCCTTCAGTCCCTAGGTCAACACTCTATCCACTGAGCAAAACTGGCTAGGGCTAAGAAAATTTTTCTTATCAAGCAACTATAGCTATCAATATAGCTTTTTTCTCCATTGGCATGTTGGAATCTCCCCTCTGGAAGGCTGGACTTCTGCAAATTCTCTTTCATTTCTGGTTATCTGCCCAGGTGAGCAGGTGAGCATTCTCCAGGTTTTTTCCACAACAGTGGGGAGAGGGGTTTAGGTAGGTTTGCTGGCTCCTCTGATTTTGCAGTCCATACCAAGGCCTGTCTGCCTATTACCATGCACACAGGTTGGGAGACAGTCCCCCCCCCCCCCCCCCCGACAAGAGGAGCCAGAGAATATGTGCTGGCCCCCACACTCCATGAGGGGGGTAATGTCCAGGGGTGGATGTTCACTCTAGTCTCTAAACCGGGAGGACAAAAAAAGAGGACTGTCCTATGCTGCTGCGGATGCTGAGGTCACTCACACCTACAGGATCTTATGTGGGGACATTGGTGTATTACATGGGGACTAACATTGCTTTTTGGAATGCCAAACCCTGCATTCCTAGGATAAACAGCACCTGATCATGATATACTATTCTTTTTATACACAGCTGTATTTGTTTCACTAAATTAAAAGAATAATTTTTGCATCTGTGTTCCTTAGGGATATCAGTCTATAGCTTTATTTTTTCCCCCAAAGTCTTTGTTTGGTTTTGGTATCAGTGTTATGCTAGCCTCATAATATGAGTTAGAAAAAAACCCCTCCTTTTTAATATTTTTGGAAGAGTCTGTTTAAAATTGGTGGTGTTCTCTTAGATGTTTGATAAAATTAACCAGTGAAGCCAATACTTTTTTTTATGAAGGTTGTAAATTGTGGATCCAATTTTTAAGTAGATATCTCTATGCAGTTTTGCTATTTCTTCTTGAGTGACGTATAGTATTTTGTGTCTTTCACAACAGTTGTAAATTTAATCTAAGTTATGAAATTTGTTGGCATCAATTTTTATTTATAATACTTTATTATTATTCTTTTAATACTAGTAGGACCTATGAGAAAGTCTTCACTTAATTTCTGATACTGATAATTTGTGTAATCTTTTTTCCCCTCCTTAATCTGGCTTTCTCTTCAAAGAAACATCTTTTGGTTTTATTGATTTTCACATTTTATTTTACTGATTTCTGCTTTTATCTTTATTATTTCTTTCTTTCTGCAAACTTTGGATTTATTTGCTCCTGTTTTTCTAGTTTGTTAAGGTAGAAACTTGGATCATTAATGTGAGAATTTTCTTTTCTATAACTAGTGTTTAATGCTATGAAATTCCTTCTAACCATTGTTTCTGCTGAATCTAACAAAATTTTTTTGTGCATTTGTGCTTATTAAGTTAAAAATTGTAAATTTGTTTAAGTATTTTTGAGCTATAGGGTTTTTTACAAGTGTGTTGTTTAATTTCTGAATATTTAGGAATTTCCCAGATATCTTTTCATTATTGGTTGCTAATTTAAGATTATTGCAGTCAGAGAACATACTTTATGTAATTGAGGCTTGTTTTATGGTAAAAACAAAAACAAAAACACGTCTATCTTGGTGAATGTCTGTGTGCATTTGAAAAGAATGTGTATTCTGCTGTTGTTGGTTGGAGTGTCAATTAGATCTGATTGATTAAGTTTTCTATGTATGTATAGATTTTCTGTCTACTTGTTCTATCAATTACCAAGAGATCATTGTTGAAATTTCCAATTACAGTAGTAAATTTGTCCACTTAATATCTATGGATCTGTGGGTCTCTCTTTAGTTCTGTCGATTTTTGCTTCATGTATTTTGAAACTCAGTTGTTAGGTCAGTTATAGGTGCACATACACTTAAGATTGGTAAGTTCTTTTGTGAATTGGCTCCTTTATCATTTAAAAAAATGACCCCATGTATCCCTGAAAAAAATTCCTTGTTCTGAAATCTACTTTGTCTTATATTATTATAGCCATGTTAGCTTTCTCTTTATTCACTTTTATGATGTATTTTCCATCCTGTTGCTTTCAATCTATCTGTGTCCTTATGTTTAAAGTAGTTTTTCAGTAGACAGCATATAATTAAATGTTACTTTTAAAATCCAATATGACTAATTCTGCCTATTAATATTGGAGAGTTTTGATCATTTACAGTAATGCAAGTGGGTTAAATCTATATTCTTGCCATGTTTTTTTGGGGGGGGGGTTAGATGTTCACTTACTCATTGTTTCTCTTTTCTCCCAATTTCTTTAAATTTGTTATTTTTCATGTTTCCATTTTATTTCCCTTTTTGGCTTAAGAAGCATACCTCTTTGTTTTAAAATTTGTGATTACTTTAGAGTTTAAAATATATCTTTAATTATAATTAATAACTAAATTATCACAATATTAAAGATAAATGTTTTATCAGTTCACATGTTTTTCAAGCACCTTGTCATAGTGTGCTTCCATTTTATATTTTACCACTTCACACATTTTCTATGCATTTTACTATAGTATACATCCATTTTATCTTTCTCTGCCTTTGTGTTATTGTTTTCATACATTTACTTCTCCATATGATGTAAAGCACACAACATTTTTTAAAAAATTTTTAATTACAGTTGGCATTTAATATTATATTAGTTTCAGGTGTAGACATTTATATAACTTACAGAGTGATCCCCCAATAAGTCTTTAACCCACCTGACACCATACATACTATTACAACATTACTGACTATATTCCCTATGCTGTACTTTACATCTCCATGACTATTCTGTAACTACCAATTTGTACTTCCTATCCCTTCACCTTTTTCATCCACCCTCTAACCCCCGCACATATGACAATTATCAGTCTGTTCTCGGAATATTTGAGTTTGCTTCTGTTTTGCTTTTTCATTTATTTTATGTGCTTTTTAGATTCCATACATAAATGAAATCATATGGTATTTGTCTTTTTCTGTCTAACTTATTTCACTTAGCGTAATACCTTCTAGGTTCACCATGTTGTAAGATTTCATTCTTTTTTATGTATGAGTAATATTCCATTGTATATATGTACCACATCTTCTTCATTTATTCATCTTTTGATTGGATTATTTAATCAACTGACATTTAAAGTAATTTTTTTTTACATCTTAGCCACACACGAGTTTATTCAGCATTCTAAGTTAAATTAACTTTGCCTTCACTATCTATAGAATAAAAAGGCTAAAGTTCATTGTCCAAGCAATTTGGGGCATCATTTCTCTTTAAAAACTCCCAAGAACTCCATAAAAGAGGTGCTATTTGACAGATCAGAAAACTGAGGCTCTGAGAAGTTCAGTAACTTACCCGAAGTCCCGCAACTGGGAAGCAGAGGAGCCTGGATGTGAATTTCGTCAGTCGAACTTCAAAGCTTAAACCTAATCACTTAGGCTAAACACATAAGACATAATTGTAGAATAGTCCTATTGTGTTCTAGTCATTAGGTACAAAATCATTTTTATTTATTTTCTCTGAATTTCAGAGTTGCCAATTTTTTGCCAATCTTTTACACTCCCCACAGCAGACAGATAGTGCTGCACACCATTGCTGATCATTCGTGTTGGTTCATAAGAAACATGTAAGAAGACTAGATCCATCCCAACAAAACAAAATTGAGAGAGAAAGAGAGACTTGATCAATGAGTGGGTTGATTTTCCTCTCAGTCTGTGAACCTGTGTCCCTCTCTTCCTTTTTTCCTCATCCCCTCACAGCCACCTTCCTGCTCCTTCCTACTGCTTCTGTGACAGGCAGCTGCCCCCCCAAATAAAACCCACTTTATCTTGTCAGCAAACAATAGCTGTGAGAATGAACCTTCAGGCTGAGCTGTGATAGAAATCCTGAACTACTGTGGACCTGACAAGGTCTGTCTTTAATGGAGGCCTCTTGTCTTCAACTTTTTGTTTCATCTCAGAACCATTCCTCAGAAGCAGGAGGCTTCCCAGGAGCGAAGAGTTACACAGCCTGCACCTTATTACAGATCCCCAGCCGAAGGAATCACCTACGTCAACAAACAGATCACTGACTTTCATTTCTTTTCTTTTTTTTATTTTATTAAATCTTTATTGTTCAGATTATTACATTAGTTACTATTTTTTCCCACCATAACTCCCCTCCACCCAGTTCCAACCCCACCCTCTGCCCTCACTTCCCACCCACTGTCCTCATCCATAGGTGCACGATTGTTGTCTAATCTCTTCACTAACCCCGACACCCCTTTCTCCCCCCCCAAGAATAGTCAGTCCATTCCCTTTCTATGTCCCTGATTCTATTACAATCACCAGTTCATCAGATTATTTATCCACTTGATTTTTAGATTCACTTGTTGATAGATGTGTATTTGTTGTTCATAATTTGTATCTTTACCTTTTTCTTCTTCTTCCTCTTCTTACAGGATACCTTTCAGCATTTCATATAATACTGGTTTGGTGGTGATGAACTCCTTTAGCTTTTTCTTATCTGTGAAGCTCTTTATCTGGCCTTCACTTCTGAATGATAGCTTTGCTGGATAAAGTAGTCTTGGTTGTAGGTTCTTGGTATTCATCACTTTGAATATTTCTTGCCATTCCCTTCTGGCCTGCAAAGTTTCTGTTGAGAAATCAGCTGACAGTCGTATGGGTACTCCCTTGTAGGTAACTGATTTTCTTTCTCTTGCTGCTTTTAGGATTCTCTGTCTTTTGCTCTTGGCATTTTAATTATGATGTGTCTTGGTGTGGTCCTCTTTGGATTCCTTTTGTTTGGGGTTCTCTGCGCTTCCTGAACTTGGAAGTCTATTCCTTTCACCAGATAGGGGAAGTTTTCTGTCATTATTTCTTCAAATAGGTTTTCAATATCTTGCTCTCTCTCATCTTCTGGCACCCCTATAATTCGGATGTTGGTACGCTTGAAGCTGTCCCAGAGGCTCCTTACACTATCTTCATATTTTCGGATTCTTTTTTTCATTTTGCTTTTCCGGTTGGGTGTTTTTTGCTTCTTTGTTTTTCAAATCTTTGACTTGATCCTTGCGACCCTCTGGTCTGCTGTTGGGAGTCTGTATAATATTCTTTATTTCAGTCAGTGTATGCTTAATTTCTAGTTGGTCCTTTATCACAACCTTGAGGGTCTCATTAGATTTCTTGCGGATCTCACTACATTTATCGGCGGTCTTACCAGTCTTTTCGAGGATCTCACTACATTTATCGGCGGTCTCACCAGTCTTTTCGAGGGCCTTACTCAATTTATCGGCGGCTTCTAAACAGTTCTTTAAAGATCTTAAAAGTGTGGTTTTGAACTCTATATCCAACAGTTTGCTTTCCTCCAATTCTGTCGTTTGTGTCCTGTTTCTTTGTCTCGGCATTTTTTTATGCTTCGCTGTGTCGATAGAGTGCCTTTCTGTGCTAAGTGTCCCAATTACCTGAGGTAGACACTCTTGGTGCACCCCCTTGTGGGCTTTGTGCACAGTCTTGTTGTGGTTAAGCCTTGATTGTTGTAGTTATCACTGGGAGGAATTGACCAATTGGCTGTGAGAATCAGCTGTGTCTGCGGTGGGAGAACTTCTGTGCTGGAGACACCCCTCTGGGGCTAGACTTGCTTCGATGGGGCTTTGGTGCTCACTGAGTCTGCCCCCTGAGTGTGTCTTTTATGGTTCCATGGAGCTGCAAGCTGGGTGGTCCCACTCTGACCTCTGGGCTTCCTGGCTCCTGGATCTCTAGGGAGGTGCTAATCTAGCCTTTGCCTGAGGCTATCCAGCAAAAGCCTCCCTGCAGGGCTTGGGCGGGGTAGGTCCCACGGGATCAACAGGGCGGGGTTAGCAATTATGGCTGCTCTCAGTCTTGCCCTCAGAGGCTCTGCTTCTCAGTGTCCCAGTAGTCGCTGCAAGCCCCACGGAGAGAAGGCTGCCCTAGGGTTCTGAGCGATGCCAGACAGTCCCGCTTCTCCCGTATGAGTGTGGGTTCTTAGAGACTCGCCCGGAAATGGAGCTCAGAGCCTGAGACTCCCTCCCGATTGAAAACGACAACCGCGCCCTCAGCCTCCAGCCCACTCCGCATGCACTCCGAACCTTAGTATTTTACTTCAGCACTGCGCCTCCTCTGATTCTCGGTTCCTCCTAGTTGTAGAACTTCCACTCAGCCAGCTTTCCTGTGGTTCTGGATGATGTCCATACCGTCTTTTAGTTGTATTTTTGAAGTGGTTGTTGGAGGCAGCAAACTCCCGTGTTTACCTATGCCGCCATCTTGGTTTCCTCTAAAGTAATTTTTATAAGTATTGAGTTATTGTCACTTATTAATTGTTTTCTGATTGATTTGGAGTTCTCTGTTCCTTTCTTATGCTCTTGCTCTCTCATATGTTGATGACTTTCTATAATGTTCTTTTGGATTCATTTCTCTTTATTTCTTGTATATCTCTTTTTGTTTTGTGCTTACCATGTGCGTAGAATATACCAACCTATATTTATAGCAGTCTATTTTTAATTGATGGTTTTACTCTTCCCATCCACATTTATGTTTTGGTCATTATTTTTAATCCTTTGTTTTGTTTTGTTTTTCTTTGTTTTTTTTGTTTTATTTTTTATTATTTTTTTGTGTGTATATTCCTTAATTTACTGTTGTAATTACATATGATCTTCCTAATTTTGCCTTTTAACCTTTGTACTAGTTTTGTTATTGGTTGATCTATTGCTTCTATTATGTGTTTGCCTTTGTGAGAATTTTTTTCAATGTGATATTTTCTTAATCATCCTTTTAATTTTTCCATCTCCTTTTTTTTACATTTTTATTGTTGAGCATATTACAGTTGTCCCTTCCCCCCCTTTTCCCCTATTCCCCCCTCCACCTGGTTCCTGCTCTGCCCCAGGTCTTCACCACCCTACTATCTGTACATAGGTAAGATATTTGATTAATCTCTTCCTGCCCCCCCCCTCACTTTCTCCTTCCCTCTGAGATTCATCAGCATATTCCATGCTTCCATGCCTCTGATTCTATTTTATTCACTAGTTTATTTTGTTCATTAGATTTCTTTTTTTTTTTTTGATTTTTAGATTTAATTGTTGATAGTATGTATTTGTTGCCATTTTATTATTCATATTTTTATTTCTTCTTCCTCTTCTTTTTCATCTTCTTCTCTCCTTCTCCTTCTCCTTCTCCTTCCCCTTCTCCTTCTCCTTCTCCTCCTCCTTCTCCTCCTCTCCTCCTCCTCCTCTTTCTCCTTCTCCTTCTCCTTCTTCCTCTTCTCAAAGAATACTCTTCAACATTTTATATAATACTGGTTTGGTGGTGAACTCCTTTAGCTTTGCCTTGTTTGTGAAGCTCGTTATCTGACCTTCAATTCTAAATGATAGCTTTGCTGGGGAGAGTAACTGTGGTTGTAGGTCCTTACTATTCAACACTTTCAATATTTCTTGCCACTCCCTTCTGGCCTGCATAGTTTCTGTTGAGAAATCAGCTGACAATTCGTATGGGTGTTCCCTTGTAGGTAACTAATTGCTTTTCTCTTGCTGCTTTTAAAATTCTCTCTTTGTCTTTAACACTTGGCATTTTAATTATGATGTGTCTTGACGTGGGCCTTTTTGGGTTCCTCTTGTTTGGGCCTCTCTGTGCTTCCTGGACTTGTAAGTCTATTTCTTTCACCCAGTAGTGGAAGTTTCCTGTCATTATTTCTTCAAATAGGTTTTCAATATCTTGCTCTCTCTCTTCTCCTTATGGCACCCCCATAATGCAAATGTTGGTATGCTTGAAGTTGTCCCAGAAGTTCCTTATCCTATCTTCATATTTTGGGGTTCTTTTTTCTTTTTGCTGTTCTGATTGGGTGTTTTTTGCTTCCTCATATTACAAATTGTTGATTTGATTATCAGAATCTACTACTCTACTGTTGAATCCCTGTAAATAACTCTGTATTTCAGTTAGTGTATGATTAATTTTGACTGGTTCTTTTCCATGTCTTTGACATTCTCACTAAGAGTCTTGAAAGTCTCATGAAGATCCTTGAGTAACCTTATAACCATGGTTTTGAACTCCACATTTTGGCTGCCTCCCTGTGTTTGTTTCTGTGTATTGGATAGAGCTGCTATGTCTCCCTGAATTGGTAGAGTGACCTTGTGTAGTAGGTGTTCTGTAGGGCCCAGTGGCTCAGCCTCCCCAGTAACCTGAACTGGGCACTCTAGGTATGCCCCTGTGTGGGCTGTGTGCACAGTCTTGTGGTTGAGCCTTGATTGCTGTTGGCGTCACTGGGAGGAGTTGACCTTCAGGCCAATTGGCTGTGAGGACCAACTGCAACTACAGTGGAAGAACTGCTATACAGGAAACACCCCTATGGAGCAGGACTTCCTTCAATGGGGCTTTGGTGCTCACTGAGTCTGCCCCTTGAGTGTGTTGCTTGTGGATGTGTAGAGTTATCATCTGGTATGGTCTGAAGCTGTCCACTGGGTGCACTGGCTCTAGGGTCTCCAGGGAGGTGCAAAGTCAGCCACTGCCTGTGGTCACCCAGCAGGAGCCCCAGAGGGATTTTGCAGATGGCCGCTGTTTTCTATATTTATTGGGCTTCAAGGTGCCCAGGTGAGGCCCAGCTGTAAAGCAAGGCAGGTTGGTGCTAGTGCTGGTCTTGGGCCTCTAATTGATAGGTTTGGGGCTCGCTGTCATGAGCTGCAGCTTGTTTGAGAGATTTTATAAAAGTCTGAAGCCTGAGCCCATATAGGCCATTCATATGGAAATGCTGCTGCAAATAAGCTTGGGTGGGTCTGTAAATTGGATGGGGTAGATTCTCAGGGAGTCTCCAGGGTGGAGCAAACTGTGTGCTCCAGGGTGATGGAGATTCAGATATGGCTGCCAGTTAGCCCTGCGACAGGGGAGGTCCCAGCATAGGAACAATGACCCCTGCAAACACCCCTGTCTGAGAGAAATCTGTCCCTGAGTTCCTACCCAGATGCCAGACAATCCAGTTCCTCCCCATATGTGTCTGGGTCCCCCAAAGCTGCCCAGTGCTGGGAGTCTGAGTAAGTTTGTGCTCTGGCCCTTAAAATGGAACACCTGGGATCAGCAGCCTCTGTGTCCCTCAGCCACAATCCCCACTGGTTTTTACAGCCCATATTTGTGGGGACTTCTCTTCCCAGCTCTGGAATCCTGGTCTGGGGGTCTGATGTAGGGCTGGGACCTCTTGCTCCTCATGGGCAGCCTCTGCAGAGATGATCTCCCTCCTGATTAAAAACACACCACACAAGGGTGTCGGACCAGCCTGTTCCATGTCTCCACCCCTCCTACCAGTCTCAGTGTGGCTTCTTCTTTACTTCTCTAGTTGTAGGACTTCCATTTAGCCAGCTTTCAATCAGTTCTGAATAATGATTGTTCGGTATTTTAGTTGTAATTTTGATGTGGTTGTGGGAGGTGGCGAGTACAGGTATTTATCTACACCAGCCGTGGGCAAACTACGGCCCACGGGCTGGATCCGGCCCGTTTGAAATGAATAAAACTAAAAAAAAAAAAAGTCCGTACCCTTTTATGTAATGATGTTTACTTTGAATTTATATTAGTTCACACAAACACTCCATCCATGCTTTTGTTCCGGCCCTCCGGTCCAGTTTAAGAACCCATTGTGGCCCTCGAGTCAAAAAGTTTGCTCACCCCTGATCTACACCATCATATTGGTTCTCTCTTCTTCTTCTTAAAGACATTTTTAAAAACATTACTTGTAATACTGGTTTGGTGGTGATGAACTTCTTTATTTGTTTTTTTTTTTTTTTTTTGGTTTGGGAAACTCTTTTATATCTCCTTCAATATTAAATGACTGGCGGCCCAGTACACAAATTCATGCATGGGTGAGTCCGGCCACCTGCCTAATGGGGGCTGATTGTGGTAGGGCTGGCTGGGGGGAGAGGCCGTGGGCAGTTGCCCGGCTGCCCTGCCCCCGATCGGGGGTTGGTGGAGGCCGATTGGAGGTGGAGCCGGCTGGGGGGAGGGGCTGCGGGGGCTGGGCCAGCCTGAGGGAGGGGCAGCAGGAGGTTAGGGGGGCCCGATCATGGCCCCGATCGGGCCAGTTGGCTGCCGCAGTGCACATCATAGCGACCGGTCGTTCTGGTCGTTCCGGTTGTTCCGTCGTCTGGTTGCTTGGCTTTTATATATGTAGATTGCCTTAATGGATAGAGTAATCTCAGTTATAGCTTCTTGCTTTTTACCACTTTGAATATTTTGTCAGAAATCAGCTGACAGTCTTATGGGTACTCCCTTGTATGTAACTAATTGCCTTTCTCTTGTTGCTTTTAAGATTCTCTCTTTGTTTTTAACCTTCACCATTTTAATTATGATGTGTCTTAGTGGGACCTCTTTGGGTTCATCTTGTTTGGGACACTCTGTGCTTCCTGAACTTGTAAGTCTATTTCCTTCACTAGGTTAGGGAAGTTCTCAGTCATTATTTCTCTAAATAGGTTTCAACCCTTTGCTCTTTCTCTTCTTTTGGTACCTGTATGATGCAAATGATGTTATGTTTCATGTTGTCCCAGTGCCCCCATAAACTATCCTTTCAAAAAAAATTTTTTTTTGTTCTGATTGGGTGTTTTCCACTATATTGTCTTCCTAATTACTGATTCAAACCTCTGCTTTAGCTAATTTGCTGTTAATTCCATCTAATGTATTCTTCATTTCAGATATTGTATTTTTTTATTTCTGATTGGTTATTTTTCATGTTTTCTATCTTCTTTTTGTTTTCTATCTCTTTCTTGAAGTTCTCACTGAGTTCATCTATTCTTTTCCCAAGTTCATTGAGCATCCTTATAATCAGTGTTCTGAACTCTGCTTCTGGTAGATTGTTTGCCTTCATTTCATTTAGTTATTTTTTTCTGGGATTTTCTCCTGTTCTTTCATTAGGGACATGTTTGTTTGTTTTCTTGTCATTTTGGCTGTCTCCCTGTGTTTGTGTCTATGTATTAGATAGATCTTCTATGTCTCCCAATCTTAGAAGAGTGATCTTATGTAGTAGGTGTCCTGTGGGGTTCAGTGGCACAGTCTCCCTGATAACCTGAGTTGGATGCATCAGAGGTGTCCCTTGTGTGGATCATGTGTACCCACCTATTATATTTGAGCCTTGATTGCTGTTGTCATGTCAGTGGGATAGATTTGCCCTCAGGCTGACTGACTGTAAGGACTGACTGTGACCACAGTGGGTGGGATGTTATTTGTGGGCTGATGCCATGGAGCTGGTTTCATTTTAGTGGGCCACTGGTGTCTGCCAAGTCTACCCTTTGTCATTTGTGGTGCTAACTGGGTCATGTTCTTTTGATGTCTGAAGCCAACCACCAGGTGTGTTGGTTCTGATGCCTGGTGGGAGGGGTTCCAGTACAGGCCAAGGTAAATTGCTGCCTGTGTCTGGCTCAGGGCCACCTGGTATTAGCCACCAAGTGATCTGCAGTGGGTAGTTGCCTGTATTGGGAGTGGATATGCCTGGGAGTGGTTATGAACTGAGGCTGGCTGCCACTAGTGTTGTGCTTGGATACAGGGAACACCTAGGCCAGCCACTGCTTGTTTGGGGTAGTGGACCTTCAACAGATTTTAGGACAGTCCACAGCATAGACCAAGGCTGGCCACTTGTGAGGAACAGCCTCTGAAGGAGGTTAGGGTGGCACACAAGTTAGTGGGGCTGGGTCTCAGAATCACCAGGGTGGGGTTAAAGCAGTGTTATCGAGGTTAATGGAGAGTCAGATATAGCACTGGCCTGCTCCTGCAGGCTGGGTTGGGGGGAGGGCTCAACAAAGCAACAATGGTACCCTGCTGCTCTTTAATCCAGAGAGAGAGCTGCCCCTTCAGCCCTTGCCCTGAAGCCAGACAATTCAGTTCCTCCCATATGTCCCTGGCACTTTTTGAGCTGCTGTCCCTTCTCTAGGGTGAGTGTTTGTGAGGAAGTGAATCTGTGCTCAGGCCCTTTAAGAGAATGCCTACAGCAGCCCTCCATCTCACCCACACTGAGTCTCTGCTGATTTTCACAGCTAGCTGTCTGGGAACTCCTCTTTCTGGCATTGATGCTCTGGGCCGGGGAGCCCAGTGTGGGACTGGGAACCCTTATGCCTCCCTCAGCAGGACCTCTGCAGCTGATATAACCCTCCCAATTCTTAACTGCCCCATCATGGATGGGAGACAGCCCATTTTGCGTCTCTGCCCTCCGACCAGTCTTGATGTGCCTTCTTTTTTGTCACCTTAGTTATAGGAGTTCAGTCTTCAGGTGGTTCTCAAGAGTGGTTGTTCTACAATTTAGTTGTGATTTTGATGTGGTTATGGAAAAAGGTGAACATGGTATTTACCTACTTACGAGTCCACCATATATTTTTATTTTGCTTTAAACAATTTACTATCACATAGTGATTTTTAAAGTAGAGAAAAACAATAGTTTATGCTATTCATATATTTTCCATTTCCAGTGTTCTTTATTACTTTGTATAGATTTGAATTCCCTTTAGATATATTTTTTCTTATGCTTGAAGAACTTTCTTTAATATTCTTGTTAAATTATGCTAGCAATAAATATTTTCAGCTTTTGTTTGTCTCAATGTCTTTATTTGGCTTTTAGTTTTGAAAGATATATTCACTGCCTTGGAAGTTTAAGTTGACATGTTTTTTGTCATTCAATACTTCAAAAGGTGTTATTGTCTTGTGACTTGCATTGTTCTTGATGAGATGTCTTCTCTAATTCTTAACTTAGATCTTCTCTCTTAATATGCTTTTTTTCTCATATGGCTTTTAACTTTTGTCTTTGTCACTGGTTTTCAGGAGTTTGATTATGATTTGTGTATACTGGTATATGGTGTGTGTGCCTGATGTGTGTGTGTGTGTGTGTGTGTGTGTGTGTGTGTGTATTTTCATGTTCTCTCTGCTTGGGACTCATTGAGCCTCTTGTATCACTGCATTTATAGCTTTCATCAAAATTGGGAAAAGTTTGGTCATTATTTCTTCAAAATCTTTTTCTGTCCACTTTTCTTATTTTCTAAGACTTTATTTACATGTATGTTAAGCCAACTGATATCATCCCATAACCAATTGATGCTCTCTTAATATTCTCTGTTCTTCTTTGTTTGTTTCATTTTAGATAGTTTCTACTGCTTTGTCTTTAAGTTCATTAATTTTTTACTATAAATCACCTGATCTACTGTTAGGAGCACAAAGGGTATTTTTCATTTCAGATATTGTATTTTTCATCTCTATAAGTTAAATTTGTGTGTTTTACAATTCTTTTAGTTCTTTTTCCATTATGTTCATGGTTTTCTCTACCTTTTGAAAGTTATGGCCTGTATTTATGATAGTAGTTTTAATGTTTTGTCTACTAACTCTATAACTGTGTCTCTGTTGGTCTGTTTCTATTGATTGACTTTTCTATTGATTCAATCCTATATTTCTACATTTCTGTATGATTTTTTATTGGATCCCAGGAATTTACGTTGTTATAAATGGAGTAGTAGAGTTTGTTGCATCTTTTCAAATAGGTTTGCCTTTCTTCTAGATGCAGTTAAATTTCTTGGAATCAGTTTAATTTTTTTTGAAACTTGTGTTTGAATTTTGTCAGACAGATTTATTCTGGAGCTTATTTAGTCTCCTTACTGAGACCACACCCTACTGAGGGGTCTAACTGCTTTTTCTGTAAGGAGGTCACTCTTTCTTGCTCGTGGAGCACAAGCCACTCTTGGTCCCGTGTCAGTTCTGAGGATTACTTATGCACTCCCTGATGACGGTTCTTTCCCCAGCTTGTTTGTTTCTTCACATCCTTGTGCAGCCTTGTACTCGAGTGAGGGTTTAAGGGGCCCCTCTGCAGATCTTCAGAGCTTTCTTATTCTGTGCATCTCCACTCTGTCTCACAAATTCTACTTGCCTTGTCCTCTGTCTCCATAACCCAATAAGTCCAAAGGTTCTGTTGGGTTCCCCTTCCTTGTACTGAAGCCTAGAAACTCTCTAGACCTGGGCACTTGCTAAGCTCACTTTATGTTATTCCCCCTTTCATATGTTGAATTCTTAACCTCCAGTACCTCAGAATGCAACTGTATTTGGTATAGGGCTTTTAAAGAGGTTATTAAGGTTGAATGAGGTAACTAAGGTGGGCCCTAATCTATATGACTGGTGTCCTCATAAGAAGAAGAGCTTAGGATGCAGACACACAAAGGGAAGCCACATGAAGGCACTGAGAGAGGATAACCATCTGCAAGCCAAGAGGAGAGGCCTCAGAAGAAACTAACCTGCCAACTTCTTGATCTCAGGCTTTTAGATTCCAGAACTATGAGAAAATAAATCAGTTGCTTAAGCCACCCAGGCTATGGTACTTTGTTATGATAATCCTAGCAAAGTAATACACCTCATTTGGTTCCCTTTTCTCAGGAATCACTGTTCTATGATATCTGTGTTCTAATGTGTTCTAATTTGTCTGGTTTTCTAGTTATGTAGGTGGAAGGGTAGATCCAATCCCTGTTTTATCATTATGTCCAGAAGCAGAAGTCAGTCACTCAGGAATATCTGCTTAAGTTCTAGCTGTGACCCAAGAAGAGGTGACTGTTCACAGAAGCTCAGATTAGAGGGAAGTCTAGTGGCTATGGTGGAAATGTGGATGGAAGAGGAAAAGGGCTGGACCACTGTAGGAGGATACTTAGAGTTCAAGGGGCTTAAATACATAAAAGTTTATTATCTCTCCTGTAATAAAGGTAGGCATCCATGGCAGCTAGACGGGGCCAGAGCTCCCTCCTTCCCACTTTTCTGCTAGCTGTATGGTTTTCTTCTGTGCTTGAAGCCAGAGGTGGCTTCCTACACACCCATGCTCCAGCTTGCAGAAATGGAGGAAGTGCATGTTTTCCACCTAGTTTCCCTCATGGCCAGGCTGGCTGCAGGGCATCTTGGAAATGCATTTAGCGGAGCCATCACGTATTTAGATAACATTTCTGTTTCTGTGGAAGAAGGGGAGAATGGTAACAGTCCATGCCACACAGACAGCACTTTCTGCCTGGTAAGAGAGAAGACACTTTTTCGACGGGCTGCAGGAGTGAACTTACATCCACAAAGCCCTGCTCGCCAGGTACTATCCACAGTACCTGAGATTTCCAGGAGGTGGTAGAGAGTTGTTTTGGGATGGTGCATCCCAACTTGTCTTATGGCTGAGGAACAGCTGTACAGAGAAATCCCTCGATGATGGTCTCATGCCTGATCCTGAGTAAGAGGAGAGAGGAATGAGTAAACCTAAAAGATTTAGCCCAAAATTAAATTCTGAGATATTATGGGCACGTGATCTATGCTGAATATAAAATGCAGGCATTGAGTGTGATAGATGAACTATTGAACTTAGCTTTGTAATATCATTTCTGGATCATATTTTTTAGGCTAAACATCCTTACAATATCCTCCAGGAGTGTTGTTATAACCTCACACCACAACATCGCTGAGAGTTTATCATTTGTTACAAAATTGTCAGATGACAGAAGTGTTCTGGTTGCCCAGGAGACATGAACAGAGCCAGGTGCATATGGACTGCCTCTTCTATCCAGGGATTTGGAACTGTCCTACATGCCTGCTGGTGGTCTTAATCCAGCATCCAGAAGGGTTCAGGAATATGGAGAAGGGCTGTGTGTAAATTAAATAAGAGCACAGAGACAAAACATAATTTTGGAAAGCATTATGGGGAGTCAGAGAAGACTTAGCTAAAGGAACTAAGTTCTCATTGTCTCAGGACTCCTAGCTCTTTATTAACACACTTTGTCCTAAAGCAAGGTAGATATACATATCAAAGGGTAGGGCTACTATACAGAATCCATTGTCAGATTGGGGAAAAACTGCCTACGGCTATTCAGGTGTTTGGCCAGTAGGAGGCAATAACATGTAGATTGAAATGCCCTCAGCTGTCTGGCAGCAAGCAATCATTTTATGCATCCTTTTCAGGTTTGGGGAAATGCCCTCAGCCATTTCCAGATGATTTAGCCCTGCTGACATGCTGGAACTGGTTTCCGGCACATGCCTTCCTCACAGGTTACAGAGGATGCCCATATGAGTGGGTTTCTGGGCCCTCACCCCTGTTTAAAGAAGTCTTATTTCATCTGATTTATATGTTAGGCTTCCAGCTAAGATTTCACTGGGACAAAAGGTCCTAGGGTTTTGAAAATATAAAGTATAAAGCAGCTTTTTTACAATTTGCTTGGTTGATGCAACTTGAGTGTTTGTATGAAAAGATCAGTTCAAAGCCCATAAGATAACCTGAAAGGACACCCATCTCCTTTGCACACTCTGTCTCTTCAGCTTGGGGTCCCTCCCGATGTCTGAAGCAGTCCCAGCTACTGAGCCCCGAGGACACAGCTGTGGCACCACTAACCCTTCTGCAGGCTACACAGCTGCATGTTCTTTGGTGGTTCCCACCCCTCCACCATGCCAGCCTCCTTAGTGGGCTTCCCATGGGCAGGTGGCCAGCATAAAGTGCAGTGGGACCCTCTACCTATACCACATAGGCAGTTTTGCGTTTGCTGATGACATGTCATCATTTTGGAGCAACCCCAGTCACTCTGCAAATCATCTTTGGTTAAGTGCAATAAACTGCTGATTTCTATCTATAAAGTTTTATAATTCTTTAGTTGGTGCATTAATCTCTTCCCTTGAGGTATTATGCCATCTGTTTTATCTACCTGTCCTACTAAACTTTAGGTAATTGATAGATATGATATTTATGCCACGATGGCTTCTTCTAAATTATAGGCAAGGTCCTGTGGTATGCCACCATAAACCAAAGACGTCAGGTTGACAGTGATTTGACTTGGCCCCATAGACGATTCTGAAGCCTTTGGTTAAAATCTAGGCCCCTCAATGAAATAATTGAAAAAAAGTATAAATCAATCATGAACAGTTGAAAAGTCATTTCCAGACCGATTTACATTTATTAGGGCCATGATGCATATTTAAGAGGCACATTAAAAGGCTGGGTTCAGGTCACGTATTGGGTTTGCCATGATTTTAACAACTCAGTGTTGCAGCGTCTGCCCTCCTCCTTCCCCTCTAAGTGCTCAGCAACACACTGGCTAGAAGAGAGAAGCAGCCAGGACTGAGCCTTGTTGTGCCTGCATCTCTGCTCTTTGAAAAGGCTGATGAAAGGAGTTTTTAGGGGTAAAATAGGCAGGTTTAGAGAGTTTTAGGAATTAGGGGGCCCACGGGGCAAAACCCAGGGCTGCGAAGCTGGGAGCTGCCAGAAGAGATACATTCACAGAATAAGGGGTCTTGGAGCTGCCAAAGGGTATACATTTACAGAATAAAGGGAGAGGAAGCCACACATTCACAGAATAAAGAGGAAGGCCACAAGGAGTAGAAAAAACAGAAGGAGAAAAAGAAGGGAACCCCACGTGAGGTTTGAGTTCTAAAGCTGCTATAGTGACCAATCAGAGGGGATATTCAAACACAAAGAACTGCTGCCTTTATAAACCTAAGAAAGAAGGACTTGGTGGGTCTCTCTCTCCCTACCCACGTGGGAGTGTGTGCTTGTTTCCCAATAAATTTCCACCTTTTCCTATACCACCTTTTATCTGTGGCTTCCTTCTTTGAATCCACCTGGACAGGAACCCGGGAAATCACCTTTGCATCCTGCCCAAAGGAAAAACCATGCATTCCAGTTTAATTTTCTCATTTCAGTGACATTAGAGGTGAAGCCCGGCTGCAGAGTGGGAGATTTGCACATCAGAAGACATGTGTGAGGATCAAAGCTTTCAGTAGAGAGAGAGACAGAGACAGAGAGACAGGGAGAGAGAGACAGAGAGACATAGGGAGAGACTAATAGCACTGATATCCAAGGAACAAGCTCTGAGTCCAAAGATACAGGTAGTTCTGCCAAACTCACAGAGATCCTGGGTTGAAGAGTGGCTCTGTTCCCTGCTCTCTGCCTCTGTCCACACACTCCCTGGCTGGCTAGGAAGAGTCAGGCAAGGCGTGGGTGTTGCACTGGGAGGAGTTGTGGGAAGGATGTGGAGGTGCTGGTCTTGCAGGCCCAGAATTCCTTTCCCCTCTTCCAGAGTCTTTTCTGAGAAGCCATTTCTGACCACCGCTGTCTCGAGGGTTCAACCCTCTTTTCCCCTTCTTGCTTTTAGCGGACAGCTGGAGGCTATTCCACAAACAAGAATCAGGCCCTGACCTGGCCCAGCCCCTCCTTGTACTGTGAGGACTTGAGGCCTTTCTAAAGGAATCAATTGGAGAGTAAACTTGCTAAGAGGACAGCCTGTCAGCCAAGTCTGGTTTTTTTTTTTTTTTTTCAAAAATCTTTTAGTTTGAGATAATTTTAGACTTAATAAAGAAGTTGCAAAATAATACAGGGTTCGCTATACCTTTCACCCAGCTGCCCTTAATGTTGATATCTCACACAGCATGAGTACGATGGTCTCAATCAGAAAACTAACATTGATATGATCCTAATCAGCCTTGTGTTAATTTTGCCCTTTGTCCACAGGGAGTAGAAAAATGTTAGAAAACAAACATCCACTTTCCTGCCAAGGACCCCACCTTGTATCTGTTGTGCCTCTTCGTTTCCTCCAATCTGTGACGTCTGCTCAGCCTTTCTCTGCTGCTTAGGACCTGTCAGAACATGTCTTGAACACAGTGTGTCTGCCTCTTCATCTTACCAAATTCTTTCCCCATGGTGGGGAGTGTCCCAATTATGCCCCAATTAATTAATTATCTGTCTAGACTTAGTGGGACAAACGCAGGTGACCAGAAGTCAGCAATAACGGCCTATCCCCTGATACTTCAATGTCTAGACAGCTGAGCCGAACCGGAACACATAAACACACAAGACAGAATTAGTATGCAATCACACGAGGTTTATTTACCTATTCCTAGTGGGTCCTAGGCTCCAGCAAAGGCCACCCGGCGATGCACACCGAAAGACGGACGATGAAGACGGAGACAGACAGGAGGCCGCAGTTGGTTCAGGCTCACACACCAGGGCAGTCAATCAGGGGCTCGTCTCACGGAGTGACGTGGAGTCCTCCTCTCATCAGGCAGGAGACGTCCACTGAAGAAAATCTGTTGCTTATATAGCCAGTGGTAAACAACTTGTGTCTTATCAGTGTGGGCCAGACGGTGTGCCTGTGCTAGGAGCAAGGTGTTTACGCTTTAAGGGCTTAGGGCATTCACATTAAGATAGTGGGGCATTCACCACATTTTGGAAGTTACAGAGTATTGGGGTCTTCACACAGCAAACATTTCGCACATTAATCATTTCACACAATAATTATTTCCACACATTAGAGGGGTTTCCTTATGACCATAACGTTATTATAACAGGGAGGAAGGAAGGAAACACCATCCTGGCCCAACAGACCACATTCTGTGTAGTGGCAGCCTTCCGTGCACTTGGCTGGTTTGCCATAGATGTAGACATCTGGGGTCCCACACCCTCATGCCCTCTTTGTCCTTTTATCTCCAAGACCAGCACAGTGCCTACCGGTCAATCCATAAATGCTGGCTGAGCGGGCTCAGCACTTAAGTGAACCTAGAATGTGTGAGCTTGTATGAGGTATTGCATGTGTATGTATGTAAACATTTGTAGGAGTGTGTATGAATATGTGTGGGGTGGGTGGGTCCTCTGTGTATAGCTGTTATGAAAATCTGTTATTTCTTTAAACCAAATTAAGACATTTAACTTTTCAACTGAAATTTGTTGAGTGTCAATTTGGTGGCAAGCACTGTACTGATTTGAAACTAAGGGAAGTGTGGAGAAGTAGCTCATGAACACTGATGTCTAACCCTGCCCTGGGTCAGTGCAGTGGGAAGCCAACACTGCTGCCTGAAGCAGACACCAGGCTCTGTGAGCATGGAAGCCAGCAGGGAGGGCTTTAGAAGTGACATTTTAGTTGAGACCGGGGGGTTGAATGGGAGTTCACCAGGAGTGACAGGCACCTAGGTGTGGGTCCCCAGCAAAGGTGAGAGAAAGGGTGCATTTGGAGAGGAATCACCCCTATGTCAGGCTCTATGCCAGACACTGCACATTGCTTCCACCCTTCCACCCCAGAGAGCAGGCATTACTGCATTGTCCTCACTTAAAGACCAGCTGAAGGTAGCTCAGAGGCTGGTGACTTGCTCAAGACCACAAAGCCTGCAGGAGGCCACCTGAAGGTCTAAACTCAAGACAAGAAAACCTGTGCCTTGAATTTGAGGTCTCAGAGGATGGCAGATGAAGCCTCGTGAGGAGTGAAGGAAGGGACATGTGATCTGGAAAGAGACATAACCAAGTTCAATTTTGTTCTCCCCTGGTTTCCTGGCTGCCAGACGCTCGGGCCATGACTGGCAGTGGGCTCAGATGCTGGGTTCGTAGGCATCTCTTTTCTGATGGACATGTATGACCCTGCGACCTGTGAGCAGGGTGTGACACAGGGCGGGACACACACCCACCAGCAGGGCAAGATTTTGGGACTGGTGATGCCGGGGCTCCTGGGTGAGCTGATAAAATCAGCAATAGCAGCAAATGCCCCCCCACCCCGCCCCCCATCTGCTTCACTAGAGAGAAGACCAGCGAGACTCCAGAGAGCTGAGCCTTAAAGGGAAAGCAGAGCCAGTGACAGGGGCAGGACTGTAGTCCTGAACCTGAGAGTGCGGCTAGTGCCCAAGGCAGGTGGGGAGGAGAGCACTGAGGTTTTAGAAGGGGCGTCCCCTTTTCATACTAAGATAGGAGCAGTGGCCAGTGGGTCACGTGACCTTTCTCCCTGGCATTCCAGGGCTGCTGGGCCCTGAGCAGGCTGCCCTGAGCTACCCTGGCAGGTGGCCAAGGCTTCCCCAAGGACGCTCCTCCCTCAGACCACTGCAGATGACGTGCCCCATGCCAAGAGCCCTGTGCTTCTTTAGGAGCCTGCACCTCGGGGGCCGCATAGGTCCAGCGCTGTTGCCAGCATGCACTTGTCACTCTACAGCTGGCCTAAATGCACTGCTCCCAGGGCCTGGGTGGGACAGGGAGGCCAAGCCTGGTGAGATGAGCAGTAAAGGAGAGAGAAACTGTTAGGGGCTGGTGAGAATGCCACCTCCTAGCGTCAAGAGATTGGATCAGCACAAGCCTCACTCCAGGCGCATGGGTAGCATCCTTTCTGCATCATGTGACCATTTGGGCAGGAGAGGATAGGGCCTCATTATTGCACTTTGCCATCCTAAAAGGGCATTTCTCAGGATTGACCTGAGGTGGTCCCAGACTACCCAGAGCTGGAGGTGGGAGGGCTGTGAATTCAGTGAGTGATGGAGGCCAGTGTCTGGGCAGAGTGAGCAGACCTTTGGAAAGGCCCTGGGGGAGCTGCCCAGGCTGGAAGACCCACATGGCCAGGCAGTGTCACTGCTGGTGTGTGCACATGCTGGGGATCTGAGAGCTACACAGAAAGGTGGGGCACTGGGGGGGCATGCTCCCCGCTGGTGGGGGCTTAGGAGAGTGTTTCTGATGCAGGAATGAGGAGGCCCACAGAGGGGGCTACCTGGTGAGGCCTGGGGTTCTCCCTCCAAGTGGCTGGGACATGGCTCGAGGCCATTGTGCCATTTCATTCTTCTCTGGGGAGGGGATTCCTCAGCATCTTGATCAGAAAATGTCTCCTGGGAGGTGTCATGGGCAAGTGGGGACAGGGAGGCAGACAACACAGCAGAGTTCCCAGGCGAGGTGCTGAGGGGCCGTGTCCCAGAGGGAATATGGCCAGGTGTGAGGGCACTCAGCCACATGGACATAGCCTGATGGGACTAGCAGGGGCAGGGCCTATCTCAGGAGGGGACCTGGTCCACAGAATGGCACCGACTGCCCACTCCTGTGCCCCTCAGGGCCGCAGACCACACCACAGGAAGTCTCCTAGGAAGTGTGCTATGTAGACACCCAGTATTGATTTGCCCTATTTGCTGCTTTCTCCGTGCCAGGCACCTTACAGCTATCAACTCATTAACTCTTTAGAGCAGTGGTTCTCAACCTTCCTAATGCCGCGACCCTTTAATACAGTTCCTCATGTTGTGGTGACCACCAACCATAAAATTATTTTTGTTGCTACTTCATAACTGTAATTTTGCTACTGTTATGAATCGTAATGTAAATATCTGATATGCAGGATGTATTTAGGCGTTACAAATTGAACATAATTAAAGCATAGTGATTAATCACAAAAACAATATGCAATTATATATGTGTTTTCCGATGGTCTTAGGTGACCCCTGTGAAAGGGTCCTTTGACCCCCAAAGGGGTCGCAACCCACAGGTTGAGAACCGCTGCTTTAGAGTAACCTGTTGCCACTTGGCCCTCAGTCTCCCTGAGCAGCCTGGGCACATGCCAGAAGGGCTGGCAAGCATAGATGTCACCCACATATGGCTGCCACTTGGCCCTCAGTCTCCCTGAGCAGCCTGGGCACATGCCAGAAGGGCTGGCAAGCATAGATGTCACCCACATATGGTTAATGCCTCGGGGACTGGATGTAAGCTCCCATTCAGCTGAGATTGACTCGTTTCAAATTTTCTGTTTGCACCTCACAGCCCTAACTGCTCTAACCACAGTGGTTTCTGCTGAGCCAGCATCTGTAAGTGGCTATGGCTCCCAGCCCTGCCTGCTAGTGCTGTTTCATTCCTGCTGCTGGCCGGGGGAGGGTGGGGGGCTGGCAGGTAGGGCGGGGGCGGGACACTGCAGGTCCTCACCCTCCATGGTCTGGGGCTGGCTCCTGCCTTCTAAGTGAGACAGCACTCAGCTGCTCCGTGCACACCTGGGGCCTGGGCTCTCACGCGGGAACAGGCTCAGCGAGTGAAGCTGCACACACACACTAACTAGTGGCTGGACTTGGGTCAAGCTGAGATTTTCTACTCAGTTGTCTACTGCTCCATAACAAACCACTCCAAATGCATGTATCTGCTCACAAGTCTGCAGTGTGAGCTCAGTTAGGCAGTTCTGCCACTGGCCCCTGAGGTCCTCCATGCAGGGACTATCACCCGGTTGTCAGGGGCTGTGTCCCCAGGCAGTAGACTAGGTGACAGCAGCTAGAGAAGGTAAATGCTAAGATGCAAAACTTCTCAACTTCTGCTTGCATGACCTTTGCTGATGTCCTCATAGGAGAGCCCCAGGCTGGGGTGGGCGGGCACCACACAGGGTGTAGTCCTGGGACTGGCCATTACTGTTCCAATGGATCACACTCCCTACTCCACACTGCCTTATAGCAAGAGATAAAAGAGCATTGCTGCATTGTTTGGGGTTGCCTGAAGGTTATCTAAGTGAAAATCCCCTCACTAGCTAAAGATCAGCAACTTGGCCAGTGATGACAGCAGGAGGTATGGCGCTTCCTGCCAAGGAGCTGTCCTGCCAATGCTTATGCCACCAGGAGGCTCAAGGAGGCCGGTGTTCTGAACAGCCTCATGTGCTGGCCACACCTATCTCCATCACACTAGGTAAAGACACCTTTCATTTTTATAATTATAATTCAGGGAAGAACTCATTACAGAAAATAGGTAAAAACCATCAAGAAGAAAATGAAAACCAAAAGTACTCCCCAAGTCCAGAGTAAAAATTTTAACACATGTCTTCCATTTATTATGCTCTAAACATGATTTTTTCTATCCATATCAGATTTTCTCTGCTTGTTCACCTACTATTGTATCTTCTACCCTGCACCCACAGACACCATGTGCAGCAGCTGCCCGATACTCTCACACACCATAGGTGAGATAAACAATTTCCTGTGGTTGGGCAGTTAATCTCCTTATCATTTTTTATTATTACAGGTAACTAGAGGCCTGGTGCACAAAAATTTGTGCACTCGGGAGGGGAGGGGGGTCCCCCAGCCCGGCCTGTGCCCTCTCGCAGTCTGGGACCCCTCGGGAGATAACGACCTGCTGGCTTAGGCCTGCTCCCGGGTGGCAGAGGGCAGGCCCAATCCCTAGGTGCAGTCCCTGGTCGGGGTTAGAGCAGGGCCGATCAGGGGGTTGAGGAGCTCCCCCCTGTCACTCACAGAGTAGGGCCAATAGGGGAGTTGGGGCACCGCTCCCTGTCACACACAGAGCAGGGCAGATTCAGGGGGTTGGGGCGTTGCACCCTGTCACACTCAGGGCAGGGCCAATGGGGAGGTTATGGTTTTACCCTGTCACACACAGAGCAAGGCCCGTGGAGGGGGGTTGGGGCGCCACCCTTTATCACCCACAGAGCAGGGCCGATCAGGGGGTTGGGGCGCCACCACTGTCACACTCGGGGCAGGGCCGATGGAGAGGTTATGGCTCTACCCTGTCACACACGGAGCAGGGGCCCATGGAGGGGGGCGGGGGGGGGGTTGGGGCGCCGCATCCTGTCACACACAGAGCAGGGCCGATCAGGGGGTTGGTGTGCTGCACCCTGTCAAACACAGAGCCGCAGGGCAATCAGGGGATTGGGGAGCTCCCCCCTATCAGGCACAGAGCAGGGCTGATCAGGGGGTTGGGGCGCCTTCCCCTGTCATGAACAGAGCAGGGCGGATAGGGAGGTTGTGGCCCCGCCCCCTGTCACACACAGAGCCTCAGGGCGATCAGGGGGTTTGGGCGCTGCCCCCTGTCACGCTGATCCCGGTGCCAGGAGCCTCGCTGCTCCGCTGATCCCGGTGCTGGGAGGCATATTACCCTTTTACTATATACGATAGAGGCCTGGTGCATGGGTGGGGGCCGACTGGTTTGCCCTGAAGGGTGTCCTGGATCAGGGTGGGGGTCCCCACTGGGGTGCCTGGCCAGTCTGGGTGAGGGGCTGAGGGCTGTTTTCTGGAAGCGAGTGACTGAAGCTTCCAACCGCTCCTTGTTTTCTTTTTTTTTTTTTTTTATTCTGGGCCAGCTTTAGCTCTGAGGCCTCGCTGCTGAAAACATCGATACAAAGTTTCGGTCCGCTGGCTTTCAGTCTGGCTGGTTTCTGGTGTTTTGTTTAGCTTCTTATTTGCAACATAGTACATAGTTGCTTAGAGTTGCAGTTGAGAGGCCGGCAAGTGAGGCGGGGAACGTTGGAGTCCGCAGCAAGCAAGCCTCATGCTCGCTTCAGTGCCTGGCTGCCGGCGGCCATCTTGGCTGACAGTTAATTTGCATATACTCACTGATTAGCCAATGAAAAGGATAGCGGTCGTATGCTAATTACCATATTTCTCTTTTATTAGTGTAGATGGTTCAGCAAATATCCTTAAAATTTTTCCTTTCAATTACAGTGGACATTCAATATTATATCAGATTCAGGTGTACAGCATAGTGTTTAGACATTTATGCAACTTACAAAGTGATCCCTCGATAACCCTAATAGATAGTTATTACAATATTACTAAGTATATTCCCTGTGCTGTACTTTACTAGTACATCCCCATGACTTTTGTGACTGTCACTTTGTACTCCTTAATCCCTTCCCTTTTTCATCCAGCCACTCACCCCCTCCCTTCTGGCATCCATTAGTTAATTCTCTGTGTCTATGAGTTTATTTACTTTGTTTATTCATTTATTTTATTATTTTAGATTCCACATATAAATGAAATCATATGGTATTTGTCTTTCTCTGTCAGACTTATTTCACTTAGCAAATACCTTCTAGGCCAGTGGTTCTCAACCTTCCTAATGCCTCGACCCTTTAATACAGTTCCTCATGTTGTGGTGACCCCAATTTCATTGTTACAAATTGAACATAATTAAAGCATAGTGATTAATCACAAAAACAATATGTAATTATATATGTGTTTTCCGATGGTCTTAGGCGACCCCTGTGAAAGGGTCGTTCGACCCCCAATGGGGTTGCGACCCACAGGTTGAGAACCGTTGTTCTAGGCCCATCTATGTTGTTGCAAAGGGTAAGATTTCATTCTTTTTTATGGCCAAGTAATATTCCATTTATATATGTGTCACAACATTTTTATTCACTCATCTAGTGATGGGCACTTAGATTGCTTCTATATATCTCGATTTTTATAAATAATGCTGCAAGGAACATGAGGGTTTGAAAGAACATATATTCTTTCCAATTAGTGTTTCAGGTTTCTTTGAATATATACCTAGAAGTGGAATTGCTGAGTCATACAGCAGTTTCAGTTTTTATTTATTTATTTATTTACAATATACAAAATAAATCTATTACCAAATTGTAGATACAAAATAATTAGCCATTTACATGCAACAAACATTAATATTTCAAGAAAAACAATTTTAAATATAATAATGTTACATGCAATAAACAGTAATATTTCAAGAAAAATGATTTTATTTTTTTTTTTTTTTTTTTTTTTTTTTTTTTTTGTTTTTTTGAGGGGAACCACAAAAAAAAAAATTTTAATTTTTTTTATTTTTTTTAATTTTCCGCTAAAAGTATAACAAGAGGGGTATTACATAAGTGTCCTTTTTTTCCCCC
>NW_005871069.1:6285503-6307722 GCF_000147115.1 Myotis lucifugus
TAATACAGCTTGATATCTGGTATTGAGATCCCACCTACTTTGTTCTTTCTCAGGATTGCTGCAGCTATTCGGGGTCTTTTTTTATTCCAGATGAATTTTTGGAGAGTTCGTTCTAGATCTTTGAAGAAGGCCATTGGTATTTTAATGGGAAGTGCGTTGAATTTATAGATTGCTTTGGGTAGTATGGACATTTTAATGATGTTGATTCTACCAATCCAAGAACATGGTATGTTCTTCCATCTGTTTATGTCTTCCTCTATCTCTTTTTTCAGCGTCCTGTAGTTAAGAAAAATGATTTTAAATATAACAATATTACCCAACTGTACTAACATAGTATAATATCACAAAAGTTGTAGGAAATATTAAAAATCTGCAAATATCAGGATTACTTTTATTATATTATAAAATATTTTCCCCCTCTGGCTCTATTTTTGTTCATCAGTTTATGTTGTACATTATATTCTACTAGTAGCCCGGTGCACGAAATTCGTGCACTGGGGTAGGGGGGGAGAAGGGGCCCCTCAGTCTGGCCTTCACCCTCTCCAATCTGAGACCCCTCAGGGAATGTCCAACTACCTGTTTGTGCCCACACTTTTAACAGATAACAGCTCCATTGTTGTTCCTTTCTTATGCTTAAAACCATTGGAATTAGTATGTATTCAAAGTGTGTATACATTTTGGGGGGACACTCTGTATATCTCTAGTCAGTGGTGAAAGAAACCAACAGCAGATTTGGAACCCCCAGACAGGGAACCTTGCTCATTCCCCACATGTCTCCCCACTTCACTTTCCACCTTCGTGGGCAGCAGGAGAATCAATGTTTTCTCTCATTAATTCGGAAAAGCACGTCCTGTCACCCGTTGCCCGGCAGGAGTGCGCTAGGCCCCAAGCAAGCGAGGCTCAGTCAGGGCAGCCTTCACTCATGGGTGCTGGCACCCAAAGTGCACATTCCTCCTCTACAGTCGCCCCGACTATCCCACTGTTTCACTGAGAGGACGGAATTCCTCTCTGCCTCTGGGCTCTTGATCTTGAACGCTGACCGAAGGCACCTCAGAGAGGGCCGCCTGCGCCCACCAGGTGTGTCTGTCTGCACCTGCTCCTGCCTCAGCACCTGCATTAACTCCCCAGAGTGATCTCGTAGCTGCACTGGCCTCCATGGGAACAGGGCATCACCACTCCGCCCTCTCACTGTCATCTCACAGGCGCCCACTCTCAGCACCCAGAACACCCAGACACTCTCCAAAGGACGTGAGCGCATCAGAGGGGATGTGTGCACATCCTGTGGGGGTGTTAGGCTTGCTGGGTTGATGGAAGTGCGGTGGAGAGGCGGGGGGAACTTGTGCACGCCTTGGTTTGCAACTGTTGCAGGCATGGGAGGGTGACAGTGTGCTGGGGGATGTTTGCAGGCCAGGGGGGTATGTGCACACCAGAGGCCTCTGGCTTTGCAGATCCGCAAACCCCCATGGTGTGGCCAGGAGGAAGTCAGTCTGGCCCGCCACGGTGGCTGTCCCTGCGATCCTGCACCTTCTGGGCCAGGAGGCGGATCTTGCGCAGTCACTCCTGGGCGCTGATGGCTGCCTCCCCGCCGTGAAGGGTCACGGATCCGAGTCCCGGGACCGTGCACAGCCTCAAGCGCTGCCCCCCTGCCCACCAGGTCATGGATCCAGGTCCCGGGACCACGGACAGCCTCAAGCACTGTCCCCTGCCCGGCAGGGTCACAGATCCGAGTCCCGGACTGCAGACAGCCTCCTACGGTGCCCCCCGCCCGGCAGGGTCACAGATCCGGGTCCCAGACTGCGGACAGCCTCCCGTGGTGCCCCCCCATCCGGCAGGGTCACAGATCTGGGTCCCAGACTGCAGACAGCTTCCCGCGGTGCCCCCCGTCCGGCAGGGTCACAGATCCAGGTCCTGGGACCGCGGACAGCCTCAAGCACTGCCCCCCGCCTGGCAGGGTCACAGATCCGGGTCCCAGACCGCAGACAGCCTTGCCTGCTGCCCCCTGCCTTCAGTATGCAAATTAGCCGCCATCTTGTTGCTTCAGGGTGGGGGTCCCCACTGGGGTGCCTGGCCAGTCTGGGTGAGGGTCTGAGGGCTGTTTTCAGGCTGGCGGGCGACTGAAGCTCCAAACCTCTCCTTTTTTTCTTCTTTTTTTTATTCTGGCATTTATTTACCTTCTATGGCTGTCACTGGAGCTGAGAGCCGGCTTTCTCTCTGAGGCTTGGCTGCTGAAAGCAGGTTTCTGGTCTTTGTTTACCTTCTGTATTTGAAACTTTGTTGCGACTCCAGCTCTGAGATCCCCGCTGACTGAAAACAGGTTACTGGGGTTTTGTTTAGCTTCTATA
Source organism: Myotis lucifugus (assembly GCF_000147115.1). NCBI lineage: Eukaryota > Metazoa > Chordata > Mammalia > Chiroptera > Vespertilionidae > Myotis > Myotis lucifugus. The sequence continues at coordinate 6,287,846 of NW_005871069.1, forward strand.
TTTGTTACAATGTTTCAAACTGCCAGCTCAGAGGCCAGCAGCGGCAGGCGGGGAACGTTGGAATCCTCCGTCACTGAAGCAAGCAAGCCCCCTGTTAGCTTTAAGCTGCCTGGCTGCCGGCCGCCATCTTGGCTGGCAGTTAATTTGCATATCGCCCTGATTAGCCAATGGGAAGGGTAGTGGCTGTACGGCTAATTACCATGTTTCTCTTTTATTAGATAGGATAAGTGAGTGAGATCATGTAATATTTGTCTTTCTCTGACTGCCTTATTTTGCTTAGCATAATGTTCTCCAGGTCCATCCATGCTGTTGCAAATGATAAGAGTTCCTTCTTTTTTTACAGCAGCATAGTATTCCATTGTGTAGATGTACCACAGTTTTTTTATCCAATCATCTGCTGATGGGCACTTAGGTTTGTTCCAAATCTTAGCTATTGTAAATTGTGCTGCTGTGAACATAGGAGTGTATATGTTCTTTCTGATTGGTGTTTCTGGTTTCTTGGTATATATTCCTAGAAGTGGGATTACTGGGTCAAATGGGAGTTCCATTTTTACCTTTTTGAGGAAACTCCATACTGTCTTCCATAGTGGCTGCACCAGTCAGCATTCCCACCAGCAGTGAACGAGGGTCCCCTTTTCTCCACATCCTTGCCAGCACTTGTTTTTTATTGAATTATTGGTGATAGCCATTCTGACAGGTGTGAGGTAGTATCTCATTGTGGTTATGATTTGTCTTTCTCTGATGATTAGTAATGTTGAGCATCTTTTCATGTACCTGTTGACCATCTGTATGTCCTCTTTGGAGAAGTGACTAGGGTCTATTCAGGTCTTTTGCCACTTCTTTTTTTTTAATGTTTTTATTGATTTTAGTGAGAGAGGAAGGGTGTGGGATAGATAGAAACATTAATGAAAGAGAAACATCATCAGCTGCCTCCTGCATGCCCCTGCTGGGGATTGAGATCACAATCTGGGCACGCACCCTGACCAGGAATGGAACTGGTGACCTCTTGGTTCATGGGTCAATGTTCAACCACTGAGCCATACTGGCTAGGCTCTTTTTTCCACTTTTTAATTGGATTATTTGATTTTCTAATGTTGAGTTGTTTGAGTTCTTTATAAATTTTGGATATTAACTCCTTATCAGACGTATCATTGGTGAATGTGTTCTCACATTCAGTAGGTTATCTTTTTTGTTGATGGTTTCCCTTGCAGTGCAAAAACTTTGTAGTTTGATGTAGTCCCACTGGTTTATTTGGGTTTTGTGTGTTTGTTTATCTTGCCTGAGGAGACTTAGCCAAAGCAACATTACTAAGAGTTCCTGCCTACGTTTTCTTCAAGGAGGTTTATGGCTTTTGGTCTTATATTTAAGTCTTGCACCCATGTGAGTTTATTCCTGTGTGTGGCAAAAAAGCGGTCTGATTTCATTTTTTGCATGTATCTGTCCTATTTCCCAAACACCATTTATTGAAGAGATTGTCTTGACCCCATTGTATGTTCTTGCCTCCTTTTTATAGATTGACCACATAGTTGTGGATTTATTTCTGAGTTCTCTATTCTGTTCCATTGATTTATGTGTCTGTTTTTATGCCAGCACCATGCTGGTTTTTTATTAATATAGCCTTATAATATAGTTTGATATCAGGTGGGATTATACCTTCAACTTTGTTCTTCCTCAAGATTGCTTTGGCTAATCAGGGTCTTTTGTTGTTCCATATATATTTTAGGATTATTTGTTCTAGTATTGTGAAATATGCCATTATTATTTTGATATGGATTACATTGAATCTTTAGATTGCTTTGGGTAGTATGGAAATTTTAATTATGTTGATTCTTCCTATCCATGAACACGCTATATGCTTCCATTTATTTCTATTTCTTCATTTTCTTTCTTCCATGTCTTATACTTTTCTAGTGCAGGTCTTTTACTTCCTTGGTCAGTGAGTGAGATTGACCCTCAGGCTGATTGGCTGTGACTACAGCGAACAAGCTGTTGTGTGGGACATACTCCCTTGGAGTGGGATTTGCTTTAGCGAGCCTCTGGTACCTGTGGGTGTGTAATTTGTGGCACTAATTGGGTGGTGCGCTGGTGTATTCTGAAGCCTGCCACTGAAAGGGGGCAGAAATAGAATGTTGGGGAACCAGCTAGTATTGTAAGAAATATTAATCATGCTCTGTTCACCATAATTGTTTTATTCTGATTAAAGAAGGCACATTCTACCTTTGAGCTCAGGAGTTGCTATAATGTTCAAATCAAAGGGGAATAGTGGCCAATCAGAGGGGATATCGAGGCACAAAAACTGCAGCCTTTATAAACCAGGAGAAAAGTCCTCGGTGGGACTCTTTCCCCCTCCCCACATGGGAGTCTGTGCTGTGAGATTCTTTCCCCCTCCCCACGTGGGAGTCTGTACTTGTTTTTCAATAAATTTCCACCTTTGCTATACCATCTTCCATCCGTGGATTCATTCTTCGACTCCTATGAACAAAGAATCCTACACCATCCTGCCCAGAGGAACACTGTGTGTTCCAGTCAAAAAATTCCCATATCACCTCCATCCTTAGTTACAGGACTTCTGTTCAGCTGGTCTCAGGTGGTTCTCAGAGCAGCTGTTCTGTAATTTAGCTTTCATTTTGCTGGGGTCATGGGAGGAGGTAAGCACAACATTTACCTACTTCACTATCTTGACTGCAAAGCCTTTGATGTAATTTTTTGTTTGAATTTCTGATTATTTTCTTGATTAGATTTCCCAAAGGACCAAAGAGTATGAACACTTCAAGGCTCTTGGCATATTTTGTCAAACTCTACAGCAGCCCCTTAAAGGTGAAATCGCTGTGATTCAGGGGCCTGTCGAGGGCAGCTCCTGCCTATTTCGGAGGAGCCATGCTTGCCAGCTCAGCCCCTGCCTCAGGTCTCTCTCAGAGGCCCTGGCCAGGGCTACAGCTCTGCATGATGTAGGCGAATCTCTCAGAAGACAGGCTCCCTCATGGTACTCCCGGTGGCAGGGCTGCAGCACTCAGACCCAAGAGAGCCCCAGTCTGAGCACTTTAGGGACAGATGGCATTTTACCATGGTGAGTCTCTTGCGCTTTGCCCAGAGGAGAAGTTCAATAAAGCTTTGTAAAAAATAGAGGCTAAAGAAGCTGGAATGAGCAGCCATAAAAATAACCCAGGGCAGCCTGTCCTTGGGAAGATGACAGTTAAACAAGAAAATGTCTGAGAGGTGTAGGTCAATTACAACAAAAACATCTGTGGCAGCTCATTTATATGTGCGTGTGTGTGTTCCTATCAGCACTTACTCTAGACTGGCAACCTGCAATTCATTAATGGAACTCAAATTCACGCAGCCCATTCTGAAGTGCTCTTCCTCGCCCTCATTCTCACCAGGCTGTGTGTTAGCTGTCCTGGTGCAGGCCCTACCGATGTCCACGCTGTTTCCTGAAATGCAGAGAGCAGTGCTGCTTAACCTTGTCATGTTACATCCCTGGGAAATTTGGAGAAGACACTGACTCCTGCACTGGCTGTGGGCCTATTGGCCCACATCTTTGGGGTGTATTTTCCCTAGGGCACCTCTGATTCAACTGGGGCTGAGCACCATTGTCCAGACAGCTGGATAAGCAGAGGTGTCCCTGAAAAGTTACTTTGCTCACTTTCTACTAATCTCAACTGTGAACAGACCAGATTCAATCTACATATGTAATTTAGCAGTATTTTTAAAGTTAAATTTTGGAGAAAATTTCCATCAGAACTTTAAATATTGCAATGTACAATGCTGCCATCTCAGAGTGGTGGTCATTGTGTCCCAGAAGTTCCGGGTCAAAGGCTAGGCCAGACCCAAGGGTCTGCAGCCCAGCTGATCAATAGGCAGAGCAGCAGTTGTGAACACACCTGGCCCTGGCCCTGAAGAAAAGTCACCTTCAATAACAGGCACTATAACAGGTGTTAGTAGAGGTAATTAGGTAAGAAGTTGATTAAATCTGTAAAGAAAGTGTTAACAGCAGGGGCTCCCAAGGAGCTCAGCTGCTGCCTGCTCTGTTGCCAGTACACCACCTCATTCCTGGGCTGCAAGCCTCCTTTCTCTTTGAAAGGTGCTTTTAGGTGACTTCCAGCCAGCAATTTCTTTTGAGTGTCAAAAACGTTAAGACAAATAAAAGGGATGGAGATGAATAGAACAGAATAGAATATAATAGACTTAAGTGAGAGTTAAATCATTAGAGAGTAAGCAGGCCCTGGAGGCTGACTCAGTGTCCTTGCCTCTCCTTGGGTGTCTCCAAGGGCAGGGATACCCACACCAGCTGGGAGCCATGACCAGGCTAAACAGTGCTACCAAAGAAGCTGGAGAAATCCTGGACTTTCCCTAGCATGTTGCTTCCACACTGGGAAGACAGCCTGCATAGCAGCCCTTAGGACAGTAGTGACTGTGGCGTGATGTCATCATCACACCCACACAGCACTGAACAGCTAGCCTGCAGACTGGCTGTAGGACAACAGTGTGTCCCAAATAACTCTTTTCAAAGATAATAATAAAGCAGTAATTACGATTTTTGAACTGATGACTACTGGACTGAAAATGAAAAATATTCTTTAGAACATTCTAGCGCTTTTGCATTTCTACAGATACATACCCAGAATATTCTAACATCACTACGTCATGCTATCTGCACCAGTAGAGATTCCTTCTTTCTATTGATGCAGTTGTTCCCTTACTCTAAATACTCACTGCCTTTGTTTTCTAATCAAATTACTAGGGCCTTTGCCTGAATTAATGGTTTCTGAATAGCTATTCTTATTGGTCTCAATAAATGCTTGTTGCCTCTCACTTTGAAGGCCTTTATAGTTTTAAGTTAACAAGAGCATCCACCTACCTTCAATTTGTCATCTTTAACATCATAATTCTTGAGCAGGACCCTTATGCTCCACTCACTTTTTGCTCTAAACTCATCTTTTTTGCTCTAAACACAGCTCTGACTTCTCCTCCTTAAAAAAAATTTTATTTTGGGATAATTGTGGATTCACATGAAGTTTTAAGAAGAGAAAGTCCATATACCCTTCATCAACTTCCCCCAAAGGTAGCATCTTGTAAAACTCTAGTACCATATCATGGCCAGAAAACTGACACTGATACATCCATGGCCTTGTTCAGATTTCACCAGCTGTCCATGCACTGTGTGAGTATGCACACGTTTAGTTCTATAAAATTTCATCATGTGTAGATTCATGTGACCACTGCTGAGATGCAAAACAGTTCCATTGCACAAGGACCCTCCTGCTGCCCTTTTGTAGTCGCACCACTTCCCTTCAAACCACCCTTTACCCCTTGCACCTTCTAGTCTGTTCTCCATCTCTATACTTTCAGAATTTCAAGAATGTTCTATAAGTGAAACATAGAGAATGTGACATTTTTTCACTTTAAAAAAAATCAAAGGTATATTTACAGGGGTTGGCAAAAATAGGTTTACAATTGTTCATATGGAAATTAATACAATGATTAATGAGCAATAATACAAGAATAAATTCACAACTATAAACCTACTTTTGCCCACCTATTATATATATACATATATATATATATATAAATAATTTTTTATGTTCAATGTTATTTTATATGAGCTTCAGGTGTACAGCATAGTGGTTAGACAATCATATACTTTACAAAGTGGTTCCCATAATATTTCAAGTACCCACCTGGCACTGTACATAGCATTCCAATATTATTGCCTATATTTCCTATGCTGTACTTTACATCCACATGACTGTTCTGTAATTGCTAATCTGTACTTTTCTATCCCTTCACTCTTTTTTCACCCGTCTCCCAAATTCCCTCCATCAGTCTATTCTCTGTACCTATGAGTGTGTTTATTTTGTTTGTTTATGTTATTCTTTAGATTCCACATATAATGAAATAATATGGTATTTGTCATTCTCTGACTGACTTATTTCACTTAGCATAATACCCTTCAGATCCACCCATGCTGTCACAAATGGTAAGATTTCATTCTTTTCTATAGCTGGGTAATAGTCCATTGTATGTATGCATTATAACATTTTTATCTACTTGTCTATTGATAGACACTTGGGCTGCTTCCATATCTTGGTTCCTGTAAATAACACTATAATGAACATGGGGGTGCACATATTCTTTCAAATTAGTGTTTTGCATTTCTTCGGATACATACCCAAAAGGGGAATCTCTGGGTCATAAGGCCGTTCCATTTGTTTCTCCAACTTCCTTTGGGTGTAGGTTAGATTGCTTATTTGAGATTTTCTTGTTTCTTGAGAGGCCTGTAATGCTATGAATTTTCCTCTTAGGAATGTTTTTGCTGTGTCCTGTAGATTTTGGGTAGTTGTCTTCCCATTTTCATTTGTCTGAAGGTATCTTATTTTGTGTGTGTTAATCCTCACTGGAGGATGTTTCTTCCACTGATTTTTTAAGAGAGAGTGGAAGGGAGTGGGGAGAGAGTGAGAGAGAGAAACATTGATGTGAGAGAGACACATCAATTGGTTGCCTACTACATGTGCCCCACCAGGCCTGGGAAAGAAACTGCAACCCAGATATGTGCCCTTGACTGGGAATCAAACCCATGATCCTTTGGTGCGAGGGCTGACACTCTACCACTGAACCACACCTGCCATCGCTCAAGGTATCTTTTTTTAAAAATATATATATATTTTATTGATTTTTCACAGAGAGGAAGGGAGAGGGACAGATAGTTAGAAACATCAATGAGAGAGAAACATCTATCAGCTGCCTCCTGCAACCAAGGTACATGCCCTTGACCAGAATCAAACCCGGGACCCTTGAGTCCGCAGGCTGATGCTCTATCCACTAAACCAAACCGGTTAAGGTGTCTCTCCATTTTTGCGATTGCTTTGTATTTGTTTCTATGTATTAGATCAAACTGCTATGACTCTCAGTCTTCATGGGGTGGTCTTATGTAGTAAGTGTTCTGTGGAACCCAGTGGTTCAATCTCTTGATCTCCTGAACTGGATGCTCTAGGAATGTCCCTTGTATGGGTTATTTGGTCTCTTCTGTTGTAATTGGGTCTTGATTGTTGTTGTTCCATTTCTGGGTCTCCTGTGAAGGGGATGTTCCATTCAAATTTCAGGACAGATGGTGAGTGTATTTTTCCATCCCAGAGCCACTCCTCTGAGTCTGTCCTGGAATATTTCCCTTACCTCAGCTGAACAGAGCCCCTCATATGCAGTCCAGTGGGATCTGCTGGAAGCTGGAGTTTCTATGAGCTCTCCAGTGACAGGGAAGCACCAGTAAGCCCATTGTTTAGTAACATGTTAGCCTCCATGTGTTTGTGTGTTTTCAGGTGTTTTTTTTTCTTGGAATTAATTTCTTGATTCATACCATTGTGGTCAAGATGTTTGATATGATTTTTAATCTTCTCAAATTTATTGAGACTTGTTTTGTGTCCTAACATGTGGTCTATCATGAAAAATGTTTCATGTGCACTTGAAAAGAATGTACATTCTGCTGCTTTGGGATGAAATGCTCTAAGAATATCAACTAAATCCATCTGATCTAGTGTGCCATTTAAGGCTGCTGTTTCCTTGTTGATTTTCTGTCTGGAAGATCTATCCATTGATATCAGTGGGGTGTTAAAATCCCCTACTATGACCATGTTACTGTCAATCTTTCTCTTTATATCCATCAAGATTTGCTGTATATATTTAGGTGTTCCTATGTTGGGTGCATAAATGTTTACAAGGGTTATATGCTCCTGTTGGGTTTATCAATTTATTGTTATGTAGTTTCCTTCTTTGTCTCTTTTTATAGCCTTTGTTTTAAAGTCTGTTTTATCTGATATAAGTATGACTGTCCTAGCTTTTTTTAATTTCCATTTTTATGAATATCTTTTTCCATCCTTTTATTTTCAGTCTATGTTTGTCTTTCATTTTGAGTTAGGTCTCTTGTAGACAGCAAGGGACCTATCCATTATGTTTCTTATCCATTCAGCTGCCCTATGTCTTTTGACTAGAGCATTTAAGCCATTTACATTTAAAGTAATTATTGACATTTATGTATTTATTGCTCTTTTATTCTTCATAACTATGTTCCTCCATTTTTTCTTCTTTCTTCTTAAAGAAGATCTTTTAACATTTCTTATAAAACTGGCTTGTTGGTAATTAATTCATTTTTTAATTCTTTTTTTCTTTTTGCTACTTTAATTGGGTGTTTCTGCCAGCTTCTTTTCCAAATCACTGATCTGATCCTCTGCTTCATCTAACCTACTATTGATTCCTTCTAGTGTATTTTTTATTTCAGATATTTTTTCTTTATTTCTAACTGGATTCTTTTTTATGGTTTCTATGTACTCTTTTATGCTTAGTACCTCTTTGTTTAAGGTATCACTGAGTTCATCCATCCTTCCCCTAAGTTTCTTGAGCATTCTTATAACCATAACTGGTAGCTTGTTTGCCTCCATTCATTTAGTCCTTTCTCTGGGGATTTCTTCTGTTCTTTAATTTGGGGTATCTTTCTTTGTCTCTCCATTTTGGCTGCTTCTCTGTATTTGTTTCTGTGTATTAGGTAGATCTGGCATGTCTCACAGTTTTGCTATGGTGGTCTTATGTTGTAGGTGTTCTGTGGGGCTCTGTAGGGTAGCCTACCTAATCACCCCTGCAAGGTGCTCCAGTAATGTCCTTTGTGTGGGTTATGTGAGTCCTCCTATTGTAGTTGAGATTTTATGGCTGTTGGCCCCTCTGTGCATGGGGTCATCCTTAGGCTGGCTAAGTGAGAACATCAACCCTGACCACAGTGTATGAGCTGCTGTCTGGGGGCTGAACTATGAAGTGAAATTCGCTCTCTGTTGCCTGACAAGATTTTCCTTTGGATGTGCTGCTTGTGGAGCTAACTGGGGAGTGCTCTGATGTGTTTTGAAGCCCATCGCTGGTTGTGTTTGTTCTGGGGCATCTTGGGAGTGTCTCTGGTGCAGGTTAATGTCAGATGTTGTCTGTAACTGGCCCTGGGCAACCTGTTTGGAGCTACAAAGTGATCCACAGTTTGTGGCTGCCTTTGCTGTGCCTTTGCTGTGCCTTTGCTGTGCATGAGAAGGGTCAAGCTACACACTAAGGCTGGCTTCCACCAGCACTGAGCCCAGAGGCAGGTCAGCAGAAGGCCCAAGGCACTCTGAAATCCATCTCCAGCTGCCTTTGCCTACCGACTGCCTCTGGCACTGCACAAGTTGCATGAGATAGGTCTTAGTGAGTCACCAGGTAGGTGTGAGTAGTTTTCACAGGTTCAAACTCAATGCCAGTGCTCAGTCTGAGTCCATTTAGCAAAAGTCCCAAAGTATACCAAGGCCAGCTGCTACCCACCAGGTGCTTGTGGGCCATTGTGGTGGGGAGGGGGTTACTGGGAGTTGTCAGGGTGAGTTCCAGGCACAAGAAGACCAAGATTTGGCTGTGTGAAAGGAAAACTCCACACAAGAATGCAGGTGTCAGCCTGTGGACCAAATGGTCCCAGGTTTGATTCCAGTCAAGGGCACGTACCGTGGTTGCTGGCTCCTCCCTGGCCTGGGCCCTGGTCAGGGCTCATGCAAGTGGCAACCAATTGATGTGTTTCTCTCATATTGATGTTTCTCTGTCTTTCCCTCTCTTTTCCACTCTCTCTGAAAATCAATGGAAATAATATCCACAGGTGAGGATTAAAAAAAAAAAAGAATGGAGGTGTCACTCAGGCACATGAAGGAAAAAATGGCCCTCCCCTTCAGCCATACAACTCAGTCTCTCTATGATTCTGGCACTGGTTGAGCTTACCTGAAACTCCTTAAGAGCTCCTCAATGAGTTCTACAACGAGAGTCCAGGCTGGAGTTCATCAAAGAACAGGAGGGATCCCAGCAGGGTGGGTCCTCCAGGAGTGGTTAAGAGGGCCTAGTGACACTCCCTAGACCAGTGATGGCGAACCTTTTGAGCTCGACGTGTCAGCATTTTGAAAAACCCTACGTTAACTCTGGTGCCGTGTCACATATAGAATTTTTTTATATTTGCAACCATAGTAAAACAAAGACTTATATTTTTGATATTTATTTTATATATTTAAATGCCATTTAACAAAGAAAAATCAACCAAAAAAATGAGTTCGCGTGTCACCTCTGACACGTGTGTCATAGGTTCGCCATCACTGCCCTAGACTAATGTATGGAGGAGAATGCTCAACCCAGGAAATATGGCATCCATGGGCAGTGTGAGAAACCCAGCAAAGGACACTTGCTGCGGTCACTCCAGCCTTCTCCCAGCAGCCACATCATTCAATTTCTTACTTTATGACTCCATTCAACTCCAAGATACTGTCCCTCTGCTAGAGCCCAGGGTGAGTGCCCTAAGACTCTGTGCACTGGCCCTTCAAGAGAACCATCCCCTTCTTACCAGGGCAGGTGGAATCCCTGTTGATTTTCACAGACAGATATTGGGTGTGCTCCTCTTTCCAGTGCTAGTGCTCTGGCTAGGGAGCCTAGCATGGGGCAGAACCCGCCACTCCTCTTGGGGGAACCTCGTCAGTCAAGATATCTCTCTGGATTCTCACCTGCCACACATGGGTGTAGGGCCAGCCCCTTTCACATATCTGCCCTTCCTACCAGTCTTGATGAGGGTTCCTCTGTTAATCCTTAGCTGTAAGTCTCCTATTCAGCTAGTCTTCAGATGGTTATTCAGGTTGCTTGTTCCATACTTTAGCTACTACTCTGATATGGTTCTGAGAGGAGGTAAGTATAACTTCCACCTACTCTGCTGCCATCATGCTGATCAAACCATTTGTTTTTATTTTGTTTGTTTGTTTTTTTTCAAATATATTTTTATTGATTTCATAGAGGAAGGGAGAGGGAGAGAGAGACACTCTCACATCAATGATGAAAGAGAATCATTGATCGGCTGCCTCCTGTATGCCCCACACTAGGAATCAAGTCCACAACTGAGGCATGTGCTCTGGCCAGAAATTGAGCCATGATCTCCTGGTTCATAGGTCAGTGCTCAATGTCTGAGCTACACTAGCTGGGCCAAACTATTTGTTTTTAACAATCATATTTATTTATTTATTTATTTATTATTTTTTAAATATATTTCTTTATTGATTTCAGAGAGGAAGGGAGAAGGGGGGAGAGAGAGAGAGAGAGAGAGAGAGAGAGAGAGAGAGAGAGAGAGACATCAATGATGAGAGAGAATCATTGATCGGTTGCCTCCTGCACACCCCCTACTGGGGATCGAGCCCGCAACCCAGGCATGTGCCCTTGGCCGGGATCGAACCTGGGACCCTTCAGTCTGCAGGCTGATGCTCTATCCACTGAGCCAAGCTGGCCAGGGCAAAATTTGTTATTCTTTTTTTAAAAAATATATTTTTATTGATTTTTTTTATAGAGAGGAAGGGAGAGGTATAGAGAGTTGGAAACATTGGTGAGAGAGAAACATCGATCAGCCACCTCCTGCACACCCCACACAGGGGATGTGCCCACAACCCACATACATGCCCCTGACCAGAATCGAACCTGGGACCCTTTAGTCTGCAGGCCGACGCTCTATCCACTGAGCCAAACCAGTCAGGGCAACAATCATATTTAGAATATTCCCTGAAGATTTCACAAAGTTTCCTTTGTTCCAGCTTCTGGCTTTTGCCTTTATAAGCTCTGGCTTTCTTTGTTCTCTCAGGAACACACTTTTGGTTTTTCTGGAGGATGCATTTCCTTGGTTTGCCAACTGTTCACCTGAATAAAGTCTCTCCATAGGGACTTTAGGGACTTTTGTTGACATTGCTTTGGTGGCACTGGTGAGAGCTGAAGCAACACCAACATTCCTGATGCCACCCTGAGCCACTGCACCAGTGCCTGCATGAGCCCCTGAGCTCAGTTGTTTTCCTGGTGGCATCCAAAGGTCTCTCAGCAAGTGTCTCAGCTTCAAGCTCTCCCGTACTTGGGCTGAGGTTTCAGAGGCTTTATTCAGCAGGGGCAGGACCCTCATTCAGCTTAGGCCTTGGTCCATGCATTTTTTTCTGGACCAGGAAAGGAAACCTCCTTATGATTCAGCCTTGGAGTATCTGTTTGTAGATTAAGGAAGGGAACCTTCATCCACTTTCAGGCTTGGTCCATATGGTGGAAGACCTCATTCATAAGGCTCAGACTCAGCCCTCTCTATAAGGTGCATGAAGACACTCACACTAAGAGCACACAAAGGGATGCCTTCATCAGGTGAGTACAAATAGGTATCCCTTGTTCAAGTTGTTATTGGATAGGTCTTTGAACAAAAATTATCCAGGATGATTTGCAGTGACATTGGCCATTATAGGGAACTTTAGACCTCCCCAACTTGCTTTCCCCAAAAGTAAATTAGAAAACTGTAGCCCTAGGTCAGTGATGGCGAACCTATGACACGCGTGTCACCTTTCCTATTGGCTACTTAATGTGATGTGATGGTTAATTCTGAGTAGTGAGACTCTAAGGTAAGCAAGTTCCAGGATAAAGCTTCTAAATAAGCACAAAAGTCCAAGACTTCAAACTTTATTTAGGTCTTCTATGTAAATGAGGCTTTCAAATTAGACAGTTCTGATTGGTCCATATTGTGCAGTTCTGATTGGTTGGAGTAGATGCAAATGAAGATATAATTGTGGGGTTCTGATTGGACAGGGCATGTCTCAGTCCATTGGTGAAAGATACAACCAGGAACTCCCTTATAAAGGTTGACCCAGGTGGGAGGAGCACAGTGCGGGGGATTGGAAGCTCAGCTTGTGGCTTTTCTCAACATGCAGCCTGCATGAGAGGTGCTCTCAGCAACAGCCACTCAACTCTGGTTATGAATTTGGGTCCAGTTAATAACGAGGAGTCCATCTTGGCAGATACATTCCTTCTAGGGGTTCATAGCTGAACTTTCTCATTACAAACTCTAGGCTTCAGAGAGAGTTCTGGAACTTCAAACCTAAAAAGCCTCAGCTCCTCACTGCCTGTGTCACTGTTGGTTCTTGACAAGTGCTCACTGGAATAGTTTACAAATGGCGATATTTGATGCCTTTCCCCTTGTGCCAGGCACGTCAGACCCACTGTCCCTGCTGATCTCCATGAAGGAGGACGGTCAGTATTCCTGTCCTCATGCATAGGTGAGAAAAGGCAGACTCCAAACGCTGGCCTAACTCCCCAGCTGGTCACTCTCCACATTGTCCTTTTCACACTGTCGCAATCTCTCTGAAAGAAGGGTGCTTGCTGCATGGCCCTCAGCCTCCCACAGTTCCCTTCTACCAGGACTGCAAAGATCTCCAGAACAGCCTCTATGTTCCCTGTCCTGGCTCACCCCATGGCTCGGTCCACATGGGCATGAGGTGGTTTGTGGGTCCTCCGGCCCTGGCCCTGCCTTCCCCCAGAAGCTCACACAGGGCAGATTGGAGACAGCATGAGCCAGGCCGTGGGCAAACAGGTGGCAAGGACCCCACAGGACTGTGGGCCAGGCAGCTCTTTCTTCATTGCTGTGAGAGACTCAGGCAGTTTTTGCTTCAACGGCAGCAGCAGCTGCCACTTTGGCCAGGTGCTAGAGGATTATCCATTTCCTTTCTACCTGATGGCCTCCTGGTTTCAGCTGTCAGATCCCACAGATGTTCCACATCAGGGCTGTTGACCCAGGAGGCTGATGCCCCTCCAGGGCTAGAGCAGGAGTCCCTTCCCTCCCAGGCCTCCCCACTTGCTCCAGGTTCTCAGGAGTACTGTGCTTCAGAAGACATTTTCTCTAACTTCCTTTCAAAAGTGTTTCTCCCATCTTTTAAAGAAATATTCCACCCTCTAACAAATGTCAGGAAGAAGTGATGTGTTCCCTCAACTAACCTGAATATATGTCCCACAGAGTTTGTGACCATCTTAGGCAAGAAGTTGGACGGAGTATGTACTTCCTGGACATAAGCCCTCCCATCCTGCTTAGAGCCACGCAGGTGCCTGGGGAGGGCAGGAGAGCATTCAGCCACCACTGGGGTGAGATCACATCCTTGGGGCCTCAGTGCCCTGACCCCAAGCAACTTCCCCTAAACACGGAATTCTTCCTGAGAGACCAGAGTCTGGAAATCTAAATATTGCACTTCATCACCCAAGGCTTTCTGTATATTGAAAAGCCCAGGCACATGTGACCCATGCAAGTCCTCTTTTGTCTCCCTTAAGTCAGTGAAACCTGGTTTTCAAAAGGGGACTCAATATCAAGAACAGAGGCTGGGGCTTCTGGAGACTCCCTACCACCCACCATTTCGCATGCCTGGTCCGTCTGGGCTTCATCACAGGCCCACCCTGGGAAGCCCAACCTCCTCCCATCCACAAGACTCTGACTATCTGTTAAGATCTAAGTAGTTGGCATAGGTGGTATGAGCATACAGCAATTTTAGGTGACTCAGGAGACCAGTGCGATCCTCCCAACAACTGGGGAGATGGGCTGAGCCGCATGGACCTCAGGGAGTCCTCCTTCCCTGGGCCACTCTCATGCCGGCTTGTTCCTTCAACAATAGGAATGACATATGGATCAATGATTCTGGAAATACAAGTTTGGGTGGACAGTGGAGCAATAAATATGTATTGGAACCCAAAACACTCTCTGTGAGAATGCATTTTTATAATTTTTATAATCAGTGGGAAACTGATTCAGTAGGTATGTATTTGCTTTACATACAAGTTCACTGACTAATGTTAAACATGAGAACATCCATGCGAAATTACACAGTGATGGTTCTTAAAGCACATGCCTTCTCTCTTAGAGTTGACATACTACCTGTGCAACGTCTATTTGTGGATAGGAATGTGTGGGCAGTGGAGGTGGTGGGGAGGGTCTGACTTTTAGTTCTGATAATCATTGGTTGTAAGACTGCAGGGAAGTTACCTAACCTCCCCAAATCCTACTTTACAAATCAGTAAAACCACATGACAAAAGTATTTATGTGTAGGGTGCTTATAAAGTTAAATGAGACCATCCGGTAAGTGCTCAGTCGACACATCTAAGATCATAACCAGGAAAAAATAGCAAACGTTCCCTTCCCTGGAGGGGAGGGAAGGGCGGGCTGTTTATTAGAAGAAATAAGACTTGTATTCAAACAGCTCTTGCATAGGATTAGAGAGCTTACTAGATAGATGGATACTAGAAAAGTAACACAATTGCCCATATCCTTGAAGTTGTTAGGGATGCCAATGAGGCCAATTAGAGACACAAACCCTTGGGTTGAGACCACGGGTATTTGCAGCTCAATAAAGCACCTTCCTTGGCAGCAGAACCTCAGCAAAGCAGCCCACTCCATTTTTAGCCGAGTTTCTCTCTCTCAGGTTATAAAATAAGACTTGGTGGCAGTGTTTTTTGGCCTTTCTATCTTCCTTTTGGGACATATGCTCAGCCAGCTTTCGAAGACTGGAGCTGCAACCATGCGTTGACCCCCTAAGTTACTGTAGGCTCCTGAGGTCACCCCTGCAATGGCACAATTCAAGTGGAACATCCAACCCCATGTGCAGCCATAGTATACATGCTGTGGGTGTCAACCTGAGCTGCCTGTTCTGTCACCTGGGAGACTTCCACTCCAGACTATTAGAATCAGAACCTCAAGCAGGGACAAAGGCCAGACCCTCTGAAAACTTCTAGGTGATTGCAGCTTGTGGCCAAGGTGGAGAATCAGTGAGAATGATCAGTGAGGCCGTGGGCAAACAGGTGGCAAGTCCTAATGGCACTGTGAGGCCACACCTCCCTTAGAGGCCAGAGCTGGGGCCAGGGAAAAGGGAGTGCCCTGGACCAGGGCTCCAGGACTTGTCAAAGATTGCCTCCTCCAATACCTGTAATGGACTTCAACAGAGCATACAGCCGGGCCTCAGGGCCACTGCGGGCACCACCCTGCTGTTTGGGTCTCTGTTGGCCCATCTGACCCTCCTTGCTAAGATAACACTGCAGCTCCCAGGAGAAACACTCCAGCAGAGGTCCCTATGAGGCCCCAGATCAAGCCATTCATGACCAATGATCCGTCAAGCATGGACGTCATTCCAGGCGCTGGGTAGTCCCCTGCTAAAGAGGGTGGCAGGCATGGAAACAAACAGGGGCACAGGTAGTGTCTGGGAGGTGGGGCAGGGCTGGCTATCACCCGGCAGGGAGGTGGGCTGCAGTGGGCAGTGGCTTCCAGAGAGAGGGTGGAGATCACCTGGGCCTCTGCATCCCTTCACATGTTCTGGCCCACCTTGCCAAGGCTTCACCCAAGGACAGCCACCTCCCAAGGTGCAGTGGTTCTGCTGGTTCTGGGCCTGTGGGTAGAGTGGGCTGGCATTTCCCGAGAAACCAGCCCAGCAGTGTCTGCCATCACTGCTCACTGAATCCTTAACCTTAGAGGCCAGGACCTGGCTCTCTTAAGTCCATGACAGGAATTCTTTGGGGGACTCTCCTCCCCACCACCAGCAACTAGAGTTCATTTTAACTGAGGAGCAACAGCGCTGCACTTACAGAAGTTATGGAACATAATCGCACTGTCTTTTGTAGAAGATGCAGCCATGTGGAGAAGATGTTCTCTGAGACAGGAGATGAGGACACATGTCGTCACTATTTGGTGAGTGGGTCAGATCAGCATTGCAGCCCTGGTTCAATGCTTGGAGCTCTTGCAAGAGGCCAGCCGTGATTTTCACCCACTGGAGAGCTGCACCTCCTTTCCTGCTTCTTCAGGGTCATGAGCAATGATAACCTCAATGCCCGCACTGTCCGGGGGGCATGGGTGCCAGTTGCAAGCCAATGACATCACCTCTAGCTGCAATCTTGTCCCCTATGGAGGTACCAGACTCTCCGTGCACTTACAGCCATAGCCTGTGGACCTATTCATCCATATTTGACGAGGGGCCTAAGCCCAGCTGGGAGTCTAGCGGTCCTTGTGCCAGAAAAGCAGCAGGGCCTGAAGGCCTCTTCCACAAGAGCCAGTTTACAAAGATTATGCCGCTCAATCCTTAAACCTGAGCGTCTATCACACCACAGTTTTATAGACAAAGGATCTCTGGCCTAAAATAACATAGTCAGTAAAGACTCAGCCCTTGAACTTGGCTTCTTCTGACCCCCAAACAACCATGAAATGAACTCTGAAAGAAGGCCAGGCTATGCAGGCTGGGGCCATGGGCAGTGGGCAGCAGGCAGTCAGGTACTAGGCAGCCAGGCGATGGGAAGCCTCACTTGGGTTGCTGGGGATCTCAGTGCCCATGTTGCAAATGCTGGCCGTTCTCTGCCAGCAGAAGAGGCTGTCCAGTTGGAAGCAGGTGCTGCAGCTGCCAGGTGCAATCCTGGCCTGGGTGAGCAGGAGGGAGCATCTAGTTCAGAGGGTGGCTCCCATATTCCTTGACCAGGGGAAGATCACGAGGGCCTCACTATCCATTTTACTAGAGATCTTGGAGCTGAGTGAGAGTCCCCTTAGTGGAAAGCATGCCATGTTGGGTGCTGGAAATCTGGCTGAAGGGACAAGTGGGCCTCTTGGGGACTCCAGCCTTCCTGGGTCCCACATCAGGGAGGTGGGCATGAGGTCAGGGCTGCAGGACAGAAGAGGAGGGTGTGCATGATTCTAATGCTCCTATCATCTGGGAGCTCTCAGATGTAGCTTTGTGCTGAGCGCATGGCAGCTAACACATTGCAGCAAGTTAGCATCGGGCCATCTGCGCCCCGATCCCTGATGCCCGGGGAGGAAGCCCCAGCTTTGTGCCCACGCCTGCAGGCTGAGGCTGCATGGCTCCCTTCTCTCTCCACACCCTCTTTTACATTTACATTTAGATCTGAGGAATACCATTTGGAGTCACGGGCCCTGCAAATTCACCGTCACAGGCCATGAGGTGCCATTAAGCTAGTTGCTGAGCTTATCCCTAAGTTCAGAACATCTTCCAGCCTCGGAACCACCCTGAGCCACATGTTAGGGCCAGTGCAGATAGGGGCCAGGGGCAGAGGCGTTTGGTCCCAGAGGCCACCAGTGATTTCTAGGGCACGTGTTATCTCTGCAGTCAAGTTCTACTACCAGGCAGAGTGCTGGGCATGGGACTTGCCAAAGCTGCACTCTGAACATCTCTGGCTCATATAAGGCAAGGGTTTGAGGAGAAGGGTGTATGTGAGCAGGAGAGGAAGAGAGAGAAAATGAGAGAAGGGGATAGTATCAGGAGACTGGAGAGAAGGAGGAGGCTGTCTGAGGAGGTGCCCACAGTGTCTTTGTGAGTAGGCTGGCTCAGGCTGCCCAGTGCCTGAGGTGGGGAGGGGACATCCTTCTCCCAGCCTTCAAGGGGTCAAGCTGTCAACTTCGTGAAAAGTAATAAAACTTCATGAAAAGTTCAGATGCCAATCAGTCCCATGGTGACAGGAAGTGCAAAATGGAGGGAAGAGTAATCCAGTCTGGCTGTGGTCACACACAGGGCCACCGGGGATGCCAGCATTTGTCTGCCCTGGCTGGGAGAACAGAGATCTGGGCCTGGACAGGAAGTATATAGCATGCCCAATACCTGTGGGTGGAGGGGGCTGTACATGATAGGAAAGTGCCCACCGGATGGGGCAGCCCATCCTGCACCCTCCCAGCAGCTGCCTACCAGGCCCTGATACAGGTTAGTCTCTAGACACAGCCAAAATGTCCTGAGCTTACCTTAAAATGCCCAGAGCATTCGCCTTTCCCTAGAGGAGGCAGAGCTATGTCCAAGTCTTAATTCATCAGACTGCGGGTGGCGGGCTGGTGGGCCAGGAGGAGGCAGCGTGCACACCTGCAGCTGCATGCCCCTCAACAGCCGGTCTGTGTTTCATACTGTAGTTTTCTGAGGCCTAAGAGGGTGCTCCATGTGCACCAGCTCAGAGCTACATTGACACACCACATCCATAACCAAGTTGTGAATCATAATAGGACTCTGGGAGCAGCCAGCCCAGCACTGGTCCAGCACATGGAAATTCCCGGGGTCACGCAGAAGCTCGGAATCTGGCCTGGGAGCTTGATGAGGAGCTCCTGCTTCAGTCTCAGAGCTCAGAGAGCACTTCGATCCAGCGGACAGAAACTGGGCTTCCTGCCTTCCCTGGGACGTGTCCATTCTAAGGCCCTTCTCTTGTCTTCACTCCAGGTCGGGAGAGCTCTGACCAGGGTTGATGCTTGCTGGGGTCAGGAAGGCCCTCGGGCCAGGAGGCAGCCAGGGCTTCTGGGAGAGCAGCCTGCTCTTCTAGGATTTGCTCACCGGCCAGTATGGAGGGGCCTACTACAGCCTCACGGGGGTGAGGAGCAATGTGCTGTGTGTGAGGGTTTAGTCTGCTATGATGCCCACTTCCTGGCAGCCCCAGGCTGGCCCTGGGGAGGGGGGGGGAAGGGGCACAGATGACAACTTTTCTGGTGGCCCTGCCTCCCTTCCCTCTCACATGGTCCTGCTCCTCTTAATCCTCATCCAGTACAGGAGTGCTAGGAGAGAGAAAGGGTGTGTGTGTGTCAGTGTGTGTGTGCTACCAACCAGGGAAGGAGGGAGATCTGAGAATTGTCCCAGAAAAAGAGAGAGGCATCTATTCCCTGGCCAGGCTGTCCCCAGGCAGCTGCAGCCTTTCTGATGTGTAAGTGCTGGGCAGGTGCAGGTTTGCTGGCTTGGGTGACAGAAAAGCCCCAGGACACAAAGGGAGGGGCAGTCAGGCGACACTCACTAAAGCTGGTTGCCTTGGGAACAGCTAAAGTAAAGGTGGGCCTAGGAGATTTGAGGGTGGGCCTAGAAGGTTATTTAGCTTTCAAGAAGCAGACAACCACCCTGCTGGTGGCTCAGGAAAAGGCAGAGGTGGAGTTGCCGGGGGTCTTGTGAGCAGGTATGGGTCACAGGGGCACCCCTGGGTGGAGGTCCTCAGAGAGATGGTTGCACCCAGGAGCTGGGAAGTCAGAGAGGGGCCTGAATTTCTCTGGGTGCCCAGCCCACAGGAACAGCTTCTTACTGTT
>NW_005871069.1:6308605-6345368 GCF_000147115.1 Myotis lucifugus
TTGTATTAGGAAATCCACTGCTCTTACGGAGTATGATGTGAGCTCGGCGCACTTCAATGTTTTTACATAAACACCAGCGAGCACTTCCAGTCGAATGTAAGCATGGGGATCATCTTCGGGGTGCTACTGGGGACTGCGCCCGATATCGTGAGTGGGCCTGGCGGGCAATCCCATTTCCTGGATCGGACTGAGGACTGGAGCCCAGCGCAGGATCGTTCTGGGGGCGGAGCCCATTGCAGGTCCAGAGTGGGGAGGGGTGCCAACTCCATAGCAGGAGTGGGGGGAGGAGCCCAGCTGCAGAGCAGGAGTGGGGGGAGGAGCCCAGCTGCAGAGCAGGAGTGGGGGGAGGAGCCCAACTGCAGAGCAGGAGTGGGGGGAGGAGCCCAGCTGCAGAGCAGGAGTGGGGGGAGGAGCCCAACTGCAGAGCAGGAGTGGAGGGAGGAGCCCAACTGCAGGAAAGGAGTCGGAGGAGGAGCCCAGCTACAGGGCAGGAGTGGGGGGAGGAGCCCAGCTGCAGGGCAGGAGTGAGAGAGGAGCCCAGCTGTAGGGCAGGAGTGGGGGGAGGAGCCCAGCTGCAGAGCAGGAGTGAGAGAGGAGCCCAGCTGCAGGGCAGGAGTGGGGGGAGGAGCCCAGCTGCAGAACAGGAGTGAGAGGAGGAGCCCAGCTGCAGGGCAGGAGTGAGAGGAGGAGCCCAGCTGCAGAGCAGGAGTGAGAGAGGAGCCCAGCTACAGGAGGAGTAGAGAGTGTCCTCAGTCTGAGAATGAGAGAGTGCCTCATGGAGCCAAATGCAGCAAAAGAAGGGACAGAGGGCAGGACAGTCTCACTAAAATTGGTTATGATGTTGATCGTGCCCCAGAGCCTTCTTGTGTGTTTCAGCCAGGCTTGGCAGCAAGTCAGGTCAGCCTGGCCAGGGGCAATGAAATTCATGAATCTGGGCTTCAGACCAAGGCCTGCTGTCTATAATAGGTTTAGTTCTTCCCTCTGCCCTTGGCTCTGAGGACCCAGACTCTGTCCTATGTCCTGGCCAAGCCTGGGAAGCCTCTGGGAGCTTCCTATCTAGTGTTCTGGTGACAGTAGTGGTCATGCACCCTCAGCCACCACAGCTGGTCTGCAAGCCGGTGATGGGGTGAGCGTGGGAGGCTATCAATCAGGATTTGATTGATCAGTTTGGTAGAGAATTGAACAGAAGGTGAGGGGCCCTAGCCCCAGTGTCACCCAGGGTCGAAAAACCTGCTGGAAGCACATGGCAGGGCTAGACTCACAGGCTTCTTTTCCTCCCTTCCTCCTCCCTCAGGCTCCACTCCCTTTGGCTTGCCTGTGGGAGAACTGCTGCCCTGACTGCTCTTGGTAGAGGAGCCTGGCGGGCGCTCAGGAACTCTGGTCTAGCCAGAAAAAGAATGAAGCCCTTGACCACCATTGGCATCTGGGCCAAAGTGTGACCCAGATGAGCTGCTGCTAGTGGCAGAGGGCAAGGCTTCTTGTTTCAGTAAAGGAGCAAGGCTCTCATCAGAGCATCTCTGGCAGTGGGCAACCCAGTGATCCCCTGGGGCCTGCTAAGCTGGGTATCCTGATGGGCTATGATAGTTGTGATGGTAAATTTTATGTCAGCTTGCCTGGGCTGAGGGATGCCCACCGAGCTGATAACACATTTTCTGGGTGTGTCTGAGAGGATGTTCCTGGAAAAGTTTTGCATTTGAATCAGTGACTAAGTAAAGCAAACTTGCTCTCCCCAGTGGCCTTATTCATTCCATGCACTTGGATAGAATAAAAGGTAAAGGAAAGTGACTCACTCTTCTTGCGCTGAAATGTCCGTGTCCTTCCTCAGACATCAGAGGTCCTGAGTCTTGGGCCTTTGCACTCAGCCTGAATTACACCTGGGCTTTCCTGAGTTTCCAGCTTGCACATGGCAGATTGGGGACTTCTCGCCTCCATATATACTAGAGGCCCGGTGCACAAAAATTTGTGCACTCGGGGGGGGGGGGTCCCTCAGCCCGGCCTGTGCCCTCTCACAGTCTGGGACCCCTTGGGGGATGTCCACCTGCTGGCTTAGGCCCGCTCCCTGGGGGATTGGGCCTAAGCTGGCAGTCAGACATCCCTCTGGCAGCCCGGGAGCCCTCGGGGGATGTCCACTTGCCAGTGGGGAGAAGGCCTAAGCTGCAGTCAGACATCCTTAGCACTGCTGAGGAGGCGAGAAAGGCTCCCACCACCACTGCTGTACTGGCAGCCATCAGCCTGGCTTGTGGCTGAGCAGAGCTCCCCCTGTGGGAGCACACTGACCACCAGGGGGGGCAGCTCCTGCATTGAGCGTCTGCCCCCTGGTGGTCAGTGTGTGTCATAGTGACTAGTTATTCCCAGTCGTTCTGCTGTTAGGGTCAATTTGCATATTACCCTTTTATTATATAGGATAGAGGCCTGGTGCATGGGTGGGGGCCGGCTGGTTTGCCCTGAAGGGTGTCCCGGATCAGGGTGGGGGTCCCGCTGGGGTGCCTGGCCAGCCTGGGTGAGGGGCTGAGGGCCATTTTCAGACTGGCCACACCCCCTTCAGGGTGGGGGTCCCTGCTGGGGTGCCTGGCCAGCCTGGGTGAGGGGCTGATGGCTGTTTGCAGGCTGGCCACAGCCCCTTTAGGGTGGGGGGTCTTGCTGGGTGCCTGGCCAGTCTGGGTGAGTGGCTGATGGCTGTTTGCAGGCTGGCCAAGCCCCTCAGTGGGGACCCTCACCCCCATGAAGGTGTGGCCATCCTGGGTGAGGGCTGATGGCTGTTTGCAGGCTGGGCCACAGCCCCCAGCGAACTCAAGGTCCCAGTGGAGGCTGGCTGGAAGCAGTTATTTGGGATTTATTTATCTTCTATAATTGAAACTTTGTTGCCTTGAGCGGAGGCTACAGCCGGCCAGGGCAGGCAGGAAGCTTGGCTTCCTCCATCGCCAGGGCAACCAAGCCTCCTGCTTGCTCCAGCTCCCTGGCTGCCAGCCACCATCTTGGTTGGGTTAATTTGCATATAGTCACTCTGATTGGCTTGTGGGTGTGGCTTGTGAGTGTAGAGGAGGTACAGTCAATTTGCATGTTTCTCTTTTATTAGATAAGATCTACTGTTGGTTCTGTTTCTCTGGAGAGCACTGATTAATTTATAGGCCCATAGCTTGGAGCCTTCCTGGGCCTTCTGCCCCTCCCTCCCTCCCTCCACATCTCACACAGATGCCCTTTCGCCTTGGCCTCCACACTGGCTTATCCCGGAGGCCCTTCAGGTCTGCCCAGTCTCTCCAGGCCTTGGCACTGCCCTGGGCCCCTGCAGCAGCTACCTCACTGGCTCCCCATAGCCACTCCCCTCCACAGAAAGCTTTAAAATACAGACAGGGTTGCATCAGCCTCCATCTTAGGACTCTGTAAAGGTTTCCTTTTGCCTTTGACCTAGAAGGATGACTCTGCTTCCCTGCCCATTCTCCTTCCCCTCCCCTTCCCTTCCTGGTCTCCCAGTTATAACCAAGCTCTCTCTGGCCCCTCTGGGAATTTGCATAGACTGTTCCCTCTCTAAAAGTGACCTATGCTAAAAACAAAATAAAATAACATAAAAGTAGACTTGAACTTGAGTCCCATGAACTATGTGATCTGGACCAATTAATTCAACCTCTTCTAACCTTGATCGTTCATGTAGCAAGTGAGGGTAAGAGCATCTTTCAGCCAGTCTTATTGGGAGAGGAGGTGAGCCTGAGATATGCTTCATTCCTCACCATTCTCCTCACCCATAACTCATGATATGGTATCTGGTCTTATACACATTCACTGAATGTTTACAGAAGAGTGAAATGGTTCTTTGCTAAGCTTCTTTCCAGCTCAAACATATATACGATAGTCAAAGAATGTAGGCACTCCTGTGCCTGAGCAGGCAGAGAAAGCTTATTTCAGAAAAACCTGACGTGTCAGCTCTCAGCCCAGCAATAGTCTGTCTGGGCGATTTGGGTCAGGCCCACCTTTCTGGAGGTTGGCAGTCATTCAAGTCCCTCCTGTTGGTGACTTTGAGGCACCCTCTACCCTGTGATGCAGAAAGCCCGGGCACCCCAAGGGCCAGACAGCCAAGAGCAGGGTGGTGAGAGTGTTGGTCTGGGAGGTCAGCACTAGCCACTCCTAGTCTGGGAGGTCAATACCAGCCACTCCTGGTTGCTAGGAACCTGAATAACTACTGACATGAAAAGCTTTCCCACAAGAAAGGAATGTGAGTCACCTGCAGGAAGTCACAGGAGCAGAGCTGTCGGGCACACGAGCCTTGGAGGAGCTGGGGTCTTTTATGCCCAGCCAGCCTGTGGCTCGGTTCTCGCCGCCCAGCCAGTGGTTCTCTGGCATGTGTGCTAGGTCGGCTGTCTGATCTCCTCCGTCTCCTCAGTGGCCCCTCACCCTGACACAGACCCCATGTCTCCCACCAGGGAGCACTCTGAGGTGACAGGAGTGTGCACCAGTGGGGACACGGGTGGTGCCTGCTCAGTTCCCCTACCCAGCTGGTGTTTCTGCTCAGGGCCTCTCAGCCCCTGCCCCACCCTCACTGTTCCTACCACCAGACACAAGACCTCTCCATGTTCATTTTTTATTTAAAGACTCAGAAACACAGCATTATAGTTTGTCATCACTGTAAGTTCTTCCGAAGTCACACACTGACATTTGTGTTTAACAAAAACATTAGGGTGTGTGTGTGAGAATTGTGCAAAGTACAAATAATCCCCAGCTGGGCCACTGAGCTTATTTGGGGCACTAGAATCAGGGGGCTCTTGTCCAGCTCTGTCTCACCACATCCCTCCCGTGGTCCTCTGGTGGCCCCATGTCCCCAACACCTCGGTGACCTCCCTCAGTGGTGGCCATGGACTTCACTGTGCTCCTCAAAGCAAGTCACCTTGCCTGCCAAATGCCACTGTGCACCCAAGTTGAGTAAGTCCCTGGGCCAGGAGGGAATGTGAGGGTTTCAGACAAGGTATTGTTTCACCTTAGAAAACAAAAGGAGCGTGTCCTTTGAGGCAAGATGGCCTGAAGGAAGCATCTAAGCCTGCTCCCGCTCTTGTCTGCGGATTAAATGGTCATGAAGGCTGATGGGTCTGACTGAACATGTTTGGAAACACTCAGCCTAAAGCATGGGGCCTGTTGTGCACCTGCCTGCCCTCTGAGTGCCCGGCATTTGCCCTGAGAGCCCCTCCTGAGAGGGTGCCTGGCTGGGGGGCATCACTTCTCAAGTCAGTCCCAATGGCCACCCCTGAGTCTGCCTCGAGCTGGGCCAGCTGATGCCTTGCAAACACACTGCTGTGAGGGGTGCTTGCCCCATGGCTGCTGCTTCCCCCACAGTCACTGAGCTGCTCAGCACTTCTGTCAACCAGAGCACCACGTGGGTGGTGGCAGGAAAGGAAAGAAGGTCCAAGTTAGTCTATTCTGTTGCATGATAACTGCTGTCGGTTTTTTTTGCTCTTCTTATTCTGTGGGAATTGGAGTTAGTTCTGGTCTCAGTGGAGAATAGCTGTCTCAGCCAGCATGTTTTTGGCAATGACATGATTTGAAGCATGCACACGATTGATGTGCAAGGTAGGCAGCTAAGTTGGCAACTGATGGTCGCCATTAACTTGAGCACAGGGCTCCCTGTATTTAAACTGCTTTTATTTTCTTGATTTAGAAGAACTTTCTCAAGCCTATTAAATATATTACCAGCAAGGAAATGAGCCTTGCTATAGGAACAATGCCACCAGCCTGGTAGCCACCTGGCAGTAACAAATATCCCAGTCACATCCCCAAATAGGAACTCTGAAAATAAGTGTTTGTATTTCAGAGGTATCACCCCAGGCGAGGGAATGGGTTTCTGGATTTCGTTGCATCCCTAAAAATCAGGGCGAGTGTTACCAAAGGCTCATTATTCAGCCTAATTTAAACCTGAGTGATCTGTAAAAATGTATAGAGAGAGTTTACAAGTTGTGACTCTGGACAGATAAGAGTATATTCCTAAGGTGTGAGTCTCTTGAAAACAAGATCGCCTTGTGACAGGGCTCCGGGAGGCAGCATCTGTGGAGATGAGCTGTGTCCTGGACCCCACCTGTGGGGGCCCAGGGTCGGAGCTGCCCTTCCACCTCTCCCCCCGCCCCTCCCAGCTCCCAGCCCCCCATCTGCAGAGGACTCACTCCTGCTATCCCATGGACCTCCAGTCTTTACACCCAGGTTCACACTGCCCGACAAGGGAGCAATTATATACTGTAAAAAGGCAAGACCTTCACCAGGTCTTGTAAATTGTAGAGGTTTACATCTGAACTGGGGTAAAAACTGCCCATTTCAATAGTGATAAATCATATTTTGATAAGCGAATTGTTGTCACTCTTGCTAAAGCAGTAAGAGGGAAATTCCGCTTTTTCAGGGTGGGTCCACCTTCATGCCCCTTTCACTGCCACACAAAAGGCGATTATAGCCACTTTCCCTGAAGTTGCATGTTCTTGAGTAACAATTATACTGTCTAGACAGAGCATGGGGCTTTGGTAAAGGTTGAAAGAAATTGGCTTTTTCCAAACTACCTTGAATCCCCTAAATGGATTCCCTCTTATCCCATGGTGCAGGGCATTGTGGTGTTGAGATGTGGGATTTCTGGATTTCTCCAAAGTTCATATAGTAAATATAAAAATTCTGCCCATTTGATGTTTCCTCGGACATTTTTTTCTTTCAAACTCAACCAAGTCATTACAAAAAGGCAGCACCAGATGTATGAAAAATAGGCAATGTATGACCGATTAGAAATATATAAAGTCTAATAGCTTTACATTAAAAAGATGTGAGAAAGAAGCAATGCAAAGGGACAGTGGCCAACAGAAGTGTTGTTCCCAATGCTGATGGGGACCAGCCATGGGAGCTGTGGGAGTCCCACAGGCTGCACAGCCAGGCTTTCCCAGGGGCTGGGCAGGTGGCAGGCGACTGAGGTATAAAGAGAGGCAATGAAGCAATTTGGACCCCACCTGCAGCCCAGACAGCCCATGAAGACATTCTGCGCCACGCAGCCCTGCACAGTGAGCCACCTGGGGGAGCCACCTCGGGGAGCCACCTCGAGGAGCCACCCAGGCAGCATCTTCCTCCTCCCAACTCACTTCTCTACGGTTCACACGGGGTGGCAGGCATCTCATCCAAGAACAACCCCAAGATGTGCTCTCGGTTGGGGGTTGTGGGTGAAGGCACGGCCCCCACACCCTGCAGGGGCCTTGGAAGGGACCTGAGGCCTGGGGAGTGGTGGCCCTCTTCTGGCGCCTTGGGCTTCCCGGAAGGCCTTCTCCCCGGTGAGTGGCGTGTGGAGAGTTTGTCCTCAGAAGCTCTCGACGAAGCTGCCCGGGAAGAGGCCCGTGCGGCCGTTCCTCTGCAGGGTCCCCTTGTACCAGCCGTCCTCACGCTTCTTGTGCACAAAGACAATGTCTCCCTCCTTCAGCTCTATCTCTGCCTCGCTCTGGGGCGGGTACGAGACCACGACACGGTACCTGAAGGGGGGACAGACACCACAGTGGGTGAGCCTGACCCAGAAGGCTGAGAATGACCCAGGGTGGCCCGCTGTCTGCTGGCAAGATTGCTCTTTTCTTTTCCTTTTCCCCTCTGGAACATCGTTGTAATTTGGGGCTACTTTTCCCACTTAAATTTTTTTTACATTTTTATTAAAAATTTGATAGTAGCCTTTCCCTGTGATGCCTTTTAGTCCCTGATCCAGGCAGCTGGGATGTTTCCACCCACATGCGGCCTCTCCGAGCCGTCCTCCCTCAGGCCTCCTCAAACCTCGGCCTCCCGGTGACAGGGGCAAGACTGGTGGCCGTGTCCCCATCGTGGCACAGGACCCTGACCCTGTGCCCTCAGCGCCTCTGAGATCCCTTCATAAACAAGGCCCCATGTTTCACACCTCATTCCTGCAAACCTGGCCCTCCCTGTGGCCTTTGAACTCTTCACCCTTCATTTTCAGACCAACGTGACATGATCCCAGTGGTGACACGACCTGCGGGCAGGGCACCTGGAGGGGTGCTGTGGCCTGAGCTCCAACCAGACCAAGCACAGACCTCTGAGGGCCCGAGAGGCTCAGCAGGTGCCCAGTCGGGTGCACACCAGGTGCTAAACCTAAGAGCTGCCCTGACAGCTCCCGGATCTGAGACAGTGGTCTGCCCCTCCCCGGCATCTTGCCAAGAGCCCTAGTGTCAGCACAGGGCGGGTCTGGCATACATCCCACACTCACACCTGTCCCCAAGGCCTCAGAGGAGGAGGAGGAAGGCTGAAAAGAAGCTGTGCTCGATCTGAGGACCAGCCTTCTTCTAAAACACCATCAAGGACAAGCTAGCAGGTGCCCTTGTGCCCGTACCCCTCACTGTCCCAGCCTGACAGGAATTGCCCTGCCCCCACCACTCCAGCCACCTATACCTTCCCCGCCCCTCAGGGAACTCACAGAGGCATGTGTGCTGACATCCGACTGGACCTTCACCCTCTGTCTGTCCAGCTGGACCCGGAGCAGGGCTCCAGGACAGAATCCAAGTACTAACTGCGCACGGGTTTGGTGCAGGCAGGGTGTAGCCACTCTCACTCCCTTAATGCCCCTAGCTGAAGGTTGCGACAGACTTGGGTAGGCTGAGGCGCTGGGGAGTGCTCGGCCTGGCCAGGCCAAGATGCTCAGTAATCGTTCCTCCACTGACCAGGAGGGCTGAGCCTGGGCTACCTGGAAGGGCACGCATCCAGTCACCCTCGGCCACATTCTCCCCGTGACCTCGCCATGGGTCCCTCTGCTAAGAGACTCGGAGAGAGTTGCAGGCCCACAATGGGACTGGCAGTTGAAGGGTGCGGCTGCTGGGGGGAGTGGGAGGGCAGAAGTGGAGGAGGGCCAGCTGGGGGCCAGGAGTCCCCGCTGCTGCTGGCGAGGGAGAGGCTGGGCAGTGGGCAGTGGGTCAGTGGGACCTGCAGCTCCATCCACATCAGCCTCTCAGCAAACAGCTGCTACCCCGTTCAGCTCATAGTCGCAGCTGACCAGGCCCCGATGATGCCTCTGCTGTGGGCATAAAAGATGACAGGAGTGGAAGTGTGTGCAGGGCTGGGTGGGGAGAGCAGGTCTGTGCTGTGGCTCCTGTGCAGGGGGCCCTGGGCCCTCTCCCTGCACCCTGCACTCCCTGAGTGACATGATGACATGCACCCCACTGCTATCCTCCCTCCCCCCTCCCCACCAAACTGTTTCTGGGCCTCCTGTCTTCCCTTCTCCAGCCGAAGGCTGCAGAGACCCCTCGATTCTGAGTAAGAAATTGCTTCCTGTATGGGGTGCACAGGCCTGTGGGGACTTAGCCCAGGATTGATGGACGCAGTGAAGAATCCTGGCGATCTGCATGGTGGTGGTGGCCTAGAGGCCCAGGGCCTGACCTGGAGAGAGGGGCCTCTGAGGAGACACTATCCTGTGTCCTCTTCTCCCTGCAGTGTCCGGGCCACAGTCTAGGCCAGGGGTGGGCAAACTTTTTGACTCGAGGGCCACAATGGGTTCTTAAACTGGACCGGAGGGCCGGAACAAAAGCATGGATGGAGTGTTTGTGTGAACTAATATAAATTCAAAGTAAACATCATTACATAAAAGGGTACGGTCTTTTTTTTTTTAAGTTTTATTCATTTCAAACGGGCCGGATCCGGCCCGCGGGCCGTAGTTTGCCCACGGCTGGTCTAGGCCCACTGGCTGGGTGGGGGAAGGTGGGAGACTTTTTTACCCTTGTCTTCCTTGGGCCATCAGCCAGCAGTAAAGGCCTGCCCTCTGCCCCCGACCCTGCCTTCTCCCTTCAGCCACAGCCACACAAATGGCAGCAGGCTGTCCTGAGGGCTCATAGTTCTATATGGAGCCTTTCCCTGGTATATTCTGGTCTTTATGAAACCAGGACATTCATTATAAAACAAAAGATCCCAAGTCTGCATTTCTCAGAGTGGCTCACAGACTTCAGGACCTGGGCCCAGATTTCTGTGTCCATCCTGTCCCTGCCTGCTGAGATGCCGGGGATGGGGCAGGGAATGTAGATTTTAAATAAATTTTACATACTGATGTCTGAGGATCAAGGTGCTGAGTAAGAAAACATTGAGGAGACTTCATCTTCACTCAGCCCCACTGGCTCACAGGCCTGGGTACTGGCCCATCTGGGCGGAGCAGACAAGCCTTGTCCAGGGCAGTGGCTGGGCTTGGGATGACGACCCAGGCTCAGCCTCGGTGCCCACAGCCCCTGGACACACAGACCGTCTGTTCCAGGCAGGCAAGCTGGGGCGGAGAGGAAGGAGGCTCCCGCGGTTTATGTGACAGGCATGCATGCTCCTGTGGCCCAGGGGCGGGCCAGCTAGGCTGAGTGCCTCAGAGTGGCTGCAGGTACAGGCGGCTGGGCGAGCTTCCACTGCCATCCCTGGGAGCCAAAAGCTGGCTTTGGGGATATGGAGGAGGAGAGAAAGGAGCATATAAGTTCCACCCTCCTCCCAGCCCAGTGATGCAAACAGCTGCCTGCAGGCCACGCCCTGAGGAGGACAGATGACCCGTGAGGTCAGGCAGTACTGCACACACCACACTGTCCCCAGGCCCCAGCACTCAGGCTGTGTGTGCGAACACCAAGACCAGCCTGGGTCCTCCCTGTGGCTTTCTGCCACCCTCACCTCCTTTCCAAACACCTGCCTCCTCTCAATTCCTCAAGGAAAAGAAAGGCAAGAGTGAGTTATTTCTCAAACTCTGAACAAAAGTTTTGTTTTTTTGCCAGATGTGAAACAAACAAGCAAATTTTAAAATGTTATTTGTTAGGGGGAAAAAGTACTTTTGTGCTTCTGAGCAATAAAATAGTTTAATGAGCCTAGATGGGTGATGTGGGAGGAATATATCCGAGACAGGCATTTAACATTTCTGTCCAGATCATTCCAAGACTCTGAGCTATTCTTCCTGCTGCACAGATGTAACTGGCACTTCCTGTTACAGGCACCTAACGCCCGGGCACACTGGAGGACGGCAGCTCCTCCCGGTCACGCGTCTTACATCAGTGAGAACTCTGCTGAGATGAGGTTATGTCGCCCACAGTTAGTTTTCAGACATAAGACTCAGGGAATAAAAAAGCTCAAAATCAGAATGAATTCTTACCACTGCATGTTGCAGTTAGCCTTGTGTGTGAGGTTTGGAGTGTCCTCTTCCTGTGTCATCTGCTCCCCCCCAACAGCAGGGGCCACAAGGGGCCTTGCCTGGCAGGCTTTCCGCAGCACTGGCTTCAGCACTGTGGGGGACACATGGTCCCCGAGTTACTGGAGAGTGGTCATCACAGAGCAGTGTCCTGCTAGGAACTTGGAAATGTTAAGGACACATCTATACCCTGGACACCACACTCTAATATCAACATGTGTTTCAGTTGCGGATTGCTGCTATATCACATTTCCTCAAACTTAGTGGCATAATAAAACACGAATTCCTTATCTCATGATTCGTTAAGTCATCTCACAGTCTCACAGGGATAGAGTCAGGGTCTCAGCAGGGCCGGCTCCTCTGGAGGCTCCAGGAGAGACTGTGCCCCAGCCTTTTCCAGCTCCTCCGAGCTGCCCGCATTCCTGGGCCGGAAGCCCCTTCCTCCATCTTCAAGGACAGCAAGGGCGAGGGAGTCTTTCTCCCGTCAGATCCCTTTGACCTTGTCCTTTGCCTCCCTCTTCCACTAATAAGGACTCCGGTGGTCACACTAGGCTCACTCGGATAACACGGAATAATCTCCAGAGTTAGCTATCTTTATTCCCTCTGCAACATTGAAGTCTTCTTTGCCATGTGGGGGTTATATAGTCACAACTTGGGTAATTAGGGCACGGACATCTTTGGGAGTCATTATCCTACCTACCATGCCACACAATACATCAAAGCCAAAACCTTTTACATCCTAACGAAGCCAAACAACGTACAGGCCAGCAAGAGTGAGGATGGACAGACTACGTGTGTGAACATATGGAAAAAGAGATGGTGGCAATAAAAAATGGATTAACATATATGTTATATGATAAATAGTATTATATATCATGTCATATATTATTATTGTTGCTATTGTTTATGCATTCGTAATTTTCCAGGTATTAATCTAGGCTTTCACAAATATTATAACTACCAGATAGGTATTATTATCCCCATTTTATATATGGGGGAACTGCAACTCAAAAAAACCCCAGAAACCCTTATTTGGAGTGAAATGGTGAGTGTGCCTATTGCTCAGAGCCACTCTGCAATATTGCCAAGGAGAGCCAGAGGCAAGCATGCGGAGGGGAAGGGTGCTGGGGTGGCTGCCCACAGGGAGATAGGGCATTAGTTATGGAACCATATGTGTGATCGTGAGCAAGTTACTCAGCCTTTTACTAAACCTCAGTTTTCTCATCTATAAAATGGGGTTACTGAGGGGATGAACTGAGGTGCTGGCAGATGTTAAGCTGCATGTACACATGGCTGCCCTGGATGTGTATGGCTGGGATCCATATCAATTGGTAAAGGTTCTGAATATCACCCCTGCACAGAGCATTCTGCAAATCCTAGTTATTCTAAAAGCAGGTGTAAAGCCAGACTTACACTTTCGCTGTTTAGCAGAAGTCAGCAGTTGCTGGCCCATGTTGTCCCTCCACCACCTTGGAGAGAGATTTGTTCTTAGTGGCTCAGGATCTCAATGCCACCCCAATGGCTCGGCTCTAAATCCCTTCATCAAGACCATGGGTTGACAAATTGTGGCCTGCACCTAACTTGTGTGGTCTGCCAGCTAAGAATGTTACATTTTGAAATAGTTGAAAAAAATCAAAAGAAGAATTATATTTCATGACGCAAGAAAATCGCATGAACTTTAAATTTCAGTGTCCATAGTAGGGTCTACTGGAACACCCACCCCATTGTTTCCATATGTATATGGTGCCTTTTTGCCCTCGTGGTGAGGTGAGCATTGCAACAGAGACTGTGAGCTGCAACATCTGCAACACTTATTATCTGGACCTTGTTAGAAAAGGTGTGCTGAGCGGACCCATGTGAAACCTCTCTCCACAGCCCCATCACCCTGAGCACATGCCATCCCCTCTCTCCACAGCCCCATCACCCTGAGCACATGCCATCCCCTCTCTCCACAGCCCCATCACCCTGAGCACATGCCATCCCTTCTCTCCGCACCACAGCCCAACCCTTATTTGAATCTGATCCTCTGACCTCTTGTAAAATTCAAGCACCGGCACCCTACAAACATGGCCTCGTGGACCAAGTCACCTCAGTTAGACTCAGTTTCCTCAGACTCTAGGCTGAACCCTATGAAATTGCTGGTTTTGTAAAAAAAAAAAAAAGAATGTTAGCAATTTCATGTGGCTCAACCCAACAGTGTGTGTGTGTGTCTGTGTGTGTCCTTGAAGCCAATTTGGGGTAATGTTTAATTCTAAGATGTTAGAGTAGGCTAAACTTCAAAAAACTGCTTCCTGTGTGGGGTGCACAGGCCTGTGGGGACTTAGCCCAGCGGCCCACTCTAGGGGTTCCTCAGGATTGATGGACACAGTCTCCTCTCTACACCCTTTGGCTCAGTATCTCATTAGTTCTGAACAATTTCCTGATGAATCACTTGTAAATCCCAAACTCAGGACCCAGATGGATTCAGAACATGAAATATGCTCCCATTTATTCCCAAACTGGTTTTATCCGATGCTCACCTCCACGGTCAGGACCCAAGTAGTCCTGGCTAGTGAGGGGTGTCTAGTCAATTTAATCCTCAGGAATCCCCGCTGTCCCTGCTCCCCAAAAGTGGCTCCAGACTTCACAGATCAACCCACAGCAAGGTTTTAGAGAATGCAAGCTGACCCTCAGTCTTACCTCTCTCTGGGAAATGGCTTGGGCTCAGGGCGGGCGGCAGCCATGGAGAAAGGGGCTTTCCTGGAAGGGGATGAGGAGAAGTTCAGGTCCAAGGAGCCCGTCTTTCTGTGCAGTGGCTCCATTCCCATCGCCCCCTGAATCTTGCTCTCTATGGGGCAGGACCCTGCCCGGCCATGGAGGGACAATGAGGACACTTCGAGCCCCACTGCACCCTGGAGCGAGGCGTCCACTGCCACATGGGGGTCATGGGTGGGAGAGATGGACGGTGGGGAGCGATTCTTCTTCTTGGTGGATGCCCCGGCTAGAAGTTTCAGCAGCCCACTCTTCTTCTCTTTCTGGAAAGACACACAATATTGAAACCCATTGGGCGAATGCTTCTAAGTGCCCTTGTTGTTAGTGGGGGGGGCGGGGGGCGGAGAGGGGGAGGGAATGTAATCCTTTTGGAAACTTTAAACAGAATCTGGGAAAGCTGGTTAGAAGAAAACAAAGCTAATATGGAAAGCTTTCCCAACTCTTGTTTCCCTTCCTTTCCCCAAACACGGCATAAGGGCCCACACAGAACCAGCAGCCCCTGGGTAGGCCGGAAGGTGCCCTGCCCAGGAGAGGCTACGCAGGGGCTGTTCCTGACAGCACACCCACTGGCCACCCAGGACCTATTCTAACCTGGCAACTTCATCTGTGGTCAGGGTCACCAGCAGTCATCTCACCTGGTTTTTCTAACCCTCACAGCTGGGGGTTAATCATTCTGCCTCGGGCTTCCTGAGATGAGCTATGGGGGCGGGGAGGGGGGGTTGGGGGAGGTAGGGAGTTGTGAGGGGGTAGTGGTGAGTGGGGGAGACCCTGGACACAGTCTTCTCTGCAAACCTTCCTCTGCACACAATTTGGGCCACACGGGACACCTGCAGAACTTGTGCACATGTGTACCCATGTGCACCTCATACATCCCCAGACAGTCACTTGCTGTCCCAGAGCTAAGGATGGCAGCTGGTGAGGGCGAATCCCCCCATGCCCTGGATTCCCTCACTGGTGAATAAACTGTGAAACCTTGTCACCTGGCTGGCGGCTCTCCTACCTTTAGGGATGTGACAATATTCAGGACATGGTTCTGCACGTACAAAACTAATGACATAATCACAAGGATCTGCCCTTACAAAAATGAAGCTTATCTCAGCATCATCTCATTAGGGACACACAGACCCCTCTCTGGGCCTAGAACCCACTCCAAGTTCCGATAGATGACCCCTGGCACCACTCTGAAGGCCACATGCCACGTGTTGGGACTCTTGGCTCTGCAGGAGCATCTGCCCTTCCTCTTGGGCTGTGTGGCTCCAAGACACTCTCCACAGAGTCCCGAGAGCCAGGCCGCTGTGGTGACAGTAGCCCAGACTACGACCCAGACGGTGTCCTTGGGTGGCCCAGCCCAGGTATCATGTCTGCATTTCTATTTCCTCGAACTCTGTGTAGCACTGGGCATGAGAGGCATCTCACCTTGGCCTCCCCAGCAGTGCAGGTGCAGAGTACATGGAGTGTGGAAAATGCTGCCATTGACACTGTGGGAGAGAAGAATCATGTTCACCTGAGGCTGTGCCACGTGTGTGGGTGTGCATGACTGTGTGCATGTGAGGGAAAGAAAGTGTGGACACAGAGTGGTGCTTTTAGAACAATGTGCATGCCTTGGAATTTAGACATTGGCATGGCTTTATTGGAATTTAGTTTTCTAATGTCCAATGGAAGTTAGGTGGCAAGAAGATCTAGGAATATGGTGTAAAAGGGTGGCAGTGCACACGAGTCTAAACCTAGACCACTGGATTGGTGATGGCTACCGAAAGTCTGCTTTAGTCCCAGCTCACTGGACTCTGAGGTGGACAGATGCAAGATTTCCTATTTCTGCCTTCCTCGTCAGCATGGTTAGAAGCTACTGGGGGAGTCAGTGTGCTGAAACTTCCTTAAAACACACATATGTAGTAACATGCATATCCTTAAGCTAAGTCATTAACACTGTAGTATGAACAGTCACACGTTTTTCTCTACTCCTAGCACTAATATTGAAAGAAAGGATGGAAGCAGATGTCCTAAATACTGTCCACGATGATAAAAGGCTGGCATGGGCAAGCAGGTGGGTACAGGGTGACATGGCACAAGGCAGCTGGTGAGGGCGACTTTGCCCAGTTCAGTCCTGTTTCAGCATCTTTGACAAAGACATGCTTGGGCATACTTAAGAGAATTTCAGTAATCCAGCCACTGGGGGGCATCATGCATCTGGCTCAGAGGTTGCCTTAAAGACATTCTGGTCCCCCATTTAGCTGGGGCTTCTGAGGCCAACACTACTGAAAGGTGCTGGCAGCTAGCAGTGAGTGTCTGGCTCTGCATGACCTGAGGCCACTTAGGGGAGGACATTGGAGCTGAGAGGACACAGCATGAACGTGAGGGGTAGTATCTGATGGTCCATGGCCCTCTGGGCTCAGCTGTCAGAGCCCCCAAACCTCAAGTCCCTGGCCTTGGTTTCCTGCTAGCATGCTTCCCCCACTTAGCCTTTTCCAGCTCCTCTTTTATTCTGCTTCATGAATAAAATGCTTGCTTGCAAGGCACTGCGGTGGGACAGAAGCCCTGGCAGCACAGCCACGCCTCAGTGGGATGTGTACGGAGCTGAGAGAAGACAGAGCCACTGGGACACTTAGCATGTCTGCAGTGAAGTCCAGCCTCAGCTGTGTGTTTGGAAAGGGCTGGGTAATTGCAATGGATCATTTTCCTGTCCTAGTTCTCCATGAATAAATAGGACTGATCATTTTCTTAATTTGATTATGGCAAACACTGATATCATGGCTGGAGAACTGTCCACACAGAACTCTGGTAATGCCTTCCTTAAGCATCTGGTCATTACAAACTGCTGTGGCATCGGTGTCCTGGCAGTCACTGAGCACGGAGTTTGCAGACCGCTCCAGGCCCTCCCTGGGGTCTCTGTTCTCTGTGATGCAGGTTAGGATCAGCTAACGAGCACTTCGAGGGCGCTGGGAAGAGACTCACTGGTCAACTTTACTGGCAACACCATGGGGAGAATGAGGCTTTAGTGGATGCAATTTAGGATCGCTCTGGGCTGAAAGTTATGTTAAAGAAAGATAGCTTTGCTGGGGTTTCTCCCAGGACCAGGACTAAATTAGGGATTTTTATGGGCCCAGTGAGTTGCAGAGAATGATGTTTCTGTTCGGTTTTGAGGGTCATTGCTTTCCTACGCAACCTTATTAGCATTCTGCTGTCCCCAGCTGTGGCTCTAGTTCCCCTCCAGGGTGAACCACTTTTCAGCCTTGGTGGGGACTCCAAACAGTCTGCACGGTGGGAACAAAATGCCCCCCACAGTCCTGCCATGGAAGGCAGACACATCTGCAGAGTTTCAGCCGCTCTCTGCCCCCAAATGAGCGATGGAATGCTGCCACCCAGTGGGGACAAGCCCCCCTCTGGGAAGCCCTCCCCAGCTCCCCGTGCAGTTATGCACCCATGATCCCTGCCCTCCTTTCCTGTGGTAGTTCACACCAGAGGGGCCGAGGGGCCAGGAGTATGAGGCCCAGCTCCAAGTTCCAGCTCCACAGACACTGCCTCACAGAGTTGTTGAAATGAGAGATATGAGCACTTTTAAACCATTATGAATGCATCTCACAAATACTGATTATATTGCTGTTTTTATGATGT
This sequence comes from Myotis lucifugus, assembly GCF_000147115.1. NCBI lineage: Eukaryota > Metazoa > Chordata > Mammalia > Chiroptera > Vespertilionidae > Myotis > Myotis lucifugus. Next base: position 6,326,100 of record NW_005871069.1, read on the forward strand.
GTTTGGATATTTTTAAGTTTCTGCAGGATACCTAGGACCTAGTTAGCTCCCAATACATTTTTGTTAAATAAATAAAATGGATTTTATCTCCACCACTCGGTGTCTCTCCGTTAACCCTTATTTTGTCTTGGGAAAGCACATGGGGCAATGCAGGCTCTCCCACTTGGTGAACAAATAACTAACCAGGGAGTTAGATAAAATGTAACGCTGGGGCCCCACCGCCAAGATTCTGATTCAGCAGGTCTGAAACAGGAACAAAAAAAGTCACTCTGATTGCGAACCCAGCAGGTGATCAGGAGAAGCCAAAGGTCGTCTGTGCAGCCTGGTGCCTGATTGTAGAGGACTGCAGACAGTGATGTCAAAACACAGAGAATGGACCAGCTTCCAGGGACGGTAATAAACGCAGGAAACAAGGTTAGTGAGCACCTGCTTAGGAAAAGAGCTCTCCAAGTAAAAGATACTGTCATCCTGCGGACCTTTAGGATGTTCAGCCACATCATGGCTGCCTTGGAGACAGATGGCATATCTACGAGTGTCATTTATTAGTTGACTGAACTTGAACAAGTTATTTAACTGCTTTTAGAATCAGCTTCCTCATGTATAAAATGGAATACACCCACACACTCACTCACACACTGACAAAGTACCCTGGAGACTGTTTCTTGAGAACAGAGCCAGGCACTCTTCTAAGTCTTGTACATACAGTAGCTCATTAGGTTCTTAAAGTAGAGATAGGGTGATTAGTTAGGAAGCTGCACAATCTGGATTTGAACCCAGAACTCAATTTCAAATTTTAACTGCAACTCTGCTGCTTTGTCCTGAGAACTGAGACAAGGCACACAATCCAGCATGGCATCCGGTAACTGTAGACGCCCCATACACACTGTTCAGACTTTCATTTGTTTAAGTCATTTCAGAGAAGGGCACGGGGATTTACACAGAGTGATGATGATAGGACTCTGGCAGGGGCTGCATGGTGACAAGATGGGCTGGCTGGTCCCATTCCTCCTGGGGACACAGGCAGCACTCTGCTCCTCTGGGCTGCTCTTCAAGATGAGACCTTAAGAGCAGTGCTCAGTGCTCGCGGGAAGACTGAGGATGACGACATGCAGAGCACCTAGTGAAGTGCCTGGCACACAGTTGGTTTTCAGCAAAGAGGGGCTGAGAGGATCCGGATCTCCAGTGGGATATGCTACAGCTCTTCATTCATTCATCTGGCCCCAGCCAGCATTCACTTCCTGTCAGCACAGGCTGAGGGCAGAGGAAGTACACGTCTCATGGTTCACCCACAAAGGAAGATGCAAATAGGATTGTAGGGCCAGATACACATCTGGGAGCCTCTGGACGCCTCGTGTGCAACAATAGGCTGAGAATATTCCAAGTTCCTGAGACAGTCCGTCCTGACAGGTCACTGGGGACGTCTCAGAAGCTCCAAGATTGAAGAAGCACAGACTCTCTGGCCTCAGGGTGGGAATGTTGTAAGAAGAAAGGCACAATAAACATGTTTTCCACATTTCACTCAAACTCAGCCTGCCAAGTAGAAAGCATGGGGCGCCCTCTCCAGCTCCCAGCAGACTAAACCTGGTGACAACATGGTGATGACCAGAAATTGTGCTTAAAAGAGACACTGACCTCCTCTGGGCCCCTCTTCGCCCTGAACCAGACGTCTCCAGGGCACTGGCATCTTTATCTCCTCCTCTTGAACTTCTTGACACTGTTGATGGCTTCTTCTGCTGTCTTTCTGAACAGCAGTTAGATTCTTCTTCCAAGAACTGCTCCCTTCTCCCCTGCTGCAAACGTGCCTGGGTTCCCCTTTCCCCAGTTATTCTCAGGCTCAGCTCTCCAGCTCTCCCTCCTGTGTAGAAGCATCTTTAGCCCCAACATCTCCAGTGAGCTCTAGGGCTTTAATCTGCGACTTCAAAAGACATCAGAAGCTCTGATATGGAGGACTGGGGAGCCCCCTCTGCCCAGACCCAGTTGGGGTGAGCCAGAGCTGATCATGTCCCCGGTCCTGTGTCCAGGTGAGGGGCCAGGTGAGTCCAGGGGCCCAAGGGGCAGAGGAGGAAAGTGATGTCCAGGCAGGAGCTGGGAGCTGGAGTTCTAAGCATGACCTGCGGGCCATCACCCTGACACTATCCTGATCCCCACCACAGGGCAGTGCAGTCCACAGCCTTGGTGGGGGCTCAGTTTTCCCAAGCTTGCCAATGATGGCAGCCCATGCCCAGCCTCTCCCTAACATCTTTATCTATCCACTTTCATTTGCAGGTCTTGTCCTTTTCCAAAGGCTTTACTCTCTCGTGTCCTTCTCAGGCAGGTAGGAAGTAACACCCACACCTTCTTTTACAAATGAGGAAACAAAGCCAAGCACATAAACATGGAGAACATCAACCATATGCCCGCTGGTTTGTATGCACTTCTATTTCAATGTACTTGTCCTTGGCTAGGGCTGCCACAACAAAGTACCGCAGACGGGGAAGCTTAGGCACCAGAAACTGATTTTCTCACCATCTGAATGCTGGAAGTCTGAGATCAAATTGCAAGCACAGTGAGGTTCCTCGAAAGGGGTAAGGGCTCTTCTGCTGCAGATGGCCACCTTCTCACTGTGTCCTCATGTGGCCTCATGTGGCCTTTCCCCATTGCATGTGTGGAAAAACAGAAATCTCTCCTCCTCTTCTTAGAGGTCACTGATCCCATCAGGAGGCCCTACCCTCATGACTTCATCAAATCCTAATCACCCCTGAAAGGCTCCACCTCACATTGGGGGTAGACCTTTAACTTAGAAATCTGGGGGGACACAACATTCAGTCCAAAACTCTCCATAATAGCTGTTTAAGGGCACAGTTCCTCACTTACAATTGAGGAATTTCACGTTCAGAGAGATGACCAGAGGTAACCACACATGTCGCTCTCTGGCACTGAGCACAGGGCCAGCAGGCTGCGGTGCCACGTGGCCACCCCTTTCTCTGGTGTGATGACAGCATCTGCACACCACTCTTTTGGACCAGCAGCCACCAGATGTTCAATGAGGACTATGGTGGTGACTGAGACCAGTAATCAGCCTCCTCCAGAGTGAAACTTTCTAAGTGACAGATGTTGGGTCCCAGTCTGGGCAGGCAACTGGGCCACCTCCTTTGTGACCTTTGATCCCTCAGAGGAATGGAATGTTGGCGCCCCCAATTCCTCTCCTCATACTTCTCTTTCCTCTCAGCCCCACAGGTCATCAGAGCCTTCACGAGGGCTGTAGGCACCCATGTCCTGGCCCAGCCAGGACCAGTACTCCACGAGGCACAGAGTCCGGTGAGCCTGCCACAGCTGCACATCCATCTACTGCAGTGTGGCCCCATAGTGCTGTCACTCCACTCGGTAGGCGAGGCCAGGATCACAGAGCCTTACGTGGGCGTCACAAAGGCAGAGCAGCCCACCATCGCCGGTGCTGAGTGAAGGAGGGATGAGCACTGCTTGGAAGACATGATGGAGGCTTGTTGGGGTGTGCGCTGGGCAATGACCTGGCACAGGGGCCAGGATGCTTGTTCTAAAGCCCAGAGAGCAGCCTAAGGTCTTGGATAGCAAAGGGGAGAGAGGTGACGCCATTTCATGGCGGGGCAGGAGCAGGTGGCCTGGGTTCTCATCTGGCATCCACTCCTCACCACGCATGCACCCTTGAGTAAGTGACTCAAATTTCCCATGCCTCAGTTTCCTTATCTGTGAACAGGGTAACAGTAGTACCTAACCTAGAGAGCTATTGTGGGGATCATTTGAACTGGTACATTATGCCTGACACCTGGGAAATGCCACATTTGTTTGCTGTCACCATCACCATTCTTATCAATATGGTTACAATGCAGATGCTTGGTACCACAGAGATACGGAGCTTGTGACTGCTTTCTGCAAGGGGAAGTCTTGGTCTGAGCACTTCTCTGTTGTCACTCCACAGCTGCTTTTTACTATGCTGGAAAAGAAAGCGGCACCGCTCAGCCAGAGGAAAAGCACCAAGCTCTGGTCTTTCCTTCAAAAGCACCAAGCTCTGGTCTTTCCTTCAAAAGCAATGGTCCAGAGGAGTGGCACATTGGTGCTCTTGGACCTGGGTCCTCCAGGCTTCCTGTACCACCACATCGCCCGCCATTCCCATTGCAGGTGGTTGTACCACCACATCGCCCGCCATTCCCATTGCAGGTGGTTAATGAGTGCAGGGATGGAGGAGGGTTATTTTCCGCTCATCACTGAGCCCGCTCTTCTCACAGGCTGTGATGGCATGTTAGAGGACAAAGATCTTCCATGAGCTTCACACACACACACACACACACACACACACACAACACACACAAAAACACACATACACACATGCACACACATACACAATACACACATACAAACACATAGACATACATATGCACTGTATTTTTGATAAATAAATCTGAGATGGAAACATGAAAGCACATTCCAAAATATTTACAGAAATGTTGGAAACATGTACGACTGAGAGGCAAATCAGGCATTCAAATAATCGATGAGAAGAATTCTGTGAGATGCCAAATACTGAACTTCAATATATTCTTACTGGAAGCATTAAGATTTCTAGATAACCAATCAAACTAAATAGCTGGCTTGTAAAAACCAACAGATCACATTTCCCACAGATGGGGAGTTCAGAAACTAGAAGGCCCCATCCTGATTTTAAGGCATAACTGGGTTGTGAGGCAGACAACAGCCCGGGAATCCAAACTATGCAAGCTCGAATGTATCAGAGAGACAGCTAGACTGTTTCATGGGAGCTGAGGAAAAGAAAAGGAATGAAACAAACAGCAAGAGCCACAGAGATGGAAGTGTGGAACTTGACAAGGCCACGAGGACATAAATAACATTTAAATGACTTGACCAAACCCTGGCCGGCTAGCTCAATTGGTTGGAATGTTGCCCCAATACGCCAAGATTGTGGGTTCAATCCCCAGTCAGGGCACATACAAGAAACAACCAGCGAATGCATAAGTGGAACATCAAAGTAATGTTACTCTACAAAGTAATGTTACTCTCTCAAAAAATCAATCAATAAATTTTAATTGCTTGCACAAGACGCTGCCTCTGATCATGATGCTCATTTCCCTCTGAAAGACCCTACTCAGCTGGCTCAGAGCCCCGCATGGGCCCTTTTGTCACTGTCAGTGACAGCTTCTCCCTGAGGGTCTCTCTCAGTCTTGCCATCATCATGTTCTTTTTTTTAAAATATATTTTATTGATTTTTTACAGAGAGGAAGAGAGAGAGAGATAGAGAGTTAGAAACATCGATGAGAGAGAACCATCGATCAGCTGCCTCCTGCATCTCCTACGGGGGATGTGCCCGCAACCCAGGTATATGCCCTTGACCGGAACCGAACCTGGGACCCTTCAGTCCGCAGGCCGACGCTCCATCCACTGAGCCAAACCGGTTTCGGCATCATCATGTTCTGAGTGTGATGCCAGCCCACACCTGACAAGTGGCCAGTGCACAGCTGCTCCTCCTCCAAAGAGAGGCCCCAGCAGGGACAGGTGTCACCCCCAAGTCCTCAGAGGAGTCCGGACACAAAATGGGGAGCAGACCAGGCCTTGGTGGCACTCCCATGGCTTCCAGGAGAGAAGCTGTCTTTCCTAGGCTACTATCCTAGGGCTGATGCAAGGTTAACTGGGGCTAATGTTGTTCAATGAGGGAAGATTAAAGTGCTGAGGTTTCAATTCTCCAGAAATTATTTTGGACTCAGCACCCAAGAAGCTGTAGAAATGTGTGACCCTGTTCTCTTGCAACGTCAGCTCAATGCTGTCATCTTTTCATTGAAGTCGGAAGACTCTGCTAACCCAGTAGTATTTATAGCATAACATTAATTCCTTTAAAAGTGCTTCATAGGAGATTAGGTCAAACAGCAGAAGGGCAGAAACAAGAAGCCTGGGTAGCCCTGCTCCCCCCCAGGGGTCTGGGCTGTGCAATCACTTTGTCACGTTTGGATAACTTTGCCTTGTGTTTGGATTTCCAACAGGCCTCTGGCATTTCTGCAGAACAAACACAGTGCTACCACAAATCAGATTACATAAAATGCATTCAGATAACGTTTGTGTAAAATCTGGTACCCTTCTGAAGAACGTCTGGAATGGAACAAGAAAGATTAAACACTTTATTATTCACTCAGGTATGCTGAGCTCAGGTACTTCTGAATTTTAAACAAAACAGATGGATAGAATCCACTTCATCCACCGGAAGGGCAGCAGCAGGTCTGTGAGTGGCACACAGGGGAGCAGTCTGCTTCATCAAGGGGATGCCAGATTTCTGGGGCTCAGCTATAATTGAAGCTATTAGTTCCATTAGCACACGGTGGGCTGACAGCATGCCAGGCACCGACAGGCAGCCCACAGCTCCGTGGGATGCTTTGGATTCCCTTCCTCATATATGTGCTTCTTAAGACAGACTGCTTCCAGGAAATGTGAGGTGCACACCCAGCCTGGGGACCTCAGAGGCGCAGGCACAGGTGGCAGCTGGCCAGGCCCTTTCCTGCCACTGCCCTGCTGAGAGCAGCCAGACCCTGCCAGGCGGCACCTCCCTGAATAAGGGTCCTGATTTGGGCTTCCATCCATGTCCAATCTTAATTTGGCAACTGCTCCTGAATTTCTCTAAGGAGCCACCATCTTGAGGTCCTGTGTGGTTGTTATCACATGAAAATGATCAGAAGAGGATGAAATTTGAAAGAAGCTGGGGTGTCAGAATCCAGGTGAACTGAGTTCTGCAGGTTGGCCAAGTCCAGGGCCCACACCTCTGAATTACTCATCTGTCCATGGAGGAAGATAGCACACCTCCCAGACTCCATTACTTGGGAACAAAGCATAAACTGCTTCCTGTGCCTCGAGGAGTCTGTGCCCAGCCACAAGCATGGCCAGGTATGGACTGCTGCGGGCCTGTGCATTTCCACTGCCAGGTCCAACCTGGGGAGTCATCTGAGCTAAGCTGCTTTCCATGTGGGAGCAGGACTTTCACCTGAGGAGCCTTTCATTAAGAGGGACCCTGGACTCAACTGCTCCTTCCTGACATAGGAGAACTGTTAGCAGAGAGTAAGCCTTGGGTGAAAGCAAAACACCTACTAAGTGTCTAACAATGTGGGCCTGTCAAAACCGACCCAATGTTGGTTTTCATTAGCGTCACACGTAAGAGGGCAAAGGTGGTGAGTAATATCACTCACCATGTCGATTCCTACAAGCCTGACCCTGCCCAGCAATGAACCACACTGAATGAAGCCTGCCCTGTTTCACTAACTGGAGAGAGGGAGCTGGGGCAAAGAACCAGAAATGTTGACAGCAATTATGGCTCTTCCCTTTCTAAGTCTGTCCCCTGTTCTTTCTCAGCAATTCGGGGGCCGAGGGGATCTTGTCTTCCAGGAAAGATGTCCTAGTGAGAGGGTGGGACCACCCCCACCTCTGCCAGCTGAAAGGCCCAGCACGTCTCCTCAGAAGGCTGCAGGTGGAAGGGAGCAGATCAAGACCCAAGTGACTTTCAAACATGAACACAAAGGGTAGTGCAACCACTTCACTTCACATCCTATTAATATCCGGGGGATTTGAGCTTTGAGAGCTGAGAGCTCGGCAGGAGCAGCTGTGACCAAGGCCTCCTCCACACCAGCTACACGGGAATTGCTTTCCTCTGGCCTGGACAAGACAGGTTGTGATCAGACCTGAGCATCGTGAGGCCCTGAAGAGTCTGGTGTGGGCATCTCTGGCGGTTCCTGGACTCCCACATCCACAGGGTGCTGGCTGGTGGGTGTGCCTCCAGGGGCTCCTAGGCTGATGGACTGAGCAGTCAGCCTGGCTTAGGTATGGTTCCTAAAAGCAGAGAGGCTGCCCCCTTGCTGACCAGGTCACCCCCAACTGCCCCCTCTGCCAGCCTGGTTGCCCTTTGAATACACAATCCAGGGTTGAGGGTCTCATCCAAGCCCTAGCTAGCAAATTCCATTCAGAAGACTGATTTTACATGGAAAGGTTTTAAAAGATTTGCAGAATGTGTCAAGATGAGAGAAAATGAGCATAAACCTTTCATACAGGCCGATAAAGAGAGGGGGTCCCTGTTGTGTACCTAGGCCCACACTCCAAGGAGCCGCTAGGCAGGCAGTGGCCCCTGAGCACCAGGGCTGTCTCACTGGCTGAAGAAAGGTAAACCATATCACCAACAAGTTTCTAATATAGATTACATGTTAAAATGATAATATATTTGGATATGGGGTTTAATAGATTATACTAACAAAATTAATGTTTTAATTTTATTTAAAAATTATTTTAACTTTTTAAAAAGGTGGCTACTAGGAGATTTCACATTAGATATGTGTCTTGAAATAAATTAATTGGACAGCATTAATTTAGAAACCTGGAGTATAATCCTGGTTGATCCAGTGTCTGGATGGGTGGCAACTGAGGCAAGCTCATTGGAATCAGATTTATTTTGTGAAATAAGCCTACTTCCTCCACAGTTAAAAGAAGAGCTAGCAATGCCACCCATACCAACTCAGGCTGGCATCCTGCTCCCGTTTCTCCACAGAAAGCAGGCCTGAGCGGTGAGCCTGAGCAGTGGTGCCTGCTCAGGGATGACACAGGGAAGGCATAGCTGCCACAAAAGTGGGTTTGTGTATTCTGTTATAACTAGAGGCCCAGTGCACAAAATTCATGTGTGTGGGGGAGGGGGGTCCCCTCAGCCCACCCTGCACCCTCTCCAATCAGGACATACCTCCCACGTTGGTGGGGCTGGATGTAGACAGGCCACTGACGGTCCCCACTCCGGCCTCCCCGTTGAGGTTGGCAGCAGTGACATTGGGAGGTGTGACGGCCGATGCCGCTGACGTGAGAGGGATGGCTGGCCAGGGGCACTGGGCACCAGTGATGGTCTGCACTGGGGGCTGGTGGAGGTGCTGCAGGGACACCATGGAGTGGGGCCTGAGGCTGGCAGTGGGCAGACGGGACGGGGAGTTCTGGGTGCACAGGGGCGACACCATGGTGGTTGGTTGGTCCTGAGCCTGAGCAGAGGAGAGGGCAGCTGGAGCACAGGGTGGGAGAAACAGTGAGTAGAAAGTTTAGTTTGAAACCTGCCATGCAATTGCAATAGACTCTTTCCTGAGACAATCTGCCCAGTCTCTGTACAACTGAGACTATGAACCAGGAGGTTATGGTTTGATTCCCGGATCAGGGCACATGCCCAGGTTGTGGGCTTGATCCCCAGTAGGGGGCATGCAGGAGGCAGCCAATCAATGATTCTCACTCATCATTGGTGTTTCTATCTCTCTCTCCCTCTACCTTCCTCTCTGAAATCAATAAAAAATATATATATTTTAAAAAGATCTAGGACTCTAAAGAAAAATAGAGTTCCTTCCAAACACAGAGCCATGTTAAAATGAATCCTACTACAGCTTGCGTTAGTAATTTTGAAGAACCGTTTCCTTACTAATTACAGAAACAAATAGGGGAGAGAATGGGCCACACCATAGGGACAGAGTTCTAGGCAGGTGGGTCTGGCCTAAAAAGAGACTTCGTGGGTGGTAGCCGACATCACTTCACACCAAGTGTCCCTCTAATGCCGCACTGCTCAGTTCCGGTGTGTTGGCCTTGTTAACCAGAGAAGAGGGATGCCACACTGACGCAGTGTTCCAGTGCCAAACTTTGTGGCATGCATGGCCTCAGCAACATGGAAATATACAAGCAACGAAGCCATGTTCTCAGCCCCCACCTTGGACAAAGTGCACACTCAGACACCTGCCCGGCTCCCCGCGCAAACAATTCCTTCCTCTGACAGTGTGCTAGCAGCCCATCCTCTCTCTTTCCAGAAGGTGAGATAGAGGAAGGCTTATTTATGGCTTTAAAAAACTACTCAGAATTTGGGATGGCTTTGGATCCTTCCTCAACGTGGCTCCTCCTTTCAAAGAAAGACCAGGTGAGGCAATGATGCAGATCGATGAAGCCACTGGGGTCACTTAATCCCCCTGAGGTAATCAGTCATTTATCTGCCTCTCCCCTGCTGCCCAGCTCAGCAGCCTGTAGCGGGAGGTGACTGCTCAGCCAGGGAAGGGCAATGGCACTTGGGTCCTGAAAACCCTGTAGGGTGGCTTCCGGTTCTTCTGCTGAGCGCTGGCACAGCTCGCCTCCACCTCTGGCCAGCTTCCACCTGACTGCACATCTCCTGACTAAAACACTACAAAATAAGGGACGGTATCAGCAGATAAATTCCTTTGTATGGCTTTCCAGTGTCACGAATTTCTATCTTCAACTGAGTCTAGTCTAGAGTTTATGTCACCGTGGAGTTTTGTAATTAAATAAATATATTTTCTCCTTCCAAAATTTCAAGTTGCTTCTTTTTCGTATCAAACAATTTCTGATTCATAGCTATCCATCTCTTTTTTCTTCACCACCCTGTCTTCTCCTTTTTTAGAGGGTGGATGCTATTTCTTCTATTTCCTTTTAGAGGATTTTAAATATACTGACATCAGTGACTTCTTTAGATTTCTCTTTTATTTCCCTCTCATTTCTTAAGTTTACTGGGTATCCTTTATGTATTAGCAGTCCCAGCCCTGAGATTTTAGTTCATCTGAGCAGGGGTGTCTTATTGCTGTTGTTTCTGCCCTGGTTTACTTCTCTGGGTCTGCAGTCTTGTCGCTCTTCTACATGGACCTCTGGGGCCTCCTCTCAGAACCAGTGTAACAGGATCACTTGAGTTCTGGTCTCTCAGGGATGGTGAAGACCTAGTCCTCAGGCCAGAGCCAAACTCAGCTCTGTGCTCAGGTGGGACTCTCTTCTCTCCACGCCTTCCGCAGCGCTCAGTATTGCACATGCCCCCAGGAGAGGTTGGGTCTGGTCCCCTGATACTTGCCTCGAGCTCCTGCCCATACGCCCTTGCAGGTGTTGAAAGTCAGCGCACACCACCTGTTTTCCACCCTGGAGCCTGTAGGCCAGCACTTGAGCCCCACCTGCTGTTGTGTGTTCCACTTTGTTTACATCCATAGAGTTGACTTTTAAAAAGTTTTAAAAACAAACAAGCAAACTCTCTGTGTTTAGAACAGAGAAAGGAGGGGAGTTCTACATAAACTCATTCTTCCATACTATCCAGGGTCATCCTGTCACTTCTCATTCCACAGAAATATGGTGTCTTACTCGATCAATCTATCAAATATTATCTGGAAAACACCAGTTATGGCTCCATCTATTTTCAGAAAAAGAATCCATTGATCTATTTGTTTGCCTTTACAACATTATCACACTGTCTTGATTATTGTAGTTTTATAATGTCTTGAAATCAGTGTTAGCCTTTCAAATTTGTTGCTCTTTTCAAGGCTGTCTTTTACTCTTCTAGGTCCTTTGCATGCTTATGTGAATTTGAGATCTAGACTGTCAATTTCTATTAAAAAGTTGGGTGGGGTCTTGATTGGTATTCGATTGAATCTATAGGTTAATTTTGGGAGAATAAACACTTTAATATATTAAGTCTTCTCACTCGCTAATATTCTCAGTCATCTCTCTACTTATTTAGGTATTCTTCAATTTCTCTTAGCAATACTTTGTAGTTTTCAGTGTATAGTTCTTCCTCATCTTTGATCACATTTGTCCCTAAGTATATTATATTTTTGATGCTATAAAATTGCTATTGTTATTTTTTAAATGTCAATTTCAACTATTCACTACTAGTATGTAAAAATACAATTGATTTTTGTGTATTAATTTGTGTCCTGCACCTTGCTTAACTCATCTGTTACCAAAAAAAAGCAAAAAAAAAAAGCTGTGTGTGTGTGTGTGTGTGTGTGTGTGTATTCCTTAGGGTTCTCTCTATATGATAATGTACCCTGCAAACTGAGATAGTTTAGCTCCCTCCTTTCCAATCTGTATGCCATTTATTTCTTTCTCATTACTAACCTCTTGGGTTAGAAGTTATAATACGATATTGAGTAGAAATGTCCAGAGTGGGCATCCTTGTCTCGATCCTGCTCTCAGGGACAAGTTCTCAGTCTTTCACAACAAGTTAAATGCTAGCTGCGGGCTTTCATAGATGCCCTTTATCAAGTTGAAGAAGTTCACTTCTGTTTTCTCATTTTATGAGAGTTTTTATTAGGAATGGATGATAAATTTGGTCAAATTTTCCCCCACCCCACATCTATTCGACTGACCATGTTATTTTTCTCTTTTAGTTTATTAATAAGTGAATTATATCAATTAAACATTAATGAAACCTTGTATTCCTGGGATAAACCCTACTTGGTCATGTTGTATTAGTATCCTTTTTGTTTATTGCTATATTTTACTTGTTAAAATTGTTTAGAATTTGTTTATGTTTATGAGTAATATTGGTCTAGCAGTGGTCAGCAAACTGCGGCTCGCGAGCCACATGCGGCTCTTTGGCCCCTTGAGTGTGGCTCTTCCACAAAATACCGACTTCTGCAACATGGGCCACGAAGTTTCAATCGCACTGTACATGCGCGCCCGCACATGGTATTTTGTGGAAGAGCCACACTTAAGGGGCCAAAGAGCTGCATGTGGCTTGCGAGCCGCAGTTTGCCGACCACTGGTCTATAGTTTTATTTTAATGTCTTTGTCTGCTTTTAGTATGAGAGTAATGCTAGCTTTACAGATAGAGTTAGGAAATATTTTCTTTTTCTTTTTTTCTTCAATTTTCTGGAAGAGTTCCCAAAGAATTGTTAAAATTTCTTCCTTGGCCATTAGGTATATTTCACCAATAAAGCCACTTAGGCCTGAAGATTTCTTTATGGAAGGTTTTTAACTAATTCAATTTCTGTAATAAGGATTGGCCTATAAGATTATTAACTTCTTTTAAGTTTATTAATTTGTGTATTTAAAGGAATTTATTTATTTGTCTAATTTGTTGAGTTTATTGGCAGAAAGATATTTTTCTTTTTTTTTATTCTAGTTTCTTAAAGTGAAACAGGTAATTAATTTAAGAGTTTTTTTTTCTTTTTCTAATATAGGTGTTTAGTGATATAAATTTCCAAATTTTGATATGGTGTGTTTTTATTTCCATTCACTTCAAAATGCTCTCTATTACTACTTTGATTTCCTTTCGATCCCTGGGTAATTTTGAAGTATGCCATTTAGTTTTCAAATATTTGGAGATATCTTTGTGTTATTAATTTCTAATTAAACTTTATTGTAGTCAGAAAATATAGTTTGAGTGACTTTAAATTTTTAAAATTTGAGGTTTAAATATTATGGCCCAGAATATGGTCTATCTGGTAAATGTGTGCACCTGAAGAAGTGTGTATTTTGCTGTTTGGTGGAGTATTCCATAAATGTCAATTTAGTCAAGCTGGTTATGTGTTGTTCTAATGTTCTATGTTCTTACTAATAATATGCTTGTATCCATTATTGAAAGAAGTATTGCAACCTCTGACTGCAATTGCAGGTTTATCTGTTTATATCTCCCTACAGCTGTATCAGTAATTGCTTATTTATTTGAGGCTCTGTTATTTGAAGCATAAATATTTAATCCCTTTGATGAATTAACTCTTTTACCATTGTAAAATTGACTTTTTTTTTTTTTTAGTAATAACATTCTCTGTTCTGAATTCTACTCGGTCTTATATTAATATGACCAAACCACATTTCTTTTGATTAGTATCAGCATGGTAGTCAATCCTTATTATTCACAGATTCTGTATTTGCAAATTCAGCTACTAGCTAAAATTGATTTGCAACCTCTGGTGCTTTTGCAGTCACTCTCAGACATGCACAGATTAGCAAATAATACAAGTCACCCACGCACTTGTTTCCAGCAGAGGTGCGCCAAGATGATGCTCTTCCTTCTCATTTCAGCTCATACAGAGATGCCCAGGGGCAGAGAGACAGGAGGGGCACAGGCAGTGCAGCACAAGAAGCTCCAGCTCTGGGGGAGGTCGGATGGGTTGAATCTTGACCCTGTCACCTATTAGTGGGGTGGCCTCAGGCAAGTGACTTAATACTTCCAAACCACATGTTCTCTTTTGTAAGATAAAGAAAATAGAACATTTAAGATTAAAATCTACGTGAGCCACACACACATATTTCACTTAGGTGAAATAGTTCAGTATTCACTCAGTGTTCATGGAAACTTTATCCTATATAACAAAGAGGTAATATGCAAATTGACCATCGCATCCTCACACAAGATGGCCACCACAAGATGGCCAGCAGGGGAGGGCAGTTGGGAGCGATCAGGCCAGCAGGGGAGTGGTTAGGGGGTGATCAGGCTGGAAGGCAGAAGCGGTTAGGGGCAATCAGGCAGGCTGGCAGGCAAGTGGTTGGGAGCCAGAGGTCCTGGATTGTGAGAGGGATGTCTGACTGCTGGTTTAGGCCTGATCCCACAGGCTGAGGGGACCCAGATTGGAGAGAGTGAAGGCTGGGCTGAGGGACACGTTCCCCCCAGTGCACAAATTTCATGCACCAGGCCTCTAGTAGACTATAACTATGATGAATAATGGCAATTGATTATATATATTGTTCTATCCTTTTACTATCCATTATTTGCATTTTTATATTTAAAGTATTAAAATCTATTTCCTGTTCACAGCATTTGTTTGGGTCTTGTCTTTTTTTTTTTTTTTTTTAATAATAACTGACAATCTATGCATTCTATTTGGGGTTATTTAGACCATATATATTTAATGAAATTATTTATATGACTAGTTTTAAACCTGAAGTTTACTACATGTTTTATATTTGACCCATGTATTATTTGTTTCCTTTCCCTTCTTTTTAAGGTTTCTTTTGGGTTATTAGAAGTCTTATGATTACATTTTATTTTTTCGTTACCTTATTTGTCATAACTCTTCATTTTCATATTTAGTGATTGCTTACATCTTTAATTTAACATAGCCTAACTGTAATTGATTTGATAACTCTTTACATGTAGTCTAAGAATATACTTATAATACTTTACAATAGTATACAGTACTTCCATTTCTTCCCTCCCAATCTTAATGCATTTGCTATTATACCTTTTACTTTCACATGTTTTAAATTTCAAACTCATTGTTTTTATTTTTTTTAAACACTCAGTTATGTTTTAAAGATATTTAAATAAGCCCTGGCCAGTGTGGCTCAGTTGGTTGGAGTGTCAGGTAGTGGGTTAAAAAAAAAGATATTTAAATAATATTAAAAATCTTATATATTTATGTATGTAGTTACCATTTCTAGTGCTCTTTGTTACTTTGTATAGATCCCAATTTTCATCTGGTATCATTTTTCTTCTTCCTAAAGAACTTCAACATTTCTCATAGGGTGGGTCTACTAATGATGAAATCTATTCTATCCTATCTAATAAAAGAGAAACATGGTAATTAGCATACGACCGCTACCCTTCCCATTGGCTAATCAGGGCGATATGCAAATTAACTGTCAGCCAAGATGGCGGCTAATTTGCATATGTAGGCACAATGCTGGGAGGCGAAAGGGAAAGGACGGAAGATGAAAGGGAAAGGACGGAAGAAGCCCCCTGCCACTGATGGTGATCGGAAACCCAGGGGGAGCTAAGAGCCGGGGGCAGGGCAAAGGCGGCCCTGGGGCCACCTTTGCTCTGCCTCCCAGCTGTGATCAGAGAACAGGCACCTTTTCGCCCCGTCAGTGATAGGGGAAGCAGGGGTGGAGACAAGCAATGGGAGCTGGGCAGGGACGGAGGGGGCAGTCGGGGAAGCTAGGGATCCCTCGCCCAGGCCTAAAGCCTGGCCAAAAGACGTTAGGCCTGGGCAGGGGTGGAGCCTGCAATCGTGGGGAGCTGGGGGTCCCCTACACAGACCTAACGCCTTGGCCAGAGGCGTTAGGCCTGGGCAGGGGCGGAACCAGCCATCGCAGGGAGCAGGGGCGGAATCAGCGATTCTGGGAAGCTGGGGGTCCCCTGCCCAGGCCTAAGGCCTCGGTCAGAGGCATTAGGTCTAGGCAGGGGCAGAGCGGGAGATCGCGGGGAGCTGGGGGTACCCTGCCCAGGCCTAATGCCTTGGCCAGAGGCGTTAGGCCTGGGCAGGGGCGGAGCCTGCAACCGCGGGGAGCTGGGGGTCCCCTGCCCAGGCCTAATGCCTTGGCCAGAGGCATTAGGCCTGGGCAGGGGCGGAACCAGCCATCGTGGGGAGCAGGGGCAGAGTCAGTGATCCTGGGCAGCTGGGGGTCCCCTGCCTTGGCCAGAGGCGTTAGGCATGGGCAGGGGCGAAGTCAGCAATCGTGAGCAGCTGGGGGTCCCCTGCCTAGGCCTAACGCCTTGGCCAGAGGCATTAGGTCTAGGCAGGGGCAGAGCGGGAGATCGCGGGGAGCTGGGGGTCTCCTGCCCAGGACTAATGCCTCCACCAGAGGCCTTAGGTCTTGGCAGGGGTGGTGCCAGAGATCGTGGGTAGCAGGGGCGGAGCTGGGAATGGTGGGAGCTGGGGGTCCCCTGCCCAGGCCTGACACCTCTGCCGGAGGCCTCAGGCCTGGGAAAGGGGCCGATCCGGTGATTGGCGATCGGAGGGTGATGAGGGTCAACTCCTCTGGCCGAGGCATCAGGCCTGGGTGGGGGGCGGAGCCGGTGATTGGGGGGAGATGGGGGTCTCCTGTCCAAGCCTGAAACCTCTGGTGGAGGCTTCAGGTCTGGGCAAGGGGCTGATCAGGCGATCGGAGGGTGATGGGGGTCGACGCCTGAGGGCTCCCAGTATGTGAGAGGGGGCAGGCTGGGCTGAGGGACACTCCCCCGCCCCCCCACGCAGTGCACGAATTTCGTGCACCAGGCCCCTAGTATCTATATAATTCTTTATATTTTCTTTCACTTTTTAAAGGTATTTTTTCTGGGTATAGAATCTGAACTTGACAGACTTATTTTTTTCAGTACTTCTTTCAGTTTTTAAATGTCTTTTCACCTGACGTGTTCATGATGAGAAATCTAATGTCATCCTAATTTTTTCTTACTTTATGTATCTTTTTTTTTTTTCTGGATGCTTTTAAGATTTTCTTTGTCACAGAAAAAAATTGTTGTGATTAGAGTTTTTTTCATGATATAGTTTTCTACTTGTTTCTTACGCTTGGGGTTCAACAACTGTCATTAATCTATGAGTCTCTAGTTTTCATCAAATTTAGAACAATTTGGATCATTATTTTTTCAAATAATTTTTCTCTCACTTTTTTCTCCTCTAATTTGGGGACTTCAATCACATGTATATTAAGCCACTTGAGGTTGTCCTGTTGTTCACTGATGCTGTTTTCATTTTTAAAAATTCTCTTTTGTGTTTCATTTTTTATAGTTTTTATTACTATACCTTCAAGTTCACTAATGTTTTCTTCAGCAGAGTCTAATTTCACATTAATTCCATCAAGTATATTCTTTTTTAAAATACATTTTTATTGATTTCAGAGAGAGGAAGAGAGACATAGATAGAGATATCAATGATGAGAGAGATCATGGACCATCTGCTCTTGCATGACCCCTACTGGGGATATAGGCCCACCACCCGGGCATGTGCTCTGACCAGGGAATCAAACTGTGACCTTCTGGTTCATAGATCAGCACTCAACCACTGAGCCACACCAGCTGGGCCCATCAAGTATATTTTTGATCTCCACACACTATAGTTTTTATTCCTAGAAGTTTGATTTGGTCTTATAAATACCTTTAAAATCTCAACTTTCTAATATATGGAATGCAACTATAGTATCTGTCTTCAATGTCTTTGTCTGCTAATTCTAACATCTATATTGGTTCTGGGTCAGTTTAGATTGATTGATTTATCTCTTTGTTGTTGCTCATATTTTCCTGCTCCTTTGTATGCCCACAATGATAGCACTAACAGCACTTATCCTTCCTTGCAGTCTTTGCTTGGCTCTGGGTAGTCTCCTCACATGCATATGCTGATTAGTTCTCAGTGCACTACCCCAGAGGGATGCCCTGCACCCTTGGAAGTTTCCTCTTTGTGCTGAAGTCTGAAATCTTCTCTAGGCAGTGTGCTGGGCCCACCTCTGTGTTCATCATTTTAATTGTATCGTTTCTGTGGTTTTCTGATATCTATTGTCTCACAAACTCCTGTTTTATAAATTTATCTGCTTTTTTTGGTTATTCCTAGTGGGAAGGTAAATCCTGTCCTCATTACTTTATCTTCGCCATAAGCAGAAATCTAGTTTCATATGACGCAGTAATTCCATGTCTGGGTATTTAATACTGCATCATATGAAACTAGATTTCTGCTTATGGCCAAGATAAAGTAATGAGGACAGGATTTATCTTCCCACTGGAAATGAAAACATTAATTTAAAGAGATATGTGTAACTCTATGTTTATTGTAGCATTTACAATAGCCAAGAAAAAGCAATCTAGGTTTCCATTGATAGAGAAATGGATAAAGAAGATATGATATACATATATAAGTATTTATATAATATATGATGTATATATAATATATACAGTGGAATATTAAGCAGCCCAAGAAAGAATGAAATGTATGAAATATTGCCATTTGAGACAACATGGATGGACAAAGAGGGTAAAATAAGTCAGAGAAAAACAAATGCCATATGATTTCATTGATATGAGGAATCTAAAAACAGAAAATAAATGACTAAACAAAAACAGACCAATAGAAACAGAGAACAAGCTGATGATTGCCAGAGGGTAGCAGGATGGGGTGAATAAGGTGAAGGGGAATAAGAGGTACACACTTCCAGTTATAAGAAAATATATGTCATGAGGAAATATAGAATAGTCAATTCTATTGCCATAACTTTGTATGACAGATGGGTACGTGCCTTAGTGTGGTGATCATATTATAAGATACTAGAGGCCCGGTGCACAAAATTCGTGCACTCAGGGGCTGGTCCCTCAGCCTGGCCTGCACCCTCTAGCAGTCCAGGAGCCTTCAGGGGATGTCCAACTGCCACGGAGGCAGGAGAGGCTCCTGCCACCACTGTTTTGCTTGCCAGCCATGAGCCCAGCTTAGGGCTTTTGGCTGAATGGTTCCTCTGAGCCAGTCATCGTGTGTATCTGCCCTCCCCCTGCCCCCTGATTGATCGCCCCACAAGGGTGGTCTGGAGGCTCAGGCCACCCGGCTGTCGGTGCTGCAGTGAGTGGGCAGGCCTCCTTCTGCGGGCAATCAATCTGGGGGCTCCACGATCGATTGCCCCACAGAGGGAGGCCCAGGCAACCAAGGGATCTCACCCCATGCCTGTCGCCTGCTGAGGGAGCGACTAGTGGTGGGTGGGAGGCGGAGCAATGCCTCACGAATGGCAAGCAGAGGCAGTAGCAGGGGCGGGGAAGCTTGCCAGCAGCTGGGGGAAAGAAAGCCCTGATAG